>NC_091059.1:96740924-97365924 GCF_000393655.2 Nicotiana sylvestris
GCTTCACCATACAATAGCTTGCGACCTATACATATCTTTTTATATTACTTGCAACCATTTCAACTTGGTTGCATCATAGATTTTCTTATGTCTTTTTGGAATGTCAAGTGAGACATCACATCGTCTCTAACTCTTCTTTATTCTTTTAATCAGGCTTCTCGATACCTAGACCATAGGCTGGAAGATATGCTACTAACGACGATGCTATTATTACTAGATACTAATTCCCCGCGCTTCGAGCCTTTTATCCAAAGTATGGACTATTTACAATCTTTTGCCTTTGAGTATCTCATACGTTGTTCACCTTTACCTTCTTTTCCTTAAAATCTCGCATTATACCTTCTATCTCTTTCATGACCTCCTTTCCATATAGGTATGATTCACACCACAACTTGAAGCTCTATTATAATACTACAATCCGGTGGAAGCTTCGTACTGACTTCTTATGAGGATGTTGCTTTTTTAACTGGCTTCATTCTAGCCATTATAGATTATGGTTGTTGTATTGCTTCTCTTGCACATCTAAAATTAAAAGTGATTCTTCCATGTTCTCAAGCACAACTTCTATAATTTTTTAGGTCTAAAAATTAGACTCCTGATTTACTTGGGTGATGTAATTCTTTAGTTTCCTCTTCCTTCTGATCAGCCTTTATGTAGGCTTAAGATATCTTCTGATATGTGGCTCATGGTATTAGCTACTACCTTAGACTTTCATAGGCATTATGGAATATCCATGATACAATCTTCTAACAACTCAATCCTTTGTCTATGCCCTGGGCTCAATTCTTTCTTTTAACTTATACCGGAGTCTTCTATGGCTGTGTGATTGTCAACATATATGCTGCATGGATAATGCTCCAAAATCTTGAGTGTATCCATAACGTACTAACTCTGGATCATTGATCGAATAAATTCCTTTCGTTCCATCTCAACTTTCTTTAAACATATACAATTACTTTTCCTGGTTTTTCTGCCCCTTGTTGCGTGCATACTTAACTTATCCTAGTTCCCACGCATGCCGGAATTTTGTGCAACTCATATAGTCTGGAATATTACTTTTAATTTTACTTCCCTTTCATTAGCCATGGTAGGTGCCACTGTCCTTTGGAGTGCTTATAATGTGGTTGTGAGACTTTATAAGACCGTTTCCTCTTTAGGTCACTGATCTTAGGTTGAAGCCTTCTTCCTTATTTTCCTTAGCTTAGTATTTAATTGTAGTACTTAGGGAGGATCCTTTAACTCTTGTAAATATGTGAGCTTATTACATTGAATACCCAATAATATTCATGCCCCGCCAATCTGTCCAACATTTAGTCAATGCATGGAAGTGGGAAGTGGTCCTTGCGGGTTGCTTTGTTGAGACTTCTGTAATCAATGCAAACTCTCCACCTCGTCATGGTGCGAGTAGGAATTAGCTCATTTTTTTCATTCTCTACCATAGTCACCTCCCTTTTTAGGCACACATTGCACCAGACTTACCTAGTTGTTGTTAGAGATAGGAAAGTTGATATATGCATCGAGCCACTTAATTACTTGCTTCTTTCATAATGGGATTTAATCTCCTTTGCTACTAAACACTTGGGCGGTATCCATCTTCCAGAAAGATTTTATGCATGCATAACGATGGACTAATTCCCTTGATGTCAGTAATTGTCCACCCAATAGCCTTTTTATGCTTGCGAAGTGCTCTGAGCAACTTTTCTTCTTGTATATTAGTCAATCTAGATGAGATAATCACTAGTAATGTCTCAGAGTTCCCAAAATAAGCATAGCACATATGCACTTGAAGGGGCTTAAGTTCTAGCTTTGGAGCTTTTTCAATAGATGGCTTAAGAGGGGTCAGAGTGACAGGCCTGTCCAACTCCTCAAATCTCCCAAACCCTTGGACATAACTGCAAGACATATCAAGTACTTGCTCAATTTCTCCCATCATCTCATTTTCATTGTCTTCTTCATCCTCAATCAAAGCTCGTTCAAGAGGTCTATGGGCTCATGTAAGGCACCAATGACATAGCATCGCTTTTGACCATAAAAGTCATGGATAGCTCTTCATAGTGGGCTGGCAATCTTAGTGCGTTATACATATTAAATACCTCCACTTGATCACCTACTCTCATCGTCATCTTTCCTTTTGCATACATCAATAATAGCTCAACCTGTGGCTAAGAATGGATGCCCCAAAATAAATGGGTCTTCCTGATCAAACTCGTAGTCCAAGATAGTGAAATCAGCAGGAAATATGAAAGAACCCAATTGAACTAACACATCTTCAATCACTCCTTCAGGATGAGCAAGGGAGCAATAAGCCAACTGTAAGTTTACCATTGTTGGGTGCGGCTCACCCAACCCCAACTGTCTGAACATAGATAGTGGCATTATATTGATGCTCGCTCCAAGATCACAAAAGCTCTCTCGACTGCATGCTTACCCATCGAGATTTGGATAGTGAAACTACCTGGTTCCTTCAATTTTTGAGGTAGCTTGCTTTGAATCCCTGAGCTACATTCCTCAATGAGTGCCAAAGTCTTGAACTCAGTCAACCTCCTTTTATTTGCCACTATGTCCTTGATGTATTTAGGATATTTGGGCACTTCTTGAAGGATGTCTACCAGTGGAATATTGATTTGCAGCTGCTTCAAAATTTCAAGAACTTTTTATACGTGACATTGTCCTTCAGTTTCTGTAATCTTTGAGGGAACGGAGGTGGTGGCCTAGCAACTAATAGTGGGAGTTGCTTAGCCACCACCTTTTCAGTTGGCTTCTCTGACTCCATTGATTTTTCTGATTCTGCCTCTATGGTGGTCGGCTTCTCATTAAAGATCACTTGTTTTCTCTTTTTGGACTGTACTTCTTCTAATTGTCTCCCATTCCTCAATGACACGACATTAATAGATGCCTTAGGATTCGCCTCAGTGGTGCTTGGAAGAGCTCCAACTGGTTGAGTATTTTTGGGTACTAGCAAGTTGTCCCATTTGTCGCTCAAAATTTCTCATTGCTATTTCTTGGGCCTGCTGGTCATCCATTACCTTCTTCATTATCTCTTCTATTTGGGCCTTCTAGTCAGCCATAATTTTCTTCATCATTTCCTCAAGGTGACTCATCGAGTTTGCATATTGTTCAGCCTAAAGTGGTCTATATTGTTGTTGAGGTTCTTGTGGCCTGAACTGATTCTGAGCACCTTAATTTCCACCCCAAAAGAAGTTTGTGTGGCTCCTCCAGTTAGGATTGTAAGTGTTCTCATATTAGTTTGTCTGGCCCCTATTTGCATTACCCACAAAATAGACAGACTCTGGATTAACTTGGCATAAGTCGCTCATGTGACCCTCTCCACATACTTCGCAAAACAATTGAACCTGTTGCACTGGCTGGGCTTGTTTCTTATTAATAACCAAGGTCATCTGATCGACTTGGTTGTTTAGTGTGAAAATTTGTGCTGATAATGCAGAGAGAATATCTAAATCTAGAACCCCTGCAGATTTTTGCACTGTATCTACCCATCTTTCCTTGCCAATCAGGATTGCTTTTGGAGAATTTGTTCAATAACGGATATATCTCATCAAAGCTTTTCTCCAATAGTTGACCTCCAGCTGCAACATCTACCACAATCTATATCTAAGGATGTAGCCCTTCTATGGAAGTGTGAGCTAATACTCTATTTGTCTGATTGTGATGAGGACAGTCTTTGAGCAGCCCCTTGAACCTCTCCCAAGATGAGTATAAAGATTCCCTCGCTTTCTGTTTGAAGGCAACTATTTCATTTCTGATCTTTACAATTTTGCCTGAAGGGAAGAACCTTGCCAAAAATTTCCTTGCCACATCATTCCATAATGTAACAGAATTAGCTAGTTTTGCCTTCAGCCATTACTTTGCTTCGCCTAACAGAGAGAACGGGAAAAGTGTGCACCTCACATAGTATGGAGTGATGTTGTTAGTTATATAAGTATCACTAATCTCCAAGAAGTTCAGGATGTGCTATTGTGGATCCTCGTGTGGAAGACCCATAAATTGCCCATTCGCATATAGTAGCTGGATCATGCTCTGTTTCAGCTCAAAGTGCCCAGTGATTCTGGGCTTCACAACGCTGGAGGTGACATTAGCAATGCTGGGCATCGCCACCTCCTAAATAGCCATATGTTTCTCCTCTACCATGTTCACAGGAAATGAACAAGTGCATAAAGATTATTTATGTCCCTTGCTTCCCTCAACCTCCTATGAAATATTCTCTCAGGTTCGGGGTCAATGCCTTGAAGTCCATCCTACCTTCTGACCCTTCACATTCAATCAATGTTCCTAATAGTATAGCAACAATCAAGTAACGTTAGACTTGAAAAGATAAACAATTAAAGCAAAAACTAGAAAGTATTCAATATTCAAGTCCCCGACAACAATGCCAAAAACTTGTTGCTCCCGAACGCATATGCAAGTATACTTGGTCGTACAAGTAATAAAATGATAAGTCGAGTGTCAAACCCATAGGGACTTGTATTAACTACCTACTAAATTCACCAAGATTGTTATTCCATTGAGTCAATTAGAGTTCGAAAGTGTGATTATACTAAATAATAATTCTAACTAGTAACTAAATTATCAAGCAACAAAATGGTTGTTGTGTATTCCATAGATACAAATATTCCAGGGTTGTGATTGATTCACCAATCCTATTGTGTTTTAGTTAACTCTGTCTTTCATATAATTCACCCATGGTTGCTAATTAATCGAACAATTGCTCTCGTAGCCTTCTCCCGAAGTACTACTCGCGTATTCAAAATAGATTCCATGTACGAGTAGTGAAGAAGTATAGATCACTTTAGTTGGTTGTTGACCAACGGAAAGCATGGGAGAAAAAAAAAAGGAAGAATTTACGCAATTTCTTTTCTACCAAGGCGAGGCACGTCTTTTCCAATGTCAAATATGACGACTCGTACGTCAGCTTCTTTTAACTCCTATATTCCTATGGAATCAATCTATTAAGAATGCATTAAGATTGCAATATTTAATTAAGCACGGTGACTAAGTATATTTCTATCCTAACCATAAATCCCCCCCTCCTCCCCAGAGTTAAGATCGTACTCTCTTCAATTCTTCTCTAATCTAAATATGACTTTCCCAAGCATAGCATTGATAGAAAATAGAACCTAACTGTTGGCCATACAATTAAGCAATTAATTACATAATTGAAGAAACAACCATATATTGGTGAATTATAATTAAGGTTAAGTCATCGTTAAATAACAATATTCATGGTTAAATCACAACCCCAGAACTATGGTTTTTAGACACTCATGATAATATCAAAAATTTCATAAGTGTTGGATAACTAAAAATACTAAGAAAAGATGAAGAAATGTGAGATATCGTCGCTCCCGAATGTTTCCCGTGTGTATTTTCCCTTCAAAGTGGCGTCTCACTCCTCAAAATAGGCTTAGTCTTGATTTATACGTGTTGGGTAGGTCTAGGGCCGAAATAACCATGTCCCGGGCAACTTGGATAAAATCCCGTCACCAGCGTCCAGGGCAGTGTGTGGCGCTGGCCCTAGTGCTGGCTTGCTGAAGATTCTGCCCGCGACGCCACAAGTGGTGTGGGGCACTGCCTGTGGCGCTGAAAATCACATTTTCCATTTTTTTCTTTGTTTTGGCTCTAATCTCGCACCTTTCGGCCCCAATTCCTTTCGGATGATTCCTACACATAAAAACACTACGAATAAATATAAAACAGTACATTTTACATCCGAAATGCATGAAACACGAGTAAAACATAAGGCAATATACATATACATATATATACTCAAAGCTAAATATCACCACATTTAACACATAGCAAATAGGCAAACAAATCCTAATCTCTCAAGTCAAGGTTAACCACGATACTTACCTTGCTCCACAATTGACTCAAGGTTCAACCACGGCCTTGCATTTTGAACAAGCCTCCGAACCAATCAAATCTAGCAAATTATTAATCAAACTATTTAAATAAGCCTTAGGAATTAACCCCGAATGAAAGAGGTTCAATTTAGGTCATTTTTAAAATATTCAACAAAAGTTAATCCCCGGGCCTGCTTGGTCAAAACCCAAAATTCTGACCAAAACCCGATTATCCATTCACCCTCGAGCCCGATTATGTAATTTGTTTCGAAATCCGACCACAATTCGAGGTCTAAATTCCAATTTTATAAAAATCCCAAATTCTATACAAATCCCTAATTTCTATCATGAAAATCCTAGATTAAATGACGAAAACTTATGAAATGTAATGGGTAAATGAAGTAAAGTAGATTAAGATCACTTACCAATGAATTGAGGAAGAAATTTTTTTGGAAAAATCATCTCTAAGGCGTTTAGGGTTGAGAATTTGAAAGAATGAGCTAAAATATTGTCTATCTCAGCTTTTGACCAGACGCAGATATCACAATTTCGACCTGGGGTTCGCAATTGCGAACCTTTCAAATGCGAAACATGCTTCACAATTGCGAAAAAGCCCCATATCTGCAAATGCGAACTATGGACCTCCGCAAATGCGACCTTCTAATAGAAAATGCAATCTCAGCTAACCCAGCCCCTCTTTGCAAATGAGAAGATTTTCTTCGCAATTGTGAACATGACAAAAAATTGATTCTTCGCAAATGCGAACACTGACCTTGAAATTGCAAGGTCAAAGACCTGCACCAAAACAAATTTTTACCTGCTATTTTTCTTAAGTTCAAACCACTCTGACGCCAATCCGAAACTCACCCGAACCCTCAGGTGTTACATCTCGCGCTTTTCGTACGTTAAAGTTTCGTTTTCAGTTAATTGACGTAGACTCATGGATGAGATTATCTGGAGGTTGGCATATTTATGCTATTTATAACAAGCAATAAGTAAGTGCCATGAAGGAAAGGGTACACAAATTAAAGAAAATGAGTTTCGTTGAAGGTTGTCGATTTGGGATAAAATACGGGTCGAGCGATAATACTCGATATTTATGGACTATACAAGGTACCATATGACCATGATAGTAAGATGTATAAAGTGTATTTAAAATAAGTAAACTTTTAGGTAATTTGAGACAATTCTTAAGTATGCAAGTAAGTGGTAAATTACCGGTTAACAGAACATTACATAATTACAAAATAAATGGATAAAGATTACATTTTCCCCCATTCCCACGTGGCAGTAAGCCACACCCTAAGGAAATGACTAAGATTCATTTCTTATTAGGTGGCATATAGTTACACCTTTACTACATTTCCAAGACTTTCCATTATCAAGGAGATTTCAATTAAAGTGGGGGAAAGAAGTTATCATTCTAATAACTCTTCAAAAATTCATTCTCAAAGAAATTTTAAATCAGATGCAAAATCATTCTTAATATTCTCAACACCAAGGCATTACAATTAGAAGGGAGAAACCATTAGCAATTCTTCTTAACCAAACGATTCAAACAAGATTTAGCAACATAAAATTTTGCGGTTCTAAGGGAGTACGGTGTAACCTTTTTCAAGAACATCATACTAATTTTTCCCTACTCCAGGTATGTTAAGGCTAAGCCTTTATTTTATTTTGCATAATCTCATAATTACACAAGTTTGATAACGAGGCATAAAGAACAATTCATATCCCGGAATTTACGTATATTTTGCTAGTCTCGCAAGTTACGTATATTTTCCTAGTTTTGTAAGTTAAAATATTCTCCTTATCAGGACTTCATATTCAATTGAGTATTTTCCTCTTCTATTCAAGAGAGCAAAGAGTTTACATATACAGTATTAAAAGTATTTTCATTACCATCGAGCTATAATGGATGGGCAGGCCCCTATTGGGCAACCTCTGATCAGATGGTAAGTTATATACCGAGCCTACTATTGCCGAGCTCTTATTAGCGAGCCCAGTTGGTCGAGATACAGAGCCTAGTATGGCCGAGTGCCTATGAGCGAGCCTACTACAAAAGAGCTGTTGTATATATATACCGGGCCTTATAAGGCCGAACATCTATTTTACATACTATATTAAGATAACAGAGTCAGTATCAGCAGATGAGCATACCTTCATATTATATTTGACCCCCAGTTGCTTTCAGTTATTATATTTTCAGCTTTCAGTATATTGCCTTACATACTCGGTACATTATTTTGTACTGACGTCCCTTTTTGGGGGCACTTCATTTCATGCATGCAGGTTCAGACAGACAAATGGGTAGACCTCCTCAGTAGGTGTTTTCCCGAGTTCAGCTTTATCGGTAAGCTCCCCATCCTTTGGAGTTTCCAGGTCTAGAAGTTTTTGTGTACATCTTGTGTATATATGTAGATAGGTTATGGGTAGGTCGGGGCACTGTTCCGATCATAGTACATCCATCAGTAGAGGCTTGTCGACAAATCCTGTCAATTAGTGCAGAATGTTGGGCTTGTAGACCCTGTACATATATTTTGTTGGCTTGTTAGTTATAGTAGTTATGACGGACTTGCCGGCCCAGCTTTATGTTGATATTTAGTCAGCATTAGTCTCTATTTAGTTTTATATTTTGCTTCGCAAATTGTCTTTAAATGTGGCCTATGGCCAAAGTTTGACATTATATATCCAGAATTCCTGAGTCGCAAGTTGGTATGCAAGGATAGATGAGGCACCGAGTGCCGGTTTTGCCCCCAGGCTCGGGGTGTGACAAAAGTGGTATTAGAGCCGTTCTGCCCTAGGGAGTCTACAAGTAGGGTCTTGTTTATAGATGTGTGGTGCACCACATCATATAAGCAGGGGACTTTAGGGCATTTAGGAGTTGTTTACCCTTCTTTCAAATCTAAATTGTGTTGTAGAACTGAGTTATAGGAAATTTGAGTTAAGCTTACGTGTTGGAGTTTTCACACAGATAACGGTAACTAGGAAGACTACGGCTAGCTAGACGAGAGAGCTAGCAAGTAAGTGAGGGGACTAGTAGAGAGAGACCCCTACCCAGCCATTACCGGCTCCTCCGCCACCTGAGGAGATTCCTAGGGAGACCGCACATCCAGTTCCCCCTCCGCTTCCATCAGATCAGGACTTGAGGATTGTGGTGCATTTGTTGGCATAATTGGTAGCTACCCATCAACAGGCTAGGGCATCCGCCAGTGCAGGACCTTCTGAGAGATCTGGAGTTCAAGGGTCCGAGAATTTATTGCTTTGAGTCCCCCAGAGTTCATGGGGATAGATCAGAGGGAGGACCCACAGGAGTTCATATATCAGCATCATAGGACCTTTCGGGTTATGCATGTCACCGAGAATGAGGCAGTTGAGTTAGCAACTTTTTGACTCCGAGATATAGCCATCCTTTGGTACGAGGGATGGGAAAGGTCCAGGGGACGTGTTGCACCTCCTGCTATTTGGGAGAATTTTTTAGATACCTTCCTTGACCAGTACTTACCGTGAGAGATCTGATAGGCCCAACTCGGTCAGTTTCTAGCCCTCAAGTAGGGCAATATGAGTGTTCAAGAGTATAGTCTCTGTTTTGACTCATGGGCCAGATATGCACCATCCATAGTTGCTACTATGCGGGATAGAATCCACAGGTTTATAGCAGGGTTAGCCCCAGAGTTGACCAAGGCATGTGCCACCACTGCATTACAGGATAGTATAGATATCTCCCGGATTCAGGCATTTGCCTAGAATATAGAAAGGGGTAGGCGTCGACAGCAGGGTACGGAGAGGACTGACTCAGAGCAGCATAAGAGGATGAGATTTGCCAGATCTCAAGAGTAGTCTTAGGGTAGTTATAGGCCCCAGTACTTCGAATGGCCGCCTAGACCTCCGCCACCTCAGTCACAGGGTTATAGGTATGACCGTTATTCTCAGTCAGGACTAGGTGAGAGCTCTCAGGCGTTAAGTTTGTAGCGACAACGAGGTTCGGGGTAGACTTGGCCATTTACACTGCGGCATGCCATCTACACTAGAGGACACTTGGGCCAATGCCAAGCCAGTTCTGATACTTGCTATACATGTGGACGTTCGGGGCATATGATGCAAGATTTCCCAAATAGAGATTCTGGGGTATGGCGTGACCAGCGAATTCAGCATCAAGATCATATATGTATGTGCATCCTTCAGGGCGCGAGTCTTAGGCTTCGGCTGGTAGAGGTCGAGGCAGAGGTAGAGGTTCCAGTCCAGGTGGTAACCAAAATTGTAGCTATGCGTTAATAGGTCGGCAGGACCAGGAATCCTCATGAGATGTTGTGACAGGTATGTTGACCATTTGCTCTCACGATGCTTATCCCTTAATAGACCCAGGATCTATTTTATCGTGTATTACCCCATTTGTCACGGGGAAGTTTGGTATAATGCCTGAAATACTAAGTGATCCTTTTGTGGTATCTACATCGATAGGAGAATCTGTTATTCCTAGACGGGTTTACTGAGGTTGTACGATATTAGTTTGTGGTCGTCAGACCTTAGACGACCTAGTTAAGCTAGAGATGTTGGATTTTGTGCTATCATTGGCATGGAATAGTTGGCAGCTTGTTATGCCACAGTTGATTGCCGAGCAAAGACAGCCAGAGTTCATTTTTCGGGTGAGCCAGTCCTTGAATGGGTAGGTAATATATCGATACCCAGAGGTAGATTTATTTCCCATCTGAAGGCGAGAAAAATGATCGCAAAAGAGTGCATTTATCATATTGTGAGAGTTAAAGATGCAGATGCTGAGATACTTACACTTCAGTCTATTCCGGTAGTCAAAGAGTACGCAGATGTGTTTTTAGATGAACTTCCAGGTATTCCTCCAGAGCGAGAGATTGATTTTGGCATTGATTTGCTTCCGGGAACGCAACCAATATCCATCCCTCCATATAGAATGGCACCTGCCGAATTGAAGGAGTTGAAGGAGCAGTTAAAAGATTTATTGGAGAAAGGTTTCATCAGACCTAGTACCTCAGCTCGGTACTAGTTTTACTTAAGAAAGATGGCTCGCTAAGGATGTGTATTAATTATAGGCAACTGAACAAGGTAACTATTAAGAATAAGTATCCACTTCCAAGGATAGACGACTTGTTTGATCAGTTGCAGGGAGCTATATGCTTTTCAAAAATAGATTTGAGGTCGGGGTACCACCAGGTCAGAGTTCGGGAGAAAGATATTCCCAAGACAGCCTTTAGGGCCTGATATGGCCACTTCGAGTTCCTTTTCATGTCCTTCGGGTTGACGAATGTACCTTCCATATTTATGGACTTGATGAATAGCCTATTCCGGCCATATTTAGATCTATATGTGATAGTCTTTATTGATGATATTCTGATTTATTCACGTTCAGAGGATGAGCATGTGGACCACCTGCGAGCGGTACTCCAAACCCTCTGTGATAATAAATTGTATGTTATGTTTTGTAAGTGTGAGTTCTGGTTGAAGTCTGTAGTATTCTTGGGGCACATTGTATCCGACAGAGGTATAAAGGTAGATACTCAAAAGATTGAGGTTGTGAAATCCTAGCCTAGACCTACCACTCCGACAGAGATTTGTAGCTTTCTAAGCTTAGCAGGATACTACCGAAGGTTTGTAGAGTGTTTTTATTCTCTTTTAGCACCATTAACAAAGTTGACGCAGAAAGCAACTAAGTTTCAGTAGACAGAGGTATGTGATCAAAGTTTCCAGGAGCTTAAGAATAGGTTGACCTCAGCGCCAGTTCTAGCACTTCCAGAGGGCCTAGATGGTTATGCCATGTATTGCGATGCCTTAGGTGTTGGGTTAGGATGTGTTCTGATGCAACATGGGAAGAGGTAATTGCGTATTCTTCAAGGCAATTAAGGAAGCACGAACGGAATTATCCGACCCACGACCTCGAGTTAGTTGTGGTTGTCCATGCACTTAAGATATGGCGGCATTATTTATATGGTGTTCATGTTGATATATCCACATATCATAAAAGCCTGCAATATATATTCAAGAAAAAAGAGTTGAACTTACGATAGAGGTGATGGCTTGAGTTATTAAATGATTACGATGTTAACATTCTCTACCATCCAGGGAAAGCTAATGTTGTAGCAGATTCCTTAAGTCAGCGATCTAGCATATGTAGAGGCCGAAAAAAACATTTAACTAGAGAGATTCATCATTTGGCTTATTTGGGGGTTCAGTTAGTAGACTCTGGCAATGGTGGAATTGTACTCCAAAATACTGCAAAATCATCTCTCATAGCTGAAGTAAAGGAGAGGCAGTACTAGGACCTAAAGTTGGTCGAGTTAAGAGAGCGAGTTCCGCAATAGAAGAAGTCATTGTTAGAACTCAAGGAGATGGGGTTCTCAGATATAGGAGTCGTTTGTGTGTTCTAGATGTAGCAGGGCTACGAGATAGGATTATGTCAGAGGCACATTATTCGTGGTACTCCATTCACCCTGGGTCGACTAAGATGTATCATGATATTAAGGAGGTGCATTGGTGGAACGATATGAAGAAGAACATTGCTGAGTATGTCGCTTAGTGTCCTAGTTGCCAGCAGGTGAAGATAGAGCACCAGAAGCCCGGAGGGTTAATGCAAACTATAGAGATCCCGACATGGAAATGGAAAGTGATAAACATGGACTTTATCACGGGTTTACCTCGTTCTCATTGTAAGTTTGATTTCATATGGGTGATAGTTGAGAGGCTCATGAAATCAGCTCATTTCCTACCGATCAGATCTATATATACAGCAGAATATTATGCAAAGTTATATATTAAAGAGGTAGTGTGACTATACGGAGTGCCAATATCTATTATATCTGACCGTGGGGCCCAGTTTACACCACATTTTTGGAGGTCATTTCAGAAAGGTCTAGGGACTCAGGTGAATCTCATCACAGCTTTTCATCTACAAACTGATGGACAGGACGAGCGCACAATTCGGACGTTCGAGGATATGTTACGAGCATGTGTGCTGGAGTTTAAAAGAAGTTGGGATGAACATTTACCTCTTATCGAGTTTGCATATAATAACAGTTATCACTCCAGTATCCAGATGGCTCCATACGAGGCTTTGTATGGGCGTAAGTGCAGATCTCCTATAGGGTGGTTTGATGTTGGAGAACCTAGGTTACATGGGCCAGACCTGGTTCAGTAGGCCATAGAAAAAGTAAAGCTTATCTGAGAGCAACTGTTGACAGCTCAGAGTCGTCAAAAGTCATATTCTGACATGCGGCAACGAGATTTAGAGTTTGGGGTTAATGACTGGGTATTCTTAAAGGTGTCACCAATGAAGGGTGTAATGATGGCAAGAAAGGCAAACTTAGCCCACGATATATTGGGCCATATAGGAACATTCAGAGAGTGGGCCAAGTAGCTTATGAGTTAGAATTACCCTCGGGATTGGAGTTTGTCCATCCGATATTTCAATTATCTACGTTATGAAAGTGCATTGGCGATTCTACCCAAGTGGTGCCCACGGATGATGTACAGATTATAGAGGACTTGTCATACGAGAAAATTTTGGTTGCCATCCTAGACCGTCAAGTCTGCAAGCTACGAAATAAGGAGATAGAATCCGTAAAGGTTTTATAGAGAAGCAAGAATGTGGAAGAGATAACGTGGGAAACAGAGGAAGAAATGAAGTCTAAATACCCCCATCTATTTCAAACTGAAGATATGGCTCGAGGTGAGATACCTCAGCACAGCTCTATTTAGGCCAGTAGGTCATCAAGTAAGCTCTCATTTTTTAACTCTCAAAATTTATAATGGACAGTTGTGGGGAGCCAAGTTTTGCTATTTATAAACAGTGTTCATGTGTGGCATATATAGTATGTTTTCTGGCTGCGTACAGGTTGGTTTAGTCTAGTGTATGAAAGAGACTCCAGCAAAATTTTCCCGAAGTATCTAAGAGTAGACATTCGAGGACAAATATTTCTTAGGGGGGAAGGATGTTATATCTCGCATTTTTCGTACAATAAAGTATCGTCTTCAGTTAATTGACATAGACTTGGGGATGAGATTATCTAGAGGTTGGCGTATTTATGCTATTTATAACAAGCAATAAGTAAATTCCATGAAGGAAAGGGTACACGAATTAAAGAAAATGTGTTTTATTGAAGGTTGTCGATTTGGGATAAAATACGGGCCGAGCGATAAGACCCAATATTTATGGACTAGTACCATATAAGGTACAATAGTAAGATGTATAAAGTGTATTTAAAATAAGTAAAATTTTAGGTAATTTGAGACAATTCTTAATTATGCGGGTAACAGGACATTGCCTAATTACCTAATAAGTGGATAAAGATTACATTTTTCCCCATCCCCACGTGGCAGTAAGCCACACCCAAAGGAAATGACTATGATTCATTTCTTATTAGGTGGCATATAGTTACACCTTTACTACATTTCCAAGACTTACCATTATCAAGGAGATTTCAATTAAAGTGGGGGAAAGACATTATCATTATGATAACTCTTCAAAAATTCATTCTCAAAGACATTTTCAATCAGATGCAAAATCATTCCTAATATTCTCAACACCAAGGAATTACAATTATAAGGGAGAAAATGTTAGCAATCTTCTTAACCAAACTATTCCAACAAGATTTAGCAACGTAAAATTTTGCGATTCTAAGGGAGTACGATGTAACCTTTTTCAAGAACATCATACGGTTTTTTCCCTACTCCAGGTATGTTAAGGCTAAGCCTTTATTTCATTTTGCATGATCTCGTCATTACAGAAGTTTGATAACGGGGCATAAAGAACAATTCATTTTCCGAAATTTACGCATATTTTTCTAGTCTCGCAAGTTGCGTATATTTTCCTAGTTTTGTAAGTTACAATATTCTCCTTATCGGGACTTCATATTCAATTGAGTATTTCCCTCTTCCAGTCAAGAGAGAAGAGAGTTTATACATACAGTATTAAAAGTATTTTCGTTACCATCGAGCTAAAATCGATGGCCAGGCCCCTATTGGGCAACCTCTAATTAGATGGTAAGTTATATAACGAGCCTACTGTGGTCGAGCACCTATGAGCGAGCCTAGTTGGTCGAGATACAGAGCCTAGTATGGTCGAGCGCCTATGAGCAAGCCTACTACGGCAGAGCAGTTGTATATATATACCTGGCCTTATAAGGCCGGACAGCTATTTTACTTACTATATTGAGATAACAGAGTTAGTATAAGCAGATGAGCATACCTTCGAATTATCTTTGACCCCCAGTTGCTTTCAGTTATTATATTATCAGTTCAGTTTCAGCTTTCAGTATATTGCCTTACATACTCGGTACATTATTTCGTACTAACGTCCCTTTCTAGGGGCGCTGCATTTCATACGTGCAGGTTCAGATAGATAGATGGGTAGACCTCCTCAATAGGTGTTTGCCCGAGTTTAGCTTTATCGGTAAGCTCCCTGTCCTTCAGAGTTTCCGCGTCTAGAAGTCCTGAGTCGCAAGTTGGTATGCAAGGATAGATGAGTCACCGATTGCCGATCTCGCCCCCAGGCTCGGGGCGTGACAACGGGGCTCCAAACCAAATATGCATACAAGTCCAAAAACATTATTTGAACTTACTCGTGTGATCAAAACACCAAAGTAACACCTAGAACTACGAATCGGACGCCAAAACGAATGAAAATGTTGAAGAAACTTAAGAACTTCCATCTTAACCAGACGTCTGATCCGGATCTGTTTGCTCAAAACATCAACCGAAGTCAACTCAAATAATTTTTAAAGCACGATTTCAAATTTTAACCAATTTTCATATAAAAACCTTCTAGGAAAAGACACGGACTGCGCACGCAAATCGATAAAGGCTTAATCGAGGTTTTGAAACATAGAATTGAGGGTTTAAACTATAAATGACCTATCGGGTCATCACATTCTCCACCTCTAAAACAAACTTTCGGCCTCGAACGGAAATAAAAAAGTACCTAGACTGGTGAAAAGGTGTAGATATATAATCTGTATGTCCGACTCGGACTCACAAGTGGCTACCTCGATCGGCTGACCTCTCCACTGCACTCGAACTGAAGGATAACTCTTAGACCTCAACTACTGGACCTATCAGGCTAGAATAGCCACCGGCGTCTCCTCATAAGTCAAATCCTTATCCAATTGGACAGAGCTGAAATCTAACACATGGGACGGATCATCATGATACTTCCGGAGTATAGGTACATGAAGTATTGGATGAACTGTTGATAAACTAGGTGGCAGTGCGAGCTTGTAGGCCATCTCACCCACTCTCTCAAGAATCTCAAAGGGTCTGATACACCTAGTGCTCAACTTGCCTTTCTTTCCTAACCTCATCACACCCTTCATGGGTGAAACCCAAAGCAATACCCTCTCTCCAACCATGAATACAACATCACGAACTCTATGATTGGCATAACTCTTCTGCCTAGACTGCGTTGTGCGAAGGCAATCTTGAACAATCTTGACCTTCTCCAAGGCATCCTGCACCAAATCTGTACCCAACAACCGAGCCTCCCCCTGCTCAAACCATCCAACTGGCGAACGACACTGCCTCACGTATAATGACTCATAGGGAGCCACCTGAATGCTCGACTGGTAGTTGTTGTTGTAGGCAAACTCTGCAAATGGCAAGAATTGGTACTAAGAACCCCTGAAATCCATAACATAAGCGCGAAGCATATCCTCCATTGTCTGAATAGTGCACTCGGACTATTCGTCTGTCTGGGGATGAAATGTTGTGCTCAACTCAACCTGTGTGCCCAACTCACTATGTACTACCCTCCAGAAGTGCGAGGTAAACTGCGTACCTCAATCAGAAATGATAGACACGGGCACACCGTGAAGACGTACGATCTCACGGATGTAAATATTAGTTAACCGCTCTGAAGAATAGGTAACTACCACTAGAATGAAATGTGTTGACTTTGCTAGACTCTTTCCCGTTGAGACAGACCACATTTGTGCTTTGGTGAATGGAGTGGATATCGTGTTCGATGTAAAGTTGCTTGGAGAGATTTTCAAATTTCCTACAGCTGGTGTATCCAGTGTAAAGGATGTGTGTCAGTTTAACTTCAGAAATGCCATGGTAAAGACAATGCAAACCAGAAGGTGGACCAGATCCATAAGAAAGCGCTACTCCCTGTCTATCAACTGCTATTCGAATTGGTAAACAAAGTTCTATTGCCTCGAGCTGAGAGGCGGTTAGTGACTTCTAAGTCTGACTTGTTCTTGATGGAGCAACTGGATAGCTTTACTCCTTTGAGCCTACCTGCTATTATGATTGAACACATGCAAAAGGTCGCCACCTTCAAAGATGGTAATTATGACCTTCCCTACGGGTTCTTGCTTACGCGAGTGTTTAAATTCTTTGAGGTGCCACTGGGGACAGGCAAGGTAGGGACTAAAAAGCAAACTTTCTCATATACAACGTTGGAAGAATGCGAGTGCATAGAAAAAAATGGGGGAGTAGGAAGTGTCACACCTCCTTTTTCCGCCCCCGCAAGGGTACATGGAGTTTTTCCAATTTAAGGACAATCGAAACGGGATTTGTTTGTTTATTTCAGAGTCGCCATTTGGGAGATTTAGGGTGTCCCAAGTCACCAATTTAATCCCGAATCGAGGAAAAGAATGACTCCATATTACAGTCTGCGCACCAGAAATCCGGATAAGGAATTCTGTTAACCCGAGAGAAGGTGTTAGGCATTCCCGAGTTCCGTGGTTCTAGCACGGTCGCTCAACTGTCATATTTGGCATAAATTTCATTTGGCGATTCCTCATCTGATTCTCAATCTTATTCGACTTGTAGTGCCCGAAGGGTTTTCACTATCAAGCCTCTCTCATTTTGGTTTTTCTCTCAGCTTTCATCGCCCTATGGTGTCCGTGAAGATTTTTCACCGATAAGACTCTCTCATTTGTATCACTTTCCAGCTAGGGATTTGGAGTGTTGCCGATATGACTCTCTCTGCTGGGGATTAGAGTCCTTTCTGCTGTGGAACAGAGTGTTATGTTCACCGATAAGACTCTCATTTGTCTGACGTGGCATCTTTTGAAGACTGGTCAGAAGGTCTTTCTTTGGACCGTAATGTGGGTTTTTGGATAGGCTAGAAAGAAAGGGTATTAAAGTCTCAAAAAACAAATCAATTTGGGGTTCAAAATTACAACCTTCGGAACAATATTTGTTTACAACAAACGCAACCCTTGCCCCAGTTTCTTGCTTGGGGATTTTTTATTTTTGTTATACTATGTTACATTATGCATACTATGCACATTATGCACATTATGCACTCTATGACCGAGCCGTGAAGCGCCTACGTATCTTCTTTGAGGAATCAGGTCAAACGTAGTTCCCAATTCCTCTTTTTTCATTTGACTTTCCTTTGTTTTTTTTTTGTTTTTTTTGTTATCATTTTTCTTTTCTTTTCTCTTTTTCTTTTCTCTCTTTTTTTTCGTTTTGTTGTTTTCTTTTCTTTCTTTTTTGTTTCTTTTTCTTTACCTGTCATGCTTGCGTTTTCTAGTCGTTGCTACTGATTCCGAACGAGGGGTATCAAAGAAATAAACAAGGCTCAAAAGGGGTAACGAAGGATAAAGTGTTTAGGTAGCAGAACAAAATGCCTTCGTCATTCCAGTCTTCAAAACATGTCAACTGCAAACAACACAATTAAACAAGGATTTGCAGTCTCTTCTGATGGTGCTGGACTTGACAATTATATTCACATTTGCTTTTTCATTTGTCATTTCTAAAGCACCGTTGGGCGACACTCTCATTATCATGAACGACCCTCATGCCAATTTGGCGAATCTTGTTTTTAACGATTTTCTTTATGTTTTACTTGCCCCAGTTCCATATGACTCGAGCTTTGAATAATCTCAAACCGTCCTTATTTATTTTAAATGTTCTGATCACCTTTTTGGGGTTTTATGATTAACTTTTAAGATTAGGCCCAAACTGTGTGCGCATGTCATGTCACGAGAATCGACGCTGGACAAAAATGATAAAAGGACTAAACAAAAAGATGCCTGGAAACAATAAAAGACCGGATTTGCTTTAGACTACCGGTGAAATGGTTTGAATAACAAGACAAACAAAACAAACCAGAATAAAATCCTAAAACAAACTGGACAAAACTTAAACAGGCCAGAATGACAAAATGGAAAGATAAGAAGGTTTGACACAAGACAATATCCGGATTACAACCTTAAGAATAATCCGGTCAACAGAAATGACAACAAAATAAACCATAAAAAACTTCTCTCTTGATAACCAAGGAACGAAGCGCCCTCCCAATTATCAAACCTGGCATCTTAGCCACTGAGCTTTGCATTACTACTGCCAAGACCATTACTAGCTTCAACATCCTCAACCTCGGTCAGCGAGTTCTCAAGAGGATTCGCGTGCTCCCTGTCACTGTCATTGATCACAATTGCCCCTTCCTGAATCATTCTTTCTATTTCCTTTTTCAAGGAACGACAGTCTTCAATGCTATGTCCTCTGACATTGGAGTGGTATGCGTATCATGCTGCTGGATCAAAGTTTCTTGCATGTGGATCTAGAGTATATGCGGGGAGTGGCTCAATCAAGCCAGCATGCCTTAGCCTTTCAAACATACTTGCATAAGATACTCCGATAGGGGTGAGAGCCTTTCCTCGTTTCAGCAACCTCTCGTTCCTAAATGCTTGATTGGGCCGGAAACCTGATCCAAGGGGCTTCCGGTAGGCTTGTGAGGGTGGATAGGCCTTCTGTGGAGCTAGGTATTTGGAAAGTGAAGCCCGTCTTTGGGAATCTCGTGGAGAGAAGTAGCATTGAGGAGGGGAGTAGCGTGGACGAGTGATGGAGCTACTCGGGTAGCTGGGAAAGCTGTCATAAGTGGGTTGGGATGGAGAGTATGGGGGACTTCCGTTATGGTGTTGGGTGCTTGGGTAATGACAGAGTTCAAGAGGCTTGACGGTGGAGGGGGTGGTGCTTTTCCAGTTATCCATGCCTGATACATGTCTTCCACATGCTGTCTCAGCATTTTCACTTCTTCTACCAACCCGTTGTTCCGTTCGACCAATTGTTGTCGGTCATCAGTACCGACCCACTCGGTTCTGCGGTTCTGAGCCATTGTCCTTTGATTTTGCTTTGCAGGGAGGAGTGACCACAACCAACCACTTTTCTATATATGAACAACAGCAAAGTGAAGCCATCACGTTAGTGTTAGGGCATTTGACAGATAATCATATATCAGAGATACAATGCACCTTGTAATTGTGCCCCTTTGAAAATCTCCCACACTTTCCTTTATTTTTCTTCTTTTTTTTCTTCTTTTTTTTCATTATTTTTCCAGTGGTGGTCGAATCTTATGGAGATTGCCTACGTATCATGACCCCGCATGAATCAGACCTTGCGTAGTTCGGACCAATAAAAGATAAACAATAATAAACATTTTTTAATTTTCATATTAAAACAAACTGGGTTTCAAAGGTTTGAAGATGACCTACAAACTCGAAATCAAACAACCCACATATTCTAGTCAAAAGATTTATAACCTCAAAACAAAAAGGCCAGCTTCCTTTCCCCGTTTGACAAGTGCAACCAAACGGCTATTTTTGCAAATGTGGCCCCTTCCAAATCTCACATGAATTTTGAGGCCGGGGAGGATTATTTTGACACTTTACAAACTTGTCCGTTCTTTTACGAAAATAGCCTTTCGACAACTGAAAGATACTCTAAGGCTATTTCGGCAAGAACGGCTTAAGACGCGGCCGAAGCTGGCTCGGCTTATTTTTGACAAAAAATCCAAACGGTATTCACCTGACCGCTGACTTTTTTTTTTCAAATTATAATAAAACCTGGTGTTGCAAACACGGCCCTTCAGCGCCTCGGGGACGAAGATTTTTAAGGCTGTGTGGGTCAATTGGACCAAATCTAAATCAATGACCCAAAGGTGGCTGTTTATACAAAGTCAGCCTTCCGGCGTCCCTTTCGGGAACATTTGGCTATTTATGACAAAACAACATCACCTGACTTATTCATGACTTTTTTATCATTTTTCAAATTAGCAAACTCAATATTGCAAACACGGCCTTTCAACGTCTCGAGGACGAAGATTTTTAAGGCTGTGTGGGTCAACTGGACCAAATCTTAAAAAATGACCCAAAGGTGGCTGTTTATGCAAAGTCAGCCTTCCGACGTCCCTTTCGGGAACATTCGGCTATGTCTTGATAAAACAGCGTCACCCGACTTCTTTATGACTCTTTTTATCGTTTTTCAAATCAGCAAACTCAATATTGCAAACACGGCCTTTCAACGTCTCAGGGACGAAGATTTTTAAGGCTGTGTGGGTCAACTGGACCAAATCTTAAAAAATGACCCAAAGGTGGCTGTTTATGCAAAGTCAGCCTTCCGGCGTCCCTTTCGGGAACATTCGCCTATGTCTTGATAAAAGAGCGTCACCCGACTTCTTTATGACAAAATTAAAATTTGACATATTTTTTGGCTATTTTTTAGCAAAAGGGGAGGTTGGACACCACCCGACTTATTTATGACAAAATTAAAATTTTGACACGTTTTTATTTATTTATTGGTTTTTGGCTATTTTAGCAAAAGGGGGGTTGGACCCGATGAGGGTTGCCTACATATCTCACATCCGGCGAGAATCAAACTCGCGTAGTTCGGGCAGATCATAAATAAGTAAAGGAACTAACTTTTTTATTTTATTTTATTTTTTGAAGGAAAGACTTATAAAGAAGAAAGGGAGCATTTTTGCAAAGAAGGATTTCTAAGAAAATATTTTTGGAATTTTACTTTCAATGAAAGAAATGCTTCTAAAAGTATTTTTTGAATTTTTAATTTTCTTTTCAATTTTGAAAGAAGAAGGAAAATATTTTCGGTTTTTTTATTTTATTATATATTTTTTATTTTATTTTTTAAATAATTAAAAAGACTTTCTAAAGAAGTCAATAATGGAAAATATTTTTGGATTTTTTGTTTTGAAAATTGGGGGTCTAAAAAACTTTTCTAGACTTTTTGGCAAGACAAATATTTTTTGCAACAAATAAAGATATATATATTTTTTTGGAAATGAAGAAAAAGTTTTTGGATTTATATATATATATATATATATATATATATATATATATATATATATATATATATATATATATTTGCAACAAATAATGAAACCACTTTCAACGCCCGACTTTTTTTATTTTTTATTTTTGGCATTTTCATAAACAAATAAATAAAAATAAAAAAAAACCATTAAAACAAGACTCTTTTTCATTTTCATTTTCATGGCAAGACAAACTATTTTTTTTTTTTGAAAAACAAGACAGAACAACGACTTTTTTTTTCTTCTATTTTTCCTTTGCTTTTAATAAAACAAACTAATAAGACGTTTTTTTTTCTTTCCAAAATTTCGGCAGAGTTTTGACAGTATTTGGGTATTGGGTTTTTTCAAAAATAAACAATCAATTCCCTAACCGCTATTTCCTTTTTTTCAATTTCACAATATTCATAATATTCAAACACCGGTCAGCATGCGGGCACGAGACAAATAAATGCACGGAAAACAAATAGGATGCATCAGGATGGCCTTTTCATATCAGGTTGCTAGTCCTAGACGGACCCAACCCCTGTGTTGAGTCCCCTAAGTCAAATGCAACGTGATGCAAATAAGCGTTCCTACTAGGGATCCGGCATGAAGTCACGTTATTCTATGTTCAAAACCTGGGTCGGTGTTCTAGACAGTGTACCCGAGCGGACAACTCGAGTTGAGGAAGGAGCTCCTTTCCGGGAACCAAAAGGCCAGCCGGCTTAGAAACTTTCCGAGCCTCTTTTATTTAGGGTATGACACTAACAGAATAGGGAGTCTCAACCAGTAAGCACATCCCCGGAGGTAAGAAGAGAAAGGTTTCGGCACAGTTTATATACAGTTCAAATAATATCAAAGCGGTAAAAGCAGCATTTAGCACATTAGGCTCAAAACATGTAATAATCAGATAATAAATAAAGCCAAATAATAACAATTATTCTAAGCTCGAATTCTTAACCCTGAACCAGTGGTTCTGGGTTTTTCTATCCCCAGCAGAGTCGCCAGAGCTGTCACACCTCCTTTTTCCGCCCCCGCGAGGGGTACAAGGAGTTTTTCCAATTTAAGGACAATCGAAACGGGATTTGTTTGTTTATTTCAGATTCGCCACTTGGGAGATTTAGGGTGTCCCAAGTCACCAATTTAATCCCGAATCGAGGAAAAGAATGACTCCATATTACAGTCTGCGCACCAGAAATCCGGATAAGGAATTCTGTTAACCCGGGAGAAGGTGTTAGGCATTCCCGAGTTCCGTGGTTCTAGCACAGTCGCTCAACTGTCATATTTGGCTTAAATATCTGATTTTTATACAATTATGAACTTATGTGCAAATTTTAACCTTTAGCCGCTTTTATTATTATTATTATTATTTTTACAGGGAATTGCAACGTTGTAAAAATGTATCTCAAACCGCGTCTCAATCAATGTACCCGTGGTCGTCGACACACTTTGACTCCGTTAAGATTGGGATTTGGGTCATATAAATGTGCACCCGAGTTTAGGAAGATAACATTATTAAATACGCGCCTAAAGTGACTAGCGTATCACTTACTTTGGGTAGGGCCGTGGAATTTTACTAAACGGTCCATCCCGAAGTCTAAGCGATTTTAAAGCAAATATTTACTGAGGGCCCCGCAATTTGTATTTTTATTTGGCGAGGCTCATCTCATTCTTATTTTTTAAAAGGAATTTGCAACGTCATGGACACGCATCTCGAACCACGTCACAATCGATGTACCCGTGATTAGAGACACATTTCAACTCCGTTGAGATTTGGATTTGGGTCACATAAATGTGCACCTGAGTTTAAGAAAGTAATTTAATTAAATCGCGTCTAAAGAGGCTAACGCGTTATTATCTTTGGGGAAGGCAGTGAAATTCACTAAATAGTCCATCCCAAATTCTAAGTATTTATTATGACCGATTATTGAGGGCCCCGCAATTGGTATTTTTTATTGGGCGAGACTCGTCTCATTTTTATTTAAAAAAACAAACCTACAGTGACTACATTTTCTATAAGTTCGTCTCTAAAAATAAAAGGAAATCTCCCGATTAATTACATGCTTAAACAAACGTAACTTATTAGTTATTAGTTTGTGGTTAATGCAAATGGAAAATTGCAGTCGAGTTTGTACCAAGAAGGATTGCTTTTATTCTATATTCTATCATTTACTAACACTAGAACATGAGATAGATAATAATATCGAAACAAATCATTCTTTGATTAATTTAAACTAGCATTATTAGATGAAGTTATACATGTGCAACCCCATTACTCATTAATCAGTCCACTACATTTTATACAAAGAAAGAAAAATTCTATTCAAACACAAATCTGAACAAGAGGACTTCAACAGGAACAAAGCCTGATTAATATTTCATTTTTTCGTTTCAAGCTGAGAGTGTACAAATGTGTACCTGGAAATGGCAGTACAAGAAGAAAAGAAGGAGGAGTCAGCAACAGTAATAACACAGCAACAGCAGATTCAGCAACACCGCAAAACCAGTAACGACCAGTAGAATAACCCAGTAACAGATTGAAAAATCAGCAATACCAAAGTGCAATCACAGTCAAAGCAGAAGAGAGACGGATACAAGATGCAGTAGTTTACTGATTTTGAATAACACTCGAGGAAAGGCAAACGGAAATTATTCAAGTGAAAGTTCAAATTGTCTTTCTCTTCTACTCTCAAATTCTGATTTCTCAAAATTCTTTCAAGTTCAAGTCTTAAAGCTCTCAAGTGTAAAAGTCTTGTTTTGTAAAAGTCCTTTTTAGTTCCAGTCCTAAAACTCTTCAAGTCTAAACGTCCTCCCTTTAAAATGTGTCAAATGACTCTATATATAACAAGACTCTTGTATTGATTCCCCAACCCGAAATATTCCCCCAATGACATGCTTTGTCCCCACTAATTAATGTTTTCTTTATTTTAAACTCTTGTCCCCCATGCCTACATCTTTTGTCCCCCACTACATTAAATAAATATATCAACCCCAACCCATTACATCTTGTCCCCCATGCCTAACATAAACAATTACAATATTCCCCCAACTACATTATGTCTTGTCCCCCATTATATTAAACAATTACATCAAACCTCACCCCATTACATCTTGTCCCTCATGCTTAACATAAAGAATTATTCAAAATGTTCAATTCCAAAACTACCCCTCTGACCTTACTGCAATTACCAATTTACCCATGAACGTACTGCAATTTACCAAACTACCCCATCAGCTATAACCAATTCACCTAATCAATCTCAACCAAAATATAGCCAATATGACCAATTTCTAAACAAATTCAACAACAAATCATATGAACACAGATGAATCATACAACTTCAAATTAATGGAAATAAATTAACCATATTGGGAACCAATCCTGGTTAACTTAGACCAAAAATGGATGAGCAAGGAAACAACAATATTAACAACACAATACATGATTCAAACTAAATCAACAAATCAAAAACAAAAACAAACTCAAATTAAATTACTGGATGGACTTCAAACAAAGAATAAACATGCATTAAATCCATATTAAATAACAAACATGACGGATTCAAATGATTAAACCAACATATTTCCCTATTACAACTAAATTCTTTTAGACAAATAAAAAAACAAAACCGAAGAAGAAACAATTATGAATTTAAACTTGAATCTAACAACATTAACAATTTCTGAAGAATACATAAAACACATGGAACAAACTGAAGAAATAATTAATCAAACTTCAATTTGAATCTAACAAACATTAAACTAACAATTTCACATGAACAAACTGAAAAATTAACAAAACGATGAACACGAAACAACACAAAAATCAAACATTTACCGATTTTATATTCGAGAATATCAAAAACAAAATACGGATAAAAGTGAAACTCAAAACCCACTAACCGGATCGAAACGACGAACAACGACTGACCAACGACGAACTCGAACTAGGTATGGACTGTTTTGACGACCCCAACCAAAACTCGAACAAACGACGGAGACGATCCTAAGAAGCAACTGAAGGAGATGAAGGCAGCGATGAAGCAGTAGCAGCAGGCGATGAGGGAGCTGAAGAATGGCGAGGCAGCAGCTGCGTAGTTGTCCATGGCTGGACGTAGCGAAGAAGAAGCAGTAGCAGCTGGTCGTTTGGATGGAGAAGATGAAGCAGAAGGCATCGATGGTGTTATGGTGGAGCTGGGCGTAGCAGAAGCAGCAGAAACGACGGGCTGGTCGTGAGGCGTGACTGCGTGTCGCTGGCGATGGTGAAGGTCGTTGGTGCATTGTTCATGGCTTCGACGACGAGGCAGGTGAAGCCTGGAAGCTCGTGCGACAAACAGCAGGGTCGTTTGGTTGTTCTGTCAGTGGTGAAGCAGCCATGGCTGCTTGAGGACGACGATGGAGATAGGGTGTTTAAGGACTGTGGTCGTTTGGTTTCGACGAGACGACGACGAACGTCGGGGACTATTTTGGTTAGCAAGATGGTGGTCGTTTGGAGACGAAGCAGAAGGCGGCCATGGTGATGACGAAGCAGGAGATGAAGCAGAAGCAGTCGCGGGGTTGAGGGCAGCTATGGATGTGTGTTTTTGGAGTTTGGAGAAGATGGAGAGAATGAGAGAGGGGGCAGATCTCTTTAGGTTTTTAGGGTTTTTTGTTTTGTTTTGTTTTTTGAAATGCAGGATAGGGGGTGTTGGGTCTTTGGGCTTATGGACCGGGTCGACCCGTGTGGAGATGGACCGGGTCATGGGGAAGGTTGGGTATTTTTGGGCTTGTAGCTTGAATTAGAAGAAGAGCCCAATTCCGACTTTTTGTATTTTTGCTCTCTTTTCTTCTTTTATTTTTCTAAAACTAAATTCTAAAAATCCTTAAATTATTATTAAGAACTAAATTAAGTTATAAAAGCGCAAATTAACTCCCAATAACAATTAACGCACAATTAAGTAATAATTAAGCATAAAATTGTACAATTGGACATTAAATGCTAAAAAGGCAAAAGATGCCGATTTTTGTAATTTTCAATTTTTGTAAAACAAACTTAATTACTAACAATTGTAGAATTAAATACTACATTTAAAATGCGACATATTTTTGTATTTTTTATTAATTTAACAAATAAACATGCACAGACAAATACCAATAATTATCCAAAAATGTCACAAATATTCTCAAAATTGCACACCAAGGAAAATCATTTTATTTTGAATTTTTTGGGAGTAATTCTTTCATAGGGAAAAAATCACGTGCTTACAGGAAGTACATTAACCGTCTCACAACTTATTAATGCTCAGAACAATGCAGCTGAGGAAATTCGTCGGTTGAAGGCCAGGAATGTTATCCTGGAAGGTCAGCAAGCCCAAGGGGTTCCGGCATCAAATAATGAAGTAGTTCGTTTGACAAAAGAGAATGTTGATCTCAGGGTGCAAGTAGAGAACCTAAAAGGGGAACTGCTCAATGAGCAAAAGTCGGCCAATGCCCAAATAGACCTTGTTCTCCAAACACTTGTTGCAGCTTCCAAGCCTTCTACTCCTAGTGCCCCCTAAGTACCCCTTCACTGACCAGTTTCTGGAAATGTTCTTTTAAGTTTTTTTTTTGTTTGGCAGATGTTTTGTTATCTTTTTTTTATGTGGTTGGGATGAAACAGTGTTGCTCCCGTCTTAAAAGTCCAATGTTGCCTTCGCTTTTTAAGCAAAGGCATATAAATTTTTTTATCAATATCAAATCTATCCTCTTTTATTATCTCATTGCTTTAATTCTATGCTTCTTTTCTCTATACAGCGTGCACATATGTGGCATGAGTTAGCTCGGCTAGACTTCTTTATGCTGATTTCTGTTTTTACCTTTTTAATGATGCCAAAAAGGGGAAAAATAAGTATGTAGAGTAGTAGATAATTAGAAATAAGGAAGGCATAAAGTCAGGGGGAACTACTTGTGAAACATATGTTCTCCTTTTACTTAATCTGGTTCTCACTGCTCTAAATCCACTTTATCAATGTTAAGTTTGTCATCATCAAAAAGGGGGAAATTGATAGGTTTTAAATGCCTTTACCTTATGTTTTGATGATCTAACAAACTTACTGTTAAGAACCGGATAGGGAACCTGATACATTTGGACTACACTGCAAGATTAACGGATTCTAGCTAAATGTGAATTGCTATTGCTTCAGGAGATAGGAAACCAAATAAGGACCTGATACCCTTGTGGTTCCCTCATAGTAGTACAAAGTCAATTAGACACAGCTAGAAGCGACGTGACTGCCTGCACTGTTTCTGCCTGCACTGCACTGTTTCCAGTGCCCACTTATTCCTTGACCAACTAAAGTGCTTAATTCATTTCAAGTGATGTCATCAAGGTGTATCAACAATGAGTTTATATCAAAACATCACTTGAACATTTCAGTTTCTCATTCAATCCTTTTACAAAAATAGAGAAATCAATCCTCACAAGCTTGAAGAACAAAGTTAAACACTACTACGGACTAATTCCTAAAGTTAGTACGTTGTTGTCCTTAGTTGAGTTATAACTTTATGATTGTTCTTATTGTATCTCCTAAACTGCTTAGTCAGAAGCATTATTAGGAATCCTCTTGTAAAATCCGTAAACTCTCTAAGTTTATGTTATGACTAGGTTTAGTCATAAGTTAAAGTCTTTGTCACCAGAGAGTGACAAAGTGGCTTATGGTGAGAGCATCACAAGTTAGTCAAAGTCTTTGTAACTAGAGAGTCACAAAGTGGCTTGTGGTGAGAGTGCCACAAGTTGGTTAAGTTGAATCCTTTGTAATAGAGTTATTACAAAGTGACTTGTAATAGGCGTTTACAAGTTAGTTGTATACGGCGAAATCAGAGGGTCTAATTTCTTACTATCGAGTCATTTCAGAAGAACACCTCGAGACCTCGAGAACGCGAAGCTGTGACCGAGTTCCCTCCCTCGGAGCTCGTCGAAGTCCTACTAAAACAGGATACAGATCGAGGCTAGAGTAAAATGGGGAGTTCCCAAGGCACATGGCTAAGTCTAACAAAGTCGGCCTACCTAGAGCCTGTATCAAGGCGTCGTGTCTAACCGTCTCATCTCCATGCCTTTACAATTAATGTATTTTGTACTATGACGGGATTCCCCTCCTGTATAAAGGGGATCCTAATCACTTTGTAAGGGGTGGTTGCTCCAACTATTCTACACAAGATCAATAACAACTCTCTCTCTCTCTCTCTTTTCTCTCTAACTTACTCGCTCGAGACTACATCTTTCATTTATTACTTTCATACTTGCTCTTCATTTATTGCTTGATATTGGCCGTAAAGAGCCTCTTTTAATTATACTCTAACTGTTAGTCCCTTCCTGGTTACCTTTGATAGCTCGAGCCTGAGCCCAGGCATCGACCTCGAGGTTCTTATCGGTTAGATCGAAGCCCGGACAACAGGCCCCCCGGTTTGATTATAACCTTATTTTAGTTCGTATTTTGTCGTTAAGCTTCACATTTCTAGCATCAACTGCTCTAACAATTAGCATAAAAATAGATCACGTATTTTTAGAGTCCCATCAACAAATTTAATTGTTATTAACATTTTCGCGATAAACAGTTTGGCGCCCACAGTGAGGCTAAAAATAATAGTGATTATTTTCTTGCTGGTTTCATTACACAACGCAAGTTATCTTTCACACTTATTCTTGTCCAAGATCTTCGATTTCAGGTCAAAATGTCTGGCTCGGTGAACAGAGTTAAGAACGACAGCCTTGAAAACCACGGAGAAAACGGTGTGGTTGTTCCAATTATTGGCGCACCACCACAGAACTCCAACAACGTGCCTGGACCGATTCCAACGGACGCGGGTTCACAAGACGCATAGCAGGTCGACGAAACCTCACACACCGACAGGAGCATACAACATGGCGACCAACAGGAAGCCCAAAGAACTCCAGCTCGGGAAGAAGGGAAGTTAGCCTCATGTTATTTTCGAAATGTTGCAGGCACAACAGTTGGCTATCGCTCAACTACAAAGCCACCCGAAAACTCCCAGCATAGTAGCACCGGGGACAGCTCCCCCAGCCGAGCAGGTACTTGAGAGATCGAGCAATAACGAATCGATAGCCGACCCCGTCATCATAAAAATGCTCGAGGACCTCACCAAAAGGATCAAATCGGGTGAGAAAATGACAAGAACCAACAACAAGAAGGTTGAGACCTATAACTCTAGGGTCGACCAGATCCCGGGCGCACCCCCAGTCCTGAAGGGTGTAGATTCGAAGAAGTTCGTACAACAGCCGTTCCTAGAGGAAGCATCCCCGAAACCCATTCCTAAGAAATTCAGAATGTTGATGCTCCCAAAATACGACGGGACCTCAGATCCCAACGAACATGTCACTACCTATATGTGCGCGGTAAAGGGCAATGACATAAAAGACGACAAGATCGAGTCCGTATTGCTGAAGAAGTTCAGAGAAACACCCTCGAAGGGGGGCATGATGTGGCATCACAACCTAACTCCTAACTCCATAGATTCATTTGCCATGCTAGCAGATTCCTTCATAAAGGCACACGTTGGTGCCATCAAAGTAGCAATAAGGAAGTTTGATGTATTCAAGATTAAGCAAGGGGAGAATGAAATGCTGCGAGAATTCGTACCTCGTTTCCAAACGAAACGAATGGAACTACCCCTGGTCTTCGACGACTGGGCGGTGTAGGCCTTCACTCAAGGCCTGAGTGAACGAAATTCGGTGGCTTCAAAATAGTTAAAACAGAACTTGATCGAGTATCTAGATGTGACCTGGTCGGACGTCCATAACTGGTACCAGTCGGAAATCAGGGCCGAGGATGACTAGTTGGGAGCCCCCTCGGGCTCAATATATATGAGCAGACAGAAGAGAAGGAGTCAAAATCAAACAAAGAAAGATACCTGCAGTACATCGAAGATAGGAGGAATGCCCCGAGATGCAACCTACCTCGCAACGGTCGGAGAATGAATCGAGGATAATATCCTCGAAGGCTCATCAACAGAGCCAGATTTGACACAAGGCCAATGGGGGCACCTCGCCTATCAGAATACAACTTCAACATTGTTGTATTGGACATCGTGTTTACTATCAGCAAAACTAGGGACATCAAATGGCCCAGGCCTATTTAGTCGGATCCTTCCTAGAGGAATTACAACTTGGTATGTGAGTTTCATAATGCGCACAGCCATAGGACCAAGGATTGCCACCAGCTACAAAGGGAAATAGCCAAGCTACTCAGTAAAAGTCACCACCGAGAACCTTTGAGCGATCGGGCTCAAGTTCAGTTCCGAGAAAGGAAGGCGGCCAAAAGGGACGAATAAAATGGTCCACAACATGCTATCATGATATTGGGGGAGCGTTGACACTCCCCAGGGACTCCTGAAAGGGAGGACAAAAATATCCATCACCAGAGAAAAACGGATCCGGGGATACGTACCCGAAGATGCCCTCGCGTTCGGTGAGGAAGACTCTGAAACCTCGCCCCAACCTCATAACAATGCACTGGTAACCTTCTTTCTCATTTGTTTATTTCAAATAAAACATGTGCTCGTAAATTCAGGTGGCCCGGCCAACATTGTCGGGCCGAGGATGACAGAGCAGCTCGGACTGCCGGGCCAAATCATGCCTGCCTCTCAAATCCTTGATGGATTCAACACGGCGATCGAAATAACACAATGAGAGACCATTCTCTTAGTCAGCATGGCCGGCGTAGATCGGAACGCCAAAATTCCATGTCATCAAAGAAGACACGAGGTATAAACGCCTTATGCGGACGGTCGCAGCCACACCACATGAAAGCGGTACCATCCCCTCTTCGCCAAATGATGGAATCCCCAGCAAAGGACGCAATTAAAACCATCTACGAGGAACAAGACCCGACAAGGGAAGTGTTCGCGTTACGTAACGTGGCACCGGCACCAATATCTCCACTCCCGAAAGAGTCAAAGGGTAATCAAATTACGTCTTCGGCTAAGCCCGATTAAACACAGCGGAGGACCGTACTGAGTCCTCGCTCCAAACAACAATGACACATCAGGCCTCGGAATATCACCTGCGCACCCCGCAATAAGGTAAGACCACCTCCCTCTTTCGTTATTTTACACTAACCCATATGAAGGCGCCTGGTTAGGGCGATCGAAAGTGTTAACCTAACCCGAAGATCTTAGGGACTTAATAGCATCCGTTGCACTCTTTCCCATCGGCCGAGCTTTTGTCCCGAAAAGGGTTTCATCAACAAGGTTTTTAACAAGGCAACATCAACGCGCTACCTAAGAGGGATCCGACAAGCCTACAAGGTTTCTTTTGCAATCAACCCCGAACACTGGAGGGCACCCCCTAGAGAGGTCATCCACTTGGAAGAACCAGGGAAAGACAAACGAGGCCCCAATAGGAAATGGTGTACCGGGCCAAACGGTCAAAAGAACCATGTCTACATAAATCGGGCTTGCGGCAACAAAACAACATGTACTTATGCCAAGCAATCAAAGAATATCTTTCACCTAAAACATCTCGTACTCCAAAGCAAGTTCAGCATTTTCGCAACAAGGATCCCTCCATCGAGGATGCCCTGAAATACTCGGAGACTAGATTCAATAATTCGGCATCCGCATATCCTCAGGGTTAGAACTCCGTACTCATAAGACCTCAATGAAGCAGCACGGAAATCACGAAACATCTCTAAAAGGGAAAAATGTCCCGAACACTCGGAGACTGGCATCGCAAACTCAGAAAGCGCACGATCCCAAGGTCAGAATCTCCAAAAAACATAAGCCCTCAATGAGACAATTCTGAGCTTGAGAGTAACGGCCTCCGAGCCTAAGAAAACTCAATGACTCGGAGACTTTTGCCAATCGCCACTCACTTAAAAACCCGAGGCCATAAGACCCCAAGCGGGCAGACTCGGTCTAGCAAGACCTATTTAAAGTATCAACTAAACTGTAAGACCTCAACGGCATGACAAAAATTGTAAGACCTCAACAGTCATGAAAAACCAGTAAGACCTCAACAGGCATGAAAATACTATAAGACCTCAACAGGCATAAAAATACTGTAAGACCTCAACAGGCATGAAAATACTGTAAGACCTCAAAAGGCATGAAAATTTTGTAAGACCTTACTACAGGCATAAAACTCGATCCTGAAGTTTGGGCTATATGTCGCATTTGCAAGACTCCCGAAAGGGCATAACCTCGATGTAGATGCCTAAACTACCACACTCAGGATCAAAAATGGCCCCGGCCAAACATAAATGACTACGGTCAATACGGTTGCACCAGCCAAATTAATGTGACTCGAGGACTCCCGACCGTTGTTATAAAATCATAGGCCATTACTTCGAATCTACTTCAAAAAGAACCGGTTAAACAGGCTACCCTCGACAGGCAAAACGAGCTTCAACCATGTCAGCTCCAAATCACAAGGCTTCGAGCTACTCAGTCTACAAGCTAAACCTTTCGAGGTGCTCGAACATCGCCGCAAACGACTTGAAATCGAGGTTCTTCCCGAACCGACGACGGGTCAGGCAAAATCATTTCAAAAGTCCTTAACGAGGGGAAAACAAAGCCTACATATGCCCAAGGGTAAAAGCATAAGAGCCATTGTCGCCAGCCTAACGAACCTCAGGGCCACACACTAAAAGGTCGCAAGGACCAAAAGCGTAAGAGCCACTGTCGCCAGCTAAAAATTTTGAAAGCTTTAGGGTCAAAATGAGCTCGAGTTGTAACCCGATTCGGAGACCGGACCCAAAATAGTTAACTAATACATGCCTAAGGGCAAAGCGTAAGAGCCATCGTCGCCAGCTTCATGAGCCTTAGGGCCATGCACATAAAAGGTCGCTTTGACCCAAGGCGTAAGAGCCGTTGTCGCCAGCCCATGCAAATATAGAACTTGAGGGTCAATTGTGCTCGAGTCGAAGCCCGACTCGGAGACTGAACCCAAAATAGTTAAAATACAAGTACCCAAGGGCAAGGCGTAAGAGCCATTGTCGCTCGCCTATGCAGACACAAAAACTTGAGGGTCGAATAGGCTCGAGTCGAAGCCCGACTCGGAGACTAAACCCAAAATAGTCGAGCAAAATCATAAGAGCTCTAACGCCAGCTTACACCAAAGGCTGCATTGACTGAACGCGTAAGATCCCCCGGGCCTGCCTGATGAGCCCCAGAGCCGTATTACGAATCTAAGGACTCTCACTAACTCTGAAACCAGTCCACCTTATCAGAAGCGAAGCATAAAGGGGTACATAAGCAATAAAGCTTCAAGTTCTCTCCTATTTTACATACATGAAAAAGTGCATCCTCCATCTACAAATGCGCTCTGGAAATATCACATACAAGATAGTAAAGTCTACGCCCCACCCCTGAGGGCTACGGCCTATCAGCCTCGTCTTCACTCTCCTCAGTGCCGAAAGGAGTGACCGAGCGTCACACTCATCTCGCTCGCGCCAGCTCTTCCGGAAGAACAAAGCCCCTGGCACCGATCTCCTCAAGTACCCTTCTTTGGGATCTGCAACGAGCATATTCTTCGATCCTCTCTTCATGATCGAGGACCCTCTTCAACTCGGCTTGGGCATCATTAGCATCCTTCAAATAAATCGCCATCTTCTGATCAACCTTAGTCTCGCTCAGTGCTGCCTCAGCCTGAGCATCAACGATCTCAGCCCTAACCTTCGAAAGTTTGGATTCAAGCTTCGTGATCATATCCGCTTGAACTGAAACATTGTCACGAGCTAAGCAGAGTTGGGCATCGCAGGTAGGAACTTTAGCCAAGGCACCCTTCTCCTCTGAAGCTTGAGCCTGCACTTGATCTCTTAGCTCGCCACAATCATTCCTGACTCGGTCGGCTTCACCCCTAAGGCGCTCCAGAGCCTCAATTTTTTCTGCAACTGGGATCGGCAAAAAGTTAACCTAAAGGGTTAAAAGGCGAAATGCATACTCACCCGGGACGAGAAATTACCTGCTCCATTAAATAGCTCTTGTAATTCGAGCTCTGATACGCCTCATATCGCTAGTATGTCAACTCAACTTCCTTCTCCTCGCAAAGGAACCCAAGGGACTTACCCTCATCCAGAGCCTTCTGGAGCCTAGCCCCATGGCGGAGTAGCTCAGACCTAAGCCTGCCAAAAACCTGCAAAAGAAAAACTCAATGAGAAAGGAAAGACGCTAGATTCAAAAGGCCTATGCCAAAGCTCACCACGAAGTGAAGTCGACGGACTTCCTCGAAATCCGAGCACACCTCCAATAATCTAGTCCTATCTGCCCTGGAAAAATCAATCCCGATCGAAGCATGATCGCTCAGGGGAACTTCCTCTCCAAGGCCAGAGACTTCGGGTACAGTAGGCTCGGGAGATGTTTCCTCCTCAAAGACTCGGACTCGTTTTGCCTTGCTGAGAGCTCCATCGTACTGGAAATGCATATCCCATTTATCATTATCGTCTTTTAGCTCGGAAGCTAGCAACTCCTCCCCCTCTCCGGAGGAGCACAGCCTCGCCCTTCGAGACCCTCCGATACTTACGACGGAAATACTAGTACATGAAAAGGGGAAAATGTCTTCCCAAATGTGCGAAGGACAAGTGAAAGCAGTGTACACACGTACCATGATATTTTGCTTCCCATTTGCCCCGAGACACGGCTCGCCACCTACGCTTGTCACTAGTCAAATGGGTCGCTAGCTTGCGGACCCAGCCAAGCAGATCAGGAACTTCGCCTGGCGCCCATGAAATCACTGCAGAGAAGAAGGAAACACAATTACTAAACTAGCTTCCGCCATGAGCAAATCTGAGAAAGCACTAGGCGCTCCACTCACGCGCGTAATTCCATTCCTCGGGGAATGGCATAAGTTCCACGGGGATAACGTCAGTCGTCCGGACTCAGACGAATCGACTGACTCACTCTCGATCTCCATCTTCCTCATCATCAACAACAAAGAGCGTGGACGAATGGCACCACAAGTTTAGCAGACCTCGATAATGAAAGGGCCGGTACAGCCTAACGAAATGACTGAGCGTGAATTCAAGCCCTACCTTCTCCACGAAGAACCTTATCATCAGCACTATTCTCCAAAATGACGGATGTATCTGTGCCAAAGTAACCCGGTACTTTAAACAAAAATCAAACACAACCCTATCAAGGGGGCCTAGTGCGAAAGGGTACAAGTATACATTCAGGAATCCATCGGTGAAGTCCGTGATACCCTCATCCGGGGGAACACCTACAACGCTACCCTCTCATCCCATCCGCAGTCTCTCCTCACTATCTCCAGACGCTCCTCTCTTATTGAAGACATAGTCTTTAGAGTAAACTCCCGTGGATCCTGATCACTGGGAGTGGAACTCTCCCCTCTCTGCCGAGCAGACACTGAAGTAGCAGTCATGGCTATGGTGGAACTAGCAAACTAAAGTGGGAACCTACGCGAATGCTTCGGCACTAAGGTAACGAAGGACTCGATGCCAAAACAGAAGGATAGCTATCTAGAATAATGGGATCTCCCAAGAAGCGGGAGCAACCCCATATATATATATGTGGGGAAACAACAACAGTTCGCCTGCCCAAGTTAGGCCCCGGGAGGCCAACGGCTTCAGTACGGGTTCCGAGGTGGTACTTGACCTTGAGGACCTCCATCGAAAAGAAGTAAGGCTTCAAAAAGCCAGCCACATCGTCTCCGGTGTCGAGAAGGTATCCGACCTCGAAGGTTTCTCTCAAGAAGAAAAGTAAGCACTTCAAGCTCCGTCCATGAGGATTCAACCTCAGGACATCACCCAGACATGGGTAACCTCTCCAAAGGAACCTATCTACAATGCCTTAAAAGATTATCTACATCAAATTCAAAGTAAATCTCCAAGTGCCCGGAGCTGACCTTCACTCAGAAACCACCCTCGAGAATTTCAAGGTTCGAGATGTTATCTTTATGCGACTCGAGGGTCCCGACGATCCAAGTCTACCAGACCGCTTCAGGCTTGGTCCGAGGATCCACGGTAGGCTCGGAAAGGATCCATTTCTATCGACTAAAGACCAGAAAGAATATTAACGATCGTCAACAGAGGCATACATTCAAAATCTCTGCAAATGCACAAGAATATACAAGAATAGGGCGAATATCAAAAACAAAAAGTAAAGAAGATGTCTTTCTATTTCATAAACATTGGCTTACAATGGCCCACGAGGGGTCCTTACATACAATTACAAAAGCCCGCAAGGGGTATACACCCATAGTGAAAACCTAAGAACCTAGTCCATCCTCGAAGGTTCATCTCCGGTATCAACATCTCCGAGCGCCATCTCCTCGAGCTCACATCCTCGAAGGCAACTCTTTCGATCGCCGTCTCCTCTAGGTTCCCAGCTCAATCCCACGGAACATCCTCGCCGAGGGAGAAGATGAAGAAGAGGAAACGGGGGGATGCAGAAAGAGGCAGAAAAAAGAGACATAGCCCGCCCAAGCCAAAGGTTGAATATTCGGCGGGCCCCAACCTCAACGGTTGGTTTTGTCATTTTAACCCTCGGGAAAGAAAAAATCCAAGGGATGAAGTGCCACACCAGGCTAGTGTAGGAGAGTGAGCAGTAGTGTATAGTCTGAATAACTTTCTAAAAGGGGGAAAGTCGATTCCCTGTCTATCGTCATCTCGGGCCAGTGAGGTCAGTAATAGCAATCGTAACAACATCGACAAGACAGAATAATCTCGCTCGACAAAGGGAAGCTCAGGCAAAGGGCCATCGCCCGGTCGGTGGGAATGCAGCCCAACAACCTTAAGGTCGTGGACTTCAAACATGGTGATTAACAATCTAGAAAGATGGCGAGAAGGAGGGCATAAGTGAATGGAGAAAGGCACTTATATAGAAAAATGACGCCAGAACGCTCCCATTTATAGGGGATAATGACACGGCCATCAATGCCCTTACAAGACTGACCGGAAGGTATAATTAATGTGTTCTTGAAGAACCAAATCGACGGTAGTACTGTCACTTTAACGGGAATCAACAGTGCATTTGAGTGGTGTCGAAAAGACAAGTCCATGGGATGTCCCGATTATCGTAAAAGCTCATGCCATAGGTTGCATCATCGATATGACGTCATCACGGGAAGCCCAAGGAGTCGGGTATCAGGATCGTTTCCCATCACTTCATTTTGAGAAATGCGTAGACTATCTATATACGACAAAATCAGAGGGTCTAATTTCTTGCTATCGAGTCATTTCAGAAGAACGCCTCGAGACCCCGAGGACGTGAAGCTGTGACCGAGTTCCCTCCCTTGGAGCTCGTCGAGGTCTGACTTAAAGAGGATACAAATCAAGGCTAGAGTAAAATGGGGAGTTCCCAAGGCACACGGCTAAGTCTGACAAAGTCGGCCTACCCAGAGCCTGTATCAAGGCGTCGCGTCTAGCCGTCCCATCTCCATGCCTTTACAATTAATGTATTTTGTACTATGACGGGATTCCTCTCCTATATAAAGGGGATCCTTATCACTTTGTAAGTGACGACTGTTGCTCCAACTATTCTATACAAGATCAATAACAATTCTCTCTCTCTCTCTTTTCTCTCTAACTTACTCGCTTGAGACTACCTCTTTCATTTATTTCTTTCATATTTGCTCTTCATTTATTGCTTGATATTGGCCGTAAAGAGCCTCCTTTAATTATACTCTAACTATTAGTCCCTTCCCGGTTACCCCCAATAGCTCAAGCCCGAGCCCAGGCATCGACCTCGAGGTTCTTATCGGTTAGTTTGAGGCCCGGACAGCAGGCCCCCCGGTTTAATTATAACTCTATTTTAGTTCGTATTTTGTCGTAAGCTTCACATTTCTAGCATCAACTGCTCTAAAAACTAGCATAAAAATAGATCACGTATTTTTAGAGTCCCATCAACAAATTTAATTGTTATTACCATTTTCGCGGTAAACATTAGTGAAGTTAAAAGACTACAGGTGTAGGTCGTGGTTTTTGTCCCCTTGAGTTGGGATTTTTCTACGTAAAAATCCTGTGTCTCACTTACTTACAGTTTTACTAGTATTCTCAGCATAACCTCATAGAGGACCAGGTACTCTACTGTTTGGTGGACTCATACAAACTAACACTCCCACAGGTGTAGAAACATACACAGGAGCACTCAAGGAATCACGAGGCACAACCAGATATGAAGCAAAATAGATGACACATAGGAATAAGTAGAGCCCGGATCAAATAGAACTGAAGCATCTCTATGAAAAACTGGAACAATACATGTGATAACGGTGTCAGATGACTCGGCCTCAGGTCTAGCTGGGAAAGCATAACATTTGGGATGGGCCCCACCACTCTGAACCACATCTCTAGGACGGCCTCTACTTGGTTGGCCTCCACCTCTAATGGCCTGAGCCCCCACCTCTAGTAACCTGACCTCCACCTCTAGCGACATGACCCCTGCCTCTAGCTGGCTGAGCAGGTGGTGGAGCAACTAGTGCCGGACCCATGGAACGAGAACCCTGCTGCTGCGTGCTACCTGGTGTCCGTGGGTAAAATCTAGCAATATGCCTCGGATCACCACAAGTATAACAGGCCCTCGATTGGTGTGACTGTTGACCCTGGAACTGACCCTATCAACCTGGGTAACCACCTTGATAACTCTGGAGCAGAGGTGCACTAATATGAGTTGGTGGTGCACTATAGGCTAGCAGGTCGGGATGAGATACATAAGGACCGCGGCTTCCTGATGCACTATGAGATGCCTAGAGCGCTGACTGAAACAGCCTGGGAGGATGGCCTCTACCAAACGTACCCCTGCCTCCAAATGACACACCACTGAACCTACCGAAATGATGAGGCCTCTTATTATAAACTGCCCCCTCTCTTGAGAAAGAACCACCTCGATCCACCTAGAAACATTTGCAGCCGTCTAGAAGGAAATTTCACTCCTGGTCTCCTTGTCCATCTTTATCCTGATAGTGTAAGTGAGTCCATCAATAAATCTGCTCAGTTTATCCCTCTCAGTAGGAAGAAAGATAATGGGATGACGAGCTAGGTCTACAAAATAGGTCTCGTACTGAGTCAGAGTCATACTACCCTAATGGAGATGCTCAAACTGTATGCGGTAATCCTCCCTCAGTATGACAAGGATGAACTTCTCTAGAAATAACTGTGAGAACTGATCCCAAGTGTCACACCTCCTTTTTCCGCCCCCGCGTGGGTAAAGGAGTTTTTTCCAATTAAAGGACAATCGAAACGGGATTTGTTTATTTATTTCAGAGTCGCCAGTTGGGAGATTTAGGGTGTCCCAAGTCACCAATTTTAATCCCGAATCGAGGAAAAGAATGACTCCATATTACAGTCTACGTACCAGAAATCTAGATAAGGAATTCTGTTAACCCGGGAGAAGGTGTTAGGCATTCCCGAGTTCCATGGTTCTAGCACGGTCGCTCAACTGTCATATTCGGCCTGATTATCTGATTTAATGCAAGTTGAACCTATGTGCAAAATTTAACTTTTAACCGCTTTTATCATTTACTATTATTTTTATCAAGAATTGCAACATCGTGGAAACACATCTCGAACCACGTCACATCAATGCACCCGTGGTTGTTGGCATATCTCGACTCGGTTGAGATTTGGATTTGGGTCACATAAATGTGCACCCGAATTAAAGAAAATAAATTATTAAAGGCGCGCCTAAAGCAACTAGCGTATTGTTATTTTGGGGAAGGCCGTAAAATTCGCTAAAAACGGCCTGTCCCGAATTCTAAGTATTTTAATATATACATTTAGAGGGCCCCGCAGCTTGTGCATTTTTTTTTGTCGAGGCTCGTCTCATTCATTATTAAAAAAAAAATTGCAACGTCACGGAAATCCATCTCAAATCACATCACAATCAATGTACTCGTGATTAGAGACACATTTCGATCCCGTTGAGATTTGGATTTGGGTCACATAAATGTGCACCCGAGTTTAAGGAGATAACATTATTAAATACGCGCCTAAAGCGACTAGCGTGTCATTATTCTGGGAAAGGCCGTGAAATTTTGCTAAAATGGTCCATCCCGAAGCCTAAGCAATTCTAAAGCAAATATTTACTGAGGGTCCCACAATTTCGTATTTTTATTTGGCGAGGCTTATCTCATTTTTATTTTTTAAAGGATATCTTAAAGCGACTACATTCTTCTATTTTTGTCCGTCTCTAGAATGAATTAAAGAAGAAATCACCAAACAATTGGAAGCAAAGGTCATTCGAGTCACTCGATATCCTGTTTGGTTAGCTAATATCGTTCCTGTGCCAAAGAAAGACGGCAAAATTAGAGTATGCGTCGACTACCGCAATCTCAACAAAGCCAGTCCGAAGGATAATTTCCCATTACCCAATATCCATATTTTGATCGATAATTGTGCCAAGCATGATATAGGATCTTTCGTGGATTGTTATGCTGGGTATCATCAAATTCTAATGGATGAAGAAGATGCAGAAAAGACGGCATTCATCACACCATGGGGAACTTATTGCTACCGGGTAATGCCATTCGGTTTAAAGAACGCCGGAGCAACCTATATGAGAGCAATGACCACAGTGTTTCATGATATGATACACAAGGAGATTGAGGTATACGTGGACGATGTGATCATAAAATCAAAGCATCAGGCCGACCACGTTGGGGATTTGAGGAAGTTCTTCTTAAGACTTCGCAGGTACAACCTCAAGCTTAACCCTGCCAAATGCGCATTTGGAGTTCCATCTGGAAAGTTGCTGGGATTCATAGTCAGTCGACGAAGCATCGAGCTAGACCCGTCAAAAATCAAAGCCATCCAAGAATTGCCACCTCCAAGGAACAAAACTGAAGTAATGAGTTTGTTGGGAAGGTTAAATTACATCAGCAGGTTTATTGCTCAGCTCACAACAACCTGTGAGCCAATTTTCAAATTGTTGAAAAAGGATGTTGCGGTCAAATGGACCGATGAGTGTCAAGAAGCGTTCGATAAGATAAAAGGGTACTTGTCGAACCCACCCGTGTTGGTCCCGCCAGAGCCAGGAAGACCTCCGATTCTTTACTTGACGGTCTTGGAAAATTCATTTGGTTGTGTATTGGGGCAACATGACCTCACCGGCAGAAAAGAACAGGCCATCTACCACCTTAGCAAGAAGTTCACAGCTTATGAGGTTAAGTATACTCATCTGGAAAAGACATGTTGCACCCTAACATGGGTAGCTCAAAAGTTGAAACACTATTTGTCGTCCTACACTACTTACCTCATTTCGCGTTTGTATCCATTGAAATATATTTTTCAAAAGCCTATGCCAATGGGAAGACTTGCAAAGTGGCAGATATTGCTCACAGAATTTGACATCATCTATGTGACTCGGACTGCAATGAAAGCCCAAGCACTGGCCGATCATTTAGCCAAAAACCCGGTCGATGAGGAATACGAGCAGTTAAAAACCTATTTCCCTGATGAAGAAATAATGCATATCGATGAGATGGAGCAAATTGAAAAACCTGGCTGGAAACTTTTCTTCAATGGGGCTGCTAACATGAAAGGAGTCGGAATAGGAGCTGTAATCATTTCTGAAACAGGGCATCACTATCCTGTTACGGCTCAACTGCGATTTTATTGCACCAATAATATGGCTGAATATTAAGCTTGTATTATGGGGTTAAGGCTAGCCGCAGACATGGGTATCCAAGAAATCTTAGTCATGGGAGATTCGGATCTTCTGGTACATCAAATTCAAGGAGAATGGGAAACCCGAGACTTAAAGCTCATACCATACCGACAATGTCTACATGATCTTTGTCAGCGGTTTCAATCAGTGGAATTCCGGCATATTCCAAGGATTCATAATGAGGTTGCCGATGCATTGGCTACTTTGGCATCAATGTTGCACCATCCAGACAAAGCTTATGTGGATCCACTACATATTCGAGTCCACGATCAGCACGCTTATTGCAATATGGTTGAAGAAGAATTTGATGGTGAACCATGGTTCCACGACATCAAGGAGTATATCAGGATGGGGATATATCCCGCACAAGCCACAGGAGATCAAAAGAGGACCATTAGGCGATTGGCAAATGGATTCTTCTTAAGCGGAGGAGTTTTGTATAAAAGAACACCAGATCTTGGATTATTAAGATGCATAGATGCCAGACAAGCTACGGTTGTCATGTCTGAAGTACATTCGGGAGTTTGCGGACCCCACATGAGCGGATATGTACTATCCAAGAAAATCCTCCGAGCTGGTTATTATTGGCTTACCATGGAGCGAGATTGTATCAGTTTTGTGCGCAAGTGTCATCAATGCCAGATACACGGAGATTTGATTCATTCTCCACCATCCGAGTTGCACACAATGTCGGCACCATGGCCCTTCGTTGCCTGGGGCATAGATGTGATAGGACCAATTGAGCCGGCAGCATCCAATGGGCACAGGTTCATTCTGGTAGCCATTGATTATTTTACCAAATGGGTTGAGGCCAAGACATTCAAATCAGTGACCAAGAAAGCTGTGGTCGATTTTGTCCACTCAAATATCATATGTCGATTCGGAATCCCAAAGGTGATCATCACAGATAACGGTGCTAATCTTAACAGCAACTTAATGAAGGAAGTATGTCAACAGTTTAAGATTACACATCGCAACTCTACCCCATATCGGCCCAAGGCGAATGGAGCAGTCGAGGCAGCCAACAAAAACATAAAGAAGATACTTCGGAAAATGGTAGAAGGTTCAAGACAATGGCATGAAAAATTACCATTTGCATTATTGGGATACCGCACTACTGTTCGCACTTCAGTAGGAGCAACTCCTTATTTGTTGGTATATGGCACTGAAGCAGTAATTCCTGCAGAAGTTGAGATTCCTTCCCTTCGGATCATCGCCGAAGCAAAGATTGATGATGATGAATGGGTCAAAACCCGTCTGGAACAGTTAAACTTGATTGATGAAAAACGATTGGCCGCAGTATGTCATGGTCAATTATATCAAAGAAGAATAGAAAGAGCATACAACAAAAAGGTGCGTCCACGGAAGTTTGAAGTGGGTCAACATGTGCTGAAACGTATTCTTCCACATCAGGTTGAGGCAAAAGGCAAATTTGCCCCGAATTGGCAAGGACCATTCATTGTGACCAGAGTATTATCGAATGGTGCACTATGCTTAACAGATATTGAAGGCAAATGCATAGACATGGCGATCAATTCTGACGCGGTAAAGAGATATTATGCATAACTTTTTGAATGTTTGTATTTAGCATTATTTCGAAGATTGGAATGACAAAGGCAATTTATTCTGCTATCCAAACACTATACCCTTTGCTTCCCCTTTGAGCCATATTTGTTTCTTTCCTACCCTCTCTTGGAATCGATGAAAATCAAATATATATATATAAAAAAAAAAAAAAAACCACTATTGTTGTAGTGAACTACGTTTGACCTGATTCCTCAAAGAAGGATACGTAGGCGCCTCACGGCTCGGTCATAGGGTGCACAATATGCATAATGTGCCCAAAAAGAAACATCAAGAGACCCCAATCAAGAAGCTGGGGCAAAGAATTGTATTGGAAATAAGAAAAAGATTCCAAGAGTTGTAATTTTAAACCCATACCAAAACTATTTAGCTTTTGATACCTTTCCATTCCAACCCCATACCAAAAAGACCTTTCGATCAATCCTAGAAAAATGCTGAGTCAAGCAAATGAAGATGGTTCATAACACTCTGGTACAAACAAGAAAAGAAAGTAAAAATGAGAGAGTCTTATAGGTGAAAACCCACACGGGCACCATAAGATGACATAAGTTGAGAGAAAGTAAAATGAGAGAGTCTTATTGGTGAAAACCTTCGCAGGCACCATAAGGCGAAAAGGAAGTAAGAAATGAACAAATGAGGAAAGTTTATCGGTGAAAACTCTTTGAGATATTGCAAGTCAAACAGGTCTGTAAAATGAAATATGAAGTTGGGTTATGGAAATTTTGGGGAAAACAAAAATGAGACAATTAAAAGGAGATTGATTAAAAGACTGGGTTGATTAATCCGAAATGCATACCCTGATCATTGGCGCCAGTAACTCCAATCAGATAAGTTTTTATTCCTTCTCCAACAGTCATCCAAATTTGGATTTTTCTTTTCATTCTATAATTGTCGAAATCAGCGTGTTTCGTCACTAATAATCTTACTTTTCTAAAGCTTTGAGATAAGTTTTATTCCAAACAAATAAGAAGGAATGTCAAGGTATACTACCAAGATTCAAGATTACATGATGCAAAATACGGCCATGAAAGGCGGGAGATAAAAATAATAAGATATGGGTGTAAGAAAAGTGGAATCAAAAGCGGATCAGCAATGTCATGAGAACATATGATTACGGTTTAAAGGGTTTGAAGGAAAACATACAGAGGGGAATCCTATAGTTAAGGATCAATTGCAAGGACAAACAGTCTTTTCAACCATTTCAAGGCAACAAAACAAGACAGAGAAGCCCCACCGTCGGCGAGAATGCCCAGTTAACCATCCTGTTTTAAAACTAACAAAGTTTTCTTTGATTTAAAAACAGGGGCAAAAACAACATTTGTGTCAGGAAAAACCTGATGAAAAAAAAAAGAAGAAGAAGTCAGGCGTCCACCTGGAGAATGAGGATGAGAAATTTAAGAAGAAGTCAGGCGTCCACCTGGAGAATGAGGATGAAGATTTAAGAAGAAATCAGGCGTCCACCTGGAGAATGAGGATGAAAAGAGATAAAGAAGAAATCAGGCGTCCACCTGGAGAATGAGGATGAAGAATTAAGAAGAAATCAGGCGTCCACCTGGAGAATGAGGATGAGAATTGAAGAAATCAGGCGTCCACCTGGAGAATGAGGATGAGAATTGAAGAAATCAGGCGTCCACCTGGAGAATGAGGATAAAGAATTGAAGAAGTCAGGCGTCCACCTGAAGAATGAGGATGAAAAATTTAAGAAGAAGTCAGGCGTCCACCTGGAAAATGAGGATGAAAAGAAGAAATCAGGCGTCCACCTGGAGAATGAGGATGAGAAATTTAAGAAGAAGTCAGGCGTCCACCTAGAGAATGAGGATGAAAGAATTAAGAAGAAATCAGGCGTCCACCTGGAGAATGAGGATGAAGAATTGAAGAAATCAGGCGTCCACCTGGAGAATGAGGATGAAGAATTGAAGAAATCAGGCGTCCACCTGGAGAATAAGGATAAAGAATTTAAGAAGAAATCAGGCGTCCACCTGGAGAATGAGGATGAAAGAATTAAAGAAGAAATCAGGCGTCCACCTGGAGAATGAGGATGAAGAATTGAAGAATCAGGCGTCCACCTGGAGAATGAGGATAAAGAATTTAAGAAGAAATCAGGCGCACCTGTAGAATGAGGATGAAGAATTGAAGAAGTCAGGCGTCCACCTGGAGAATAAGGACAAAGAAAAGAAACAGTCAGGCGCCCACCTGGAGAACAAGGAAATATAATTGAAGCAGCAGTCAGGCGCCCACCTGGAGAACAAGGGAATACAATTAAAGCAGCAGAAGTCAGGCACCCACCTGGAGAACAAGGGAATACAATTGAAGTGTTGAAATCAAAAGCCCGCTCATATGAGAAAGGAGCACACTTAGAGTCAATAAAGCAGAGGAGTCCAACAAAGTCCCCAGTAGGAAACAACAAGAGTCCCAAACAGATAAAGAAAATACGGGACACAATGAAAAGGAATACGGAATAAGCCAAATGCCCAAGAGTCACCAAGATATCAAGACAACAAGGAACGCAAGGGCATGATCTAGATAAGATTTTATAATTCATGTACCATAGGCTAGTTTAGCTTTTTGTATTACCTTTGAAGCAAGGTGTAATAAGGAGGTCAGCAAGCAGTAAAAGCAGCACGAAACAGCAGTAACATCACAGTCCCACGGTAGTCCCAGCTACCCTAAACTTCCCGAACTACATTGACCTGATTCCTTTATAGCCAAGGATATGTAGGAAACCTTTGAAGCAGAGGTTCGGTCAAATCTTTCAAAAAATGCTTCCCACGGAGTATTTGAACGGGCAAAAATCGCTCGTATCCGCTCACTTTATCTTTGCACGAAAACTCTTTGAGTTTCCGCACAAAGAGGGGCAGCTGTGAGCACGTGATTTTTGCCTCACGAAAATTACTCCAAAATAATTCAAAAAAAAAATATAAAACACTTTTTTGCTTAGTGTGCAATTTTTAGAATTTGTGTTGCATTTATTAATTGTTTGTGTTTTGTCTGTAAATGTTAACTTTGTTATAATTAAACGAAAATAAAAAATACATGTTTCATGCATAACTAGGATTTAATTATGCATTTAATAATTGATTCAAAATAATAATCACAAAAATATGCATTTGTTCTAGTTTTAATGTTTCATTATGTGATTAACGCTTTGTCTATGTGTTAAATAATTGTTAAAAGGTGATTAGTATTTTCGAAAGGTTGAAATTGTTTTATAATTTTTATTAGGATTTTTTATAATTAGGGATAAATTTAGGAAATGAAAAATAGGTTGAAAAAATAAAAAATCGGACCTGGATTAAAATCCAGGCCCAAACCAAGTTACCCCCCCCCCACAGCCCAATCCAAACAACCCAGGTCCGGTCCAATTCAAACGAACCAAAACGACAACGTTTGGTCGTCCCTCATCAAGGGCCGTTGGATTAAATCCATCCAACGGCTGAGATCCAACGAACCTAACCCATAATCTTTACCCGATCCAATACCCGGTTCAACCCGTCCCCCCAACTTAAACCAAACAACATCGTTTGGATAAGTGAATAGATCCTGGCCTTTCATTCTGCTTGATCTAACGGTCAGCATCAATCCACCCCGTCCCTATATAAGTCCAAACCCCTACCCCGGCCCCCTAACTAAACACCCCCCCTCTTCACTATTCATCATCTTCTCCAAAACCCACCCCTAACCCTAGCCGCCCTAGCATCCCATTGCCTGAAACCCGGCGGCAACAACGCCGCCGGTCACCACCTTAACACCCCAGACTCCTCACAACCCCCTCTTCACGGATCTGACCTTAGTTTCTTTCGAATCAGACCCCAACTCTTCGAATATTAAATCGAAGGTTGGTCTGAAAACTCAACCCTTTCCAATGGCTTCCAAAATAACACCACAGCTTCCCCTAGATACCCTAGCTATGGATCTAGTGTTGGTTTGGTTCGAATCCCCTCAGAACTCTTCGAATCTTCTTTTGAAGGTTCGAATCAAAAATGAACTCACTCAGATTCCTTTCAAATTAACACCAAATGACCCCTAGGCTTCCCTCACCCTTGTGTCATCTTTGGTTCCCTTCTAATCTGCCCAGAAGTGTTCAGATTTAAGATCCAAAATCTGAAACCCTAAAAATTTTCCAATCTTGGAACTTTTTCAATTCAAATGAGGGATTGAGGTTTAATCGACCTTAGTCGAAGTATTTTCAGTTGAAAATACTTCGACTAAGGTCTGTTTGATTTCAAAAAGTCCGAATCCAAGTTGAGTTTGAGTCCGGTTGAATTTGAAGGTTCAGAGGTATTTTTTCTATTTCTTATGTGTATTCTACGTGTATTTTTTTTTTGTTTCATTAGTCTGTTAAATTTTTCATAATTTTCTAGTCAATTCTGTGATTCTGCCTTATACCCGGCTATTTGATCCTAATTATACCATTGTTTATGTCAGTATGATTATTTACAATGTGTGTAATCGACTCGATTAAGTTCGTCGATTAGTTATATTATGAATTCTCGTTTATGATAATACTGATTGAAAACAATCTGTTTCTATAGACTGTTTGTTGACAAATGTTGTAGATAATCAGTTTAATTAATACTCGTTTGTAAATCAATAAGTCTGTCAGAATAAATGTTGTATGTATATTGTTTCCTGAACATTAAGTTTCAGGGCATTGTCAGTATATTGACAATGCTCCTGTTTGTTTGATTTTAGTTCAAAAGTTGAAGTTCAGTTTGAATTATTGTACTGAATTCAGTGTAATGTTATTGTGATGTTAGGTTTAAACTCAATTTCACAAGTATTGATTAGATACCATTGTATTAGAAAAAGTACATTCTCAGTTAAGATTCAGTCCAGAACTTAAGAGAGGTATTAGCTGTTTTAATTCAGGTTGATGGTTAGGTTTGAACAGATTTTTAATCTATTTTGTATCAGATTCTGAATTTAAGTTTAAAGGCAGTAATAACAATAATTACAGTAGGATTTCTGGGGCATTTCTGGGATAGAACAGTAAGGGTAATATGATAGTATAGTGGGCTGAAAGTGGAAAATTAATGGCTATTATTTAATGTGATAATGGGAAACAAAGGGTAATGGGGCTGCTGAAAATCAGGATAAGATCACTTAATGGGATTTAAAGTATTTAAAAGCAGATTTTAATGGAACTTTCTGATTTTTAAAAGAAGAAAGGGGTCCAGACAGTAGGCTAAAAAAGAGGGGCAGACCTGTATAAGAGAGGGGGGATTGGGACTGATTTAAGGATGAGATTTTGAGAGAGATTTTAAGAGAGATACACAGAGGGAAAAGATAAATTTGAGAGAGGAAAATCACAAGAAGACTTAGAAATCTGAAAGGGAAGATAGAAAGAAAGGAAAACAGAATTCTGTCTCGGAAGTCAGTATTGAAGCTGATTCTATGTTTTGAAATTGAAAGCTTTTTCAGTCTGCTTTGTTCTAAGTCTCAAAATCAGAAATATTATTCTTTTTATTAAATCTGTCCGGATTTGTTCGATCTCATTGTTTAGTTAAAAAATCTGAAATTCCTTAAAAGTACTGTCACTGTGCATCTGGGTTCCTCGGGTCTTATTATTGCTCAAATCTGTGGAAATACTGCTATTCTGCTGATTTTTGTTACTGCTGCAACTGCTGAAATTTACTCCTTCTACCTTCATTTCCAGGTACATATCTTTTAAATTCTATGTCGGGGAGAGATTCAGCATGATAAATCAATGAAGTTTGAATTGCAATTCTATTTTTCCATTTGTCTAAGTTCATTATTCTAAATTTCAGTCTTGTTTCATGTTGGTTAATGTAGTAGTATGCTTGACATAGTAATTATCAGTTGATCATTCTTTTTTTTGTGAAATTCATATAAGTGTTGTAATAGTATTATCTATTCCAGAATTTCATTAAAGTATAGCTATGTTCACAATGTCAAAATATGGCGAATAATGTTGTATGCAATATCATTTTATCAAGTCAACAGGTAGACTTGTTCTCTTTCTTAATAACAAATGGCTTAGGAATTTATACAATGCTAAAGTTGGTGTTTAGTAATAATTCACATAGATTGAGAACAAAAAATTGGTTTGATTAAGTATATCTTGAATTCAATCAATAGCAATTAATCAAAATAATTAGGCCTATTAGATTAGGAACAAGCAATGTGGAAAGAGATTGGATTTATAATGTGTAGCAAGTTTAAGATTGTAAAAAATAACATTCGTTGCAAATAAAATAACGAGAATTCTTCAAAAATATCATTTCCTTTCGAGAATTGAATTTTTTTAAGATTCATGTGCTATTCACCTTTTGAGTATACATATGTTGTATTTACAAAAAATAGTGTTAATCATATGTTTATTCCTTTCTTTGGATTTGAATAGCTTGGAAGAATATAATTCATACGCGAAAAAAAAAATATAATCGACGGTCAACATTTAATAAATTGTGAATTCTTTTAAAAGAATTTAAAGGCATCCCTTAAATGTGAATTTCTCAGGATTTTCATATAAAATGTAGATATAATAAACAATTCGTGGAAAACCCATAATACCATTAAGAATGTTTGGCGTAATTAGGGATGCGTTCGCGTAACCTGATTATATTTCTAAAAGTAATTCGAATTATGCGTTCGCGCAACTTCGAGTGAACATTTTAATAAAAGGGATTTCTCCGAGGTTGTCAAAATAATTTCATATAACCCGAGATGTGCAGTTCATTGTTTAAATACAAGGGTGATGATGTTCTTAATTTTATTTTAAATTTTGAACATATGAGTTTTAATAAAAATATAATATGGTCAATTTTATTGTGTACACGTATGCGTGGCACGATCCCCTGTAATTATAAAAGGTATATAATACGAATATACGTACGCGTAATTCGTTTATATAATTGTAAACAATAAATAAAAGCGGTAATAAAATCATGCAATAAAAACGTATTTAGTAAAATCAAGATAATTAAGCCAAGAATAAAAGCAGTTGAGCGACCGTGCTAGAACCACGGAATTCGGAAATGCCTAATACCTTCTTCCGGATTAACAGAATTCCTTACTCAGGATTTCTGGTTCGCAGAATAACAAACAGAGTCATATTCTCCTCGATTCAGGGATTAAAACCGGTGACTTGGGACGCCTTAAAATTCCCAGGTGGCGACTCTGAAATAAATAAATAAATCCCGTTTCAACTGTCCTTTAATTGGAGAAAACTCCCCTACGCGCCCCACGGGCGCGGAAAAAGGAGGTGCGACAGTTGCCTTGAGTGCCGAGTAATTCAGGATTTTGTCAGACCTCAGACCCTCTTCTATCATGACCCCTATCTTCACTACCTCGTTGAAGGACTTTCCAACCGTCGTCACCAAGTGACTAAAGTAGGTTGGATCCAGTGTTTGCAAGAAGTAGTCCACCATTTCTCCCTCTCTTATGGGAGGATCAACTCTGGCCGCTTGCTCCCTCCAGCGGAACCCGAACTCGCAAAAACTTTCCCCGGGCTTCTTTTCGGTCCTCAACAATGTGAGACGGTCAGGGAATATCTCGAGATTGTATTGAAAATGACTTGCGAAAGCCTGCGCCAGATCATCCCAAGTGTACCATTTGCTGGAATCCTGCTTGGTATACCATTCTAGTGCCGATCCGCTCAGACTTTGGCCGAAATAAGCTATCAGCAGCTCATCTTTGTCGCCTGCCCCTCTCATTTTGCTACAGAAACCCCGCAATTGTGCCATGGGGTCACCGTGCCCTTCATATAAATCAAACTTAGGTATCTTGAACCCAGCCGGGAGTTGTACGTCCAGAAAGGGCATAGATCCTTGTAGGCCACGCTGACCTGGTTGCCCAATCCGTGCAGGTTCCTGAAGGACTGCTCCAGGCTTTTGAACTTCCTCAATACCTCATCTTGTTCTGGGACTTTAACCGGCTTTTCAATCTCTGCCGGTACCTCCAAGCGCGGATTGTAGGTATGTGGTTCGGGGGCATGGAATGTGGGTTTAGGGGGATAGTACTGCGTATCGTGAGCCTGAAACAATGGCTCGCTGGTTGATCTTTGCAGGGTGGCTGATGTGGGTCCCACAAAAGTGGGAACATTTGGTGTTGGGAGAGGTTGATGGGGTGGTGGAGCTTGGGAATCATGGGGGCTTCTCTCCTGATGATAACGATGATTCGGGAGGCTTGTTGAAGGGCCGGAGTGAGGGTATTCCGGCATGTGCCCTAGTGGCTCAGGGCTCTTTTGTGCTTTGGCTAGAGCTAACTGCATTGCATTCATCTCTAGTCCCATCCGTTCTATCTTTTCCATCGCTTCTTTTAACAACTGGCTCAATGGCCTTTCTTTCTCGGTACTATTCTCTGAAGTAGTCATGCTTGTTGCTACCGGTCCTTTGGATCTGGTTTGGTATGGGTGTGTTGCCAGAATGCTTTAACAACTAACTGTCTGGATTCAGACAACAACAAACTTTGTTAGCGTTAGAGTTTAACATATTTGATAACAACACATTGAGGATGCAATGCTCCTAGGCGGTTAACCGTTTCTAACATGCTTTACTTCAAACAACATGCGTCATCCCAGCTTGCTCATTTGTCCTTTTAAAGTACTTTGGAAAACCCTGTATTTTATTTTATTTTTGTATTTTCTTCTCTCTTTTTTCTTTCTTTATTAATGGCGGTCGAATCTTATGTGGATTGCCTACGTATCACGTCCCCGCGCGAATCAGACCGGGCGTAGTTCTGCCACAAAGTAAAGACACACAAAAATTCTTTCGGAGTCAATTAATTCATCATCAAAATTTGCTATTACGCATTACTTCAAACACGGAACAACAATAGTACAGACTCCAAAGTTCTTAACCTGACTTGATTAAAAGAAAGAAAACAACATATGGGAAAGCAACAGAGCCAAATAAACAGGACTCGACCAAAGATTAATTTTCCAACTTAGGGGCCCACGAGGCCTCATTCGGCCTTTCCGCGGCCCTTGGTGTAAGGTCTCTCTGCAAGCTTTTCAACTCATTCATGACCCGGTGGATGCAGCCCATGATGGAAACAAGGAGGGTTTTCCGAGGTATTTGCTCACATGCTAGGCATCACATGTAGATGTAGTGCCCAATCTCGTCGATCCTTCCTCGAATGTTGTCCCTTTCAACGAACAATTGCCTTATTTGTCGGTTCTTTAATCCCAGTGCTTGAGCATTGTCGGCAAGTTGGTCCTGGAACATCTCCATTTGCCTTTCCATTCTGGTCATTGCATCGTAACAGCGCCTTCTGTCGGCTTGGGCATCTCGTGCTTGTTTGAAGATCCGCTCCTGAAGCGTGGAGTTCGTTTTCCTTAATATCCCGATGCTCATTTCATAATCCCTTATGACTTGTTGCAGACGCTACCTCCGGGCCATTGTGCCTTTTGCCCATCTGACCTTCATCCTTGCTATGCAAGATTCTGACTATTCTAATTCTTCTCGGCTTTGGCTGACCTGATTTCTCAAATCTGCTATCAATCTTTCGTCAGAGCGACGTTTCTGTCGGTCAAGGTTACTCTTACCGGCTTGGCGAATGCGGGCCTTTAGTGTCTGGTTCTCTTGGGCTAACTTGTTCTTTTCACCCCGCTCGGAGGCGACTTGCACGTTGTTCTCAAATATAAGCCTTTCAACTTGTTGCTTTAACTTCCCGATTTTAGCCCGGTAGCCTTCTTCTTTTGCAAGCCAGCCCCATTGTTCTTGCGATGACTCAACAAAATCTTGGAGGTGAGGCCTTTTGGTTGGCCGCTCTGGTTCGTCTCTTGCAGTGTTTTTCTTATTATGCCAAGCGAGATAGGCCGGTGAGACTTCACCTCTAGACACGTCACCTACTCGAGTATTCACCGTCAAGTACTGGCATTCACTCCATATGCAACGAACTATCTTTTCAGGAAATTGGCCGTCATTGCTGACCTCGACTGTATAAATACTGAGATCTTCGTCCGGGTGTACCACCTGACACCTTCCTAATTGTCTCATCACCCTGTAAGGGGCATAAGGCTGAATACCTCTGAGTCCCATTAAGAGGAAGTGAGGACCAGTGGCGGGCATATACACAATTTCTTCCACAGGAAGCCAACCCAATGTCCAATTTATTTGTTTTGCGGTGATGGCACAGAGATAGGATATCCATTCTTCAAACCCTTATGGTAATCTGAGACCTGAAACCCTTAGGTTATAACCTTCGATGCAGTCCTCATTTGTAGACATGTAACGGATACACTGAGGATGACGACATAAGTGTTCGATCATCCACATCTGCAATAACAAATTGCACCCTTTGAAGAAATCTGCCCCGTCTTTACAAGCTGTGAGGGCTCGGTATATCTCCGACACTATCATAGGAGCAAGAATGCTTTTATCGTTGGTAATCAGGACCTTGACGATTCCAGCCACCTTCAGATCGATATTTCTATCTTTCCGGGGAAACACCACAATGCCCAAGAATGCTACCATGAAAGCGAACCGCCTATGTTCACTCCACTTTGCCAGATTCCCTCTGCTGCAGACACCACTTTACGGATCATTGAATCCTCCTATGTGCCCGTACCTCTGGTATGTGAATTTCAAGGTAGAAAAACCCCTATCCAATTCAGTGTATGGGACTCCCTTGCTTATTTTCAGTAGATCCATGAATTTGTGTGAATTCACAGCTCCTTCAGTAACCTGCTACTTCTTCTAAGGTTGGGGTGAGTTCAAAATCCGAGAAGCGGAATACGTTGTGGGCCGGGTCCCAAAATGTAACCAAAGCCTTTATGATGTCGCATCTGGGCCTGACCTTCAACAAACTAGTCAGACCTCCCAGATGCAGTTTGATCTTGCCTTGCTCTAACTTTTCCAAATCCTCCCACCACAATCGCAACTCCAAAGGGATTTTGCTCCTAATTGTTACTGGCAAACTTGGACTTGTGCTCATTCTGCATGTTTATTGGGGCGATTAAGCAAAGATCCAGACTCATTTGATTCAAATACAAAATCGACACACCTTTCTTTCCTTAAAAAACGACATTTGGCTATTTCTGAAAAGAACGACGTCACCTTGACTATTTCAAAACTTTTGTTCTTTTTGGATTATTTTTTGAAAAAGTAAGTTGGGCCCGATAGGGGTTGCCTACGTATCTCACACCCTGCGAGAATCAAACTGGCGTAGTTCGGGCAGAGAACATAAACCGAATTTTGGAAATAATATATTTCTCATGACAGACTATTTTCCTTGTCTATTTGAAACTAAGACTATTTTTTTTTCTATTTTTCCTTTGCTTTTAATAAAACAAACTAACAAGACACGTTTTTCATTTTCTCAAAATTTCGGCAGAGTTTCGACAGTATTTGGGCAAAAAATAAACAATTAATTTCCTAACCGCTATTTCTCTTTTTTTTTCTTTTTCTTTTCCAATTTCACAACATTCCTGATATTCAAAAAGCCGGTCAGCATGCAAGTCTGAAACAAGTAAATGCATAAAGCAAACAGGATGTAGCAGGATGGTCTTTTCTTTTCAGGTTGCTAGTCCTAGACGGACTCAACCCCTGTGTTGAGTCCCCAAAGTCAAATGCACATGATGCAAATAAGCGTTCCTACTAGGGATCCGGCATGAGGCTCTGTTATACTAAGTTTTAAAACCTAGGTGTTTGTTCTAGACCTGGCTTACCCGAGCGGACAACTCGAGCCGAGGATAGGAGCTGTGTACCGGTAACCAAAAGGCCATCCGGTTTTGCAACTCCCGAATCCTCGTTCTATTTTGGTATATGACACTAACAGAAAGAAGTCACGACCAGCGTGCACTCCTCAAGAGAGAGAAGAGAGGGGTTTCGGCACAGTTTATATATACAGTCCAAGTAATATCAAAGCGGTAAGAGCAACATCTTGCACATTTAGGCTAAAACATATAATAAAATCAGATAATAAATAAAGCCAAATAATAACAATTATTCTAAGCTCGAATTCTTAACCCTGAACCAGAGATTCTGGGTTCGTTCCCCAGTAGAGTCGCCAGAGTTGTCACACCTCCTTTTTCTGTCCCCGCGTGGGTAAAGGAGTTTTTTCCAATTAAAGGACAATCGAAACGGGATTTGTTTATTTATTTCAGAGTCGCCACTTGGGAGATTTAGGGTGTCCCAAGTCACCAATTTTAATCCCGAATCGAGGAAAAGAATGACTCCATATTACAGTCTGCGTACCAGAAATCTGGATAAGGAATTCTGTTAACCCGGGAGAAGGTGTTAGGCATTCCCGAGTTCCGTGGTTCTAGCACGGTCGCTCAACTGTCATATTCGGCTTGATTATCTGATTTAATACATGTTGAACCTATGTGCAAAATTTAACTTTTAACCGCTTTTATCATTTACTGTTATTTTTATCAAGAATTGCAACATCGTGGAAACACATCTCGAACCACGTCACATCAATGCACCCGTGGTTGTTGGCATATTTCAACTCTGTTGAGATTTGGATTTGGGTCACATAAATGTGCACCCGAATTAAAGAAAATAAATTATTAAAGGCGCGCCTAAAGCAACTAGTGTATTGTTATTTTGGAGAAGGCCGTAAAATTCGCTAAAAACGGCCTGTCCCGAATTCTAAGTATTTTAATATATACATTTAGAGGGCCCCGCAGCTTGTGCATTTTTTTTTGTCGAGGCTCGTCTCATTCATTACTAAAATAAAATTTGCAACGTCACGGAAATGCATCTCAAATCACGTCACAATCAATGTACCCGTGATTAGAGAAACATTTCGATCCCGTTGAGATTTGGATTTAGGTCACATAAATGTGCACCCGAGTTTAAGGAGATAACATTATTAAATACACGCCTAAAGCGACTAGCGTGTCATTATTCTGGGAAAGGCCGTGAAATTTTGCTAAAACGGTCCATCCCGAAGCCTAAGCAATTCTAAAGCAAATATTTACTGAGGGCCCCGCAATTTCGTATTTTTATTTGGCGAGGCTCATCTCATTTTTATTTTTTAAAGGATATCTTAAAGCGACTACATTTTTCTATTTTTGTCCGTCTCTAGAATGAAAGAGAGAAAAAGATCCTAGTCCCATTACATACTTAAAGTTGTTATAGTCGAACTCCAAACAAAAGACAAAATTTATGAGATTTCAAATGCAAGGGCACGTATGGGCCATCCGTTTGCCCAATCGTGGGCTTGAGTCTGCGTAGGGTATTATACTGGACTTTGGCTGCCCTTATTCCGATATTAGCCTAATTGCTTATTTCTACGCCTATTCGTGAGTTTGCAAAGCTGACAGATAAAAATGATACCATTTTATTTAACAGTCTGTTGTAAGTTTAAAATAGGCGATCTGTTGTCATGAAAGGATTTTAAGATCAAGTTTTAATCCTAATTCGAACCGTTTGCATGCTGAGATTAGACTGTCCTGACAATTAGAAATCCATTTACCCAACTCTAGTTTAACATGCATCTTTATAACAAACTGAAGTAAGCAGGGTGCTTTCTAACATTATATCCTTCTTTTAACTAAGGACCTACATAGGGAATTCACAAGCTAAATAACGGCATATCTAAAAGACGGTCTAATTATACAGCTTCTTGGCAGGATTTACATATCAATGATACACAAAAGGGCTCAAGTACAATTAATAAAACAACTAAATTCAATTTATAACTTCGAATTCTTCATGTGTGTATTCATGCTTCAAATGTCAACTTCAAACATGGCATTACATCGACTTAGTATGTGTACCTGGATTCAGACAACAAGAACAAGAAGAAGAGGAAGAATATCAGCAGCAGGCAACCAAGCAGCAGTAAAACAGCAGTGCAAACAGCAACAATGCAACCTCTAACTCAAGAACACCCAACAGCAGTTCAATAACGATAACCCGCAGGTGGTCGAGCACCACAAAACAAACCCAGAAACAGAGTAGCAAACCAGCAGAAAAACCCAGAATACTCAATGCAATAGCAACAGCAGTTCAATAATCACAAAAGCTCGGCAAATAACCAACAACAACTTCAAATAGCAATAAGACCAGAACCAGTTAGCAGCATATAGAAGCCCAGAATAGTAGTAATCCCGCAGAGAAAATCAGAATATCCTAGTGGAATAGTAACAGCCCAACTAGAATAACTGACTTGGCAAAGACAGCTTGACCAACTTAATCTCTTATGCAGTTTTCAGACAGTGTTTAGTTACAGTGTTCTGGAATTTTCTTTCTGTTTGTTTTCTTTCAGTTTTTTCCAACCTAAAACTGTCCACACCCTTAGCCAAAAATAGCCCTATTTATAATCTGAAAGAGACCCCCCTAAGGTCTGCCTAGAACTTCACAGCCTCCAGGTCTGCCCATACCCTTCACTTCCCATGCCTAAGCATCTTCTTGATGCAAGTCATTTGGTTCCCCATGCTTGGCCTATTGCTCTAATCAAGAGTCATGGGTTCATTTAAGTATTCATTTTAAACTTCCATGCTCTTATGTTTTGTCCCCACTAATGCTAGATTAATAATATTTTTTGTTTAAACAATTGATAGCCCGTTAATCCTGAACATTTAATCAGCCTTTGCCCAACCAAAATTACCCAACAGACCCTTGATCATTACTGCCTTGCCCCCCCCCCCTTCCATTCTATTGAATCTGCTAGTTATAACCATTTGAGAACTAGTTCTAACCCCCACATCTAACAAACCATAACCTATATAATCAGTCCAACACAACCATTCAACAAAATCAGCCAGTAAGAGTCAAGTCGTTGCCATTTAATACTGCAAAACAAACGACAACATGTGTCGAGTCGACTTCGCGAGATAACGTATACTAATTAGTCGCTAATCAACTAGAATCAAAACAGAATAACTGAGTGATTCAGGCATTTTTCGGACAAAATGGAACTTACGAAACTTAATTATTTGACGACGTTACTCAGGTCGACTATACGGACTATTACACGTAACAAACAATCGACAAACAATATAGACTAAACAGGGCACCAAATTATTTCAATATTCGGGATATTTAGCATGGATTTTACGAAACTAGTCGACAATATCAATCGAAGCGAATAGACATCTCATAACATATACTTAACACTGAAGGAAAAGAAATCGACCAAATAAAAGGGTCTTGAAGATGGGGGGATTGGCAGAAAATAATCAAAAATCCAGAAACAAATCTACGAACATATGAGTAGCACATAGACAGAAGGAAAGAAAAGAAAAATAAACCGGAAGCTTACCTCAAAAAGAACCAGGTTTGGCTTTTAGGGTTCTTGAACTCAGATTTGGGGTTCGAAGAGTTCTGCTTATATTTGACCGGAACCAAAGTTGATTAGGGTATGAGGGATGTCAGGGGAGTGACTAGGGTGAATTTGGGACTCATCCGGTGATTTAGGGTTTAGGCTCGAACCTTCGAATGATTATTCGAGACGTTCCAGGAAGATTCGAGCCAAACCATTACCAGATCGGGGTTGAGGGTGGTCTTGTGTCTTAAGGGTGTTAGTCTGGTGGTCATCGGCGTTGTTGTCGTCGGGTTCAGATGAAAGGGGAGCTATGGCGGCTGCTAGGGTTCGGGGTATTTTGGGGTCCTTTCTGAGAAAGATGAAGGAACGGGGTGGGGGCTTGGATAGGGGGGCGAGGTAAAAGGTTTAGGTTTATATACGGATTAAGGGTTTAGATCCTGGCCGTTGGATCAAGGGGTTGGACGGCTCAGATCTAACGCCTTGAAACGGCGTCGTTGTGGTTAAATGAGCGGCCTGATCGGGACCGTTCATTTGAATCACATCAACGGATCAAAACAAGGACGCCGATACGGCGTCGTTTGGGGGCCGTGCTTGGGCAGCCTGGGTTGGGTTGTGTCTGTTTTGGTTTTGGGCCTAATTTTGGTCTCAAATTTGAGCCCAAATCCGGATTTTCCTCCAATTAAAACCCTTTTCTTTTCCTTCTTTTAATTTCTAATTTAACAAAATTCCTAACTAAGTTGTAAAATCAAAAATAAAACTTATACAAATATTGATTATTACTTAAACAAACAATTATCACACACATTAACCATTAAAATAAAATAAAATCACTTAATGACAACAAATAGAATAAAAGATGCATATTTTTGTGATTTTCCTTAAAACCAAATTAAAGTTTAATTAATTCCTAAATGCACAATTCAATCGTAAATGCGCATGTGACACATATTTTTTTGTATTCTTAACTATAGCAAGGTGAGTATTTACAGACAAAACAATTATTGAAATGTCACGCAGATTCTCAAAATTGTACCCGAAGGTAACCCTTTTTTTTAATTTTTTTTTGAATTGTTTTGGGGGTAATTATCATACAGAGCAAAAAATCACGTGCTTACACCAAGTAAGTGCAAGCGACCTAGATGGTCTGGTCAACATAATCTTTCCACCACCTCTTGGCGGAACCAGTCATCTGAAACAAAGAAAAATCTACCCCATTGGTCTAACTACACCCATGCCCCCCAGCATCTCATGGCAGCGGTCAAGATAATATTATGGGTCCTCAGAAGGTGCGCCACTGAAGTAAACTGGGAAGAGCTTGGTAAAGTTGTCCAATCTCAATAAAGCTTAGAAGACATGACGGGTGTATCGTCGGCTTGTGCCGCAACAACTAGCTGAACTGCCCCAACTGGCAGGGTTGTTGGAGTCTGGTACTGGGGAGCCATCTTCTCCGGAGTATGAGTAGCGGAAGTCTGTGCTCCTCCCCCAGCCCGAGAGATGGCTGGTGCCACCGAAAATGTGTCGGCCTGGGCCACACTCTCCCTAAGGCCCACCAAACGGATTAGAACATCCTAAAGCACTAGAGTGGCTATGAACCCCTCTAGGACCTGAGCTGGTCCAACAGGTACAGTCTAAGCTGGACCATCCTCATCAAAATCTACATAAGACACCACTGTTAGTGTTGCTGCCCGAGCTCTAGGCTGAGCTCTACCTCGACCTCTGGCGCGACCTCGGCCTCTACCTCTGCCCCTAGTAGGGGCTGCCACTAGGGGCTCCGGCTGCTGTCATGTTGTAGATGTAGTACGTGATCTTTCCATCTGTGAGAGAATAGGAATAGAAGAGTTCAATCATCAATGATAGAATAAAAATCGCACGACAGAGAAGAATAGAAGTGACATTGTTCCTATACTTCATAGCCTCTGGGAGACAAGTACAGACGTCTTCGTACCGATCCTCCAGACACTACTAAGCTTGCTCGTGACTCGTGAGACCTAGGTAACTTAGTGCTCTGATACCAAATTATCACGGTTCAAAATTCCTACCTTCGAGATCGTGATGGCGCCTAACATTCTACTCGCTAGGAAAGCCAACGTTAGAGTAATTCTCATGTCATTTTTAAACAATTCAAGTAATTAAAACCAATTACACTAAAATAAAACTAGAATAATGTGCGAAAAGTCGTAAAAACAAAAATATCTAAGTACAACCCCGGGACTGGTATCACAAGTCATGAGCTACTAGAAGTTCTACAAATAGAGTCTTAAACAAATAAAATTGTCTCGAATGAAATAAACAGTAAAAGGGGAAACAGGAAGGGGACTTCAAGGTCTGCGGACGTCGGCAGATCTACCTCAAGTCTCTGAATGTGATAATCTGATATTGTACACCTCACGTACAGCTGGGACCAGTACCAAATTCTGCACAAGAAGTGCAGAGTATAGTATGAGTACAACCGGCCCAATGTACTCCATAAGTGTCGAGCCTAACCTTGACGGGATAGTGACGAGGCTATGACATGACACTCACATAACTAAACTTGTAGAAACATAGATATATAAACCAACAATAACAAAATAGAGATTTAATATGTACGGTTGGGAGGGGACATGCTAAAGGGGAACAAGATACAATAACTAAAATAGGAATGCCAACACAAGATAATCGAATAAATCATCAACCATTAAAGACGGATAAACATACAAAATAACGATGGCACGACATCACCCCCCGTGCTTTTACTCTCAACCTTTCCATGAAATGATGAATATGACATAGCATCACCCTCCGTGTTTTTACTCTCAAACTTACCATCGATAAATATGGCACGACATCACCCTTCGTGCTTTTACTCTCGATTTGCCTATGTAACAATGAATAATTGATATAGATGGCAAGACATCACCCTTTGTGCTTTATCTCTCTTCCTCACTATGAATTAATTAATAAATGAAATAAGAACCTTGTACGGCATCACACTTCGTGCTTTAACACTCTCCCTTACCATGTAGTAATAAATATAATAAAATTCGGGAGATCGATAATGCAAGAATAAACTTTACGTCAATAATAATTCCAAGATACCGAACCTCAACTTCCAAAATAATCCACCATCATAGTTAATCCATAAATACTGAAGGAATGATCAAGTAAGTGATAATCCAATCTAAGTATGGATGTCATAATTAAAGAGGCAATAAATAACAAAGAACAACGTCTACCTGCATGCTTTAACCCAACAACAATGCATAAGTATTCGTCACTTCACATATACATTGTAACCACACATTAAACACGGAGCAAATATGCAAAAAATCATAATCCCTCAAGTCAAGGTTAACCACGACACTTACCTCACTCCGCAATTGAATCAAGGTTCAACCAAGGCCTTGCCTTTCGAACAAGCCTCCGAACTAACCAAATCTAGTAAATTATTAACCAAACGATTCAAAATAAGCTTTAGGAACTACCCCCGAATGAAAGAGGTTCAATTTAGGTCATTATTGAAAAAGTCAACAAAAGTCAAACCTCGGGCCCGCTTGGTCAAAATATAAAATTCGGACCAAAATTCGATCATTCATTCACCCCCGAGCCCGGTTATGTAATTTATTCGAAATTCGACCTCAAATTCTACCCAAATTAATAATTTCTACCAAGAAAATCCTAGATTAAATGATGAAAACTTATGAAATGTAATGGATAAATGAAGGAAAGTAGATTAAGGTCACTTACCAATGAATTGAGGAAGAAAAGCTTTTGAAAAAATCGCCTCTAAGGTGTTTAGGGTTGAGAATTTGAAAGAATGAGCTAAAATCCCGTCTATCTCAGCTTTTGACCAGGTGCAGATATCGCAATTGCGACCAATTACGTACCCTGCAAATGCGGGACATGCTTCGCAATTGCGAAGAAGCCCCATCTCTGCTATCATCGCATTTGCGATGATTTGTTCGCAAATGCGAACTATGATCCTCCGCAAATGCGATCTCAACTGACACACCCCTCTTCGTAGATGCGAAGATTTTCTTCACAATTGCGAACATGACAGAAAATTGATTCTTCGCCAGCGACCTGCACCAGAACAGATTCTCACCAGCTATTTTTCTTAAGTCCAAACCACTCCGAAGCCTATTCGAAACTCACCTGAGCCCTTGGCGCTCCAAACCAAACATGCACGCAAGTCCAAAAATAATATACGAATTTACTTGCAGTGATCAAACCACCAAAATAACACCTAGAACTACGAATCGAATGCCAAAACGAATGATATTTTCAAAGAAAATTAAGAACTTTCATTTTAATAACCGGACGTCCGAATCATGTTAAATCAACTCTTTTTTGCGCCAAATTTTGCAGACATGTCATAAATACTGTAATGAACGTATACCAAGTTTCGGAACCAGAGTCCAAACCCGGTAGCAACAAAGTCAAACTTCGGTCAAACTTGAAATTTCTTTCAACCTTTAAACTTCTAATTTTCAACAAATTGCGAAATTCAAGCTAGAGACCTCCGAATTCAATTCCGGGCATACACCAAAGTCCAAAATCACGATATGGACCCACTGGGACCGTCAAAATATGAATCTGGATCCGTTTGCTCAAAACATTGACCTAAGTAGTGAATTTTAAAGGACGATTTCACATTTTAATCAATTTTTCACAGAAAACCTTCCAGAAAAAGACACGGACAACGCACGCAAATCGACGAAAGCTAAGCAGAGCTAATCAAGGTCTCGAATCACATAATTGAGGGTTTAAACTATAAATAATCTATCGGATCATCACACTTGATAATTTGGAGAGCATTCAACTCTAGCGCCTCTCGAGAAACTAGAAAGTACCCATGTAGCGCATAAACATTTATGTTTGAAAAAGAAGAACTGAAGGAATCTTCAAGTAGTACGAGCTAAGGTTTGAAAAAATATAATAGGACAGCTATAACTTGCATCAAAGGATTACAGCATGTTTGGAAGCTTGTTTGGGCCAAAAGGGTTTTTTTTGTGCCAAAAATGCCTTCTTCCAAAGGTATTTGGTCAAGCTTTTAGAAGGAAAAAAGTATTTTTGCATAGAAATTAAAGCAGTTTGTTAGAAGCAGGGAAAAAAAAGTAACTTCTCCACAAAAGCATTTTTTTGAAAAGCATTTTTAAGAAAAATACACTTAGAAATACTTTTTAAAAGTTTGATCAAACTTTAATTGCTGCTCAAAAGTACTTTTCAAATTAAGTAGTCAAACAAACTATTTCTCAACAAAAGTACCTTTTGAAAAGCACTTTTGACAAAATACTCTTCAAAATAAACTGATTTTCGAAATTTGGCCAAGCAGGCTATTAGTCGGTTTTAGGAAGTCCAAAGGTAAAATACAGGAAACCAATTTCTATTGTTTTTCCACTTCTAGCAATCATTCATTCTTTTTATGACTCTGACTCACGAAGAGAGTAATGTGCATAAACCAAGAAAGTATGCAGCTCCGCGGATCACCAATCAGCCCCACAAATGTCATGATTACAAGCTGTTTGATGCTCCCTCATAGCAACAATCAGTGATTTATGGTCAAAATCAGATGCACTATGTACGCACAACTAAGTCGAGCAAATAAGCAAATACCGTTCCCTCAAAAACTGTCATCTGGCTTCAATTTTCTAGATCCCAGGATGAGTTCAAAAGACTGCCATAAAATCCATATCTTCCCCTTTTTGGGAGGTTAGCACGGCAAGCTCTCAAAAAGCAATATTAATCCAGAGCGCATATTAGGGAAACAATTTTATAATTCCATAGCATTAGCCTGTACACATTGCTCACCAGAAAAAAATAATACGCTAGATAATAGTTAATATGAGCATACTAGTGAACTACAGGATATAAACCAAACGAATAAAAAGAAGAAAAGAAGGAAGAATGCAGAATTCTTCAATTGAACAGTCGCAAGAAAAGGAACTAAAGATGCCAACCGATACAAGGAACTTGATTTCGTCCCTTCCGAGAAAGAGCTACACCTATAAACTTACAAGAAACATAAGACACTGAGAAAAAGTAAAAAAGGAACTAGAAAAGTATATATGTAAGACAGAGTAAGGCGCTGCAGAATTGGGGTTGTGCAGGTTAGGGGGATCATCTGCAGATTTAAGTATCTTCAATTTTTGTCAACATGAACTCAAGTCTTCCTAGAGTTTTTAACTCAACCCATATGTCTTGCCTTCTTATTGCTGCAAGAGGGACATCTGTATTCCTTGATACTTTGAGCCTTTGCAGGCGTTATTTTCACGCACTTGCCATGATACCACCTTTCACAAATATCACAGCCAATCCAGAACTCATCTGCATTGCCATTTGTTCCACAACTTCCACATAGAGTTTCTTCATGCTCGTCTTCATTCCCTTCATCCTCATCATCACTCTCCTCACGTAGCCTTTGATTTGCTTTAACTTGTTTTTCTCTCTGCAAGCAAGCAAGCAAGAACGTAATCTAAGTTATACATGGAAAAGGGTGATCCACAAATATAAATGATTGAATAGAGTACCTTTGTGTTATTCTTTGATTTCTTTCCACTATCAACACTAGGTTTGTCCTTCAAAGGCTTCCTCCCTGTCACGACTTCAAAGACAGTTGGCAGATCATTTATCAGGGTAAACAGACGACTCCTGTTTAGCCAAAAAACACCACCAAAAGAAATGACATTAGGGACTAGAAGTTTAGTTCATTTAAACAAAGGTAGATAGTTTGCACTGTGTAAATCGTCAAGCCTGCTGAGACTGCAAACCACTCTCAATCCAGGGAGGCTCGGTGAGATAAACCGTAACCAAGATAGCTTTACCATCATGAAGGAAAAGTTTTATCAGAATATACAAAAGAATATCTTCAAGGCGATTACTTGTATACCAGCCACATTTTGGTATCAATGTGAACTGAAGTACAGGACGATCCACGTGATATTTTTGTAAATTAGGCCGTAAAAGGAAAACTACTAAAGAAGATACACGAATGTGTAATTTGGTTTATTATATCTTGCCACAAGGTGGACACTAAAAGAGATCCAAGCATGCAAATAGTAAAACGTTGAAAGTAAAAAAGGAAATGACAAGGAAATAAACCAAATAAAACAATTCTGAGACCTGAAGTTCAACCAGATATATGTAGGTGTGACCCATTTAAAGAACTGGACATACATCACTACATTATTTTGGACTGCGAGGAAAAGCTGATTGACCATAGAACTCACTGGTGGCCCATTTGAGTGTGTAACCTTTTGAAAGGTAAAAGATGCTTATTGTGGGGCACATCCAAGAGAGGTGTAGCTCATATAAAATAAGTACAACAGACCCAAAAGCAAAAAGAAATAGTTAATGGGACCTATGCGGCTATGCTTAGCATCATACCACACTGCAGTAGACCATATAGTATTACAAGATCAGCCAAATACTCATTCAAAAAGCATCTGAATATTTCATAGCTAACAAGATGAAAAAATTACTATTTCAGAGTTGATATGAGTGGCCATTACTGCAGCTGATTGAGGTAGATATCACTTGATATCCCTTATTTAGTTATATATGTTCACCAGTAAATCTCCAAAGCCATTTCATTAGCAATATACCTATTCTGCAGTCTTAAGATTTTACCCAGTTCATCATCTCGTTTTGAGGCAGTCACCAAAGGCCGGGCCATTAAACTAAATGAAACTTTCTGCATTCGGAGTTCCTTTCCCATAGGAAATTGCTACTTATTCTGTTCAATTGTTTTTCAACACTTACTGGCAGAGGAAAGGCGGATATTCAATATGTAGGGATGCTGTCAAGAACACTATTTATAAGTGTTACTCTTCCACCTAAACACCTCTCCAATTCAACTCAAACACTCTTCCATCCAATGATAAAAACTATTCCCTCCATGTGGTCAAAACCTTTTTCAACAGGGTGGTCACCTCCAGCCAAAACTTCTTTTTTTGGTTTTTTATGTTTTTGGTTTTTTGAGAAGTGGAGCCTTAGCATAACGGGTAAAGTTACTACCATGTGACCAAGAAGTCTCGGGTTCGAGCCGTGAAAACAACCTCTTGCAGAAATACAGGGTAAGGCTGCGTACAATACACCCCTGTAATTCGGCCCTTCCCCGGACCCCGCGCATAACGGGAACATAGTGCACCAGGCTGCCCTTTACGTTTTTGGTTTTTTCAACCTCCTGTCAAACTTCTCCTTGCAATATCAGTTTCATCCTATATTTTCCAACCAAAGGAAGCCCGAGATACATTTCAGTAAGGTGTTCAACTACGCAACCTAGTCTAGTACCTCTACCATATTTCTACATTCTAACGTCATTCAGAGGGAACATGAGACTTTTCTTCAAGTTGTGTAAAAACCTAAAACATCCTTACAATCTAAGTTGCTCCGACATGGCAATTTAGGTGCCGCACTCGTGTCGACACGACACTAATATGGGTGTGGGTATGGGATCCGTACCGGATTTGGCCAAACAAGTTTGGGTACTTTGACCTCGACGGATAAAAAATTCGAGAGGAGATACAATTTGGTTTCCAGGATCAAAACCTAAACTAGGATAAATTTGAAGAAAATAGTATATCTTATCTAGGAAATCAATCCTTTACTTATCTACAACTTCAGAATTAAAAAAAAATCAACGCTTTACAAGCTATACGTAAGTATTCCATAAAATTTCTCATAAGTTAGAGATATTTTTTTTTTTGCATTATTTTTTGCAGAATTTCCGCACCCGTTTCCGTACTAGGATCCGTATCCCCAAATCTTAGAATTTACATCTCGAAGGATCCGACCTCTAGATCAGCACCCCTATATCCGGACACCCGCACCCATGTCCAAGCAACTTAGCTTAAAATTCAAGAGTACTACTTAGAGATATTTTTTTTGTGTATTTCCTGACCTATATAACAATAGGGTATCATGTGAGACAGTAACAATCAACCCTATTCTTTCTCTTATTCTTAACATATTGCTAAATCAAGCTGTTTGTATAATGAATGAAGAATGGAGATATGGCGTCATCCTGTCACAACCCCCTCTTACAATGGAAAAACCTTCCCAACTTATAATCATGGAAAAGCTTACGATAGACACAGAATATGATCCATTTTAGCTATCTCTCCCTAACCCCATATTTATCATTAATTTTAACAAAAATGCCTAAATTAATATGATCATACCCTTTCTCAAGATCCAATTTCCATAAGACGCCAGCTTCTTCTGCGTCAATCTTATATCTATCCACTCGCTGAAAATTAAGAATACATACATAATATGTCTGCCAAAGATGAATGCATTTTGTACCTACCAAGAAAAAAAATGAAGATGAATGCATTTTGTGAGCCCAAGATTAGTCATGCAGCAACATCTTTCGACTTCTTATTCAATATCTGCACATTTAATTTGTATTATTAATGGGTCTACAATTGTTTAATTCCACTGCCTCTCTTTTCTTTGATATCAACGCTATAAAAATAGCATTAAGAAGGTTTTCGCTGTATCTGCCTTTACAATAGGCCAACATTTTTAAAAAGAGCTATTCATAATCCATCTAACTTTATTATCTAAACTACCCTTAATGACTATCTCACCCCTTCTTAAGTTAATTGACCCTGCAACCTTTCTATATTTCTCTACTTATGACCATAAGTCAGCACATTTCCAGTTAGGCCTTTAGCTTTAAGATTCAGTAGATAGCTCTTCATGTTGAACTTTCCAAATGTGCCTCATCCTCAATCAACAGTGACATCCTCCTTTAGCATGCCTATGTTAATTGTCTCTTACATTTGTGTTTGTCATTTTTTTTAAATAATTCTTGTGTTAGTATCACCCACTATAAACTATAAGCAGTTTGCCTTTTGCCTCCATGAGATTTAGTCCATCTTAATAATCTCATTTTCTTCTGCCAACATTACATCCTTCTATGCTATCTTTTTCTGTTAATTCCCTATGTCCTTCCATTTTCGTCAAGACTGTCAATAGTACTCTGAAAAGTTTTTTTTTCCTTGTGAATAAAGCCGAAAACATTAGCATTCCACTCTTTTAAGTACCTCTTCAATAGTTTCAATTTCCTTTGCTAAAACATCTGGTGTGCCCTCCACCCTCATACAATTTGCGACTGGTCTTGTAAGTTTTTTATCATGTCCTTTGAGCCACTGATTCTCAAATGTGAAATTAGATTTATTATGGTCTTGTAAGTTTTTTATCATGTCCTTTGAGCCACTGATTCTCAAATGTGAAATTAGATTTATTATTCTATTCACCATACTCAAGCATTATTGGAGCACAGTTCGAGAATAGATTAGGGAGCTCAACTTATATTTCTGAAGGCTCCATCTTGTCCATCAACAAAAAACTAGTCTATCCTCGAGACTGCACCTCCATTCTGTCCCTTGAACCAAGTGTATCTTTCATTTTGCAAAGGTAAATCTATCAGCTTCAGGTCTTGTATGAAGCTGTAAAATAAAGCATTAAGCCGAACAATCTCCATCCTCCCTTTCTAACGTCAGTGGATCTGGTGACATTAAAGTCACCTCCTACTACCCAAGGCCATGTTCCATCTGATTTGACAGTTAATTTTGTTTAGTTTCACTTTTTTCTAGATTTTGTGGATCCTTTATAGTGAAGTCTTACCATCTCCAATATAATTAGTTCTGGTGGTTTCATCTTCCAATCAAAATTGATAGAAGAAAAAGCATCTGCTTCAGGACTACTATGTTCATCTACTTCAAGACCAGTATGTTCACTGATAGACCCTCTAGCAAATGCATATTTGCTCCCTTTGATAGAGGTCGACAAATTCCAACGCTTCAACCAAATCAAAACAATTATGAAGTGAGGGACCTTTCCTTTGAGTTTCTTTTTTTAGGAAAACTAGTGACATTAAAGTTGTCACAAATTGCTCATGGTCGATGTTAGTTTGGTAGTTAAATAGTACTCCCTCCGTTTTATTAGATGAGGTAGTTTGACTCGGCACGGAGTTTAAGAAAAAAGAAGATTTTTAAAACTTGTGTTCTTAAAAGCTTAAGGGGTAAAAGGTTTGTGGGGCCATGACATTTATGTGACTACAAAAGCTTCTCATTAAGGGTAAATGGGAAAAATGAAGAGTTTAAAGTTGAATTATTTCAAAATTTAGAAATGTGTCATTTGTTTTGGAACAGACTAAAAAGGAAAGTACCTCATCTAATATGAAACGGAGGGAGTAGTAAATAACTCTAATCTCATATGTATTAGGAGTAGGACATGTATTATATATATAGGGCTCATTGTATCATTGTCAACACATGTGAATAAAATATTTTCCAGTTCATTCTCACTTGGTATCAGAGCCGTGGTGGTGAGACACATCCGGGAACTAGAATACAGAGTCAGAAGTCACCGTGTCTCAATTTTCCGGCAACTTTTCAAGGCTATTTGCGTCATCTCTCTCCGTCAGTGTTGTGCAAAATCTAACACCACAAGATCCGTCATCGTCCGGCGACCAAACCCAAGTAAAAATCTCCGGCAGAAGCCTCCTTGCGCGCCCTCACGCGCCGTCAGAAGCTAGGGTTCCGGCGTGCACATGAGCTCACGCGCCGGCAAGTACAACCACTTTCGACCATTTTTTGATAAAGTTTCTACATAAGAGTTGGGTCGCCTACTAATTCCGACCCCACCCATACTGTTTTCGTTTGATTCTGACCACTTTGAGTTTTTCCGGTGACTCCACTGATTTTTTCCGGCAGCTACAGTAATTTTCCGGCTAAAACAGTGTCTACTTCATCTGTTTCAGCGAGTTTTTAATTGATTCTTTCTGTTATTTGGTGATAATTTTATAGACCTCTCTTCAATCCGACGATGTTTTTGGGAGTAGATGCTTTCGGGTCTAAAAACCCGGGCTCTGGCAATTTCGGTGTTATGATTACCTCAAAACCTTTAATGGGAAGTTCAAACTACTTATCTTGAGCTTCGTCTGTCGAGTTGTGGTGTAAAGGTCAAGGTGTTCAAAATCATTTAATCAGGAAGTCTAGCGAAGGAGATGAAAAAGCCAAAGCACTTTGGGAGAAAATCGATGCTCAATTATGCAGTATTCTGAGGCGATCTATTGATTCCAAGTTGAGCCCTTGTTTCGTCCATTCCTTATACACTAATGACATATCTCGTTTCTATGATGTGATATCGCGGATGACAAATTTAAAGAAACATGAATTAGATATGTCTACTTACTTAGGACAATTATAGGCAGTCACGGAGGAATTTGAGAAGTTGATGCTAGTTTCTGCTAGTGTTGAAAAGTAATAAGAGCAGCGACAAAAGATATTTCTAGTTCTTACTCTTGCTGGACTTCCTAATGATCTTGACTTAGTAAGCGATCAGATTTTGGCTAGTCCGACTGTCCCCACAATTGATGAATTATTCTCTCAATTACTTCGCCTTGCTGCAGCACCAAGTCACCCAGTGATCTCATCACAGACACTTGACTCGTCTGTTCTCGCATCCCAGACGGTGGACAATCGGGCATCTCAAACTATGGAGAATAGACGCGTAGGAGGTCGCTTTGGAAGAACTAGACCCAAATGCTCTTAGTGTCATAAACTTGGACATACTCGTGACGTGTGTTATTCTTTACATGGCTGTCCACCCTAAAATGCTTATGTTGCTCAGACTGAGACTACAGGTAACCAGGGATTTTCTTTATCTGAAGGGGAATATAATAAGTTCCTTCAGTATCGAGCAAGTAAGCAGACATCTCCACAAATAGCCTCTGTAGCTCAGACTAATACTTCTGTTGCTGGTAATTCTTTTGCTTGTATTTCCCAGTCTAGTACTCTTGGACCATGGGTCGTGGACTCAGGCGCTTCTGATCATATCTCTGGTAATAAATTCCTTTTGTCAAATGTTGTGTATTCACAGTCTCTTCCCGCTGTTACTTTAGCCAATGGATCTCAAACTAAAGCAAAAGGGAGGTTGTCCTTTTAGTCTTGCATCTATTAGTTGTTTGACTCATGCATTGTGGTATATATTTTATTGATGATTCTTTTATTATGCAGTCGTTTGACTCATGCCACAGAAGTCTTACCCATTCCAACTGTTGGGAGTCTAGCGTGGCTCTTCCTAGATCCCCAGCCACAGGAACACCACTCTTGACTTATCATCGTCGTACGCGCCCAGTTGATTCACATCCTGTACCTGACCCTGCTCCTACTGCGGACTTGTCTCTTCCTACTACACCGATTGCACTTCGGAAAGGTATACAGACCACACTTAATCCTAATCGCCATTATGTCGGTGTAAGTTATCATCGTCTGTCATCACCCTATTATGCTTTTATATCTTCTTTGTCCTCTGTTTCCATCCCTAAATCTATAGGTGAAGCATTGTCTCATCAAGGATGGCGACAGGTTATAATTGACGAGTTGTCTGCTTTACATACGAGTGGTACTTGGGAGCTCGTTCCTCTTCCTTCAAGTAAATCTACTGTTGGTTGCCGTTGGGTATATGCAGTCAAGGTTGGTCCGGATGGAAAGGTTGATAGTCTTAAGGCTCGTCTTGTTGCCAAGGGATATACTCAGATATACTCGTCTTAAGACCTTGTATGTCGCTTGCGCCGGTCACTTTATGGTCTAAAGCAGTCTCATTGAGCCTGGTTTGGTAAGTTCAACACAGTTATCTAGGAGTTTGGCATGACTCGGGGTGAAGCTGATCACTCTGTGTTTTATCGGCATTCTGCTTCGGATCTCTATATTTAGCTGGTGGTTTATGTTGACGATATTGTTATTACCGGCAATGATCAGGATGGTATTACTAAATTGAAACAACATCTCTTTCAACACTTTCAGACTAAGATCTGGGCAAACTAAAGTTTTTTCAGGTATTGAGGTCGCTCAGTCTAGCTCAGGTATTGTGATATCACAATGGATGTATGAGTTAGACATTCTTGAGGAGACAGGAATGACAGGTTGTAGAACGATTGACACTCTGATGGATTCGAATTCACTTCTGCTAGGACAGGGGGAGCCGCTTAGCGATCCTGCAAGATATAGGCGGTTGGTTGGTAAATTAAATTATCTCACAGAGACTAGACCTGACATTTCCTTTCTTATGAGCGTTGTAAGTCAGTTTATGGATTCTCTCTGTGATAGTCATTGGGATGCAGTTGTTCGCATTCTTCGATATATAAAATCGGCTCCAGGAAAAGGGTTATTGTTTGAGGATCGAAGCCATGAGCAGATCGTTGGATACTCAGATGCTGATTGGGTAAGATCACCTTCTGACAGACGTTCTACGTCTGGATATTGTGTTTTAGTAGGAAGCAATTTGGTGTCTTGGAAGAGCAAGAAACAGAATGTAGTTGCTCGATCTAGTGCAGAAGCACAATATCGAGCAATGGCAATGGCAACATGTGAGCTAATTTAGATCAAACAATTGCTCAAGGAGTTGAAATTTTGGTGAAATCAGCCAGATGGAACTTGTGTGCGATAATCAAGCTGCCCTTTATATTGCATCAAATCTGGTGTTCCATGAGAGGACTAAACACATTTAGATTGATTGTCACTCGTCAGAGAAAAGATACTCTGAGGAGATATTGCTAAAAAACTTGTGAAGTCGAATGATCAGCTTGTTGATATTTTCACCAAGTCTCTCACCGATGATCGTATTAGTTATATGATTTATATGTACCAATTTGAGGGGGAGTGTTAGTTTGGTAGTTAAATAATAGTAAATAACTCTAATCTCATATGTATTAGGAGTAGGACATGTATTATATATATAGAGAGAGAGCTCATTGTATCATTGTCATCACATGTGAATAAAATATTTTCGTGTGCATTCTCACAATCCATACCAAACAACTCTTACAGTTGCTAGCTCAATCATAAATCCTCTTCGCTCATTTTAACTTGGGCCATTACGCCCTAGAGATTTCGACTATAGTTATTTTTCTATATTTTTGGAATTGCGTAAAAAGGAACACAAGAAACTAATTTAGACATACTTAGGTTTCAACTCTCCACTGACACCTTACATCCTCCGACCAAATAATATATGTTCTTCCATTCCCTATTGTCATTCTAACACTTTCTTTCCCATTCATATCAAAAACATCATCTGTTAACAAGTATCTTCCCTTCATCCTTGTCTGGATTTAATATCTTTTTTCTATTGAGTTGTCTAATGTGCCATTTGTTTTTATTAAGATTAAAACATTTGAATCTGAATATTAAGATGTGCATTGAGATTAAGACATCTGAACTTGAATATACATCTGAATATTGAGATGTTGTATTGAGATCTGAAAACTAAATAAATTAAGACATGTTTGTTTTCTCAACACTTATATACAAAATTCGGTTTTATTTAAAAATTAATAAATAATACAAACAAAATACTAATTAATCTAATACTTTATCAACTAAATATTTTTTTTAAATAATTATATGGTGGTTGGTAGTGGTAGTGGTTGTGGTGATGGCTAAAGGTGGTGGTTATGGGTGCCGACAAAGGATGGTGGTTGGTGGTGGCATAGTTATGGTAGTGGTGACCATCTTATTCATCCCTCAAGACCACTGGCCAGCCAACCTTCTCACACGTCATAGAATAGACAAAAAAAGGCAACCAGAGTAACCACCATCTCACCTCTCTACTATTATGTTCTCCATAAGAAACTCACCACCGCTTTGGAGAAAAACTCAGCTCTTCACTACCATAAGCGGAGGAAAGCCAAGCTGATCGTTGAAATTTTGTTGTCAAATTGACAGAGGAATCTTTCATCAGAGAAGAATGGCCAGACTCATCGTAAGAAACCTCCAGGATCCAAAAGATAGCCTAACTTCGACTATAACTCACCGGAATTAACTTCGACTATAACTCACCGGAATCTGTCGTCAAGTTTACTACCTACATTATTGGTTTGGGGTTTTAGAGAAGAATTTTAGGAAAAGAAAGATTTTGATGTGGTTAAGGGAAAAAAATTGAAGAAAATGGGGAGGAACAGGAAGAAGAGGAGAATGAGAAGAAAATGAGGGAAGGAGGGGGAAGAATTGCCAAATTTTAGGAAGCTTGGAAGAAGAAGAAGAAAAAGAGGAGGGAGTCGAGGGTTTTCTACTTTTTTTTTAAGAAAAATTATGCATGTTTATTTTTCCTTTTCTTCAAATTACATGTGTTATTCGACAAATCGTGTGTTTGACTAGTCGATGGCAATTATATTTCACGCATATGGTCTGTAGGACTCCTATGTCTACGAGACACACTTCCGCTGAGAAAAGATGTCTATTGTGTCATTGGCATAGTCAAAGTGTGTATTTAGCAGTTGTTGCCAAAATGTACTTGGCCTCTAAAGAATTATCTCCACACCTCGAGATAGCTCCTATTTTGGGTTTTATAGCCTGGCCCATACCTTTAACATATTCTCCGAGCTCGCCATTTATGGGGACATCTTCAAAAACCAAATCACAAAAGTTCTCTTCCAATGCGTCTCTTACAAAGTTTGAATTTGACATGTTGCAACATGTCCAAAAGGACCCATTACAGCTCTCACGTGAAAAGTTTGTTTTACCGGATAACACCATTACAAATCCACCAGCAAAATTTCAACAACCTGACCTGACCCTTGATTTTGCATCGCAATTGCACACTCTTTCTCCACTCCTACTTCTGAAGCCATGTCACTAATAAAAATGTATTTTGGGGTCTGACCTTGAGAATTAGGAATCTTAATAAAAACCTATTTCATGTAATTCCTTAACCTTTCTCCAAGATCAAGCTCCATAAATTCCCCACATTGTTCCCCTATTGCTTCGAAAATATTATCTGCTGAACAAAAAAGTTATTTAGTCGAACCCAATAGCCTTACTTCACCACAATATTATCCTTGTGCATGAGAGAAGGTAATAAGCTTTGTAGTAGCACTTCATGTCCTTCATAGAACCAAGCTCCCACCTTCACTCTATCAGCTTCTGTTGTCGCGGGAAATCCAGTTAGGGGTTTATCTCCAACAAATTCAGATACATTAAAGTCCATTGATAACTTATTGTTCTTCTTAATGAGAGTTTCGATTCATTGCTATTCAGTTAGTGACACTTTGACTCTACAACCTCAGCAGCTAGGCATCTCGTCATAAATTCTTTGCATGCTTTTACTGCCTCCCACCTAACCTAATATGGTCATCTTCAATGTGTGAGTTAACAGGGATGTCACTGGCCCGTGGTAGAGTTTTGCCACTTCTAAGTAGGTGCTCTTGATTATCTCATTTGGTCTTTTAACGAGGTTCTCACCTTTTTCCACAAAACTCTAGATATTCACTGCAAGACCTATCCAACTTGAGTCTTGCATAAATTCCAATGTTATTAAAGGTGAAAAGCGCAAAAAAGCTCTAAGGTATGTTGGGGCTTTAAGCACAAAGCGCAAATAAAGCGTGGGCTTTAAAGAAAAAAAGCAAAAATGGAGAAAAACTACAAATATGTATGTGTAGTCCAAGACTAATATCTATAAGCATAAATGCACCAAATATATGGACAAAGAAATTGAAGAAAATTTACGATAAAGTGAAGTATCAATTGTTTAGTGTCGTCTCTTCCGGATTACGCTTGTTAGCAAGGAAAAGTATGCCTTAGAGCTTTGATGACAATACTGAAGCGCCCGTTAAGCGAGGCGAAGCGCTCAACATGTTTTGAGCCTCGCTTCAGGGCTTAAGCACGCCTTTGATAATACTGATAAATTCTGGAACAATGATATGATTTTTCCTCTTCCCATGCATCAAAATAATCCGTATATATCAACCTTACATAATAAACTTTTGGTATGCATGATACTCGTGCGGTTGCTCCTTCTTCCGCCGCTTCCTACAAATATCTCCAACTCCTTCCGAGGTTAGTCTCATCACCTATAACATAGCCACAGAAGTAGGCTCTGACTGACGTATATACTGAACATGAAGTTTCTCTTCCTCTCGACCCATTTGTATGTACCAACACTGGATCCGATTCGTCTCTTCCAAGTCGAAGGATTTCCTTCCGACAATGAACAGGTAGCTTTTGCCCAATGGAAAAGAGTTGGAGCCTTCAATTTATGTTTCTCGTCATCATAAGCTACGGTTAAGTTACTCCGCAAATCAAAAACCTAACACCCACCAGTTGATGTTGCTACCCTGCCCAGAGTACAAAAGCAAAGATGTTATTAGAGATAAAAGGTTTGTTATTGCTGGAAAGTTGATTGGAGAAAAGTTTTGGGTTGAGCCATGGTCTTCCGGCTCGTTTTCCAACAAATAGAGAAGTCCATCTCTTGAGCTTTGTCGACGAAACTCTTCCTTCTCTCAATGTGTTCAACCCAATGAGAAGTACTCAAGAAATTTTCCTTTAATTCAAATAATTCTTCTTTGCGAATGTTTCCTTTCAATCTTGAACTGCAAAAGTCCGTAAATTTGATCTGCATTCTCATTTTCCTAGACTAGGCTAAAGTTACTCGGTAAAATCTCTAACTTGCCCAAAAACATGACAGAAATGTTAAAAATCAGACATTAGAGTTAATTTTCACAGAGGGGGAACGATAAAAGTTTCTCCCAAATAACAACTTATATGATGTGCACGTCCGACAATACAAAAGCACCTAATTTTGTGCCAACTTGATAATAACATCCGCCGCACTAGACGACTCATTACAATTTCGTGGTATGTGAAAGAAAAGGCATCAGTTTAAGAAGTATTCCTTTCAATAAAATCCAAGTCAAATTTTCTGCTTCTACAGTGAACAGAAAATAATTGAATCGGGAAAATGAAGTGGTTTGTTAAAGTTTCAATGTGCTAACAGAATACAAAGACGGTACCTTTCGTTGCGATTAAGGCGAGCACCGAAATAGAAAGCGACAGAGAGCAGCCACGAATCGGTGTGCATAGCAACCAATGACAACCAGTCTCTCCGCTCCATCCCATCCCTTGCAAAATTGATACCTAACACCGGCTCCGGTAACTCTGGCGGAACTTCCTCCGCTGGCACTGCAACTTCCCAAGTCTCATTTGAATGTCCATACAAACACAAATTGTCTCTCTCTGGATCGCACTGTGAGAAAAATTCCTCCACATCTGAGAATTGCAAGCAAAACAAGAGAATCAATCTTTTTGATAAGTAAAAAAAAAAAGAGAATCAATTTAACAAAGCATAAGAAAAAGGGACAAATTGAAGTACCGGCAGTGAGGGCACGGAGGACGGCGGCGTGACGGGCGGAGAAGTCTTTGAAGATCTCTTCGACGGTGCGAGGGCTATGGGAGGAAGAGTTGGAAGCCATGGGCTTAGTTAGTCAATTACAAGTCACAGCTATTTATGAGATTTCAGTATTTATAAGGTTATGGTTGTACTCATGTGGAGAAAGAGGACGAGAAATGTGTAGGAACGGAGTTGACATAAGCCAAAGATTCAGGGCTATGGAAAATCTGCAGTCTCGGTGGAGAAAGTGGGATGCCCGGGGGGGCTTTGTATTAATCCGAATCTTGGATTTTGGAATCAAGTTAAAATTCAGGAATATTTTACATTTTGAGGTTTTGACTTAGGCAAAATAACTAGATAACCCCTTAAACTTAGCAATGTTTGTCAATTAGATACTCTAGCTTAATAATGATCAAATAAACGCCTCAACTCGATAGAAATGCCCCTGTTAAATGCACGAAACAGCAAAATCAAGTGCGAGAAAATTACATGTCAATATTGTGTCAAAGGACGAAAAAAAATAAAAAGGCACGTGTCATTGGAAGAAAAAGATATTTTTCTTACTCTTTGTCTCAATTTACTTTTTATTTGGATGTTTATCTTGACACATTGATTTGATCATTGAGTTTCTCATCTTCTTTATAAGTTGAAAAGATAACTATAAGCCCATTTTTAAAGATTATTTTATAGCTCCATAGTTATTTTTTGGGATGATGGTGAACCCAGTAATTTATTTATGTTTAGTTTGAAATTCTCAACTTCTGTGTAGAATTAATTTTTGAAAGTATCCTTTTTATTCTTCAAATTTTTTTTGAATGACTTGACCTTGTTTGAACTGGTGTTTTACTTTTATTTTATAATTGTTATTTGAGGATGATTCTTTGGTTCTTAAAACGGGAGAATAAAAGTTACGACCAACAAAATAAGAAACTTTTTAATTTTTAAATAAGAATTTACAATATTGAATATGCGAAGGTAGTTGGCTAGTCTTTTCTTATGCTCGATACTTGAGAGATAATATTTATAAGAAAGAAAAAATCAAAAAATATTATGATTGTCACCACTATATATTTTTTACTATTCCTAAAGCTATCTAGAGATTTTTGTTGTTGACATGTTGGGGTAATTACTTGATGAACCACGAAAGAGTATTAGGTCTTAAGTAAAATAAAGGGAACTTACACAAATGTCCCAAATAAATCTCAGCTTATCAACCTCTAGCCATTAATCATAGACTTACCAAAATTAGTCAACAAAAATTGAAAAAATAAATAATAGGGTTCTTTCTCTCAAAGAATCACATGCAAAAATCACTTTCCATATTTTTAAGCGTGATTAGCAACACTAGATACAAGACGGAAAGGAAATTTTATAGATAAGGTAGCAAATAAGGTGATGAAATACAAAAAATATATACAATATTCCAAAAATCTAAACAAAAATGGAACTTTTTCAATGGGTATAGTTGAAATTCATTGAAAATATATAGATAAGTCAATATATAAAATTTGAGAAAGATTGGAGGTGATTTGGACTGGTTTTGTATCAAAATTCGTAATTAAATCGAGTACAAAAAAGTCTTATGTGACACATGTATCAAACATGTATCACGCATGTATCTCACACACAGGTATACATGGATATAGATGTGATACACAATAGATACAAATATGATACATAGGTGATACACAAATGATACACAGTGTGATACACATATCATTTTTTTCATGTTCGGTTTTTACCGAATTTTCAATTCAAACCACCTCAAAACTTCACCAAATCATCCCAAAATTGAGATTCAAGCTCCTTAAGTTGTGCCCAATCTATTCTAATAACACCCACTCAAAACAAAGCAAAATTTTTTTTTTTTTTGCTACAAATAGTTAATTGGCTAATTTGACTAATATTAGTAATATTTTATCAATTGGCTGATTTTTGTAATGAGCTACCTATAAATGGACATAGTTGATAATTTCCCTAAAATAAATTAGATCATGCATCTTTATTAATTGTAATCTTTTAAGTTTGGATACGATATTGTACTTGTAAAGGCATTGACATATAGAAATGAGGTATACTAACCTATTTGCTGGGCTTACTTACTAGCAAAAGCTAGGGCGAACGGCACAAATAGCCACTAAAAGCAGTGGCTTTTATTTTAAAGCTACTGTTTTCAATGTATTTAGATTTTAGCCATTCCTTTAAAAAACTTATACCTGACTGGACGAAAATACCCTTCTGGTATAACTTATACCTACGCTATCAACACAAACAGCAGTTACACAAAGAGAAGAAGCGAGCAGCAGCAGCAGTTAGTGTCTTCATTTTAGAAATTGAATTCAAAAAAATAAGAACACTATGTCCTTAACTTTGATTCTACTAGCCTCATTTTGCAAATTGAATAAAAAAACTTAAGGACAAAATGTCCTTCACTTTGTTGTTGTTCTTATGTATACAAAGTCCTGTAGCTTGAGTTTTAAATTGTATGTTTTAATTTCTGGTTCAAATGTTAAGGACTAACAGTCCTTAACTTTTAAATACATGTTTAAATGTTAAGGACTAACAGTCCTTAACTATTAATTCCATGTTTAAATGTTAAAGGACAGGCAGTCCTTAGCTTTTAATTTCTTGTTCAAAAGTTAAGGACTGACAGTCCTTAACTTTTAATTCCATGTTTAAATGTTAAGGACTGGCAGTCCTTAACTTTAATTACATGTTTAAATGTTAAAGGACATGCAGTCCTTAGCTTTTAATTTCTGGTTCAGAAGTTAAGGACTGACAGTCCTTAACTTTTAATTCCATATTTAAATGTTAAGGACTGGCAGTCCTTAACTTTAATTATATGTTTAAATGTTAAAGGACAGGCAGTCCTTAGCTTTTAATTTCTGGTTCAAAAGTTAAGGACATGCAGTCCTTAAGTTTTAATTTCTGGTTCAAAAGTTAAGGACAGACAATCCTTAAGTTTTAATTACTTGTTCAAAAGTTAAGGACTGGAAGTCCTTAACTTTTAATTCCATGTTTAAATGTTAAGGACATGCAGTCTTTATCTTAGTCTTGCATTTACAGTACACCTGTTCTTAATTCTACAAGGATTGTTTTATAACGTATGTCCTTTGTTTCCCATTCTCTTGACTTGTAGGATGTAAACAATATGCATAATAGTTGCTTTTAATGGTAGATGGACTGAAGACTATAAATATCTTGAAACAGAACATAAATCATGAACTAGCAAATGAAAAAGTACCCAATGCCTCGAGTGCCACTAGTTACAAGAGCATTCATGCCATAAAGGGACCATCTATTCACTTTTCCACTACACTTAGTGGCAGCGGCAGTAGTTGTGAGTCGAACTGAACTGCAATTCATCCATGGGTTTATTATAAAGTTTCTGGGTTTTGGAAGTTGAAGTTTGTGCTTGAGAGAAGCAGCAATAGTGTGTGAAATGAAGAAGGGTTCCGACATTTTCTTTTGGAGAGAGAGAGAGACAAGGGATTGAGGGATTGATGTGCACAGATAAGGGATTGAGGGATTGATGTTGTTGACCAAGCATGGAGGAGGCTGACCATGAAATCACCTTGGGTATTCCAGATGAAAATGCAACGCAAAAGAGAGGAAGAAAGGGTAAAATTGTCTTTTTTCTATTAGTAATGGCTATTTTTGCTGAGCATTATAATTAGTGGATAAAAATTAAAGACACCCTTAATTAGTGGCTACTACACGCCATTTTTACCAAAAGCTAAAACATAAATACTTCTTAAACACAAAAGATCTCTTATATTTTCGATTAGCAATTGAACTAGATGTGAACCCATCCATAATCGGTACAATACATATTGTAGACAATAAATTTGTGTCGAGAAAATAAGATTAAGACCGAAAAATATCGCAACAATTGTAGTATTTTATTTTAAATATTTGAGTGTTACAATCTCTATGAATCCTCTAATTCTTCCTTCCAATAGTAAATAAATTCAAGGGCCTTTGGGCTTGATCTTGAATCTTTATTTGTTTCCACGAACGATGATCTTGTTCTTGAGCTAGAGCTTAAGCTTGGCTGCTTGAACTTGATCTTGATTCGTTCTTCGTTCTTGAGCTTGACCTTGATTTCTTGAACTTGAACTTGATTGCTTGAAGCTTGAAACTTGTAGAGAAATTTGTGGTGTTTGATCCACGAGCTCTCTCTTGCTTCTTGTTATAACTTCTGGTCTCCTTTCTGAGTTATGAAGACCCCTATTTATAGTTGTCGAAGGGAAGAGTTGTGATAAGAACAAACTCTTTCCGACCAATCAAATTGAAGTGTGACATGACCGCATTTGATTGGCCAGAACATGTCATTTGCACACGTGGCGCGATTTCATTGGCCTTTTAGTGTAACTGGGCATGCCTTGTCATTTTGACACATGGCACGATCCTATTGGCTCTTTTGTTTGACTTGGCGCGCCACGTCATTTGACACGTGGCACCAAACTGAGCCTCTAGGAAGATGACATCTTGGGCTTAATTAAGTGGGCTCATCACTTTAGCCCAATTAAATGGGCTAGCCCAATAATATTGGTCTTATATAATTAATCTAATTATATTAGCCCAATATTTATTTGGACAAATATATTTAAAATATAATCCAAATTATTTATTGAATTTGAATTCAATAAATTTATATGCCTACAAATGTCCCCTGCTTCAAGTCTTGTCGGATATATTTGTCAAATATTGAAAGACAAGGATTGAAGTATTACGACTAACACCCCTTTGTTTTCTTTTTCCAAGGAAAGTCATATTTTTTGTTTACATCTCAATACGCAGCTTTCAAGATTAAGTAAACAATTCTTGAATCCAAGTACCAGATGGATTCCCTTAGGCAAAATTTACGTAAACATGACTTTTGCTTAGCATGGACTTGAGTCCAAGACCAAGTCACGTTGGTCTTGAATTGTTTCTAAAAAATAGTGCAATCTCCATTAAGAATCCAACTTCATTCAAATGCTTAGTTAGACCCCTACTTGAATTATGAAATACGTATATTACTATTCGAGCAGTAGTCAAATTACTACATTCCAGTTCAAGTTGGAAACTACTTCTTGGAGCCGCCTCAACAAGTGATCCCACATCGGAAGTTATTCTTTTAAGTCGTCTCTCCCATGCCTATATAAACTCATATGCTCGTATTTGTTAGCATCAATTCGCAGTATTTGCAAGCCACTTGAGTTTATTTTTTGTGGACTCGGAAGCATTAACGGGAAGGTAATTTCTTCTTCTTTTCTTGTGCTTTCTTCTTTGTTGTCTTTTTTTTGTAGATCAAGCGAGAAAGATATGTTCTTCTTCAATAAGATGATCCACGCATGAAGAATACAATCTTGGGGTGTGAAGGGATGAGTATTCATCCTTGCCCGAATATCGGAGAGATTACTCTCATGGCCCGACTACCGGAGAGATTACTATCAAAATGGCCCGATTCTTGGAGAGATTACTCTCAATGTGGCCCAATTCTTGGAGAGATTACTCTCAAAATGGCCCGATTCTTGGAGAGATTACTCTCAATGTGGCCCAATTCTTGGATAGATGACTCTCAATGTGGCCCGATTCTTGAGAGATTACTCTCAATGTGGCCCGATTCTTGGAGAGATTACTCTCAAAGTGGCTCGACTACCGGAGAGACCAACTTAAGGTGCAAAAGGACTCATATGTCCACCTTAAGATTAGAAAGTTATAGTTCCTTTTAAGGACAAACCCGCGAAAAGGCCAACTTAAGGTGCAAAGGGACTTATATGTCCACCTTAAGATTGGAAAGTTATAATTCCTTTTAAGGGCAAACCCACGACGAGGCCAACTTAAGGTGCAAAGGAACTTATATGTCCACCTTAAGATTGGAAAGTTATAAAGCTTCAACTCGAAGACGACATAGACTTGAATACTTGGAAAACCTTGAAGATTTGGCGGACTTTGCAGACTTCAACTCGAAGATTCGGAGGGCTTAAACAATTCAATTTTAAGATCGGCGAATTTGAAGACTGAAACTTGAAGACCGAAAGACTTGAAGACTTCAACTTGGGGGGCTTAAATATTTCAACTTTAAGACCGACGAACTCGAAGACTTCAACTTTGAAACTTGGAGGGCCTAAATATTTCAACTTGAAGATCATCGGATTTGAAGATTTCAACTTGAAGACCGACGGAGTTGAAGACTTCAACTTTGAGACTTGGAGGGCCTAAATATTTCAACTTGAAGATCAACGGATTTGAAGACTTCAACTCGAAGACCGACGTGGTTGAAGGTTTCAACTTGGGGACTTCAACTTGAATACACTTGAAGACTTCAACTTGGAGACTTCGAGGGCTTAAATATTTCAGCTTCTCTTTTGTTTTACATTGTTCGACTTTTATCTTAGTCACATAATTTTTAGCTTTACGTGCTTGTAACAAATGATTCATATCTTGCCATGGGAGAGTCCAAATAATGAATCGTTTGATGACTTCAATATCTAAAATATATCCAATACTCAGAATCACGCTGGATAATATCTTGAAACCAACTTTAGATTTCACCATGTTAAAAATTTCAGATTTGCGCAGTCTCACCGAAAAATTTATATCTCGGTGTAGAAATATAGAAATTGCAAACCGTTTAATTTCAAGAAAACTAGACTTCAAGATTTAGAATATAACCAAAATTCTCAATCAAACAACTTCAGAATCGTCCCAGATAATATTTTGAAATCAACTTTATATTGCACCACCCTATCAATTCCAGATTTGCACAGTCTCACCAAAAAATTCATATCTCGGTGTAGAAATATCGAAATTGCAAACCGTTTAATTTCAAGAAAACTAGACTTCAAGACCTAGAATATATCCAAAATTCTCAATCAAATAACTTCTGAATCGTCCCAGATAATATTTTGAAATCAACTTTACATTGCACCACGCTATCAATTCCAGATTTGCGCAGTCTCACAATTTTTTTTTCATATTTTGGTGTAGGAACGTCGAAATTAGAAGATGTCTTACTTGCCATCAATCGAAATTTAAGAGCCATATTCTCACAAATATCTTGAGTTCAAGTCTCACTGAATTTGAAACGTTGTGCCAAGCAATCCTTTCCTTATACTTGTGTTTCCTTTTTGATGTCTCTCTTCTCTTCCCCTTTTTTTATAAGGCAGAGGGCGGACTTGGACACCAACAAACTTGAAGGTTTGGCGAACCTGAAGACATAGAGAATCCCTGGACTTCAATGCAAATACTTGACATCCTCCTTAAATTGGCCCATCGAAGATATCAATTTACCATGGAGGGTTGCCCCCTTTAAATCAAATGAGGTCAAAGTTCAGTAGGAGGATGGCATTTCAGCTTGATCTTACATTCTTTTATACTTTATTCGAACAACAATTGGGGCAATATGTATATTTTGAACTTATGCGACTGAACTTAAAATGAAACTCTAAGCTGCCTACGTACCTCAGTGAAGAGGATCAAGTCATACCGTAGTTCAGACTGGGTAGATTTTTTTTTATGTCCTAACTTTTGCCTAGGCCGACTCTTTTGAGATTTTCAACCTAGCGGATTTTTTTTGGGGGGGGGGGAGCGTACACAATTTAGACTCATGCGGGCTATGAGTGTAACAACATGCAGTTTAGGCTCGTGCGTCAAGGAGTGTCATGACTTGCAGTTTAGGCTCGTACGTCGAGGAGCGTCATGACTTGCAGTTTAGGCTCGTACGTCGAGGAGCATCATGACTTGCAGTTTAGGCTTGTACGTCGAGGAGCATCATGACTTGCAACTTCATGGATAATACTTCTTCAAAAACTTACCGTTGATAGGGCCGATTCCCACACCATCTGCATCAACCAACTTGTAAGCCCCACTTGAATAAGCTACTTGTACGACATATGGCCCATCCCATTTTGAAGTGAACTTCCCTACAAGTTTATGGGAAGTAATTATGGGTCTTCGTACGCCAAGGACTTGATCTCCTACTTGAAAGGATCTCGGATGAACTCTTTTATTGAAGGCGCGAGACAATCAAACTTGATAACATTCAAGACTCTGTTGAGCTTCCAATCTCTTTTCATCAAGAGCTTCCAACTCTGTTAATCGAAGTCGAGCATTTTCTTCATCAATGATCCCTTATTGAATATCCAGTCATAATGAAAGTATTTGACGCTCAAGTGGCAAGACGACTTCGACTCCATAAATGAGTGAATAAGGAGTCGCCTGTGTTGGCGTGTGATGAGTCGTTCTATATGCCCATAGAGCTTCTTCCATACGGTCATTCCAATCTCGTTTGGATTTGGAGACAACTTTCTTTAACAAGTTGCATAGAGTCTTGTTGAATGCCTCAGCTAGACCATTGGCGGCAGCATTGTACATCGAAGAGTTATGTTGCTTGAAGCCAAAGAGATCACAAATATTGTTCATCAACCTAATATCGAATGGCTTTCCATTATCCGTTATTATGTAATGAGGAATGCCAAAGCGATAAATAATGTTTACTCGGATGAAACTTGCAACATTTTCCTTTTTTACTTCCTTAAGAGCAACAACTTCAGCCCATTTTGAGAAGTAGTCAGTTGCAGCCAAGATGTATAGGTGCCCACCAGAGGACTTTGGCAGTGGTCCAACAATATCCAATCCCCAAGCGTCATATGGCCAGGATGCAACAGTCGGGTGCAACACCCAGGAGGTTGATGAATAAAATTTGCATGGAATTGACAAGCCTTGCATCTTCGAGCTTAGTCCAAGTAATCTTTTACCATCGTTGGCCAATAATATCCCATCCTTTTTATATGGAAGTGGAGCTTTGGTCCGGACTGGTGTGACCCACATACCCCAGAATTTGCCTCTTGCAAAGTTTGGAGAGCTTCTTCTTCTTCTAGGCATCGCAAGAGTACTCCCTCGAACGACCTTCTGTATAGAGTATCCTTATAGTAAAGGAAGCGAGGTGCACGACGACGGATTTCAGTCCTTCTCCTCGGATTTTCTGGAAGTATCCCATAGCATAAGTAGTCGATAATGGGTTGTCGCCATTCTTCTTTCTCACCTTCAGAAACAACAACAAGATGATTGAGTTCGTTATCTTCACCTTCGACCTCATTTGGCGGCGGTACTACCCATTTTTGGCAGACGGTAACTTGCACTTGGTCAGGCAGGGCTAATGATGATGCTAGAGCAGCTAAAGCATCAGCCTTCTTATTTTCTTTCCTTGGTACATACTGAATAGTCACATCGCTGAGCCACCCCATCAACTTTTTTGCATAATCATGATATGGGCGTAGTTCAGGCTTCTTGACCTTGTAACTACCCAAAAGCTGATTGACCACTAACTGGGAGTCACCAAAGACTTGCAATTGCTTCATATCAACGGCCATTTCAAGCCCAAGTATTAATGCTTGATATTCAGCAACATTGTTGGAACAGAGTTGTGCCAAGGTGAAGGAGTAGGGCAAGACTTCACCTTGAGGAGTGACAAATACTACGCCAGCCCCGGCTCCCCCACGATGCGCAGCACCATCAAAGTACATCTTCCATAGAGGTTGAACTTCAATGATCATTGCTTCCTCATCAGGTAGTTCATCAGTTAGCTCCCAGTCATCAGGTATCGGATGATCTGCCAAGAAGTCTGCCAATGCTTGTCCTTTTACAGCCTTTTGAGGGATGTACAAAATCCCGAATTGTTGAAATTGGAGGTACCATCTCGCTAGTCGATCACTAAGAACAGGTTTTGACATCACGAACTTGATGGGATTTGCTTTAGAAATAAGACGGACAACATGAGCTTGAAAGTAGTGCTTCATCTTTTGAATTGAGAAGACTAGCGTCAAACACAACTTTTCAATTGGCGAATAGTTCAACTCGTTAGGTGTCATCATCTTTCTCAAGTAGTAAAGAGAGTTTTGTTTCCCCTCACTATTTTCTTGGGCCAATAATGCTCCAACAGACCTTTCCTGCGCCGCAATGTATAGTATCAATGGCTTTCCTGGTATAGGAGCTGCTAAAACTGGAGGCTTCATCAAGTAGGTTTTGATACTTTCGAAGGCATTGCTACAAGCTTGATCCCACTTGAAAGGAACGCCTTTCTTCATGAGGTGACTAAATGGTTGGCACTTCCCGGCCAGGTTTGATATGGATCTTCTAAGGTATGCTAGCTTTTCTTGCAGACTTTTCAATTCATGGATATCTCGAGGCTCAGGCATTTTCAAAATGGCATCCACTTTGGCTTTATCAATTTCGATCCCTCGATGTCGGACAATGAAACCAAGGAACTTTCCAAAGGTAACTCCAAAGGCACATTTCAACGGATTCATCCTAAGTTGGTACCTCCGGAGCAATTCAAATACCATCCTCAAGTCTTTCATGTGGTCGCCCTTCTCTCTTGATTTCACCACCAAGTCGTCAACATAGCATTCGACATTCTTGTGGAGAAGATCGTCGAAAATATTCTGCATAGCCCTTTGGTAAGTAGCACCAGTATTCTTCAAGCCAAAAGGCATTACCTTGTAGCAATAAATACCCTTGGGGGTGCGAAACGCAGTAAGCTCTTCATCTTTTGGTGCCATGGGAATTTGGTTATAGCCCAAAGAACCGTCCATGAAAGACATTGCCTCGTAACCAGTAGTTGCATAGATCATCAACTCTGGAATAGGAAGCGGGAATTCATCTTTGGGACATGCATTATTGAGGTCCCTGAAGTCAACGCATACTCGAATCTGGCCATTCTCCTTCCTTACAGGGACAATACTTGAAACCCATGTTGGGTACTTAACTTCACGAATAAAGCCAGCTTCGATGAGTTTGTTAACTTCTGTTTCAATCAAGGGAACCAAGTCCGGCCTAAAACGCCTTTGAGCTTGTTTAACAGGACGAGCACCATTTTTGACTACAAGTTGATGGACTGCTACTTTCGGGTCCAAGCCAGGCATCTCTTTGTAACTCCAAGCAAAGACATCCCTGAACTCTTTGAGTAACTCAATATAAGTGCTCTCTTCATCAGCTTTAAGTAAAGCACTTAGGTAGGTGGGTCTTGGTACTTTATCGGTGCCAAGGTTAACTTCTTTTAAGGCATCAACTGTCGTCTTCACTCCTTCTTCAAGTTCAGGTGGAGCATCTTTCGCATCTTCATCTTCTTGAGGTTCCCCATCATTGAAGGATATGTGATAACACGGCGAAATATCCTTCGATTCTGCATTATCTTCCATCGAAGATGGAATGCCATTCTCGGCTTGTACAGTAACATGATACGAAGAACCCACACTTTCTTCGTCTTCATCACGTTCCTTAGTATAGACCATAGTATATGGCTTTACCTTCAGTACTTCTTTACATGAAACCACAAGTTTTGTTTGTCGCCTCATTCTAGAAGGAACCAAACTTTGGAAATCCTTGGAGATCTCCTGGATTTTGGGTGAAGCAGGTGTTCTTATACTTTGAAAATTTCTCCAGAACTTGTTCCCCTTCTTTAGTGGACCCAATCTTTCAAACACGGAGGTCCTCACAGGTGATTTTCCAAATCGATCAAAGACAGCAGGCTTGTTAGAAGCGACTGATTCATCTTCCACAGTGATATAATTGTTGGTCGCCCTTCTTATTAAGATGCACACTGGTGACGATTGCTTGTATCCTAAACCTTCACGTGGTTGCCTCATTGCAACTTCTGATGGGAGCTTCCCTAACTTTGACGGCTCATTGGGATTATATCCAGCTTTTGCAAATAGCTTGTAAGCGTTAGGGTCAAAACTTTCCTCTGTTCGCTTTGTAGGAAGTGCCACATTCTGCAAACGATTTTGGGCTACAAACCCTGCAAGCGGCATTGAGGACGACTTTACTACCTCAATTCATTTAATCGGAAGAGTTAACTCCTTTAGCATGTTAGCTTGGCGATTAAATGGTTCACCTTCATCTTTCTTCCTTTTAGGGACATATTGGAGCGTCGGACTTACTTTCTTGCCATAAGACGTAATATTCCCTCTATAAGATTTATTCGCATTGGGTTGTACCTCCTTACTAGCAGTTTTGGCTTCACCAGTAGTCACCTCTTCTCTTTTAGTTGAGGGCTCTTTATTCTTGCTTTTCATGCCATCATCAGCTTTCAGCTCCTTCATAACGCGGTTCTTCAAGTAGAACTTTGCATCGGCAAAGTGTGACTCAACCTTAGTGAATGGCTCATCATCAGCAACTACCATCTTCTCGATTTCACCCTCGTAGTATTTTAAACATTGATAGTAGGTAGATGGAACTACTTTATTCTCATATATCCACGCCTCCCAAGCAAAACATTGTATGAAGTCTCCGCGTCGATCACATGCAACCATGCACTTGATTGCATATATTCAATAGTGATTCCCAGCCTAATCGCGCCTATGGCTCTATGCCCCTCTTGGTTGAATCCTTGGATCAACACACGACTTTTTGAGAGTTCGTTCATGGGAATACCAAGTTCTTTCACAGTATGTATTGGCAAAATATTCACCGAGGATCCTCCATCAACCAAAATTCGATTTACCCTTTCGTCGCGCATATAGCCAACCAGGTACAATGGGCGGTTATGAGGAGTGTCACCTAGCAGAAGATCGTCATTTGTGAACGTGACTTTTTCCTCACATGCATTAATTTCTTGAGGAGTGGACTCAGTGAGATTTTCCGAAGCTGGTGCCAACGGTAGGTCATCGCTCTTTTCTTCCCCTTTGTCAGCATTGCAACAAGAGGCATCAATGTCCTCATGGGAAATCTTCGCGCGGAACCAACTTGGTAAAAACTCCTCCAAGGTCACTGGATTTCGTGGCTTTTGAGAATGATGCATCTCCGTTTTTGCTTTCTTGAAATGCCTAACTGGATTCTTTTTCGTTGGTCTTTTTACCATCATCTTCCTTGTCGGTTGTTCTATTGATTCTTTTCGTGGGCTCCTTTTGTGGTGCCTACGATGAGTCACCAATGTCCAACCTTCATCATCATTAGGTTGATTGACTTCAACTTTGTACTCCAGTAATTCTTCATCTTTACTTTCTTTAAAACCACGTAAGTCATCCTGACTGAATGAGCCAAAGGTGATAGAGACTTGGTTTGCGATTGCTTTCTTATCTTCAAGCACGATCTTCTTTTCGCGAGCCAAATCCATGACTTTATTCTTGAAGACAAAGCACTTCTCCAGAGGGTGGCTTACAAGTCGGTGATATTTGCAGTTGTTTGGGTCATTTGTTTTCCCAGCTTCATTTGGTCGCTTTATCTCCGGAAGCTCAATAAGATTTAACTCGAGGAGTTCTTCGAAAATGGCTGGCATATCAGAATCCAGGAATGGGTACTCTTTTTCCTGCATTTCTTTTAGAGTCAACTTTCCACTTGGCTTGTCCTGAAAAAAAGTGGATTTCATACTCTGAGCTCACCTTCATCGTGAACTTCATAGGTGACGTATTGACATTTTGCTTTCAGACTTGGGTGCGAACTTGCTCCACTTCCTGACTTATTGCTTGTCATTTTTTTTGCGAGGTTCATAGATGGGTAGCCTTTCATTTCCAGCGGAGGCCATGCTCAATTCCATGTCATGGGCGCGAGTTGCATGTTCTTCAAATGTGCTAGGCTTGATACCTTGCAAGATGTAGTGCAATCCCCAATGCATGCCTTGGATGCACATCTCTATGCCTGAAGCTTCACTAAGCCTGTCTTTGCATTTGAGGCTTGCGTTCCTCCAACGATTGATAAAGTCGATAACTGGTTCCCCCTTTCATTGACGAGTATTTGTAAGCTCTATCATACTTGCGTCTTGTGCTATAAAAGCGATTGAGGATTTCTTGCTCTAGTTGATCCCAGCTATCGATAGATCCAGCCTCGAGGTCCGTGTACCAGTCAAAAGCATTTCTTTTTAGCGAGCGGACAAACTGTTTGATGAGGTAATCTCCATAAGTCCCAACATTGTTGCACGTCTCCATGAAGTGCGCAATATGTTGCTTTGGATTACCTTTACCATCAAATTGTTGAAACTTCGGAGGTTGAAATCCAGCAGACATCTTCAACATATAGACCCTTGCAGTGTACGGCTTTGCATATGTAAGGGAAGATTTGGCAGCAACCTCATATTTGTCCTTAATGGTTCCTTCGATGAACTCCTTCAGTTGATCGATTGGAATCAGATGAGACAGGGATAGTCTTAGTGGATGCTGCTTGTCTTAGGGGAGAGTCACTCTCTAGAACTTCTGGGAGCTTGCCGGGTGCATGGGTAAATTTTTCTTCCATCAAGATTCCCACCCTGTTTGTTAGCTTGTCAATTCTAGCCTCTTGATTTTTCATGCATTTGGTCAAGCCAGCGATTACTTCCGTCAAGTTTGCCAACTTCTCCTCCATAGATGAAGTGTTTGTCACCATGGCTTGCATGATTGTCGTGGATGACGGAGAGTAGCACGGATTTTCACACAAATTGATCCTTGATTGGCTTATGCTATGTGGTGTAAGTGGGGGAGGATCCATCACTTGAAGCATCATCATCTTCCTTCACAACAGAGTGCTTGGAGCCGGAGAGGTCAAGTAGAGCAAGAGTTTTCTTGATCTTTTCAGCAACATCGCTTCCTCCTTCAGATGCGTTTGTGGAAGATCTTGCTCCTTTTGAGAATGAAGATCCGAAAACAGGGGTTGATGCAGACGACACTTGGGATGCTTGTTGTCCTAAAGAGCTTGCTTTGCTCCTCGTAACTGGTCTGAAGCTTCCAAAGATGACATCGAGGATGCTTTCCACATTAGCATAAAACCTGGAGTTAGCAGCCTTGGTGGATGTTGATCTGGAGTTGATTTTCTTCGAAGCCATTTCAATGTTCTTGAACTTTGGTGATTGAAAGGTTGAGATGAGAGGTAGAGATTGTCCCACTGGGCGTGCCAGAATTTGTAGACAATAAATTTGCGTCAGAAAATAAGATCAAGACCGAAAAATATCGCAAAAATTGTAGTATTTTATTTCAAATATTTGAGTGTTACAATCTCTACGAATCCTCTGATTCTTCCTTCCAATAGTAAATAAATTCAAGGGCCTTTGGACTTGATCTTGAATCTTTATTTGTTTCCACGAACGATGATCTTGTTCTTGAGCTTGAGCTTAAGCTTGGCTGCTTGAACTTGATCTTGATTTGTTCTTCGTTCTTGAGTTTGACCTTGATTTTCTGAACTTGAACTTGATTGCTTGAAGCTTGAAACTTGTAGAGAAATTTGCGGCGTTTGATCCACGAGCTCTCTCTTGCTTCGTGTTATAACTTCTGGTCTCCTTTCTGAGTTATAAAGACCCCTATTTATAGTTGTCGAAGGGAAGAATTGTGATAAGAACAAACTCTTTCCGATCAATCAAATTGAAGTGTGACATAACAACATTTGATTGGCCAGAACATGTCACTTGCACACGTGACACGATTTCATTGGCCTTTTAGTGTGACTGGGCATGCCTTGTCATTTTCACATGGCACGATCCTATTGGCTCTTTCGTTTGACTTGGCGCGGCACGTCATTTGACACGTGGCACCAAACTGGGCCTCTAGGAAGATGACATCTTGAGCTTAATTAAGTGGGCTCATCACTTTAGCCCAATTAAATGGGCTAGCCCAATAATATTGGTCTTATATAGTTAATCCAATTAAATTAGCCCAAAATATTTATTTGGACTAATATATTTAAAATATAATCTAAATTATTTATTGAATTTGAATTCAATAAATTTTATATGTTGTCACACCTCCTTTTTGCGCGCCCCGCCCCGAAGGGTTAGATGCGCGGGTGGAGTTTTTCCAATTTAAGTGACAATATTCGAAATGGGATTATTTGTTTAATTCAGAGTCGCCACTTGGGAAAGGTTTGGCTTTTGGTGTCCCAAGTCACCGGTTTATCTTGAATCCCAAATCGAGGAAATTTTCGACTTTTCCAAATGAAGTCTGCGAACCAGAAATTCTAAGTAAGGAATTCTGTTGACCCGAGGGAAGGTGTTAGGCACCCTCGAATCCCGTGGTTCTAGCACGGTCGCTTAAATTGTTATAATGGCTAAATATCTGATTTAAATACATGTTGTGACTTATGTGCTTTTATTAAGTTTAAACCGCTTTTATCATTATCATTTATTTTTATAGAATTGCAACGTCGTGAAGATACGTCTCGAACCACGTCACAATCAATGCACCCGTGATCGTCAACACATTTTAACTTCGCTGAGATTTGGATTTGGGTCACATCAATGTGCACCCGATTTTAAGAATATAATTTAACTTAAAGTCGCGCCTAAAGAATCTAAACGCGTTATTATCTTTGGGGAAGGCAGTGGAATTCTCTAAACAGTCCCTCCCAAATTCTAAGTATTTATCGTGATCAATTATTGAGGGCCCCGCAGTTTGCATTTTTTATTCGGCGAGGCTCGTCTCATTATTTTAGAAGGGTACCCTACAATGACTACATTTCTACTACATTTATCTTTAAAGAGAAGGATGATGCCGAATTTTGCGGGTTTGGACAAATACGGACTGAATCCTTATTATGTTTGCCGAAACTAAACTTGTTTGATTACCTGATTGATTGTTCATAAGGTGAGGGTTACCGCATGCTTTGTCTTCATCGAGTGGATAACTTATTAATTCGCTAAGTGAGATTGCAAACAAACTAACAACATATATTGAGTTATGTTTAACGACCTCCAAGTTCTATTTTTTAACACTTTAACCTATTTGAAATTGATAAACGAAATCGACTGTTTTATCAGGGGAATTACTACTAATTGAACTCAAAAATGGTTATTAGTTTTTCTCAACAATCATCACATTATTTCGAAACAAACAATCTATACCGAAACCCAGTATCGAACCTGCATTGGAGCGAATAAACTGACAGGAGAACTGGCATTCATAGCCAGACTCTTAATGTGACTGTATGGGAGTTTGTTTGGGATACATTTATCCCGGACCCAGTACCACAATTTTGTTGATTCAGTGGTCTAGGCAAAATACATACAAGTGCCTATCATGACTCTATGTTATACAGTCATAACTAAACCAAACAAGTGTTATACTGAACTGAATATATACTAAATCAAAACATGTTGTCTATGACATACTGTCATTACTATTGAGCAATGCTATCTGACAGTCCATCTCAAACAGAATGTATGCTAGTTTATACAAAGTGTTTGCAGTTTGCAGTAAAAAATACAATCCCAAATAACATTCGACCTATTTTTTAACACCAATGTTATAACATGAACAGCTGTTCTTTTCTTTATTTCTGCTTCAACTTCAAACTTTCAACAATACAAAGTTTCAGAGGTTGTGTACCTGGAAATATTTGACAATTGAAGGAAAGGGGGAGTCAGCAGAGTATAATGACAACAAAATGCAGCAACAATCACAGCACTATCAGTAGCAGTAGGGCAGAATAGCAGCAGACAAAGCAATATAGCAAGAAACAAGCTCGAGTGCTGTGATGCAACTATGGCCAATAGAAAGCAATAGCCAAATAACAGCAACACCCAGTGGAGTAGAATCAGAATTCCAGATAGATCAAAACAGTAGTAAACCAATGAAAGCACTCAACTAATAGACACAACTGGGATTTCAAAGGATCAGAATTGGCTTGAACAAATTGAAACAACTGAAAACCCAATAACAATAGGAGGAAGAAAGTTTCTGATTGTTGGTTGTATCCCTTCTATCCCTTAATCTCCCTCTATCTATGTGTATCTATTTTGTATGTATTTCAGCTCTCCTTTTCAAACTCCTCACAGTATTTTTTCTTTTACAACCCTCCAAGTTCCCGTGCTCTTTCTGTATGTCTATCCCCCCTTTTTATAAGCCTCTATCCTACTCTTTTTAAACAGCATGTTTTCAGAAATCACAGTACCCTTCCCATGTGCCTTCCATTTCCAACTTTAGCTAATTAAGTATTAAACCCCATCAACATTCCCTGGCAGATTTCACTTTTAAAAGGTTTAAATACTTCTTTAAACTAAAGCCAAGTATGGGCAGTGGAATGTATCTGACAGCATATGCTGTCAAATTGTTTAAAACTTAACAAAGGCCTTTATGCAGGCCACAGGCTATGCACAAAGCACATGAGGTGCATTAATGCACATGCTGTGCACGAATGCACATGCCTTCCAATTCAGAATCTAAACACAAACAATCCAACAGCTATAAGTGAACTAAACTGGCTCTTAATTGATTCAGGCAAATGTTCAATAGAAGCAAATCGATTTAACTTTGCTCAGACAGTTGAAACTAATTGACGACACATGTCGACTCGACTATATTAGCATTAACATACACAATCGTAGCCAAAATCAGACATTTAAACATGGTTCGAATTATACTGACTAAGCAGAAATACACTCGAGGAGTCATTAGTCAGTCCAAACTTGAAAATCCGCTACTTGCACAACATTTATATACATTATCAGAGCAAATGGAAAGGCTTATTCAAACAAACAGAAGTTCAGGCAAATGGACGGGGCACAGTTGACAAAATTCAAAGACACAAATCAAAGCATGAACAGACTTTAACACAATCAAATGGGCCAAAACAAATAAAGAAGAGAAAGAAACTCACCTTAAATCTTGAAAAATCAAAACCTCAAACTCGGACTCGGACAACTTTCTTAAGGCTGAACGGGCTTTAATCGAAGTGTTTCTCAAATGAGAAACACTTTGATTAAAGTCCATCAGACCTTAAACTCTTTGGTTTGAACCGGTTTGAACCAGTGACGAGGGACCTTGTGGTTTCAAAACTCAGATCTAATATTCGTGCTTCCCTGGTTAGATTCGGACCAAACCAAGTATGGTTTGGTCACGAGGAAGGTCCGGGGAGTGTCTGGTATGAAGCTGGGGTTGTTTGGTGTAGATCGAGTTTTGACTCGAATCTTCAAATGAAGATTCGAGGACCTGGGGGGTGATTCGAACCAAACGGTTAACAGGTCTATGTTCAGGGTGGTGAGGGGGTTCTATGGTGTTCATGGCGAGGTCACCGGCGTTCATGCCGCCGGTTTTCATGGTGGGGGATACAAGGGCGGCTCTAGGGTTTGAAGGGGATGAGGTTGAAGACGAAGGCTGGGGTTCGGATAGGGGGGCAGGGTAGGATTATGGCTTTATATAGTTAATGGGTGGATTGATCTCGACCGTTAGATCAATCTAGATCTACGGTCTGGATCTGATAGCTTAAGTGGAACGGTGTCGTTTCAAGGGTAAAGGGTTGGGGTCGGTCCGGGTGAGACGGGTCGGGTTTATTGGTGGGTTACGGGGAATTGATCTTGGTCGTTGATCATTCTGAGATCAACGGCCCAGATCAGGTATGACTCAAACGACGTCGTTTGGACGTCCTGGGCATCAGGTGGCCTGGACCGGGCAGGCTTGGTTTGAACGTTGTTTGTTTGGGCCAATTTATTAAAATTGGCCCAATCCGGAATAATTGCTGATTTTTTTCTTCTTCTTTTTTTTTTTAAAACAAAACAAAACTAAGCCAAAAATCAAATTAAAATTAAATACACACTCAATACAATTATTTGCACACACACTAAAATATTTCAAAACAGGTAAAATCAAACAAATCAAAATCACGGACGAAGATGCCTATTTATGATTTCTCTCTTTTTTAACGACCGGATTACGGTTCGAATTACGCCTGACACACACATTTTGTATTTTAAATAAATAAATAAGAAAAAATAAAAATGGGTAAAAGTCATGAATAAATCAACAAAGTGCAGCACAGAAATCCGAAAATTGTACAGCAGGGCCAATTATTATTATTTTTATTTCCTTTTGGAGCGATTGTCGTGCAAAACAAAAATCACGTGCTCACAGCTGCCCCTCTTTGTTCGGAAACACGAAGGGTTTTCGTGCAAAGATAAAGTGAGCGTGTATGAGCGATTTTTGCCTATAGACCACTCCGTATGAAGCATGTGTTTTTTTTGAAAGATCTGACCGAATCTTGCTTCAAAGATTTCCTACATATCCTGGGCTAAACAGGAATCAGGTCAATGTAGTTCGAGAAGTTTTGGTAGCTGGGACTACCATGGGATTGCGATGCTTGCTGCTACTGCTGCTGCTGTTGTCACTGCTACGTTACTGACCGCCTTATTACAACCAAATGGAAATTGGAAACTGAGCTAACTACTTATGTGTATGTCAACTGCTAGTTACAAGATTCCTATCTATGATTCTTTTACGACTTGATCTTGGGTCTTAGCTGATTCTGCTTGTAGACTCCGATCTGAATCTTGATGCTTGCGAGTTGTGGTGACCTGTTTAATCTCTGGGATACTGAGTGAGGCGCGACTGGCAGGGTTCAGGACCTTAATTAAATGCTGGAGTCAATCCGCCTTCCATTTAATCCGAATCTTGGGACACCTCTTTTTCTTCTTTGATTTTGAGTTGAGACTCATCTCGTGGGTCATTTCGATCTGTGTGGCTCGAGGTTAGACCTGCGGGAGAAAACAAACAAACGAACGAAATTTTCTGCCCCAGTTTCACTAGGAAAATTTCATTAATTATTCACCAGGAAGTTCATAAGATTGATGAAAGAGGATATGCATGCTCAGTTCAGGGCTGGAGCCCTAACACCGGCTAGCTGGGGAGAGGTTTGGTTTGGGGTTTAAAACCTTAACGCCGAACAAAGGAAGAATTCAGTTTAGGGTTTAAAACCCTAATGCTGATTGCATGGAAAAGCTCAGTTTAGAGTTTAAAACTCTAATGCTGGCTGAAAGGAAAAGTTCAGTTTAGGGTTTAAAACCCTAATGCTGACTAAAAGGAAAATTCAGTTTAGGGTTTAAAACCCTAATGCTGATTGCATGGAAAAGCTCAGTTTAGAGTTTAAAACTCTAATGCTGGCTGAAAGGAAAAAGTTCAGTTTAGGGTTTAAAACCCTAATGCTGACTAAAAGGAAAATTCAGTTTAGGGTTTAAAACCCTAATGCTGATTGCATGAAAAAGCTCAGTTTAGAGTTTAAAACTCTAATGCTGGCTGAAAGGAAAAAGTTCAGTTTAGGGTTTAAAACCCTAATGCTGACTAAAAGGAAAATTCAGTTTAGGGTTTTAAAACCCTAATGCTGATTGCATGAAAAAGCTCAGTTTAGAGTTTAAAACTCTAATGCTGGCTGAAAGGAAAAAGTTCAGTTTAGGGTTTAAAACCCTAATGCTGACTAAAAGGAAAATTCAGTTTAGGGTTTAAAACCCTAATGCTGATTGCATGAAAAAGCTCAGTTTAGAGTTTAAAACTCTAATGCTGGCTGAAAGGAAAAAGTTCAGTTTAGGGTTTAAAACCCTAATGCTGACTAAAAGGAAAATTCAGTTTAGGGTTTTAAAACCCTAATGCTGATTGCATGAAAAAGCTCAGTTTAGAGTTTAAAACTCTAATGCTGGCTGAAAGGAAAAAGTTCAGTTTAGGGTTTAAAACCCTAATGCTGACTAAAAGGAAAATTCAGTTTAGGGTTTAAAACCCTAATGCTGATTGCATGGAAAAGCTCAGTTTAGAGTTTAAAACTCTAATGCTGGCTGAAAAGAAAAAGTTCAGTTTAGGGTTTAAAACCCTAATGCTGACTAAAAGGAAAATTCAGTTTAGGGTTTAAAACCCTAATGCTGATTGCATGGAAAAGCTCAGTTTAGAGTTTAAAACTCTAATGCTGGCTGAAAAGGAAGAAGTTCAGTTTAGGGTTTAAAACCCTAATGCTGACTAAAAGGAAAATTCAGTTTAGGGTTTAAAACCCTAATGCTGATTGCATGGAAAAGCTCAGTTTAGAGTTTAAAACTCTAATGCTGGCTGAAAAGGAAGAAGTTCAGTTTAGGGTTTAAAACCCTAATGCTGACTAAAAGGAAAATTCAGTTTAGGGTTTAAAACCCTAATGCTGATTGCATGGAAAAGCTCAGTTTAGAGTTTAAAACTCTAATGCTGGCTGAAAAGGAAGAAGTTCAGTTTAGGGTTTAAAACCCTAATGCTGACTAAAAGGAAAATTCAGTTTAGGGTTTAAAACCCTAATGCTGATTGCATGGGAAAAGCTCAGTTTAGAGTTTAAAACTCTAATGCTGGCTGAAAGGAAAAAATTCAGTTTAGGGTTTAAAACCCTAATGCTGACTAAAAGGAAAATTCAGTTTAGGGTTTAAAACCCTAATGCTGATTGCATGGAAAAGCTCAGTTTAGAGTTTAAAACTCTAATGCTGGCTGAAAAGGAAGATGTTCAGTTTAGGGTTTAAAACCCTAATGCTGACTAAAAGGAAAATTCAGTTTAGGGTTTAAAACCCTAATGCTGATTGCATGGAAAAGCTCAGTTTAGAGTTTAAAACTCTAATGCTGGCTGAAAAGGAAGAAGTTCAGTTTAGGGTTTAAAACCCTAATGCTGACTAAAAGGAAAATTCAGTTTAGGGTTTAAAACCCTAATGCTGATTGCATGGAAAAGCTCAGTTTAGAGTTTAAAACTCTAATGCTGGCTGAAAAGGAAGAAGTTCAGTTTAGGGTTTAAAACCCTAATGCTGACTAAAAGGAAAATTCAGTTTAGGGTTTAAAACCCTAATGCTGATTGCATGGAAAAGCTCAGTTTAGAGTTTAAAACTCTAATGCTGGCTGAAAGGAAAATTCAGTTTAGGGTTTAAAACCCTAATGCTGATTGCATGGAAAAGCTCAGTTTAGAGTTTAAAACTCTAATGCTGGCTGAAAGGAAAATTCAGTTTAGGGTTTAAAACCCTAATGCTGATTGCATGGAAAAGCTCAGTTTAGAGTTTAAAACTCTAATGCTGGCTGAAAGGAAAATTCAGTTTAGGGTTTAAAACCCTAACGCTGATTAAAAGAAAATTCAGTTTAGGGTTTAAAACCCTAATGCTGATTGCATGGAAAAGCTCAGTTTAGAGTTTAAAACTCTAATGCTGGGTTAGTTTGGAAATGACAGTCGGTTTGGTGACCTTGATCGTTCCCAATTGCTTTGTTGCGTCTTTACTTCTGTTGCGAAGTCCCGCCATTGATTCGATTCGAATGGCGAAACCTTTAGACTACACAGACTTGTATTTCCGGATTCTGTGATGACTTGCTTCGTAAGGCCCCTTTTTTTTCTTTTTTTTTGTCCCGTTTTGCTTGGGGGTTATCAACGGGGATTTTATTGGAGGTATTTTGTGGGGATTTGTACAAAAGGGAAGCTCTGTGGGGAATATTTACAAAGTGGATTCTTTGTGTGGATTTTTGTACAATGGGCATGCTGGGGATTTATTTCAAAGTGGGATTTCTAGGATTTGTTGGGGTAAGCTTGTTGGGGAATGTTTACAAAAGGACTCGCTGGGATGTGCTGGGGAGATTCCATTTTTTTTTTTTTTATATATTGGGGAGATTCTGTGGGAGATTGTACAAGACTCTGTTGGGATTTGTACAGGGGGAGACTCTGTGGGGATTTGTCCGAAGGTGGACTTGCTGGGGAAGATTTCAAGATTTCTCTCTTTTTCCTTTACTCCGGAACACCATCAAACGTCATGATTCATCATGCTTGGGTAATCATATCAACGAGATGAGGTGCTTTCCTTCATGAGACGGGATTCCGTGCAAACAAACCTACCACCTGTCCTTTCCGGTGTGTCCTGAACTCGGGGTTAAAATGCGAAAGGGATTCGAAAAGAAACAAAGAAAAGAGAAAACAAATCAGAAAAGGAGTAACCTTTTCGGGATGAGAAAGACTTATCTGAGGAAGATAATGCTGGCTTTCAATGACATGACATGCTTTTTGGACTGGACGTCTGACCTTCTAAGAGCTTGCGTTTTCCTGAACCAGAACGGATCTGTGATTCCAAACTGGTGGCATTCTGCCGAAACTTTCTTGGGATGGCGTCATTCTTTTCGGCCAACAGCGCCCTTTGCGGGTTTTCGCTGGCTGACCTCTCTCATTTCTCTTCCTGTCATCGCTTGATAGCACTCTTTACGAGTTTTTACTAAACAAGCTCTCTCATTTTGGTTTCTCTTCTCCCGTCGCCTCGTGGTGCCCGAAGGTTTTCACCGCCGAGACTCTCTCATTTTATCTCTCTCAATTCAGAGTGTGATGGTCTTCGTTTGTGACGCTTATTGATTCCCCACCATATTTGGTAATTGATTTGAAGGCTTGTGCTTGGTAAAGAGAGGTAGTGATACTAACTTCTCAACTGCTCGACGTGCCCCGGTTTTCAATTTCAGGGTGAATGGGATTTTATTGTTGGTGTGACTGAACCTCAAGGAGAGGCTGCCTACGTATCCTTTCGGAATCAAGTCAAACGTAGTTCAGGCCTCAATCAATGTTTTGTTTTTTTTTTTTTTTCTTCTTGTAGAGAGGATTGGGTAGTGTTTGGGGAGTAGTGGGGAATAAACACCTTCGCCATTTTCAACGTGTCAAGACCATTGGAGTATGATTTAGACGTAATACCTCTTGACTGCATCTGCATTTACTGCTGTGTCGGGGTTATTTCCTTCGATATCACCCAAATACAATGCTCCTCGCGGCAGTATCTTCCTTACAATGTATGGGCCTTTCCAATTTGGGGCAAACTTTCCTTTTGCTTCTTCATGATGCGGCAGAATACGCCTCAATACCAGCTGACCTACTTCGAAATTTCGGGGTCGGACTTTCTTGTTGTAAGCACGGGCCATCCTTTGTTGGTATAACTGTCCGTGACAAACTGCAGCCATCCGCTTTTCATCAATCAACGTCAATTGCTCTAACCGAGTCTTAACCCACTCGCTGTCCTCGATTTCTGCTTCGACAATGATTCGAAGCGAGGGAATTTCTACCTCTGCCGGTATTATAGCCTCGGTCCCATAAACCAAAAGATAAGGAGTTGCTCCCACCGATGTGCGTACCGTAGTGCGGTACCCCAATAATGCAAAAGGTAACTGCTCATGCCACTGTCGGGAACTTTGTATCGTTTTCCTCAAAATCTTCTTGATGTTTTTATTTGCAGCTTCTACAGCACCATTGGCTTTTGGCCGATAAGGAGTGGAATTCCTGTGTGTTATCTTGAATTGCTCGCACACGTCTCCCATCAAGTGACTGTTCAAGTTTGCTGCATTATCTGTAATGATAGTCGCAGGAATACCGAAGCGACAGATAAGATTTGAGTGTACAAAATCTACCACAGCTTTCTTAGTGACCGACTTGAGAGTGACGGCTTCTACCCATTTTGTGAAGTAATCGATGGCAACCAGTATAAACCTGTGTCCATTCGAAGCCTTTGGTTCAATTGGTCCAATGACGTCCATGCCCCAAGCGACAAATGGCCAAGGTGCGGACATGGGATGCAGTTCCGTGGGAGGTGCATGAATCAAATTACCGTGCACCTGACACTGATGACACTTCCGAACGAAACTAAAGCAATCCTTTTCCATGGTCATCCAGTAATAACCTGCTCGAAGGATTTTCTTCGCCAAGACATACCCGTTCATGTGAGGTCCACACACACCTGCGTGTACTTCGTGCATGATCTTTCTTGCCTCCTCGATATCGACGCATCGTAAGAGATTGAGGTCCGGGGTCCTCTTATATAACAATTCACCGCTTAGAAAGAAACCACTTGCATGTCGCCTAATGGTCCTCTTCTGATCTCCAGTAGCATGCTCTGGGTATTCTTGCGTTTTCAGGAACCTCTTGATGTCATGGTACCAAGGCTGCGTATTTGATCCCGCCTCGATTACACTGCAGTAACCGTGTCTTTCCTTGATTTGGATTTCCAAAGGATCGACGTGGGCGTTGCCCGGGTAGGGTAGCATAGAAGCCAGAGTAGCAAGTGCATCTGCCAGTTCATTGTGACACCTCGGAATATACCTGAACTCTATTGAGGTAAAGCGCTTGCTGAGGTCCTCCACATGTTGTCGGTATGGGATAAGTTTGACATCCCGAGTTTCCCATTCACCTTGGACTTGCCGGATGATCAGGTCAGAATCTCCCATAATCAGTAAGTCTTCGACATCCTGATCGATTGCCATATGCATGCCCATAATGCAGGCTTCATACTCAGCTGTATTATTTGTGCAGAAGAAACGAAGTCTAGCTGTGGCGGGATAATGCTGACCGGAGGGCGAGATCAAAATCGCCCCAATCCCTACACCCTTGGCGTTCACGGCTCCGTCGAAGAACATCTTCCATACATGAGCTTCCTCCGAGATCACTTCTACGGTGTTTACCTCTTAATCTGGAAAGTAGGTATCCAATGGCTGGTATTCCTCATCGACCGGGTTTTCGGCCAAATGATCTACTAACGCCTGGGCTTTCATCGTCGTGCGGGTGATATAAACTATGTCGAATTCCGTAAGCAAGATTTGCCATTTAGCCAGTCTCCCAGTAGGCATTGGTTTCTGAAATATATACTTCAAGGGATCCAACCTGCTTATGAGGAACGTAGTGTGGGCTTGGAGGTAATGCCTCAGCTTTTGAGCAACCCATGTGAGAGCGCAACATGTCCTTTCCAACAGTGTGTATTTGGCCTCGTAACCGGTGAATTTCTTGCTCAGGTAGTAGATTGCTTGCTCCTTCTTTCCGGTTACGTCGTGTTGCCCGAGGACACAGCCGAAAGAGTTCTCTAAGACTGTCAGATACAAGGAAAAGTGGCCTTCCCGGTTCTGGAGGGACCAAGACTGGGGGATTCGAAAGGTATTCTTTGACTTTATCGAAGGCTTCTTGACACTCAGGTGTCCATTTGATCGCCGCATCTTTCCTTAACAACTTGAATATGGGCTCACACGTGCTTGTCAGCTGGGCAATAAACCGACTGATGTAGTTCAACCTGCCCAACAGACTCATCACGTCTTTCTTTGTTCTTGGAGGAGGCAAATCTCTGATGGATTTTATCTTAGTTGGATCTAGCTCGATACCTCTCCTGCTTACGATGAAACCCAAAAGTTTGCCCGACGGAACTCCGAAAGCGCATTTGGCTGGATTTAGCTTCAAGTCATACTTCCTTAGCCTCTCGAAGAATTTCCTCAAGTCTTGGATGTGATTATCCTGCGTCCTGGATTTGACTATCACATCGTCCACGTACACCTCTATTTCCTGGTGCATCATGTCATGGAAAATGGCGGTCATGGCCCTCATGTAAGTAGCCCCAGCATTCTTTAGACCAAATGGCATGACCCGATAACAGTAGGTGCCCCAAGGCGTGGTGAAAGCAGTTTTCTCGGCGTCCTTCTCATCCATCAGCACCTGATGATATCCAGCGTAACAATCTACGAAAGACTGTATCTCGTGTTTGGCGCAATTATCAACGAGGATGTGGATGTTAGGCAGCGGGAAATTATCTTTAGGACTTGCTCTGTTCAGATCTCGGTAATCTACACATACCCGAGTTTTCCCGTCCTTTTTCGGTACTGGAACCACATTCGCCAGCCATGTTGTATATTGGACTACCCGGATCACTCCCGTTTTCAGCTGCTTGGTGATCTCCTCTTTAATCTTGTCACTGACCTCAGTTTTGAACTTTCGTTGCTTTTGTTGAACTGGAGGACAGTCAGGATGAATCGGCAATTTATGAACCACCAGATCAACACCTAGTCCCGGCATGTCATCATATGACCAAGCAAACACATCTTTGAATTCAAAAAGAAGTTGAATTATCGCCTCTCGCGTTTTCTTGTCCGTGTGAATGCTTATCTTGGTCTCCCGGATTTCTTCCGGGGTTCCTAAATTTACCGGTTCAGTGTCATTCAGATTTGGCTTAGGTTTATTCTCGAAATATTCCAACTCTCGGTTTATCTCCCTAAAAGCCTCTTCCGCATCATATTCTGGTTCTGGGTTCATTAATTCGCAGTTAAATAGCTCATTGTGATCTGGGCGTGAAGTCCGCAAGCATGTCATATTCAAAGCCGCATTATTAGGACTGAAAAGGAAGATAAAAGGAAAACTAATAAAAAATCAAAGCAAAAGAAAGAATAGGAAAGCAATGATGATTTTTTGTATATTTTCTTTGGAAAGTTGGAAGACAACAATGTTTACAACTGGGAATTCAAAACAACAATTGAAAAGAAGAAAACGTTCAAGTTATGTCCCGGAGATGACTTGTGATACAGGAAAGGTGGCAGGGCAGATCTACCCGGACTTCCGTCTAGTCGGGAATGGCGTGGCCTCCCAGTTTTGAAGTTGGGCGTTCGGTCCCATGTACAGCATCTCAGTAGTGCTTGTGCCTTCACCCGGTTGAACCATGTGGACCTCGTAAAGCATTTCTCTCATCGCCCCACATATTTCCTCGATTTCCTCAGCTGTGAAGACCTCATCATCTTCTTCTTCAACGTACCTTGGCCTGACGAAAGTCGCATATAAATCTGGCAGTGGTTGAGGCAACTTCCAGCCCTCATTTCTCCTTTTCTTTGCCCATTTTTCGTCTATTGAAGTAGGTTTGAAACCTAGTCCAAAAGGTTTCTTGACGACTGGTAAAGTAATGGGTTCTGTTACTCCCTGAAGGGTTCGTCCAAGTCCCTTCCCTGGCCTAAATCCGTGCCGGATCATCTCTTTGGCCACCATGACCGAAGCGTTAGACAAGAAAGGCTGGGGGCAAGGTACTCCCTCTTCGTGCTGCTCTGCCAGTACCACCTCGAAAGCTTGATAGACCGTATGTTCGCTCCCTTCTCTCGGTTCAAGATACGGGATGGATGGGTCCCGGTAAATGGCATGTTCGTCTTCCCCATGGACCACGATTTCTTGGTCTTCGTACTCGAATTTCACCATCTGGTGAAGAGTGGAAGGCACGGCTCCTGCCGCATGGATCCAAGGTCTGCCAAGGAGGAAATTGTAGGATGTGTCCATGTCGATCACCTGGAAGGTTACTCGAAATTCGACTGGTCCTATGACCAACAACAGGTCTATTTCTCCCATGGTATCTCTCTTGATGCCGTCGAAAGCTCTCACGCAGACGTTGTTGGGTCGGATTCTTCCCGCCCCAATTTCCATTCTTTGTAGCGTGGAGAGCGGGCAAATGTCAACACCTGATCCTCCATCCAGCATTACCCGCTTGACATAGTAATCCTTGCATTTAACTGTTAAGTGCAAGGCCTTGTTGTGTGCTGCTCCTTCCGGGGGTAAATCATTCTTGCTGAAAGAGATTTGGTTGACGGCGAAGAATCTTTCTGTCATCCGCTCTAGTTGCTCCACCGAGGTTTCAACTGGTACATATGCTTCATTCAGGGTTTTCAGCAGGATCTTTTGATGCTCGGTTGACCTCATTAATAATGACAGCATGGATACTTGCTCAGGGTGCTTGCGCAGCTGATCTATCACTTCGTAATCCGGCATCTTCATCTGTTGGAAGAACACTTCCGCTTCTTCAACACTCACGGGCTCCTTTGGAGGGAAGCGCCTTTGTGTGGCGTTGTTCAGTTCTTGGGTATTTGAGTACCCTCCAACGAAAGTATTTTCTGGAAGTTCTTCCATGACCTCCTTACCTTTGTATGTTACCAAAGTCTTTTGATAATTCCACGGCACTGTGGACGGGTTGGTCATTGGCTTTTGTGGCACGCGTCCGATAACCACTGGCTCATTCAGCCGAGGTGGTTGAATCGTCCCCCGGACCACATAGGCCCCTTTTGGCACATACATAGGTTTTGTCTTTTTGATCCCGAAGTTCTGCGTCTTCTTGGCTTGACCTCGCGGTATGTAAAGAACTCCACCCTTTGCCGGTACCACTTTCTTCTCCACCTTCTTTTCAGGCTTGCTTTCTGCAGCCTTGGCCTCCTCCCCCCTTTCTGATTTCTGGTCTATTTCAGGCCTCCTCCCTGTGTCGACAATGGCAATTATGGCTTTCAAGGCAGGGTCGAACTCTTTGTCTTCACAAATCATGCCGATCAGCGGCCCATTATTGTGAGCGGGCAATGGATTGTTAGTCACATTTGGGATCTCTTCGTCCCTTAGCACTATTTTCCCCTGCTCTATCAAATTTTCGACCACTCTTTTCAATGACCAGCAGTCGTTTGTATCATGTCCTTCGGCCCCTGAATGATAGGCGCATCTGACTCCGGCTTTATAAGAAGGAGATGTCGGGTTTTGCCTCGTTTGGGGAATTGGTTGCAAGAAACCCAACTGGACTAGCTTAGGGAACAATGTAGAGTATTGTTCACCGATGGGCGTGAAAGTCCGCCGTCGAGGTGGCTCCTGGGGGCGGTAGTTATTCTGCGGGGGTTGTGGGTTATAGTGGTTGCGGTAAGGAGGCTGATTTCTGGGAGGTGGAGCTGGGCCTCGGTTGGCTTGTTGTGGTGGATGGTTATAAGGTTGGGCATTCATGACCATATAAGGTTGATGAGCATATGCCACATTTGAGTGGGGGTAGTAGTGTTGTGGGGCCCTTTCCGGAAAATGGGGCCTGGGATGACGATACTCCCTTGCTTCAGAGGCTGCCATAGCCGTTTCTTCCTTCTTCTTCCCCCTTGTCGTCCCTCCAGACCCGCTTTGGACGGCCTGAGAGGTTGCCCTTATGGCTGCTTGACTCAGAATTCGACCCGTTTTCAGCCCATTCTCTACCATCTCTCCTATCTTGATCGCTTCCGCGAATGGCTTACCCATGGCCGACATCATGTTTTGGAAATAGTCAGACTCTTGAGCCTGGAGAAAGGTAGTGACCATTTCCACTTCATCCATGGGAGGCTTCACTCTCGACGCCTGTTCTCGCCACTTAATAGCATACTCTCTAAAGCTTTCCGAAGGCTTCTTCTTCAAATTCGACAGAGAGTTTCGGTCTGGCGCAATGTCGATGTTATACTGGAATTGCTTTACAAAATCTCGGGCGAGATCATCCCATATATGCCATCGGGACATTTCTTGATCCATATACCATTCCGAAGCTATCCCTACTAAGCTTTCCCCAAAATATGCCATTAGCAGTTCTTCTTTTCCGCCGGCTCCCCGCAATTGGTTGCAGTATTTCTTAAGATGTGCAATGGGGTCACCGTGCCCATCGTATTTCTCGAATTTGGGGGTCTTGAAACCCGTTGGCAGGTGCACGTGAGGGAACATGCACAGGTCGGCGTAAGAGACGCTCTTTTGTCCGCTCAACCCTTGCATATTCTTCAAACTTTGTTCAAGGCTTCTCATTCTCTTAGCAATCTCATTTTGTTCTGCAATCCTGGGGTTCTGATCCTGTCCCGGTGCGAGTTCGCACTGAGGCGGTAGAGGATTATTGTTGGTAGCGAACCTGGTTGGTTCCATTGAGAACGATGGTGCTTGGAATGTAAAAGAGGATGAGTCAAAGCTTGGCTTGTATGTGGCAGGCTGTGCCGTAGCTGGGCAAGGCGATGCAGTAAAGATGTTCATGCTTGCATCAGTGGCCGACATTCGGGGATGAGGCTCAGAAGGTGATCCTACGGAGAAGGCGGAGTTGACTGGGTACCCAAATGGGGTAGCAGGGTAACTTATGGGGACATTAGAAGTCCCACTTGACCTGGAGAATAATTCAGGGAAGCCGGGGACGACACTTGGCGGCTCTTTCCCATTGTTCCAGTCATCCAGCATTTCCAACATGCGGAGCCGTAGGATTCTATTTTCCTCCGCAGTTGCGGATTCAGGTGTGAGGACGGCTGAGATTGAGCTCTCCTCAGAGACGGGGACTGTTTGCAATGGAATTTCCGAAGACATTTCCACACTTCCTTTTGACCTGGTGAAGTAAGTGTGAGTACTGCTTCTGGTCCTAACAACAGGTAGTTGAACACCTCTCTTTGACCTCGTGAAGTATGAGTGCGAGGCCAGACTTTCACCAAACCAACCGTCTTTTCAAAAACCCTAGAAAAATGCTCAATGACAAACGCACAGTTAATTTGCAGCAAATAACAGATAGTTAATCTCACGTTGGGCATGATGCACCTATACAGTTAAGTGAATTACTATATGTCTGCTACGAGAGCATGCGTCATTCCAGTATTTTTCCTCTTATTTCCCTCTTTCTTTTTCTTTTCTTTTCTTTTTCTCTTTTGTTTTCCTTTTATTTTATTATTATTATTATTATTATTATTATTATTATTATTATTATTATTATTATTATTATTATTATTATTATTATTGTAGTAAAAGAAAATGCGACCGGATCCGATGAGGATTGCCTACGTATCACGATGCTTACGTGAATCAGATCATTACGTAGTTCGAAAAACACGAATGAGCGTAAAAGAAACAACCTCTTTATTGTTGAAACGTTCTATTACAAGCTACATTTGCAAAAGAAAGAGCAAACTTTGAAAATAAACCTAGTCTCAAAATAGACTGAAAATCACCCTGATGGAAAACAGGCAGAAGATGCTAAGATACAGATTTGACCTATGAATGGTTTTAAAAATTGGTTTCCGCGGGGCATCGTTCGGCCTTGCCGCGGTCCTAGGCGTGAGATCCCTCTCAAGTTGCTCCAGCTCGTGCATAGTTTGCTTGACATAAACCATTACTGCCGAGAGGAAAGTAACACTGGACATGTTCTCACATCGTAGACATCGTCTGGTGATGGCGTGGGCAATGTCTTTGATCCTATCTCTGGTTTGCTTCTTCTCTACAAGCAGGTGCTTCATCTGATCGCTGCATATCTTGAAGATTTGAACATCTTGTACGTGTTGATGCTTCAATCGCCGTACTTCCAACTTCATCTGGGCTATTGAGTCATACCAGTATCTGCTCTCAATTTGGAAATCCTTGGCCTGACTGGCTGCTTTGATCTCAAGTGCTGTCATCTCTCTCTTTATTTTAGCAACAGTCTTCTCGTGGTCGCCTTCCAATTGATTCAGGTATCTGCGATGCTTATCTGCTCTTGTATCCCACTGTGCCCTGAACTCTGCTATGATGTTTTCAGATTTCTCCAAGCCATCTCGCCATTCCCTGATTTCACCTTTTAGCCCTTTTATCAGCTGCTCGTCCGATCGACGCCTTGGTTGTCTATCTGCATCCAACCTTATTTGTTTGATCTGAGCTCTGAGCATCTCGTTTTCTTGAGTTAACCTGTTCCGCTCTCCCAGGTCGGTAGCAATTTGCACGCTGTGCTCGTATTTCATGCCTTCTACCTGTTGCTTTAATCTGCTGATTTCGGCACAATAACCTCTTTCCTTTGCTAACCAATCCCAATGCCTTTGCGATGACTCGGTGAAATCCCGGATGTGGGGTCTCTTAGCTGGCCTTTCATGCTCGAGTTCCCTTCTATACCATGCAAGGTAACCTGGCGCCGTTTCTCCCTTGGCTCGATCCCGCACGCAAGTATCTGATTTCAAATATTGACCCTCATTCCAGATTTGGCGAATCTTCGCTTCTGGGAACTGTCCGTTAGGACTTATCTCAACTGTTTGAGTGCTAAGATCTTCCTCATGAGGTACTGTCTGGCACCTTCCGAACTGTCTCAAAACTCGGCCGGGTGCGTAAGGTTGAATTCTCTTAAGCCCCATCAGCAAGAAATGAGTTTTAGCCGCCGACATATATAAGATCTCATCAACAGGCAACCATCCCAACGTCCATTGTATTTGGCTGGCAGTAAGAGCTTGCAAGAACGAGGTCCATGCCAGGACTCCTTTGGGCCAAATGATCTCTCTGGTTCTCGTGTAAGATTCTTCTATGCGGGTTTTTTCCGGGGAACCATGGCTCAATACCCCGGAATGATGGCAGAGGTGCTCGGTCATCCATATCTGTAGGAGCAAGTTACAACCTTCGAAGAAATTTCCCCCAGCTTTACAAGCTGTGAGAGCTCGAAAGATGTCAGATACCACCATTGGCGCGAGAGTGCTGCCACTTTGCGTGAGTAAAGTGCTGACGACCCCAGATATCTTCAAATCAATGTTTCCATCTTTTCTCGGAAATACCAGAAGACCCAGAAACATTATCATGAACGCCACCCGTCTGTGCTCGTCCCACTTCTGACGAACTCCTTTGCTGCACAGTTTGTTGATTGGATTATTGAATCCCCCCTCGTGACCGTATCTATCATATATGAAGCATGGAGTACAGAATCCGGCTGCTAGATCCGGGTTGTGGACTGTTCTAGGTATTTTCAATGAATCCAGGAACCGATGTACCGTGACGACTCTTGGGGCGACCAAGTATTTTTCCCTCAACGGAAGTTCAGTATTCCCGATGTATCCGGCCATTTCTTCCAAAGTTGGGGTGAGCTCAAAATCAGAGAAATGGAAAACATTGTGCGCCGGGTCCCAATAGGTAACCAAAGCTCTTATGATATCTCCCCGAGGCTGGATTTCCAACAGACCCACAAGACCTTTCAAATATTTCTTAACCTCATTTTGTCCTTCAACACCTAGATCATTCCACCATAGCCGTAACTTGACAGGGATTTTGGTCATTATTGAAAAATGTTCATTTTGCATCGTGCTCATCCTGCACATTTATTAAGGTGATTTTAACAAAATTGACTGACTCAAAAAATATATATTTTTTTAGAGAGGATCAAGCTTTGCCCACGGCCTTTAAACACTTCAGAGACAAAGATTTTAAGGCTGTGCGGGTCTAAAAAAAACGCTGAACAAGACCCAAAGGTGGCTGTTTATGCAAAGTCAGCCTTCCGGCGTCCCTTTCGGGAACATTCGGCTATTTATGATAAAACAATGTCACCTGACTTATTTACGACTCTATTAAAAATTTGACACATCTTTTATTTATTTATTTACTGATTTTTGGCTATTTAGAAAAATGGGGTTGAACCCGACGAGGGTTGCCTACGTATCTCACATCCGGTGAGAATCAAACCGGCGTAGTTCGGGCATATCATGAATAGAGAAAACCTAGAAATCAAGAATAAGTATTGAAAAAAGATAAAGGCTAAAGAAAAAATATTTTTTTTTTGCAATATTTGGACCATTAGTCTGAATTTATAAAAGGGGTACTACAAAAGAAACAACACACTTTTTGAATTATGGATTTTCCATTTTTTTTTACTTTTGAAATAAATACTTTTTCTTTTTTTTTTGATTTTGAAAGTGATTTTATATTTTTTTTTAATAACTCTCAATAAAAGACAGTTTTTTTTAGAAAAAATTCCGGCGAGGTTTTGACACTACTTGGACATTGGTTTTATTTTCCAAAAATAAGTAATTATCTCCCCTACGCTGCTATTTTCCCCTTTTTAGGAACCGGTCGACATGCGGAACCGAAGCAAATAAATGCACAACACAAATAGGATGCACCAGGGTGGTCTTTTTCGTTTCAGGCTGCCTGTCCTAGACGGACCCAACCCCTGTGTTGAGTCCCCTAAGTCAAATGCAATATGATGCAAATAAGCGTTCCTACTAGGGATCCGGCATGAAGTTTCGTTATACTAGGTTTAAACCCTGGTATTTGTTCTAGACTGTGTACCCGAGCGGACAGCTCGAGTCGAGGAGGGGGCTACGTACCAGGGACCCGCGAGATCGTCCGACTTTGTAACTTGTCCGACTTCTTTCTTATTTCAGGTATTGACACTAACAGAAAAAGGGAGTCTCGACCAGCGAGCTTCTCCCCGGAGGTAAGAAGAGAAGGGTTTCGGCACAGTTTATATACAGTTCAGATAATATCAAAAGCGGTAAAAGACAACATTTAGCACTTTTATGCAAAACATGTAATAAAGATCAGCTAATAAAGCCAGATATAACAATTATTCTAAGCTCGAATTCTTGGACCCTGAACCAGTGGTTCTGGGTTTTTCCCCAGCAGAGTCGCCAGAGCTGTCACACCTCCTTTTTGCGCGCCCCGCCCCAAAGGGTTAGATGCGCGGGTGGAGTTTTTCCAATTTAAGTGACAATATTCGAAATGGGATTATTTGTTTAATTCAGAGTCGCCACTTGGGAAAGGTTTGGCTTTTGGTGTCCCAAGTCACCGGTTTATCTTGAATCCCAAATCGAGGAAATTTTCGACTTTTCCAAATGAAGTCTGCGAACCAGAAATTCTAAGTAAGGAATTCTGTTGACCCGAGGGAAGGTGTTAGGCACCCTCGAATCTCGTGGTTCTAGCACGGTCGCTTAAATTGTTATAATGGCTAAATATCTGATTTAAATACATGTTGTGACTTATGTGCTTTTATTAAGTTTAAACCGCTTTTATCATTATCATTTATTTTTATAGAATTGCAACGTCGTGAAGATGCGTCTCGAACCACGTCACAATCAATGCACCCGTGATCGTCAACACATTTTGACTTCGCTGAGATTTGGATTTGGGTCACATCAATGTGCACCCGAATTTTAAGAATATAATTTAACTTAAAGTCGCGCCTAAAGAATCTAAACGCGTTATTATCTTTGGGGAAGGCAGTGGAATTCTCTAAACAGTCCCTCCCAAATTCTAAGTATTTATCGTGATCAATTATTGAGGGCCCCGCAGTTTGCATTTTTTATTCGGCGAGGCTCGTCTCATTATTTTAGAAGGGTACCCTACAATGACTACATTTCTACTACATTTATCTTTAAAGAGAAGGATGATGCCGAATTTTGCGGGTTTGGACAAATACGGACTGAATCCTTATTATGTTTGCCGAAACTAAACTTGTTTGATTACCTGATTGATTGTTCATAAGGTGAGGGTTACCGCATGCTTTGTCTTCATCGAGTGGATAACTTATTAATTCGCTAAGTGAGATTGCAAACAAACTAACAACATATATTGAGTTATGTTTAACGACCTCCAAGTTCTATTTTTTAACACTTTAACCTATTTGAAATTGATAAACGAAATCGACTGTTTTATCAGGGGAATTACTACTAATTGAACTCAAAAATGGTTATTAGTTTTTCTCAACAATCATCACATTATTTCGAAACAAACAATCTATACCGAAACCCAGTATCGAACCTGCATTGGAGCGAATAAACTGACAGAAGAACTGGCATTCATAGCCAGACTCTTAATGTGACTGTATGGGAGTTTGTTTGGGATACATTTATCCCGGACCCAGTACCACAATTTTGTTGATTCAGTGGTCTAGGCAAAATACATACAAGTGCCTATCATGACTCTATGTTATACAGTCATAACTAAACCAAACAAGTGTTATACTGAACTGAATATATACTAAATCAAAACATGCTGTCTATGACATACTGTCATTACTATTGAGCAATGCTATCTGACAGTCCATCTCAAATAGAATGTATGCTAGTTTATACAAAGTGTTTGCAGTTTGCAGTAAAAAATACAATCCCAAATAACATTCGACCTATTTTTTAACACCAATGTTATAACATGAACAACTGTTCTTTTCTTTATTTCTACTTCAACTTCAAACTTTCAACAATACAAAGTTTCAGAGGTTGTGTACCTGGGGAAATATTTGACAATTGAAGGAAAGGGGGGAGTCAGCAGAGTATAATGACAACAAAATGCAGCAGCAATCACAGCACTATCAGTAGCAGCAGGGCAGAATAGCAGCAGACAAAGCAATACAGCAAGAAACAAGCTCGAGTGCAGTGATGCAACTATGGCCAATAGAAAGCAATAGCCAAATAACAGCAACACCCAGTGGAGTAGAATCAGAATTCCAGATAGATCAAAACAGTAGTAAACCAATGAAAGCACTCAACTAATAGACACAACTGGGATTTCAAAGGATCAGAATTGGCTTGAACAAATTGAAACAACTGAAAACCCAATAACAATAGGAGGAAGAAAGTTTCTGATTGTTGGTTGTATCCCTTCTATCCCTTAATCTCCCTCTATCTATGTGTATCTATTTTGTATGTATTTCAGCTCTCCTTTTCAAACTCCTCACAGTATTTTTCTTTTACAACCCTCCAAGTTCCCGTGCTCTTTCTGTATGTCTATCCCCCCTTTTTATAAGCCTCTATCCTACTCTTTTTAAACAGCATGTTTTCAGAAATCACAGTACCCTTCCCATGTGCCTTCCATTTCCAACTTTAGCTAATTAAGTATTAAACCCCATCAACATTCCCTGGCAGATTTCACTTTTAAAAGGTTTAAATACTTCTTTAAACTAAAGCCAAGTATGGGCAGTGGAATGTATCTGACAGCATATGCTGTCAAATTGTTTAAAACTTAACAAAGGCCTTTATGCAGGCCACAGGCTATGCACAAAGCACATGAGGTGCATTAATGCACATGCTGTGCACGAATGCACATGCCTTCCAATTCAGAATCTAAACACAAACAATCAAACAGCTATAAGTGAACTAAACTGGCTCTTAATTGATTCATGCAAATGTTCAATAGAAGCAAATCGATTTAACTTTGCTCAAACAGTTGAAACTAATTGACGACACATGTCGACTCGACTATATTAGCATTAACATACACAATCGTAGCCAAAATCAGACATTTAAACATGGTTCGAATTATACTGACTAAGCAGAAATACACTCGAGGAGTCATTAGTCAGTCCAAACTTGAAAATCCGCTACTTGCACAACATTTATATACATTATCAGAGCAAATGGAAAGACTTATTCAAACAAACAGAAGTTCAGGCAAATGGACGGGGCACAGTTGACAAAATTCAAAGACACAAAATCAAAGCATGAACAGACTTTAACACAATCAAATGGGCCAAAACAAATAAAGAAGAGAAAGAAACTCACCTTAAATCTTGAAAAATCAAAACCTCAAACTCGGACTCGGACAACTTTCTTAAGGCTGAACGGGCTTTAATCGAAGTGTTTCTCAAATGAGAAACACTTTGATTAAAGTCCATCAGACCTTAAACTCTTTGGTTTGAACCGGTTTGAACCAGTGACGAGGGACCTTGTGGTTTCAAAACTCAGATCTAATATTCGTGCTTCCCTGGTTAGATTCGGACCAAACCAAGTATGGTTTGGTCACGAGGAAGGTCCGGGGAGTGTCTGGTATGAAGCTGGGGTTGTTTGGTGTAGATCGAGTTTTGACTCGAATCTTCAAATGAAGATTCGAGGACCTGGGGGTGATTCGAACCAAACGGTTAACAGGTCTATGTTCAGGGTGGTGAGGGGGTTCTATGGTGTTCATGGCGAGGTCACCGGCGTTCATGCCGCCGGTTTTCATGGTGGGGGATACAAGGGCGGCTCTAGGGTTTGAAGGGGATGAGGTTGAAGACGAAGGCTGGGGTTCGGATAGGGGGGGGGGGCAGGGTAGGATTATGGCTTTATATAGTTAATGGGTGGATTGATCTCGACCGTTAGATCAATCTAGATCTACGGTCTGGATCTGATAGCTTAAGTGGAACAGTGTCGTTTCAAGGGTAAAGGGTTGGGGTCGGTCCGGGTGAGACGGGTCGGGTTTATTGGTGAGTTACGGGGAATTGATCTTGGCCGTTGATCATTCTGAGATCAACGGCCCAGATCAGGTATGACTCAAACGACGTCGTTTGGACGTCCTGGGCATCAAGTGGCCTGGACCGGGCAGGCTTGGTTTGAACGTTGTTTGTTTGGGCCAATTTATTAAAATTGGCCCAATCCGGAATAATTGCTGATTTTTTTTCTTCTTCTTTTTTTTTTTTTTAAAACAAAACTAAGCAAAAAAAATCAAAATTAAAATTAAATACACACTCAATACAATTATTTGCACACACACTAAAATATTTCAAAACAGGTAAAATCAAACAAATCAAAATCACAGACGAAGATGCCTATTTATGATTTCTCTCTTTTTTAACGACCGGATTACGGTTCGAATTACGCCTGACACACACATTTTGTATTTTAAATAAATAAATAAGAAAAAATAAAAATGGGTAAAAGTCATGAATAAATCAACAAAGTGCAGCACAGAAATCCGAAAATTGTACAGCAGGGCCAATTATTTTTTTTTATTTCCTTTTGGAGCGATTGTCGTGCGAAACAAAAATCACGTGCTCACATATGTCTACACATATTATAAGAGAAACACACATACAACACGTAAGTAAAACACCGCAATACATTACTATAAAAGCTAATTGAGAATATCAAACAAAAGTATTTAAGTTTCTTTGAAGCTCTTATAAGACACGCTATTCATTTTTGTAATTTTAGCTTTAGGGTGTGTTTGGTATAACGAAAAATGTTTTCCTTGGAAAAGGTTTTTCAAGAAAATGTTTTCTTGGAAAACAAGTACTGCCTTCGTTTCAGTTTATGTGAACCTATTTCCTTTTTGGTCCGTTCCAAAAAGAATGACCCCTTTCTAAATTTGGAAACAGTTTAGCTTAAACTTACAATTCTACCTTTAATGAGAATCCTTTATAACCACACAAATACTCTGGGCCCCTTTTTAACTTGTTTAGGACCACAAATTCCAAAAGTCTTCTTTTTTTCTTAAACTCTGTGCCCAGTCAAACAGGTTCACATAAATTGGAATGGAGGGAGTAGTAATCTTATTCATTTTCCGGTGTTTGGTACGTAAATTAAGGAAAATGACTTATCAAGAGCATTCATAAATAATTTAGATATAATAAACATGAAGTTATAAACTTTCAAACCAACAACCTTCTGAATCCACAAATTTCATAAACTTTCGAACCGCTAAACTTTTAAAACCGCGGAATTTCGAACCCGTAAACTTTATATTTTCTAAACCCTTAAACTTCCAAACACATAAACCTCCGAACTCATAATTTTGGAACTTGTAAAATTTTAAACCTTTAAACCGATAAACAAAGAAATTAAAATTGAAAAATATATTTATAAATTTTTTTTCGGGGGGGGGGGGGGGAGGCAGGGTAAAACGAAAAAAATTTAAAATTTAAATTACAACAAAAAGTAAATTTTTTTTGTGCGGGTGGGGGAGGAAGTGGGATGGGGTGGCTGTTGGGTGGTGCAGAAAAACGAAAAAAACAGAAATTTGAAATTGTAAAAAAAAAATTAAGGTAAAAATAATATTTTTTTTGCGGGGATGGAGGGGTAGTAGGGTGGGTGGTAACGGAAAAACTGAAATTAAAAAAAAAAAAGCGAGAGGGGTGGGGTGGGTTGGTGAGGGTGGGGAAGGTTGAGAAGGAGTTTTGGAAAATGTTTTTCCTTCTCTTTATAAGGAAAATGTGTTAATAAGAAAAATGTTTTCCAAAACATTTAAGCCAACCAAACATGAAAAAATTGGAAAACATTTTTCGGAAAACATTTTCCGGAAAATATTTTCTGTCGTACCAAACACACCCTTAAGCAATTTTCTATCTGTTTTCAATTTCTTACTCCAGTGAGTTATTTTGCAAGAGAATGAAGATTTTTCTTCCTCGTATAAGAACAAACTATAGAAGAAAGACTAACTTTCTAATCCATGTGATCACTTAAGGTCAAATAATAATATTTAAGTTCTTTGAAGCTCTTGCGAGACACACTTTTCATTTTTGTGATTTTAGCTTTAAGTGATTTTTTATCTCTTTACAATTTCATACTTTTGTAACTTGTCCTATGAGTTATTTTATATAACCTAATTTTTGAATACGTGCATCGCACGTGATTCTATATCGTCGATTATCTTAAATTTCATATAAAAAATGATAAGTTTTTAACTGTATACATGTTCCAAGAGCATTTGTTTAAATTATATAAAGTTATTTTTCAATCGGAATATATTTAAATTTTTAAATAAGTTGATGTGATCAACCACATACATTTTCACCAATTGTGTGTGCGTGCTTATATAAGCAAGATTATATTTGTAAAATAATTCTGGAGAATATGAAAATAACGTATAAACATAAATGAAAAACGGAAATCGAATTTAATCCGAGCCCACTAATTTAATAGTGTTTCCTTAAGGAATTTAATCCCCTCCTAGTACCCAAAGTTATAAATTATTTCCTCCCAGGATAGAACGAATTACACACTGGTGTAGTGATAATTCAAACCCCAATGTTCAGCGAACATAAAGTTCGATAGCAAATCACACTTACTGTTGCTTTTTTTGAAGTTAAAACAATGCAGAAGAAGGAAGAGAAACTCAGAAAATCGTATGGAATTTCTGAGAGAATACACTTGTATTTATAGCCAAAGTTAGGCTGAAATCTGAAGAGGTGCAACTCTTCAAAATGGCTGTTTATGCAAAACAGTCATAGCATAAGTGCCATAACATAAATGACTATTTACTCAACAATAAAGAGGGAAAATAAAGAGGAAAAATTAAAGAGGGTAGTTTAATTTTCACTTACATAACTGAAAAACGGATTGGATTTAATATTAATATTTTGTTATTAAAACGAATATTTAATAACATTTCTGTTAATATTTTACTATTAACAAATAAATTTGGTCTAAAAAATCAATCAATCAATTGACCGAAGCCAAAGCCAACGCTAAGCCTAGCGAGCGACGACGACGACGCGAGACTTGCCTTCTTCTCAACTCTTTAAGAGCTAGAAGAAGAGCAATTGCTTATATACCCATAAAAAACCTCTTCCTCTTCCAATATGGGACAATGTCCCTTTGTCCAGGAGAACTTAAAATTTCACTTAAAAAATTCATTTCCCTCCATTTCCCATTCACCCTATTTTAAACCTCATTATTCTTAAAATCCCCAACATAGCATCCTTCCCTGCATCTCATCAATTTATTACTCTACGCAAATCGGCCAAAAAATTTACTCACGTGTATTAACTATGCACCAATACTAATAAACAAATGAAATAAAACTATCTTAATATTTTTACTAAACGAACAGTTACTTCAATCTTTAGTCAAACAAAATAAATTCTTTTAGGAATAACAATAGTATGTTATGCTCCACATTTCATACATAGGATAGTATATTGCCTTATCATAACGAGGCTCTTTAAAATATCTTAAGAAGTCATGAAAAAATGATGAAAGTGCACATCAGCTAAAATACTTAGAACAACAACTATTTATTGCTATGCCTTTATTCGAAGTAAGTTGGAATGCATATATATCACTTAAATTTTTAGGCCAACTAAAGAATGCTCCCAAAATTTTGTATCCTATAAAATTAAATAATCTTTACTTCGAGTTTATTTACCTCTTATTGGCAGACCCACTCGATCTTCTACTGTTTCAACATATTTCATACACTGTTTTAAAGGCTTTTCTGGGACTCGCCTCAAGGTGGGACACTATTAAAACGCCCTGAGACTCATGTATGAGGCTTAGTTATGTGAGGCTTGCGCCCCCGAACTGTAACGATCCGATTGGTCGTTTTGAGCAATTTCGTCCGGTTCGGCAGTTTGAGGTCACGAGTAGCTTCAAATTATGTGTATTCACTTGCATCCGCAGTATGGGCGTGAAACCGGAAAGCTTTTATGTGAAAATATAAAAAATATAGTAATTTCTAGAGTTAAAATTTAATTTTTAGTTGACTTTGGTCAATATTTTTGGTGAACGGACCCGGATATGTGTTCCAATGATCCCGGAAGGTCCGCAGTAAAATATGGGACTTGGGCGTATGCCTGGAATTGAATTCCGAGGTCCCTAGCCTTAGAAAATAATTTTTGAAGAAAATTATTGTGCTGGTTTTTATAGGAAATAAATAAATAACTTAATGTTTGAACTGGTTGGTATCGGACCCGTATTTTGGTTCGGGAGCCTGGTACAAGTTTGTTATGATATTTAAGTCCTATCTGTGAAATTTGGTGAGGATCGGAATTGATTTGACGTGATTTGGACGTCCGGTTGAAAAGTTAGAAAATCATGAATTTTGAGGCTAAATTTATAGTTTTTGATATTATTTTGATGATTTGATCGCACGAGCAAGTCCATATGATATTTTTAGACTTGCGTGCATGTTTTGTTTGGAGCCCCGAGGGCTTGGTTGAGTTTCTGATAGGTTTAGGCTATGTTGCGCTTGTTTTGGATGCTTCATCGTCATTTCTTCAAGCAAAAATGATACGACATTGAGCAAATAAGATCCAGATTCAGTTTTTATTGAACCATTAGATCCATTTCGAAATTACGGAGCCATAGGAAAAAGAATCAACGAACTTGGATATCGTATGAGGAAGTTATGCTTATTTTTGTGTCGGGAAAAATTGCTGGTTTCTGGTGTGGTCGCAAATGCGAACTTTTTCATCGAAATTGCGATGCCTAGTTCGCAAATGCGAACTTTTTGTCGCAAATGTGACTTCTGCCAGCCCTGCCTTGTTTGCAATTGCGAGGGTTCGCAAGTCGCAAATGCGACATTTGAGGCCTGTTAAGTGAGATTTTTGACGAGATTTTCACTCATTTTTCAATTTTCTCAATCCCTAAACCTCCATAGGCGATTTTTCAAAGACCCAAACTTCTCCAAATCATTGGGTAAGTGTCTCTAATCAATTTTCAACTATATTTTATGATTATATCTTAGATTTAATATCAAATTCATGAGAATCTAAAGGAAAATTTGGGAAAAATTGTGAAATTTTGCAAAAATATAAAATGATGATTTGAATGACCAAATGGTATCAGAATTATATAATTTTTGTATGGGTGAACTCGTAGCGGAATGAGTATTCGGTTTTAATAAATTTTGTCGGGTTCCGAGGTGCGGGCCCAGGGAGTTGACTTTTGTTGACTTTTTACAAATTGTATAAGAATCATAGTTTTGTCAATTGAAATTATTTTTTCTTGCATTGTTTGATGTATTCAAGTCATTTTTGGCTAGATTGAGCCGAGCGTTGATGAATCGGTAAAGAAAAAGCTAAATTGAGTATTGAATTGGCCAGATTGAGGTAAGTATCTTGCCTAACCTTGTGTGGGGGACTTCCCCTTAGGGTTTGAGTCTTCTATGCTAATTGTAGTCTGTGCACGCGAGGTGACGAGTGTGTGCTCGGACTTATTTGTGGGAAATTTGCCTCTAGGGTTCTTAGGTCCTTATGTTCATTATGTGCAAAGTACTCCGTCATGCTTGAGTTTACTAATTGCTTAAATTATCTCTATATGCTCCATATGATGTTGCTAGCATTCCTCTAATTCTTACGTGTTACTTAACCCCTAATTGCCTTAATCGAAGTGAAGCCTTCCTTATTGTTTTGATACTTCTTGATTGTGAGTTCCTCTATGACTTCGTGCAAATATGTTACATGTCCATTTGTTGTGGTTACCAGTGTAATTATCACGTGCTTATTATGTCTTGTTGCTTTGTTAAGGTTCGTTTGCTTCTTGGTTTTCTTTTCGTGATCCTTATTATGTACTATTCATGCTTGACTTGATGAGTATTCATGTTGGATCAGGCTTAAGGTAATTCCTTGGTATTTGACCGTTGTTGAGTATTGACTCAAGTTGGGATTCATTTTGTGAAGTTAATTGTTGGAACGAGATTGGTTATTGTTGATTCCCTTACGGGATGTATTGTTTATGATATTGTTTTCCTTGTCGGGATGTTATTGCTTATGATATTGTTTCCCTTGCTGGGATGTTGTTGTTATACTATTGTTCCCTTGCCGGGATTTTTTTGTGATTGGTGTTGATTTGTATATTGGGATCGGGTTGCACCCCACAACAATATTATATGGGATCGGGTTGCACGCCACAATATCATTATATGATTTGGATCGGGTTGCACGCCGTAACAATATTATATGATTTGGATCGGGTTGCACGCCGCAACATCATTATATGATTTGGATCGGGTTGCACGCCGCAACAGTATTATATGATTGGGATCGGGTTGCACGCCGCAACAAGAAAGAATAAAAGTGAATATTGATTCTTATGGTGAGAACGAGAGTAAAAGCACGAGAGATAAAGCACGAAGGTTGATGTCGTGCACTTTCTGTTTGCTGTGTTTATTTGTTATTATAGATTCAAGTGTTTTAACTGTTTAGATTCCTTTACTACTGTGATCCTTTGTGTTGGAATTCATAGTGTTTTCAATACCTCGCCGTATTTATATATACATATTTTAATACTTCAAATTTCAAAATTTGTCACATTTTTAATTCAATTAGTTACTCAATTAAATTCCCTTAAACCGTCTGAAGCTGTAATTTACTTAAAAGAGAATTTCTACTAAGTTAATTTATTAAATCACATGTTAAAGGTAATAATTCATTCGATGCTGTATTTTAAATTGAATATGGTACTTTCTTTATTCAAATGATTTCTAAAAATAACTTCATCTTTTCTTGTTGAGTTCCTAATTGGTTTAGAAACTTTACTCTACTTTATGTTATGTAAATGAGACTCATGGAACATCTTAATTGCATTAGTTATGGGTCCTATGTACTGAGTAATATGAGAACGTTGTTGTACAAATTGAGACAAAATACACAAGGTGCCGGGTGTGCTAAAGGTTTGGAAGTTGAGGTTATGATATGAGACATCGAGTTCTGAGATGGCTGGGGTTGTGCATCAAAAACGATATGATTGATTGAGTTGACATTGTTTTCCTTACTTGAGTTCATTCTACTTCTCTATGTTCCAACTATGTTTGTGTTGATTTATTTGGTTATCTTTCGTTTCCATCCGAGTTTTCTTTTATTATTTCAATTGTTTGTAGATTGATTTATCCCTGCTGTCGCTATTATTTCGTTACATTTATCTTGATATTTGTTATCATATCCTGTTTAATCTGTCTAACCAGTAGGTGTCTTGAATGTAACTCGTCACTAGCCTATCGAGGTTAGTCTTGATACTTACTGGGCACCGCTGTGGTGTACTCATACTACACTTCTATACATTTTTGTGTACAGATCCAGGTATTTGATCGGTAGTAGCCGTGCCGGTCGTTACGGTGGAGACTCAAGGTAAACCTGCTGCAACGTTCGTGTAACGACCCGGCCAGTCATTTTAAGAATTAACGCCCCGATCTCCTGTTAACTGCATTCTCCGTGTTTGTTTCTGCTATTGTGAGTTGCCGGGAGGTTTGGAGTTGAGTTTGGCAGCTGAAGTTTTATGGTTGCTGTCATAACCGCATTTGCGGTTGGGAGGCCACATGTGCGACTCCCGCAGATGCGGAAGCAAGCCGCAGAAGTGTCACGACCCTAAACCCAGACCCGATCATGATGACACCTATCATGAAACAAGGCCAGCCGACACAACACCCAATTCATTTAAACAGATTTAATAATTCAATTTAAGTCATTAACATACTATAAATCCCCAAAAAAAAATGAGATAGAACATTTGCGGAAATAAGCACAGCCCCACATCGGGGTGTCACCAGTCATGGGCATCTAACATAAGTCTAAGAGTATGGAAAAGACTAAATAGTCTACTACAATTCAGCACAAAAGAAGATAAAGATAAAGGAGAAGTACTGGGCTGCGATCGTCCGAGCAGCTACCCAATGATCTCCGCACGGTCTGCTGGAAGCAATCAACCCTCTAGCAGGGCCCGAAGCTCCTGAATCTGCACATAGGGTGCAGGGAGTAATGTGAGTACGCCAACTCAGTGAGTAATAAAAATAAATGAAGGCTGAACGATAAGAAAAACACGTAAAATTATGGCAAAAATACTACAAAGAGACAGTGAAAAAAACCTTTGCAAAGCAACAAAACAGTGAAATCTCATAAAATACCTTAGTTTAGTATAAGCTTCTTTAAAACATCTTTTAACAGTTAAACAAGTGAATGAAAAGCAGTGAGAAAAGATAAACACATAAAATCAACCCCTCCGGCACAATATCAATAAAATCAGCCCCTCGGGCAATAACATGGAACAACATCATCCCCTCGGGCTATATCACATATCACACTGGGTACCCGCGCTCACTGGGGGTGTACAGACTCCGGGAGGGGCCCCTTACGGCCCAAGCACAATATCAAGCCATCTCGTGGCATAATCAATAGGCTTTCGGCATCATATCAAGCCACCTCGTGGCGTACAACTCAGGCCCTCGGCCTCATAATCATGAATCAGCTCAATACCGCTGCGGCGCGCATCCCGATCCCATAATAATCTCACAACACAGGCCCTCGGGCCTACTCAGTCAGAAATCTCTAAAAGTCACTCGGGCACAGTAAAATATGATGCTCAACTCAAAATATTTTTTAATATGTCAAAACAGTATAAACATTGTTGAGTTATAAAAATAGTGGAATATTGCATGATTGAGTACAAGTATGGAGTCAAATAGTGAGGAATATTAGTAAAAATCCCCTAAGGGTCCAAAACAGTTGGCACGAGGACCAAATATGGCATTCAGCCCAAAATATGATGATAGCAAATAGTTTTTAGTCAAATACTCGGTAAAACAGTCATTCGAGACGTACTAAGTCACAATCCCCAACAGTGTACAACTCCACGCTCATCATCTAGTGTGTGTGTTACCTCAATATAGCACAACGATGTGAAATCTGGGGTTTCATACCCTAGGACAACATTTACAATTATTACTCACCTCTATGCGGTCCAAACTCTAGCCCGCGATTCCCTTGCCTCTCGAATCGGCCTACGGATGCTCCAAATCTAACCACAATTAGTGCAAAATCATCAAAATATGCTAAGGGAACAAAACCTACTCGAAAGAAATTAAATTACAACACAAATCCCGAAATTGGCCAAACCCGACCCCCGACCCACGTCTCGGAATTCGATAAAATTTACATCAATAGACTCCTTATCACTCCCCGAGTTCATTCATATCCAAAGCACCAAAATACAACCACAAACGACCCCTCAAATCCCAAGTTCTAGGTCTCCAATTACAAGCTCTAGTTCTTCAATATTTAGGATTAAATTATACAAATTCCATGATTAATTAGGTAGAAATCACATAAGGATTGAGTATTAAGTCCATAAATCTTACCTCCAAGTGTTCCCTCTTGATTCCCTCTTCAATACCCTTCAAAAAGCTTCAAAATTGCTCAAAAATGGAGGAACTTAGACCCAAAATCGCAGAAATGGGTCTTTTAAACATTCTGCCCAGCACTTAAAAATCCTTCATCGCGAACGCGGTCAATACCTCGCATTCGTGAAGCACAATTTGAGTTGACCAATTTTTCCTTCATTACAATCGCGACTCCTAGTACATGAATGCGGAGGCTTAGCTTCCTTACTCACCGCGAACACGACTCCCCATCCGCGAACGCGAAGATTTAACCAACCTGGACCCAGCTGCTCACCTTTCCTTTACGCGAACGCGGCTAATCCCTCGCGAACGCGATGACAATTGGCCTCAACCCTTTGCGATCGCAGGACCACCTTTGCGAACGTAATGGCCAACTTCATAGCCTCCCATCCTAACCCTTCGGGAACACGAGGGCCCACTCGCGAACGCGAAGAACAACTGTCTGCAACACTACAACAGATTTTCTACAATCTTTTTCAACATGAAATGGTCCGTTTAACCACTCGAAACTCACCTGAGGCCCTCGGGACCTTAACCAAACATGAAAACCTATCCCATAACATCATTCAAACGTGTTCCAACCTTCGGAACGCTCAAAACAACATTAAAACACCAAATTTGCATCGGATTCAAGCCTAAGAATTCCAAATCTTCCAAATTCCGCTTTCGATCAAAAAGTCTATCAAACCACATCCGAATGACCTGAAATTTTACACACACATCCCAAATGACACAACGGACCTACTGCAACTCCCGGAATTCCATTCCGACCCTTATATCAAAATCTCACCTACCAACCGGAAAACTCCAAAATTCTAATTTCGCCAATTCAAGCCTAAATCTACTATGTACCTCCAAAACACATTCTGATCACGCTCCTAAGTCCCAAATCACCTCTCGAAGCTATCCAAACCATCAGAACTCACATCTGAGCCCTTTTTCATCTAAGTCAACATCCGGTTGGCTTTTCCAGCTTAAGCTTACTCAAAAGAGACTAAGTGTCTCAAACCTTACCAAAACCCCTCCAAAAATGAACCAACCAACCCGATAACACATAATACAGTTGAACAAGGCAATACGAAGCAGAAATGGGGGAAATAGAGCAGTAACTCATGAAACGTCCGGCTGGGTCGTTACAAGAAGCGACTAAGAGGTGAGTCAGGCGGAGCCGCAGAAGCGGGCATCTGACGCATCTGTGATGGCGCAGGTGCGAGAGAGTGACCGCAGGTGCAGTCCTAGACCTTTAAGTGAAAATCGCAGGTGCGGTGGGTTAGACCGCAGAAGTGGGAAATGACCGCAGGTGCGGAATCCCTAGGTCAGAAGGTGTATATTTCACCCTTCGCGATTTCTGGCCATTTTTCTCAATATTTCATTCAGGGTGAAGCTTTTGGGAGCCATTTCAAGGGAGATTTTCAGAGGGATTCATTGAGCTATGTCCTTGGTTCTTAAGCTCGTTATTGTGGTAATTTTTATCATTGTAAGCATGAAATTTGAAGGAAAATCAGTGGTAAATTGATGGTTAGGGCTTGGTTAATTGGAGAGCTTTGAGTGGTGATTTAAGGGACCATTTGAGGCCCCATTTTGGTATTTTTGGTATGACTGAACTCGTGAATGTGTGAGGATTCCGAATTTGTAAATTTTACCCAATTTCAAGATGTGGGCCCGGGGGGAAGGGGGCATTTTGGTCATTTTACCTAACTTCGCGTATTAGCTTAGAATTTATTTGTGAAATAAGTTACTTGAAGTTATATTAATTGCAATTGAATTGAATAGATTTAAGCCATTTGGAGTCGAGTACTCGCGGCAAGAACGTGGTTTCAGGTTGATTTTGAGCCGGTTCGAGGTAAGTGGCTTGCCTAACCTTGTGTGGGGGAACTCCCCTTAGGATTTGGTATTGTTGATATTTGAAATGCCTTGTACGTGCGGTGATGAGTGCGTACTTGTGCTAATTGTTGAAAATCATGTTTTCATTAAGTAACTATAATTGTGTTTCTTTTCCTGTTTATACTACTTGCAATTTAAGCCTATTGTTAGCTTAGGGAAGCATGTCTAATTGACTTACATACTTTACTTTCTCAAACTGCCTTATTTGGATTATGTGTAGCATGCTAGGTTAGAAATATCTGTTTTGCCTTGGTATGACATTTGAATTGAATTGAGTATTCTTCATGTTGCTGCTGTGTGTTTACTTTGGGACTACGGGACGGTATCCCAGGAGATCCCCCTGCCTGTTTACTTTGAAACTATGGATTTGTATTCCGGGATATCCCCTGCATATATATTGATTTGGACTGTAGTGCGGGATACCGAGAGATCCCCAACACGTATATTGAGGATACTAAGAGATTTTCAGGATACCGAGAGATCCCCAACATAAATATTAAGGATACTAAGAGATCCTCAGGATATCAAGAGATCCCCAACACATATATTGAGGATACTAAGAGATCCTCGGGATAACAAGAGATCCCCAACACACATATTGAGGATACTAAGAGATCCTTAGGATACCGAGAGATCCCCGTCTTATCTCTGTATTGAGTTGTATTCCTTCTGTGATTATTTTGTCTCTGCTATAGTCGTTGTTATTCTTATTATTATGTATTACTTCATACTGTTAGCATTTATTTATATTGTCGTATTCTATACTATTTTACCTCGTTTTCAGCTATAATCAGTAGGGCCCTAACCTTCCTCGTCACTACTCGACCGAGGCTAGGCTTAGCACTTACTGAGTACCGTTATGGTGTACTCATGCTCTTTCTGCGCATGTTTTTCATGTGCAGATCCAGGTACTTCGTCTTAGTCCTACTACCCTTGAGGCGATTCTCCAGAGACTTCAAGGTATATCTGCCGCGTCTGCAGACCTAGGAGTCCCTTTCCATTCTCTCTTATAGTTTTAGTCCTTCTGTATTTATCTTGATTTACACATTCTGGAGTTAGAGCACAATGTAGTATTCATAGCTTGTGATTTCATGAGATTCCGGATTTTGGGAAGTTGTTCAGTTTTGAAATCTTGTATTAGTATATGCCGAGCGGCATCGTAAACGTTTCTATATTTGCTTATCTTCAATTTTATTAGTTTTTTCGCATTTTGTTTCTTTTTCTGCAATTATTAGGCTTACCTAGTCGTGGAGACTAGGTGCCGTCATGACAGTTCACAGAGGGCGAACTTGGCTTGTGACAAGTTGGTATCAGAGCTCTAGGTTCATAGGAGTCATGAATCACAAGCCGGTTTATTAGAGCCTCGTGGATCGGTACAGAGACGTCTGTACTTATCTACGAGAGGATATGTAACCGTTAGGAAAATTCCACTTCATTTGATTTATCTGTCGTGCGAGATTTTCGACATCACAATCCTAAACCTCTGTCTTCCATTCTCTCATAGATGGTGAGGACACGTACTACCAGAGGTGACCAAACACCCGCACCCCTACGAGAGCCATCAGAGGTCGGGACCGGGGTAGAGGCCGAGGATGCACATGAGGTGCAGCCAAGGCACCCGCGCGAGCTGCTACAGAGGAGCCACCAGTAGTTCCAGCTGGAGCCCAGGCACCTGATACGCCTACTGCTACTACTACCCCAGCACTTCAGGAGACCTTAACACAGTTCCTGAGCATATTTGGTACATTGGTTCAAGCGAGATTCATTCAGGTCATACCAACTACTTCACAGATCGGGGAAGGGACCTAGACTTCTGCCGCCCCCATTCCAGAGCAGCGAGTTCGCATTGGTCAGGTTCTAGGTGTCAGGGCGACACAACCTGTTGTCCCAGTTCAGCGGGTGGTGAGGATCTCTCGCCGAGTGTAGGATAGGTGGGTCCAGCAGAGAGAGGACACACGAGGTCAGGAGAGAGAGTATAGGGAAGCGAGGAGACCTCGTAGACCAGAGAGACCCACTAGTTCTTATTTTGGAGGAAGAGTACGACATGGTAGAGATTTTATGGGTCAGCCAGCTCAGTTTGCATCTCATGCTTCACATAGTGTTTCAGGTGCTCAGGGATCTCAAAGTACCCGTACCGCACAGTTCCCACTGCCACATCAACCGCGAGGTTGTTTTGAGTGTGGTGACATACGCCATGTGGTGAGGTATTACCTTAGACTAGGGAGGGGTGCACCTCCATAGACTTCTCAACCACAGCGTTCCCCGCAGAGTTCTCAAGCTATGGTTACAGCTCAAGGTTGCTACCCCACCTGCTCAGCCAGCTAGAGGTGGAGGTTGGGGAGGTAGAGGTCGCCCAAGAGGGGGAGGCCAGGCCAGATATTATGCCCTTCATGCCCGTATCGAGGCCGTCGCCTCTGATTCTGTCATCGCAAGTATTGTCCTGGTTTGTCATAGAGATGCATCGGTTTTATTTGATACAGACTCCACCTATTCTTATGTGTCTTCTTATTTTGCCCTACATTTGGGTGTATCAGTATTCTTTGAGTTCCTCTGTTTATGTTTTTACTCTTGTGAGAGATTCTCTTGTGGACCGCGTTTATCGGTCGTGTGTGGTTGCTCTTAGTGGTTTTGAGACCAAAGCCGATTTATTATTGCTCAGCATGGTAGATTTTGATGTTATCTTGGGCATGGACTGGTTGTCACCCTGTTATGCTATTCTTGATTGTCACGCCAAAACCGTGACGCTGGCTATGCCAGGTGTACCGCGAGTAGAGTGGAGGGGGTACTTTAGAGCATACTTCCAGTAGAGTTATTTCATTCCTTAAGGCTCATTGTATGGTTGAGAAGGGGTGTGACGCGTATCTAGCTTATGTGAGAGATGTCAGTATTGATACCCCTACAGTTGATTCAGTCCCAGTAGTACAGGATTTTTCCGATGTGTTTCCAGCTGATCTTCCGGGCATGCCGCCCAATAGAGATATTAATTTTGGCAATGATCTGTTGCCGGGCACTCATCCCATTTCTATTCCTCCGTATCGTATGGCCCTTCCTGAGTTAAAGGAGTTAAAGGATCAGTTACAAGAATTGCTTGATAAGGGTTTTATTCGGTCCAGTGTATCACCTTGGGCTGCTCCTATCTTGTTTGTGAAGAAAAAGGATGGTTCTATGCATACGTGCATTGATTATCGCCAGTTGAACAAAGTTACAGTAAAGAACCGTTATCCTTTGCCTTGTATTGATGATTTTTTTGACTAGCCACAAGATGCACGAGTGTTTTCTAAGATTGACTTGTGCTCTGGTTGCCATCAGTTGAAGATTCGGGAGCCAGATATCCCGAAGACTACTTTCAGGACTCGGTATGGTCATTACGAGTTCTTTGTTATGTCATTTGGGCTGACCAATGCCCTAGCAGCCTTCATACATTTGATGCACAATGTGTTCCAGCCATATCTTGACTCGTTCGTCATTGTCTTTGTTGATGATATTTTGGTATACTCCCAGAGTCGGAAATATCATGAGCAGCACCTGAGGACAGTGCTTCAGACTTTGATAGAAAAGACGTTATATGCAAAGTTCTCGCAATATGAGTTTTGGTTGGATTCCATGGAATTCTTAGGCCACGTGGTATCGAGTGAGGGTGTTTAGGTGGATCCGAAGAAAGTGAAAGCAGTGCAGAGTTGGCCCAGACCAACCTCAACTATAGAGATCCGCAGTTTTCTTGGCTTGGCGGGTTATTACCGTCGATTTGTTGAGGAGTTTTCATCTATTGCAGCCCCTATGACCAGGCTGACCCAGAAGGGTGCTCCGTTTCAGTGGACGAAAGAGTGTGAGGTGAGCTTTCAGAAGCTCAAGACAGCTTTGACTACAGCCCCAGTTTTGATATTGCGTACATTTTTGGGGTCTTATACTGTCTATTGTGATGCCTTGAGGATTGGCCTTGGAGCGGTATTGATGCAGGACGGTAGGGTGATTGCCTACGCATCTAGACAGTTGAAGGTACATGAGAATAATTATCCTGTCCATGATCTCGAGTCAGCTCCTATTGTTCACTCCTTGAAGATCTAGCATCATTATTTGTACGGTGTGCCTTGTGAGATTTATACTGATCATCAGAGTTTGTAGCATCTGTTCAAGTAGAAGGATTTTAATTTGCGCAAGAGGAGATGGTTAGAGTTGCTGAAAGACTATGATATCACTATCTTGTATCACCCGGGCAAGGCTAATGTGGTGACCGATGCTTTGAGCCACCAGGCAGAGAGTTTGGGGAGTTTGGCTTATTTACCAGCAGCGGAGAGGCCCGTGGTGTGGATGTACAGGCCTTAGCCAGCCAGTTTGTGAGATTGGATCTTTCAGAGCCAAGCCGGGTTCTAGCTTGCGTGGTTTTTCGGTCTTCCTTGTTTGATCGTATTCGGGAGTGTCAGTTTGATGACGCTCATTTGCTTATCCTCAAGGACAAGGTTCTGCATGGTGATGCCATAGATGTGACTATTGGTGATGATGGGGTATTGAGGATGCAAGGTCGGATTTGTGTACCTAATGTTGATGGGCTTCGGGAGTTGATTTTAGAGGAGGCCCATAGTTCGCGGTATTCCATTCATCCGGGTTTGAAATTAAGCCAAAAATTGAAGAACTAGGGCTTTTAAATCTAGACCTTTGATTGAGGATTTGAAGGACCATTTGAGGTTGGATTTCAGAACTTTTGATATGTATGAACTCGTGGGGAGATAAGGAATCTATTGATGTAAAAATTATTGAATACCGAGATGTGGGCCCGGGGGTCGAGTTTTGGTAATTTCGGGATTTGTGTCATATTTTGATTATTTTCGCTTGGGCTTCGATCCCTTAACATATGTTGACGTCCTCGTTCTGATTTTGGATAGATTTGACGCGAATGGAGGCCGATTCGAGAGGCAAAGGCATCGCGAGCTAGAGATTTAACGGTTCGAGGTGAGTAATGATTGTAAATGATGTTCTGAGGGTTTGAAACCCCGGATTGCACATCGTGGTGCTATATTGAGGTGACACACACGCTTGATGATGAGTGTGGGGTCGTGCACTATTGGGGATTGTGACTTCGTCCGTCCCGAATGACTATTTTACCATGTATTTGACTGAAATCTATTTGCTACCATCATGATTTGAGCTGAATGCCATATTTGGGCCTTGTGCCAACTATTTGAACTCTTCGGGGATTTTTACTGGTATTTCCTCACTGTTTTGACTTTATACTTGAACTCAGTCATGTTATATTTCACTATTTTCGTACTCAGCCATGTTTACTCTGTTTTAACACTTACATGATCTTTTAAATGATATTTTTGGGCTGAGAATCATGTTTTACTGTTGCCCGAATGGCTTGTGAGGATTTTGACTGAGTAATGCCGAGTGCCTATGTTGTGAGGAAACATTTGATACTGATTATAAGGCCGAGGGCTTGAGATATGTACGCCACGAGGTGGCTTGATTGATAGGGCCGAGGGCCTAGTGATGATGCACGAGGTGGCTTAATATTGCGCTTGGGCCGTAAGGGGCCCCTCTAGGAGTCTGTACACCCCCAGTGAGCGTGGGTACCCATTGTGACATGAGATTGAGCCCGGGGGGCTGGTATTGTTCTAAGATATTTTCCAAGGGGCGGATTTGTTGATACTGTGCCCGATGGGCGAACCTTTATGTATTTACTTTTCATAATTGACTGCCAATTACCTGCTTAATTGTTGAAAAAGGCTTTTCATGAAGTTAAATTTGAGTTAAAGGATTTTTACCTATCTTTCACTAGTTTTACTGTTTTAACGCTTCATTATAGCATGCTTTGTGCCTTACGTGATTTCCTGCTTTCAGTCTTTATTTATGATTATTACTCATTGAGTTGGAGTACTCATTTATTCCCTACACCCTATGTGCAGATTCTGGCGTATCTGGTCCCGCTCCCAAGTGCTGATCATTTCCGGCTCAGGCGGATCCGAGGAGTCTCTAGGTAGCTGTTGGCATTCGCAACCAAGAGCTCTTCCCTATCTTACTTCTTCATGTTCTTAGTTTTCTGTATTAAACTTTGTAGTTTGATCTGGAGTATTTCGGATTGCTTAGATGCTCATGATTAGTGACACCCCGATATCGGGTTGTGTTAGGTTATTTTCCGCGAATTATGCTATTATCTGTTAACTTTGGATTATCTTATCATGCTTTAGATTTATTTCTTATGGTTTAACTGTTAATAATTAGATATGGGAAGTGTCGGCTGGCTTTGTCTTCACGAGAGGCGCCATCACGACCGGGTCCGGGTTTAGGGTCGTGACAACAATACATTAAGGAGTATTATCTTCAAAAAGAATATTATACATTGAAGGATGATATATTGAAAAAATTGTAGATTAAAGCTAAACAACAACAACAACAACAAATTTTGTAGAATCCCACAAGTAGGATTTGGGAAGAATAGTATGTACCCTGACCTTATCGGTATCCTAAAAAGATTGAAAGTCTGTTTCTGATGAATTAACCCCATAGGTGAATTAAATAAATGTGTGTACCTATTTGTGGGGGCTACGTACGCACGAGGTAACGAGAGTCCGTACGTAGCTACTATCATGCCATTGTCCGGGTAGTTTAGGACTTGTATCATGCTTTATTTGAAATGTTTGCGCCTTACTTGCTAATTTAATTGCTTAAGTCATGTTGGAATTTGATAAGAGAATTGTAAAGGTTAAATTCACTTACTTGAAGATTGAATGAAATACTTGACTGTAAATGATAAATTCGTGTGCTCTTTAAAATAATTGCTATTTGTGGATCGGGACGAATGCCTTGGTAGTAGATTTAAATAGATGCATCTATGGTTCATGCCGTTCGACCCTTCGGCAGTGCACAATTTAAATATTATGTTGGATCGGGACATACGGCCTCGGCATAATTTGCGCATGATAATTCTTTGGAACTCTCTATAATTGATATTGCTTAAATGTCTTGAAATGTAAACTACTAAATGATAGAATTGATGTCACACCCCAAACCTGGGGAGGCATGGCTGTCACTCGGTGCTGTACTGGTCCGAGCGAACTATTCTGTAACTCATTCTTTCTGTGACGATCATGGGCCAACATGACAATAACTCGTAGAGCATAACTGTAAGTGGGCGAACACTATGTCAATGAACCATCATTCTTAAAGCATGAATACATATGGGCCGTCAAGACCTTTGCCATATTGTACAAAATAAAACTCAACCTACAAAGCCTCTATTATTACTTGACATCAAATGGGACAGGGTACCGGCCTACCAATAAGTTTGTAGCAAAACTCTAACACGATGACTTATAGACTCGGCTGCACTTCGAATGAGATGGAGTCTTATCGATCCTTCGCTGAATGCCAATCTCGTCTACTATGAGGGCTTGTCAAACTTATTATCTATACCTGCAGGCATGAATGCAACGTCCTCAACAAAAGGATATCAGTACAAATAATGTATTGAGTATGTAAGGCAGAACTGAAACATAACAATAAGTCAACATTAATTAAAGACATATAAGAATCAGCCTGAATCTCTGAAGTGCTACCGTATATGCATACTTATTATATGTATATGTATATATATAACCTCTTTGGAACCATTATCCATATCGATGCATGACTACCCAACTGATTAGTGGTAACTGCCCGACCGACCATCGCACGGTGGTAAATGTATGACTGCCCAACCGGTGGTAAATAATGATACATAACTGCCCAACTGGTGGTAACTGTCTGACCGGACGTAGCCCGGTAGTAAATGCACGTCTGCCCAACCGGCCGTAGCACGATGGTAAATGAAGATGCATGACTGCCAAACCGACCGTAGCACGGTGGTAAATATGTAACTGCCCAACCGGCCGTAGCTCAGCGGTAAATGCATATGCATGAAAATGCATGTATTACTATATTATAAACATTAACGTCTTTATCAAATACCTCAATAGAGACTTAGGAACATACTTAGACATGCTTGAATATTATTTTACAGGAATGAATAACATAGATATCCTTAACTGCTAAGAGTAGAACCACTTATGGAATAGCATTACGTTTACGTATTGTTACTTCGATCATGCCAAAAGAAAGAAGGATTAGCCTCAACATACCTGAGCCGATTCTCTTGTTAATCCTTTTAACATACTCTAATCGCGACGAAACACATAATGGCGAGATCGAAATAGGGAAAAATCCACATGATATTCTTGAGAAAGATTACACCGTACTCCCTTAGAATCGAAATTTCACGTTGTGATAACATTAGATACACTTTGTATAAAATCTTTGAATCAATTTCGTTGCTATTGCAACATTAGCGTTGCTTAATCTTTCCCCCATAGGAATGAGAATTCCATGTATTAGCTAAGCATTTTCCGTTTGCAATAGCGTTGCTGAATCTTTCCCCCTTGGGAATGAGAATTCCATGTGTTAGCTAAGCATTTTCCTTTATTAATTAGAGGGTGATTGTATCATAGTGAGTTGTCCCCTAACATTGAATTAATTAATTAATTTTCCACTAAAAATTATTAATTATCCAATTATCTACATACTTAAGAATTATTCCAAATTACTTAAAATTGCACTCACTTTTAACATACTTTATGCACCATACTATCATGGTCATGTGGTACTATATAAAATAAATACATACACTATTATTTTATTAAAATATCCATGTATATATATATATATATATATATATATATTTTCTCAACTTCTAATTTTCCTAATCTCATATAAAGAGTACAAATTTTCGTATGCTTAATTCTTCAAATGGTAAAAAGATAACCTTCTTTTCTTGTGAAAAAAATAATTCCTATCTTTACAATAAATAAAACCTCATAAACTTTCTCATATTATGAGTATAATTTACCATATCCGAAAATAGTAATAATGGTAACTATCCAAGATTATACTTATAAAATTTTTACTAAAATACTCTACTAAAAGAAAATACCACACTAACATAAAATCTAATGGTATCAAGGTTGTTAAACTTACGGGGTCTTATAATAACATAGTCACAAATCCGCTATAACCTCATGAATGGTCTTAATCCCTTCAAGCTCATATGGATTATTACGACTCATCATAATATTAAAGTATGAGATGTAACATCCTTCCCCCTTTAGAAACATTCGTCCTCGAATGTTAACTCTTAGAAACTTAAAATTTTTTCACTAGGATCTCCTTTGTAAATTAAACTAAAACCCAAAATATATCTAAAGTCTCGACTATTCACAACCTTTTGTACTTGAGTATCTCGTATCTTCTTCACCTTTTTCTTACTTTTCAATATCGCATCGTATCTTCTGTTTCTTTCATAACCTCCCATCCATATTACGCCTTAAAGCTCTACTGTGATACCTGCACCTCTAGTGCACACAAAAATCTGGCGAAAGCTTTATGCTGAATTCTTACGACTCAGCTCTATGACACGATCTGGAAACAAAAGAAGAGTAAGATTTCCTAAATGCCCTATAGCCTCTCAGTTATAAATTTTAGCGTGCAACACACCCATAAGTGAGACTCTACTAGGCACGGCTTTGTAGACTCCCTAGGACACGACCTGCTCTAATACCACTTTGTTACGCCCCAAACCTGGGGAGGCGTGGCTGGAACTCGGTGACGTACTGGTCTGAGTAAACCATTTTGTAACTCATTCTTTCTGTGATGATCGTGGGCCTACATGGCAACAACTCGTAATGCATAACTGTAAGTGGGTGAACACTGTGTCAATGAACCATCGTTCTTAAAGCATGAATATTGTTGATACCCAATTTTTCCCTATAATATTTTTTTCAAAATGCATATATACCTCAAAAACTATGCATTAACATCAATTCATAATTTTCCATAATTTTTGCATTTTAAGGGTTTTAATTAATTTATCCCAGTATTTTTTATTTATATAGACAATTACTAATTGCATCAAAAATAGTTTTATAATAATTTTGTGGCTTAATTTTATCATTTGCATTTGTACTAAGCTTTAATTATTTTACAAATAGCCATATTTACATTTTTGGGGTTATAATTGCAATAACTTTGCAATTATAGCCCATGCATGCATTATTACATTATTTTTTCAGAAAATAGTTTTTTGTATTTTTTAAATACTAATTAATTGTTTTAAAATATTTCTAGGCATGTAAACCATTTTCATAATCTGTTAATTATTTTTTAAAATTGTTTTTATCAATTAAATAGGTATTTAACAAATAGCCCTTTTTATTTTTTCGGACATAGCCTATTAAATCAACCCAATTTCAATTCCCCAATACCAATCCAATTATAATCAGGCCCAAAACCACCCCAGCCCAAACCTAAAGACTCTACCCGGCCCCAAACCCTTTTTGATCTTGGCCGTTGATCACAAAGATCAACGGACACTGTTCCCCCTTTCCTTTTATATTCTAAAAGACCCCTAAACCCTAATCACTTCTCCCATTCAGCCGCCCTAAAATCCTCTCCTCTCCGTTCTCTCTGAGACCCAACCCTAACCCTAATCGCCGCCACCTAAACCTAGCCCTAATCCCTTCGATTCCTATATGTTCTATGACGTTCCACGATCGTTTCAGACCTCCATTGGTTTCCTACTTCTTCCGGTTGTTCGATTTTGCTATTCCATGAAAGAAATCCCAAAAGATCTAGCCCAGATCTTGTTCGAGACTCTTTAAGAGTCCGACTACGGTCACCTCCGTTTGTGAGTGCTACTATCTCGATGTTTATGGTTCAAATCTCTAGATCAAAACCAGATTCCCTTTTCCCCTCCCCCTTTTCCCTCAAAACCCTAATCTTTGGACATGAATTGTCACGACCCTAAACCCGGACCCAGTCGTGATGGCGTCTCTCATGAAGACAAGGCCAGCTAACACATTTTCAATTCCATTTTAACCAATTAAACAATAAGCGTTTAGTCATAAACATGATATAAATCCAAAAGTAAGCAGTGACAAAACAAACAATTTGCGGAATACAACCCAACATAGCCCGATACCGGGGTGTCACTAGTCATGAGCATCTATCAATCCCAACACAAGTCTGAAAAGCCTACTAAACTATTACAGAATAACTGATAAAGAGATAGAAATGAGATAAAGGAGGAGAAACATGGGACTGCGGATGCCAAGCAGCTACCTCGTGGACTTCGAAGTCTGCCGGGAGCTCTCAACTTGCGCTAGCAGGATCAGCAACGCCTGAATCTGCACATGGGGTGCAGGGAGTAAAATGAGTACTCCAACTCAGTGAGTAATAATCATAAATAAACGATTGAGAGATATGAAAACACGTAAGGCACCATACAGTCTATAATGAACCAGTAAAACCAGTAGAAGCAGTGACGCAGTGATAATGTGTAAAGTCATTTTTAATTTAGTTCAAACTTCATGAAATGCCTTTTTAACAATTAAGCAGGTAAATGACAGACAAATGAGACAGATAAGAATATAAAGGATTGCCCCTCGGGCACAATGTTAACAATACCAGCCCCACGGGTAATATCTCAGAACAATACCAACCCCTCGGGCTATATCTCACATCACAATGGGTACCCGCGCTCACTGGGGGTGTGCAGACTCCTGGAGGGGCCCCTTACGGCCCAAGCACAATATCAAGCCATCTCGTGGCATCATCACTAGGCTCTCGGCCTCATATCAACAAGCCACCTCGTGGTGTACATATCTCAGGCCCTCGGCCTCATAATCATATTCAATGTTTCCTCACAACATAGGCCCTCAGCCTTACTCAGTCAGATCTCACAGCCACTCGGGCAGCAGTAAAACATGATGCTCAACCCAAAATATCATTTAAGTGTTAAAGCAGAGTAAACATGGTTGAGTCATGAAAACAGTAGAATATAGCATGACTGAGTTCAAGTATAAAGTCAAAACAGTGAGGAAATATCAATAAAAATCCCCTAAGGGTTCAAATAGTTGGCACGAGGCCTAAATATGGCATTCAGCCCAAAGCATGATGATAACAAATAGATTTCAGTCAAATACGCGGTAAAATATTCATTTGGGATGGACTAAGTCACAATCCCCAATAGTGCACGACCCCACGCTTGTCATCTAGCGTGTGCGTCACCTCAATATAGCACAACGATGTGCAAATCTGGGGTTCCATACCCTCAGGCCATCATTTACAATCATTACTCACCTCGATCCGATCCAAATCTAGCTCGCAACACCTTTGCCTGTCGAATCATCCTCCACTCATGTCGAATCTAACCAAAATCAGAATCAAGACATCAAAATATGCTAAGGGAACAAAGCCCAAGCGATAATTAATTTACAACTTAAATCCCGAAATTACCAAAACCCAACCCTCGGGCCCACATCTCGGAATTCGATAATTTTTACATCAATAGATTCCTTATCTCCCCACAAGTTCATACATATCAAAAGTTCTGAAATCCGACCTTAAATGGTCCTTCAAATCCTCAATCATAGGTCTAAGTTTCCAAGCCCTAGTTTCCCCCAACTTTAGCCCTTAATTTCCATTAATTATAGCTCTAATCCATGAAATAATACCCTAGGAACGAGTTTTAGGTTTAAAATCCTTACCTCAATGAAGTTCCCTTGAAATCCTTCTTCAAAATCATCCAAAAAGCTCCAAAGGCGACTTAAAAATGGTGGAATAGCTCAAAAATCGTGAAGGAAACAATTTATATGTTCTGACCCAGGCATTTTCGCATCTACGGTCAATCCACTACATCTGTAGTACCGCTTTTGAGGTCAAAGAGCTGCTTCTACGGTTTTCACTTATCCTCGAGCTTTTCGCATCTGCGATGCACCAGCCGCACCTGCGCCATCGCAGGTGCGGTTCACCAACCGCTTCTGCAGTTTCTGCCTTCCTCACTTTCTTCTGCTTCTGCGGACTTCCCCCTTGCATCTACGGCATCGCACTTGCAGTCCCCAATCCGCAGGTGCAGAAATGCCAGAAGCAGAAAATTTGCAGCTTCTACAAAAATTCCAAACTCTTCGTCAACCATCCGAAACCACCCCGAGGCCCCTGGACCTCAACCAAAAGCACAAACATATCCCATAACCTCATTCAAAATTATACCAATCTTCAAAATACCTCAAACAATATCGGATCAACCAAAACACATTGGATTCAAGCCTAAGTTTCGCAATTCTTCTGAATTACGTTTTTGATCAAAAACCTAACCAAACAATGTCTGAATGACTTGAAATGTTGCGCACACACATCCCAAATGACACAATGCAACTATTGCAACTTTCAGAATTCCATTCCGACACTTATATCAAAATCTCTCACCTATCAACCGAAAAACGCCAAAAATCCATTTTCGCCAATTCCAACCTAAATCTACTTCGGACCTCCAAAACTCATTTCGATCACGCTCCTAAGTTCCAAATCACCTCTTGAAGCTATCCGAACCCTCGAAACTCATATCCGAGCCCTCTAACATATAAGTTAATACCCAATTGACTTTTTCTAACTTAAGCTTTCTCAAAAGAGACTAAGTGTCTGAAACCTTACCAAATCATTTCCGAACCCGAGCCAACCAACCCGATCACATATAGAACCGATAGACAAAGCAATAAGAAGCAGAAATGGGGGAAACAGAGTGGTAGCTCATGAGACGACAGGCCTGGTCGTCACATGAATCTGTCCAGATCTTTGTAGATCTGAAATTCTGAGTTCGTTAATGACTTTTCTTTAAAGATCTCTTGTTTCTTACTATCAGTCGATTTTGATGCTTTGTTAATTTAGGGTTTTGGTTTCCTTGATTATTGGTTGGTCAAATCTTTGTGTTTGAAGTGGTTTCAAGTTTCCATGACCGTTTTCTTTAAGTGTCTTCTAATTCCCCATACTGTTAATCGACTCTAAGATTTTCATAATTAGGGTTTCTTCTTCGCCTATTCTTGCAAAAGTTTTTTCTGAAATTTCTTATGTTTTTGTTTAATCTTTCGGTAATGACTATGTTTCAGGCTTGTTTGTTTGATTGTTCATTGTTCGCTTCAACATTTTGTCCGATATTATTTTGAATAATTGACTGACTGACTCAATTATCTAGGGTTTCATTTTTACTGAAATGATTTACTGAATTTCTTCTTGCTTTCCTTAATCCTAAGATTCCTAATTAACGTCTCTTGCCTATTTAGGGGCTGTTTGACCCCAGAATGGTCTCTAATTGCTCAAGTTACCTTATTTGTGTGATTGATTGCTTTATTTATGGGTCCTAACGTTAATTGGATGTTAGACTCACTTCTTGCCTTATTTGAAACTCAATCCGAGTTATTTATGGGAATAGTTCCCTAATTGTGTGCCCTGTCAAGCTTAATTGATTATTTGATTGCTTTCCTTACCTTATTTACAATATTAAGCTGCCTTGCCTTATTTACTTTACACTACTCGACTCTTATAAGTACATGACTCTATTTCAAACACAGACACACACAGACCTAAGGAAAAACACTTAAAAATTCTTGCTCTCTCTCTCTCTCTATTGCAACCTACTACCACTTGTATATTGCACTATCTTGTCGGCTGGAAGCCAAGGCTAGATCTTGGGTCCTATTTACTTCATTCTCCTACTGCAAATTTCCAACTGGTATGCCTCCATTATTGCTATTCAATTAAACTATGTATTTCCTGTTATCAGTATGACTATTTTAGATCTATATGCTCTATATTTACTATGTTTATGGCTATGCAATTAGACTATATGTCTCCTGCTATTTAATTAATCTTAGGTGTTCCCTTGTACTAGCATGTCTACTTCTGTTCAATCTATGTGTTCACTAGCATGTCTACTTTTGTTCAATCTATGTGTTTACTAGCATGTCCACTTCTATTCAATCTATGTGTTTACTGGCGTGTTCCTTCTGCCCTGTTCTAAATGTTCACCTCTCACAGACTCCTGACCAACATTGCTCCCAATCCCTACTACCCCTTTTGTATGTGATTTTTTGATTAAGCCCAGCATGCCATGTCTTTGTGTTTACTCACCTAGTAACAGCTAAACTAAGTGATCCTGTTTCTGAATATTGTTTGTTTGCTGGACCCTTTGCTTAAGTCCCAAGAATTGAATGGCCCTGTTTGCTCCTTATTTCCTGGGAGTCTAAAAATATTTTCTCAAAACTATCTCTTGTAAAGCACTCTCACTCCAATTCTTAGAATACCTAGGTTCCTGCCCCTCTAGTGTGAGCATTGCTTTGGAGTCCATGAGACTCCTCTGAACTTTGACACACTGGGGCTGGCTATTCCACACTGCACAAGCTGTTGATCTTTAAAGAGGACCTTGATGTGAGCACTGCCCGGGGTCCCTGAGGCCCTTGGGAACTTTGACACATCAGGATACCCTCTCTTGCACTATGCGATATGGTGCTTGGGACTATTTGAAGGCCTGGTTCCCAAGTTTTGCTTTTGGCCTATCCAAGCTCCCTATATTATATTGTTTTTTATTCCTGTAATTCATTTACGCTTGGGTTGTAATATTAATTACTTTGTAAACAGATATTGGGAAAAATTAGTAAAACTAGGGGGACTCTTATACATATTTTTGTTGGGAATGGGTAGATATCATGCGTATAGGTTTTAAAATCAATTTTTGCATTTAGGATTCATGCTAATAGGATTTCAACATATTTAGCACTTAGAAACCATGCTTATAAGTTATCGCAATGTTTGTCCATTTAGATGTCGTGCCTATAGGGTTCGAAAAAAAATCTATCTTGCATTCTAGATACCATGCCTATAGGGTTTAAAAATCGATTTTGCATTTTAGACACCATGCTTGTAAATCAATCCCTATATGCGGACAAGTTTAGATTAGTTTTGCATGTCGATAAGGTTTTTAAAACTAATTGCTGCATTTAGATGCCATGCCTATGGGATCCAAAATCAATTTCTGCATTTGCTACCATTCTACAAGTCTAAAACCAGATATTACGCCTAGACAACATGCCTATAGGATCCAAACCACCTGCTTAAAATTGTTTATTGGTTTACTGCACTCCTGATTAATGATTAAATACCATGCTTAGAAGACATCACTGTTACACGCCTAGGCAAGCCTGTATGGTGACTAAAATACTGCAAATTGTAAACTATGCTTTTGTGAACTGCCCAGATTTAACAGGTCTAAAAAATCAGTAGACAAACTGATTAGGTCTCTGTCTCCACGCTTTAACACGATACTGCATACATTCTATTTGCCCACCTAGATATCCTGCTCTAGGACCTTTGGAAATGTCTGAAATCTTGTTGTTTGAGACGTGCTGTTGTTTGCTTATTTGTGGAGGTAAACGTGAGCCACCTTGATTGTTCTTCACTTGACAACCCTAATTGTTTTGATTGTCGCCTAGATTTTTCTCCTTTAAGTACCTTAGGAAAGTCTAGAACTACCTAAATTAGAGGTCCTAAATACCTCCAGGGCCACAAGTAAGGGACAGGTAATGCACGCATAGAGTTCGTACAATTAAAAGCGCTTATATAACCACTAAGGGGAGGTTAATTAGGTAGTAAAAGGATATGATGACCTGTGCGCTAATGCCACGTGTAACCCCTCTAGTTGAGGAAGGTTTACCGGGTATTATACAGATGTGATCCTGTAGGCTAAAAAACCTAGGACCCCTTTTACACCTTGTTTTAAATGTAATACCAATTTGTCAAATTTGCTTTATTTGTTTATAAGACTAATTCACATAATTTAAGTTCGGCCGGGACCTGCCGTTGTTAACCGCGAGGGGTACCTAACACCTTCCCCTCAAGGTTATTTCGAGCCTTTACCCAAGTCTCTGGTAATGCAAACCTGTTTCATGAGTTATTTGCTCTAGGTGCCCTAACGCACCTTAAAACCGTTAGGTGGCGACTCTTCAAATTCAAATACCCAATTCCTGAAAGGAAACGAGTTGTTCCCATTGAATGTCGAAACCCGGACTCCGCAAGGAAAAAGGGGGCGCGACAGCATGGCGACTTTGCTGGGGATATTTTAGACTCTTACCATAACGAACTTGTTTTTGTGAATTAGTATTAAGCATGCTTTATCTTGTGCACCCCTCCCCCTTACTTGGATTTAGTTGCTTATTTTCAAGCATTTATGATTTTCTTTATTTCCCGTAACTGACTTGTCTCCTTGTTTTCTTCTTGTAACTGTCTTTCAATTATTTAAATACCGCATTTATCATTTTGAAATATGCAAATACTTGACAACATGCTATATTGTTGCATAAATCATGCTCAACATCATATTCCACTCGTGCGTAATCAATCCTATAGCAATGCTTTATGAGTGTTTGCGCTCTTCCTATATATTACCCTTTTAAATTCGGAAAGGCATATTTGCGATAAAACTACTCGATCTGCAGTGCGTACGACGGTTCCGTGCCTTTCTCCCTCAAGTTGTCCGCTTGAGGGTCCCAGTTTAGACCTATATAGCAACCTTACTATGATCAACTGTGTATGCATCATGGTCAAACCTAGCCGGGTTAATATGTTGTCCACATAATAACTCTTTAAGACAAGCCTCAATTAAAAGTCCATCGGGTTTTCCATAATCCCAACGGAAGCAACCACGATTGTGTGCATTAATTTGGAGAAGTAAGTGCCAATATACTAATCATTGTTGTATAAGTAGACAAACATGGAGGGGGAAAGGCCTAACTATACTTGTTTTGAAGAAAATAAGGCATGAAGTGTCCAGGTTCGGCATGGTCGGTAGCATACCTTCACTATTGCTAGATTGGTGGAGAGATCTTCCCTCAAGTGACCAAAATCATGTGGAATGATTCTTAGGATATTTGCCTTCTTTGTTGGATCTTCATCCAAACAAAATGTTGATCGAGGCTGCCACCATGTTTGGGACAAAGAAAGGGTTGTGTTCCGCTTTGGAAACATAGAAATGACCCCCCTCTTGGAAGAAATAGGGGGATTCGCTGGGTTGCCTTGGGACAACCCTGGTTTATTGGCACCTGAAAATTGCACCACTAGGGGTTTTCTGAAGATGATGGGGTTAAAGAAGAATGATGACTTGGAGTACCTGGAAAACTCCTTCTATGAATGATACGGTGACAACAACTGTTGCCGTATTTTTGATGATGAATTCTCCATCACCTCCTTGGGTTAGATTCATCATAGGGTCTTTGTGTTCATTGTGTGTTTCTTGGGCATGCTAGTGTTCCCGATCCAAAGGGACAGAATCCACACCAGGCTGGCCATGGTGGCCAAAACATTGATGGACGTGATCGAGGGGCAGATATATACCATTGTCCCCTATGATCATTGCAGATATGTATCCGACCTTGGAATGCTATCAGAATGGGTTCAGATTCTTCGAAGGTTGCAATTTGCTGCTGCAAGTTTGGCTGTTAGACCATCTCCAAAAGGGTCAATACCGTCAGGAATTTCCATGAAGGCCGTGGAATGATCACATAGCCTTCCATCATCCCAAGAGAATAACCTATATCCCAAACATGTTTGCTCAACCTAAGGATGTTGTAGGATGGGTGCAGTTTTTCAACAAGTTAACTGAGGACTAGGTTCAATGGATGTTCGAGTAGTTCTCTATTGACGAGTTCATCATCAGATCCAGGGATGTTCCCCACTTGGTACTAATTGGGTTAAGAGGCATATACCCTTATGCTCCCCTCAAGGTTATGAGACAGCAGGCAGGAGACAGGTCATACCACGAGTCGCTAAAATAAGTCACTTCATAGCCGATTTTAAGGGTGACACCATCCCATATAAAAATGAAGCACAACACATTTGGCACTTGAAGATTATCATGGAAAAGGATACCATCGAGCCGGATCGATATCATGTAGGTGATACATACTTTTACCCCTCACGGTTGGATGATAACATAGCAGGGCTCTTCGAGCCAAGGGTTGGTCCAAGAAATAGGGTCATAGACGAAGTTGCCGAAGCATAAGTGAAGTACAACAAACTGCACAAAAGAATTCGTGAATCTGAAGCTGAGCATATGGAGCAATATAAGGCTGACATGGAAATGATCAATGAGTGGAAAGAGAAGGCTGTTAAATCCAGCGAAATGCTGGATTATCTGGAGCACAGTCTGATGGAATTGGAAGGGAAAATGAGAAAGAGAGTCACCGATTGCTAGAACGCTGAGGAAAACGAAGGATGACATTTGGCAAGGGCATTCTTACTACTAAACCTGCACAAACTGGGGTAACTGATCGACAAAAGCATCCAATCTGGAGAGGGTCCTTCTGGAATCAAGTAGATTAGGATTACTTTCTTTTTAAATGTAATAAGGCCAAGTGCCATTAGTGCCATTATCTTATTTAGTATCGTTTTGGGTCGTCTATTTTTACATTAATGAAATGAGGAAATTATTGGCACTAAATTTCTCCAAATCTATTTGTCTCTAGGCCTACCTCGGGCACAACGGGGCTCCCAAATTAGGACGCGAATTTACATTCCCGCAATATGTGTTTAAATACTGCAAACATTTCAGAACCCCTACTAACTTGTTTACCTTTTATTTTTCTTTATTCTTTATTATTCCCATCCCCTAACGTTAGTTCGCACATACTGGAATCATCAGTATATCACACCATATCCAGAGACCCTCCTCCTCCTCCTCCTCCAAGTAATACGAGAAGCAAAGGGAAAGCTAAGATGGATGACTTAAGTGGTATTCGAAAGGAAAACACTGAGAATGCGGAAACTTCAGACGGTCGGAGTACTCCAGCACCAAATGACTTGGTTTTGCGGTTGAAACAAAAGATATTGGAGTTACAGGGAGAACTTGAGCAGGTCCGCAACTTAGAAAACCTCTCCCTCACCCTAAACGTCCCTGACATCAACCCACAAAATACTAAAAACCCAGCACCTCCCAAAATATACCAAACCAGCCTTCTCCCGCACCAAAATCCCAATCCTCCTCAAAATCCCAATCCTTTGCCAATACCAACTCCACCACAACACCATCATCAACCAATCCAGTACCCACAAGCCACTGCCTATCACACTCCTCAGAACATACCCACAACATATTCCCGATCCTCAAAACTCAACCAACGACCACCACTACACCCAAGTCCCTAGAACTCACCAAAACAACCCTATATATGTGGAAACCATACCTCACTCTACTCAACCAATCTCCTATACACCAGAATCGGCTAAGAAGGACCTGCTCATCAAGAACATGGCCGAGGAACTCAAGAAATTGACAAGTCAAGTTTAGGGTATCGAAGAGGCAAAAGGGTAGAAGGTTTGAATTATAAGGATCTGTGAATACAACCGGACGTGGAACTGCCGGAGGGTTACAAACCTCCCAAGTTTGAAATGTTTGATGGAACAGGTTATCCCAAGGTTCATTTGAGAACTTACTGTGACAAGCTCGTAGGGGTCGGAAAAGATGAAAGGATCCGAACGAAGCTCTTCATGAGAAGTCTTACCGGATATGCCTTGTCCTGGTACATAAGCCAAAACCCTAAGACGTGGGCCAATTGAGTGAGCATGGCATAAGAATTTATGGACTAGTTTAGGTTCAATACGGATAATACACCGGATGTTTTCTACATCCAAAATTTGAAAAAGAAGCCAACTGAGACTTTCCGCGAGTATGCTACTCAGTGGAGGTCAGAAGCAGCCAAGGTCAGACCAGCACTAGAAGAACAACAAACAACAAGTTCTTTGTCAGTGCACAGGACCCACAGTATTATGAGAGACTATGGTCTTTGAGAATCACAAGTTCTCCGATATCATCAAACTTGAAGAAAGGATTAAGGAAGATATCAAAAGCGGGATGGTGACAAATTTCAAGGCACTACAGACCACGAACAAAGCATTACAATCAGGCGGCATATCAAAGAAAAGAGAAGTGGGGGCAGTAATGGTTGCTCAAGGCCCAAAATCTCCTCTCACATACCAAACACCTCCACCAACATACCAAATACCTCCACCCACATACCAACCCCCATCTCCCATATATTCTCAACCCGCCACCACCTATCATACTTATAACACCCAACCAACCTACTATCATTCACCTCCAACTCATCTAAATTACCGAAAATCCCAACCTAACTTTGATCACAAACCACCTAGATAATACACCGCTATTGCTGAACCCATCGACCAGCTGTATGAAAGGTTGAAGGTCGCCGATTATGTCACCCCTATTCCTGTTGTGGCAATGGATAACTCATCTCAATGGGTTAACCCAAACAAAACCTGTGCATATCATTCCGGTATGAAGAGGCACACCATTGACGAGTGCCGAACATTGAAAGATAAGATCCAGACATTGATTGATAGCAAGGTCATATAGGCAAAGGAAGATGCGCCCAACGTCCGTAACAATCCTCTCCGAGATCATAGGGGTGATGGGGTACATGTGGTAGAGACGGATGAAGAATGGCATCCTGAGGGGTCAATCGGGCTTATTCGGGAAGGCGATGACTTTAAACCTGCAGTTACACTCACCCCTATTGTGGTGCAAACATAGTCATCAGTCGAGGTTGAGGTAACCGCATCGGTTTCACTTGAGGTAGAGGTAGCTCCGCCTACAGCCACACCTACTCCATTTGAGGTAGAAGTGGTTGTGCCTTTCACAATGACAGTATCAACCAAACCTCCTTTCAATTCCAAGGCCATACCTTGGGATTACGTTGCCAAATCTAGGCAAAAAGGAAAAGCAAAAGTGGAAGAATCTGATGCTGCACAAGGAATGACTAGAACGGGAATGATCTATACATATGAACACTTGGGAGGATCGAGCAAGGAGGCTGCTACTAAGCAACCTATTATTGAAACTGGACCGGATGATCTTTGGAGGAAAGTACATGCAAGGGAATACTCCGTTGTCGATCATTTGAACAAAATCCCCGCTCAGATATCCATCTTATCACTATTACAAAATTCAGAGGCGCGCAAGAATACCTTGATGAAGGTGTTAAATAAAGCTTATGTGCCCAACAATATAACTTGCGGAGAAATGGCTAACATGGTGGGGCAAGTGGTGGAGAGTCATAAGATCACCTTCCACGAGGACGAATTACCACCCGAAGGGTTAAGTCACAATTGGGCATTGCACATCACGGTGCAGTTTGAAGATAGGTTCATTTCCAGGGTCCTAATAGATGGAGGTTCAAGCCTCAACATTTATCCGTTGACTACTCTAAAAAGATTGGGCAAAGGTTTTTATGAGATACGGGCAAGAAATATGAACGTGAAAGCCTTTGATGGGTCTCAAAGGGCCACGATTGGGGAGATTAATCTCTGTCTGCAGATGGGGCCAACTTGGTTCGATGTTGAATTACAAGTGCTTGCATATTAGCTACATACAATCTTCTATTAGGTGTACCTTGGATACATGCCGCTGGGGTCATGGCTTCCACACTACACCAGGCTGTGAAGTTTGACTGGAACCATCAGGAGGTGATCAATCATGAAGATGGAAGTAATCCTATTTACGCCAGTCAAACTATCCCGGTTATCGAGAACAGAAGAAGGCTAGGAGGGGAAACTTATCACCACATCAAACATGTCAATGCAGTTGAGAAAGACAAATGGTGGAATAACAAAATAGAAAGCATATTGGCATGGTCTGGATATGAACCCGGCAAGGGACTTGGGAAGAATCTCCAGGGCATTACTAAACCAATACAGCTAAAACGTCATGGTACAACCTTCGGGCTCAGATACCAGTATACATGGCAAGAGTATGATGATTGGTCACCTCTATGGCGAGGACTTTATTACCCTCTCGAACAACCAGTGCCATATCTGGGTCAGACTTTTCACCAGGCTAACACAATATGGGGAACTGCATAGGAAGAAGCTTTAGCTGGGCTGAGAAATTTGTTTCTAGAGGATGAGGATACGGACTGCAGTGCAATAATTGAGGAGAAGGAGGAAGAAGGCCTTACTATTCAGATTGTGGAGAAAGGAGCCGTTCTTAGGAATTAGACTGCCACACCATCCGGGGCCCACCATGTCCCTGGGTAGCTTGGTATTTAGCCTAAATTTTATTTCTATAGCCATGCTATGCATTTCAGATGTTTCCAGTAATTTTGTTTTAAAGACGCATTTTGTTTCAAAATAATTACTTGATTCATCGAGCCGTACTTGTTTTGGGTATTTTCAAATTTTTCATCAATGCATGGTTATTATTATTCATTATTATCTTTCACACTTTTCTTTCTACAACGTTATTATTACTTTTCCTGATGAACTGATGACTATGATATGTAATGAAACAACACAACATAAGGATAGTGACTCGGAGGAAGAAGATGAAATACCTGAGGAAATTGTCAAAGAGGTTGGAGAACTTTGAGAATAAACCTAAGTCCAACCTGGACGAAACCAAAGTAATAAATTTGGGAGACGCCGAAACCATCAAGGAGACTTATGTAAGCATTTACTTATCACCGTCAGAGAAGGAGGAGTACATTTGTTTCTTGAAAGAATATGAGGACATCTTTGCATGGTCATATGATGACATGACCAGTCTGAGCACATCCATAGTGGCTCACAAATTGCCTACCAATTCAATGTGTCCGCCAGTGAAGCAGAAACTCAGAAAATTCAAACCAGACATGAGCCTGAAAATCAAGGAAGAGGTCACTAAGTAGATCAAAGCCAAAGTCCTAACGTTAGTTGATTACCCAGGCTAGCCAAAATTGTAGCAGTTCCGAAGAAAGATGGGAAAGTTAGAGTATGTGTTGACTATCGAGACTTAAACAGAGCAAGTCCCAAGTACGACTTTCCATTGCCAAACATACATGTCCCAATCGACAATTGCGCCAAGCATGAACTCCAATCCTTTGTAGATTGCTTCGCGGGTTATCACCAGATCTGGATGGATGAAGAAGACGTAGAGAAAACAACTTTCATCACACCGTGAGGGGTATACTGCTATAAGATGATGCCATTTGGTCTAAAGAATGCTGGGGCTACTTACATGAGAGCCATGACAACCATCTTCCATGATATGATGCACAAGTAAATAGAGGTATATGTTGATGACATCATCATCAAATCCAAGAGAGCCATGGATCACATAGCAGACTTGAGAAAGTTCTTTGACAGGTTGATGAGGTACAACTTGATGAGGTACAACTTAAAATTGAACCCCGCAAAATGTGCATTCGGGGTTCCCGTAGGAAAGTTATTGGGATTCATTGTCAGCCGTCGGGGAATTGAGTTGGACCCATCCAAAGTTAAGGCTATTCAAGAATTACCACCACCAAAGAGCAAGAAGGACGTGATGAGCTTCCTAGGACATCTCAACTATATTAGTCGCTTCATAGCACAGTCCACAGTTGTATGTGAACCCATCTTCAAAATGTTGAGGAAAAATGCTGAAACAAGTTGGACCGAAGATTGTCAGAAAGCTTTCGACAAAATCAAGGAGTACCTGTCCATACCACCAGTTCTACTCCTGCCGAAACCTGGGAGACCTTTCCTACTATATCTATCCGTATTAGATGGAGCTTTCGAAAATGCTTTAGGACAACATGATGAGATAGGAACAAAGGAGCAAGCCATATACTACTTGAGTAAGAAGTTCACACCCTATGAAGTACGATACTCTCTGCTGGAGCGCACTTGCTGTGATTTGACTTGGACAGCTCAGAAATTGAAGCATTGCTTCTGTGCCTATAACATATACCTCATATCCAGGATGGACCCTCTTAAGTATATATTTCAGAAGCCCATGCCGACCAAAAAATTAGCCAAGTGGCAGATACTGTTAAGTGAGTTCAACATTGTCTATGTAACTCAGAAGGCGGTCAAAGGACAAGCATTGACAGACCATCTTGTTGAAAATCCTATGGGAGGAGAATACAAACCCGAAGAAGTATCATTTGTAGGAGAGGACATTACTGAAGCTTATGACGGTTGGAGAATGTTCTTTGATGGAGCTACAAACTTCAAAGAGCGGGCATTGGAGCAGTTTTGGTATCAAAAATAGGTCAACACTACCCTGTATCTACGAAGCTTAGGTTTCTATTCACCAACAACATGGCGGAATATGAGGCTTCCATCATGGGGTTCAATCTGGCCATCGATATGAATATACAGGAGTTACTGGTAATTGGAGATTTAGATCTTCTAGTACATCAGGTTCAAGGAGAGTGGGCTACGAAGCATACCAAGATACTACCATACTTGTATTATGTGCAGGAATTGATGAAAAGATTCAAAAAGATAGAATTCAAACATGTACCCAGAATTCAAAATGACTTTGCAGACGCACTGGCCACTTTGTCATCAATGATACAATATCTAGACAAGAATTTCATATATCCCATCCTGGTGAGGATCCACAATCAACTGACTTACTGTGCTCATGTTGAAGAGGAGACAGATGGAAAGCCTTGGTTCCACGATATCAAAGAATATTTGACAAGATGAGAATATCTAGAGCAGGCAAACCACACTAAAAAACGTACGCTGTAGAGGCTATCCAATCACTTCTTCCAAAGCGGGGGGAACCTATATAGAAGAACCCCTTATCTAGGGTTGTTAAGGTGTGTTGACGCAAAGGAAACTTCCAGATTGCTCGAAGAAATAGATGCCAGAACTTGTGGACCACATATGAATGGTTTTGTTCTAGCCAAGAAAATACTCAGAGCTGGATATTTTTGGATGACCATGGAGACGGATTGTATTCGGTACGTATAGAAATGCCACCAATGTCAGGTACATGTAGACATGATAAGGGTACCACCTAATGAGCTCAACGCAACAAGTGCACCTTGACCTTTTGCTGCTTGAGGAATGGATGTTATCTGTTCGATCGAGCCCACTGCTTTAAACGGGCACAAGTTCATTTAGCCATTGACTACTTCACAAAATGGGTAGAGGCTACATCCTACAAAGATGTAACCAAGAACGTCGTCGCAGACTTTGTCAAGGATCGTATTGTTTGCCGATTCAGAGTTCCTGCGTCCATTATCACCGATAATGCCGCCAATCTCAACAATGACCTGATGAAAGCCATGTGTGAAACCTTCAAAATCAAGAAATAAAACTCTATAGCATATATGCCTCAAATGAACGGAGCTGTGGAAGCTGCTAACAAGAACATCAAAAAGATACTAAGGAAGATGGTAAAAAACCACAAACAATGGCACAAGAAGTTACCCTTTGTCTTATTGGGGTACCACACTACAGTCCGCACATCAACTGGATCAACCCCCTATTTACTGGTTTATGGTACCGAAGCTGTCATCCCAACCAAGGTAGAGATTCCTTCTTTATCATACAGGAAGCCAAACTTAGCCATGCAGAATAGATAAGGAGCTGCAATGAGAAACTTGCCCTTATAGACGAAAAACGAATGAACGCAGTATGTCACGGTCAACTGTATCAGAACAGAATGTCTAGAGCTTTCAACAAAAGGGTCAAACCAAGGCAATTCACACCAAGACAGTTGGTGCTGAAGAAGATCTTCCTACATCAAGATGAAGCCAAAAGGAAATTCTCTCCCAACTGGCAAGGTCCATACATGGTTCACAGGGTACTAACAAGAGGAGCATTCTTACTTGCAGAAATGGATGGAGAATTTTGGCCGAAACCAATCAATTCAGATGCAGTTAAGAGATACTATGTTTAGACTGTTTACATTTCTTCATTTGATATAATTGAACTACGCTTGACCTGGTTCATGTTTAAGAGGGGATACGTAGGCAACCCTATGGGTTTAGTCATATCTTAATAAAATTTTCATTTTTCCCAGCACCAGAAACTGGGGCAAAATTTTGAGGAGGACCCTCAAAATTTTGGAGCAAGTCCAGACAACGCCTGCATATGCCAGACAGTCAGAAATTGGTTAAGAAACTGGGGTAGAATTTTGAGAAGGATTCTCAAATTTTTGAAGAAGGATCAACAAGTTTCATCACTTGCAAACGACTGAAGGATCATTTACCAAACTGGGCAAAATTTAGAGGACCCTCAAAATTCTAAAATAAGAAGAGTTGCAATGTCTCTGAAATGTGTTACAGTCACTAGTTCATCCAAAATTACTTGATATTTCACTATGAAAAATAACTTCCTTTTTTTTATCAATAAATGCATATTTTCGAAAACTCTATTTTAATGACAGTTAGGTGCTACCCAGGGCAACTCAAACAAGGCCTCCAAAATGGAGCGAAGCAAAGCCAGCAGACGAAGGCACGAACCAACCTCCCCTTACAAAACTTACAATTTTCTTTGGATGCAGGCATGGTGAACATAACAGAAGCATTCGCAAATATACACATACCAAAGTCCTAACGATCAGGCTACCAGACACAAATATATCTCCAGCTAAGAACTATCCTATTCTTATTTGTTCTCTTTGCATGAGGCTAAGCCCTGCCTCCATATTTGCATAATGCTAAGCATTGCCTTCTCTTTGCATGAGGCTAAGCCCTGTCTCCCTATTTTCATAAGGCTAAGGATTGCCTTCTCTTTGCATGAGGCTAAGCCCTACCTCCCTATTTGCATAAGGCTAAGCATTGCCTTCTCTTTGAATGAGGCTAAGCCCTGCCTCCCTATTTGCATAAGGCTAAGCATTGCCTTCCCTTTGCATTGAGGCTAAGCCCTGCCTCCATATTTGCATAAGGCTAAGCATTACCTTCTCTGTGCATGAGGCTAAGCCGTGCCTCCATATTTGCATAAGGTTAAACATTGCCTTCTCTCTGCATGAGGCTAAGCTCTGCCTCCCATTTGCATAAGGCTAAGCATTGCCTTCTCTTTGCATGAGGCTAAGCCCCGCCTCCATATTTGCATAAGGCTAAGCATTGCCTTCTCTTTGCCTGAGACTAAGCCCTATCTCAAATCTTTGCATGAGGCTAAGCCCTGCCTCATATTTTCATAAGGCTAAGCATTGCCTTCTCTTTGCATGAGACTAAGCCATGTATCAAATCTTGCATGAGGCTAAGCCCTGCCTCCATATTTGCATAAGACTAAGCACTGCCTTCTCTTTGCATGAGACTAAGCTCTGTCTCAATCACGCATGAGTCTAAGCCCTGCCTCTATATTTGCATAAGGCTAAGCACTGCCTTCTCATGGGACTAAGCATTGTCCCTCCCTGCATGAATGTTGCTATATTCTTGGCACTATTTCTCTCAGGCTAAGCTCTACCCCAAACTCCGCACAAGACTAAGATTTGTCTCGCTATCATTTTTATCATATCTCTACAGTTCATGGGCTGACATATAGCCAACCTGTCCAAAGGCGTCATAGTATGAAGGCATCATCCTATAGCCTGAAGACACCATGTCATGGCCCGAGGATCCCTCAATACTTGCACATCATTATTCAAAGGCATCATGGTTCAAAGGCACCATCCTCATGGCCCGAGAACATCATTTCTTGGCCCGCGAATCTCCTATCTCACAATTCATGGCCCAGGACATCGTAGTCTAAGGACGTCATCCGCACTGTCCAAAGGCAATCTTTCATGGTTCAAAGGGAATTTGCATCATCTATATTCTCGCATGCATTGTGTTTTAAGTTTTGCAGGTAATCTAGGAGGTAACCGTTCTTCAAACGAGAGCAACTTTCACTCCAATTTCCGCTCATACCATTTATACCTTGCTGTTATTTCAAACGTAACCGATTTCCCATAAGTTGCTCGCCTTCACTCCATGATCGTTCAAATACCCGCCCGTTACAATTCAGATTCACATTCATAACTCCGCATAAATCCATCCGATACTATCCTCCCTGAAAGAACCCTTTCTGAAATATACAAATATTCCTGTAATAATTCCATCGGTTTCATTCACCATTGGGTCCAGAACTACACATAGCCTGATTCCTGTAAAACCAGGGATATGTAGACAGCTCAAAGACTAGGGTTAGGCCTCTATTTTTCAAAACATCCCATTCGGTCAAAATTGGTCATCATTTCTTTACCCAAAAACTCTTTCATCCTTCCCGGGTAAAGAGGGGCAGCTGTTAATACCCAATTTTTCCCTATAATATTTTTATACCTACAAAACTATGCATTAACATCGATTAATATTTTTCCATAATTTCTGCATTTTAAGGGTTTTAATTAATTTATCCCATTATTTTTCATTTATATAAACAATTACTAATTGCATCACAAATAGTTTTATAATAATTTTGTGGCTTAATTTTATCATTTGAATGTACTAAGCATTAATTATTTCACAAGTAGCCATATTTGCATTTTTGGGGTTATAATTGCAATAACTTTGTAATTATAGCCCATGCATGCATTATTACATTATTTTACCAAAAAGTAGCTTTTTGCATTTTTTAAATATTAAGTAATTGTTTTAAAATATTTCTAAGCATGAAAATCATTTTCATAATCTGTTAATTATTTTTTTTAATTTTTTTATCAATTAAATGGGTATTTAACAAATACCCTTTTTATTTTTTCGGACCTAGCCTATTAAATCAGCCAAATTTCAATTCCCCAATCTCAATCCAATTATAACCAGGCCCAAATCCACCCCAGCCCAAACCTAAAGACTCTACCCAGCCCCAAACCCCTTTTGATCTTGGCTGTTGATCACAGAGATCAACGCCCATCGTTCCCCCTTTCCCTTTTTATTCCAAAAGAACCCTAAACCCTAATCACTTCTCCCATTCAGCCTCCCTAAAATCCTCTCCTCTCCGTTCTCTCTATGACCCAACCCTAACCCTAATCGTCGCCATATAAACCTAGCCCTAATCCCTTCGATTCCTACATGTTCTATGAGGTTCTACGATCGTTTTAGACCTCCATTGGTCTCCTACTTCTTCTGGTTGTTCGATTTTGCTATTCCATAAAATAAATCCCAAAAGATCTAGCCCAGATCTTGTTTGAGACTCTTCAAGAGTTTGACTACGGTCACCTCCGTTTGTGAGTGCTACTAGCTCGATGTTTATGGTTCAAATCACTGGTTCAAAACCAGATTCCCTTTACACCTCCCATTTTTTTCCCTCAAAACCCTAATCTTTGGACATGAATTCATCCAGATCTTTGTAGATCTGGAATGATTCTGAGTTCGTCAATGACATTTCTTTAAAGATCTCTTGTTTCTTACTGTCAATCGATTTTGGTACTTTGTTATTTTAGGGTTTTGGTTTCCTTGATTATTGGTTGGTCAAATCTCTGTGTTTGAAGTGGTTTCAAGTTTCCATGACCATTTTTTTTAAGAGTCTTCTAATTCCGATACTGTTAATCGACCTTAAATATTTTCAAAATTAGGGTTTCTACTTCGTCTGTTCTTGCAAAAGGTTTTTCTGAAATTTCTTATGTTTTTGTTTAATCTTTCGGTAATGACTATGTTCCAGGCTTGATTGTTTGATTGTTCATTGTTCGCTTCAACATTTTGTCCGATATTATTTTGAATAATTGACTGACTGACTCAATTATCTAGGGTTTCATTTTTACTGAAATGATTTACTGAATTTCTTCTTGCTTTCCTTAATCCTAAGATTCCTAATTAACGTCTCTTGCCTATTTAGGGGCTGTTTGACCCCAGAATGGTCTCTAATTGCTCAGGTTACCTTATTTGTGTGATTGATTGCTTGATTTATGGGTTTTAACCTTAATTGGCTGTTAGACTCACTTCTTGCCTTATTTGAAACTCAATTTGAGTTATTTATGGGAATAATTCCCTGATTGTCTACCTTGTCAAGCTTTATTGATTATTTGATTGCTTTCCTTACCTTATTTTCAATATTAAGCTGCCTTGCCTTATTTACTTTACACTACTTGACTCTTATAAGTACATGACTCTGTTTCAAACACAGACACACACAAAGCTAAGGAAAAACATTTAAAAATTCTTACTCCCTCTCTCTATTGCAACCTACTGCTACTTGTATATTTCACTATCTAGTTGGCTGGAAGCCAAGACTAGATTTTGGATCCTATTTGCTTCATCCTCTTAGTGCAAATTTCCAACTAGTATGTTACTGCTATTCAATTAAACTATGTGTTTCTTGTTATCATTATGACTATTTTAGATCTATATGCTCTATGTTACTATGTTTATGGCTAATGCAATTAGACTATATGTCTCATGCTATTCAATTAAACTTAGGTGTTCCCTTGTACTAGCATGTCTACTTCTGTTCAATCTATGGTTCACTAGCATGTATACTTTTGTTCAATCTATGTGTTTACTAACATGTCCACTTCTGTTTAATCTATGTGTTTACTGGCATGTTCCTTCTGCCCTGTTCTAAATGTTCACCTCTCACAGACTCCTGACCAACATTGCTCCAATCCCTACTACCCCTTTTGTATGTGATTGTTTGATTAAGCCCAACATGCCATGTCTTTGTGTTTACTCACCTAGTAACAATTAAACTAAGTGATCCTGTTTCTGAATGTTGTTTGTTTGCTGGACCCTTTGCTTAAGTCCCAAGAATTGAATGACCCTGTTTGCTCCTTATTTCCTAGGAGTCTAAAACTATTTTCTCAAAACTATCTCTTGTAAAGCACTCTCACTCCAATTCTTAAAATACCTAGGTTCCTGCCCCTCTAGTGTGAGCATTGCTTTGGAGTCCATGAGACTCCTCTGAACTTTGACACACTGAGGCTGGCTATTCCACACTACACAAGCTGTTGATCTTTAAAGAGGACCTTGGTGTGAGCACTGCCCGGGGTCCTTGAGGCCCTTGGGAACTTTGACACATCAGGATACCCTCTCTTGCACTATGAGAAATGGTACTTGGGACTATTTGAAGGCCTGGTTTCCCAACTTTTGCTTTTGGCCTATCCAAGCTCCCTATAGTATAGTGTTTTTTATTCCTGTAATTCATTTACGCTTGGGTTGTAATATTAATTATTTTGTAAACAGATATTGGGGAAAATTAGTAAAATTAGGGGGACTCCTATACATATTTTTGTTGGGAATGGGTAGATATCATGCCTATAGGTTTTAAAATCAATTTTTGCATTTGGGATTCATGCTAATAGGATTTCAGCATATTTAGCACTTCGAAACAATTGTTATAAGTTATCGTAATGTTTGTCCATTTAGATGCCATGCCTATAGGGTTCGAAAAAAATCAATCTTGCATTCTAGATACCATGCCTATAGGGTTTAAAAATCGATTTTGCATTTTAGACACCATGCCTATAAATCAATCTCTATATGCCGACAAGTTTAGATCAGTTTTGTATGTCGATAAGGTTTTTAAAACTAATTGTTGTATTTAGATGCCATGCCTATAGGATCCTAAATCAATTTCTGCATTTGCTAGCATTCTACAAGTCTAAAACCAGTCATTACGCCTAGACAGCGTGCCTATAGGATCCAAATCATCTGCTTAAAATTGTTTACTGGTTTACTGCACTCCTGATTAATGATTAGATACCATGCTTATAGGACATCACTGTTACATGCCTAGGCAAGCCTGTAGGGCGACTAAAATACTATAAACTGTAAAACTATGCTTTTGTGAACTGTCTATATTCAACAGGTCTAAAAAATCAGTAGGCAAATGATTAGGTCTCTGTCACCATGCTTTAACACAATACTGCATACATTCTATTTGCCCACCTAGATATCCTGCTCTAGGACCTTTGGAAATGTCTTAAATCTTGCTGTTTGAGACGTGCTGTTGTTTGCTTATTTGTAGAGGTAAACGTGAGTCACCTTAATTGTTTTTCCCTTGAAAGGATGGGTAATGCACGCATAGAGTTCGTACAATTAAAAGTGCTTATATAACCACTAAGGGGAGGGTAATTGGGTAGTAAAAGGATATGATGACCTGTGCGCTAATGCCACGTGTAACCCATCTAGTTGAGGAAGGTTTACCGGGTGTTGTACAGATATGATCCTGTAGGCTATAAAACCTATGACCCCTTTTACACCTTGTTTTAAATGTAATACCAATTTGTCAAATTTACTTTATCTGTTTATAAAACTAATTCAAATAATTTAAGTTCGGCCGGGACCCACTGTTGTGGACCGCGAGAGGTGCCTAACACCTTCCCCTCAAGGTTATTTTGAGCCCTAACCCAAGTCTCTGGTAATGCAAACCGGTTTCATGAGTTATTTGCTATAGGTGCCCTAACACACTTTAAAATTGTTAGGTGGCAACTCGTCAAATTCAAATACCCAATTTCCGAAAGGAAACGAGTTGTTCCCAATGAATGTCGAAACTCGGACTCCGCAATGAAAAAGGGGGCGACACAAATACATATGGGTCGTCAAGGCCTTCTATACCCCTGAACATCTGGCTGAGTCAAGCAAGCAGGACTCCAACCGGCCACCCATTATTGATACAGGTCCAGACGATCTTTGGAGAAAGATACAAGCCAAGGAATACTCGTTCATCGACCGGTTGAACAAAACACCAGCGCAAATCTCCATACTTGCTTTGCTACAAAATTCTGAGGCACACAAGAATGCCCTGCTAAGGGTGCTGAGTGAAGCATATGTGCCAAGCAACATCACTGGAGGGGAAATGACTAACATGGTAGGACAGGTATTCGAAAGTCATAAAATTATATTTCATGAGGATGAGCTGCCACGTGAAGGGTTGGGTCACAACAAGGCATTGCACATCACCGTGCAATGCGAGGACTATTTTATCACCAGAATCTTGATCGATGGAGGTTCCAGTCTCAACATTTGTCCACTGGTAACACTCAAGAAGTTGGGTAAAGGACTGCACGAGATAAAGGATAGAGCTATCAATGTGAAAGCCTTCGACAGCTCCCAGAGGTCCATTATTGGGGAAATTAGTCTATGCTTGCAAATGGGGCCAACCTGGTTCGATGTTGATTTCTAGGTAATAGACAGCATCTTACAATCTGCTGTTGGGACGGCCATGGATCCATGCCGCTGGGGCCGTAGCATCAACACTGCATCAAGAAGTAAAATTCGAATGGAATCATCAAGAGGTGATCATTCACGGTGACGGGAGCAACCCTATATACAGTCGCCAGACCATTCCGGCAATCGAAGGGAGAAGGAAGCTAGGGGGAGAGACTTACCATCACATTGAACGGGTAAATGCTGTTGACAAAAATAAATGGTGGGATAACAAGATCGAGAGTATACTAAATTGGAGTGTGTACGAACCTGGCAAGGGGCTCGGCAAGAACCTCCAAGGAATCACTAAGCCCATAAAACTCAAGAAACATGGCACCACTTTCGGTCTGGGATACAAGTACACCTAGGAAGAATTCAACAGCTGGTCGCCACCATGGCGCGGTCCTTACTATCCGCTGGAGCAGCCAATACCACATTTGGAGCAGACTTTCTAACCGGCCGATATTATCTATGGGTTTGATGAGGAGGAAGCCCTGGCAGCGGTTAAGAACTTGTTCCTAGAAGACAATGATATGGACTACTGTGTTATTCTCGAGGAGGAGGGGGAGGAAATCCCTTACATACAGGTTGTAAGCAGAGGAGCACGCCTCAATAACTGGACCATCAGGACAACCAGAGCCCGACGAGCTTCGGGGTAGCAAGGCTAAAACAAGCATCATGCACTGTCTTTATTTTACTAAATGATTTTATTTTCACATTTTAATTCCCGCAATAAGATCTCCAATGTTCCAAAACAGTTATGCAATTTATCAAAGCATTTTGACTTTTCTTATGAATCAACGCTCATTATTATTTTTCTCTCATTACTTTACTTATACAACATTACTATTACTTATCTTGATGAACCAATGACTGTAACATGCAATGAGACAACGCAACAAATGGACCTTGATTCAGAGGAAGATGACATACTAGAGGATATTGTCAAAGAAGTTGAGAACAGACCTAAGTCCAAACTGAAAGCGACAAAAATTGATAACTTGGGAGATGTAGAAAACGTCAAATAAACACGATCGCCATAAAAAAAGAAGGAATATACAGAATTTCTAAAGGAATATGAGGACATATTCGCCTGGTCGTATGATGACATGACTGGTTTGAGTACGTCTATTGTGGCCCATAAACTACCAACCGATCCGACATGTTCGCTGGTAAAGCAAAAGCTAAGAAAGTTCAAGCTTGATTGAGTTTGAAAATCAAGGAAAAAGTCACTAAGAAAGTCAAAGCTAAGGTTCTTAGGGTAGTAGAATACCCGATATGGTTAGCCAACATCGTGCCGATACCAAAGAAGGACAGGAAGGTCCAAGTCTGTGTCGACTACCGGGATCTCAACCGGGCCAGTCCAAAAGACGACTTTCCTTTGCCAAATATACACATCCTAATTGACAATGGTGCCAAGCATGAGCTACAATCATTCGTAGACTGCTTCGCTGGTTATCATCAGATCTGGATGGATGAGAAAAATGATAGAGAATCATAGACAGTGGTACGAGAAGTTATCATTTTCTTTATTGGGGTATCGCACCACAGTCTACACATCAATCGGGGCAAACCCCTATATGCTGGTTTACGGTATAGAGGCAGTCATTCCCGCTGAGGTAGAAATTCCCTCCCTAAGGATCATGCAGGAAGATGAGCTTGACGACGCAGGGTGGGTGAAAAGTAGTTATGTGCAACTAGCCCTTATAGATGGAAAAGAATGAATGCAGTTTTCCATGGTCAACTTTATCAGAACCGAATGTCCAAAGCCTTTAACAAAAGAGTCAAGCCGAAACAGTTCACACTAGGGCAGCTGGTGTTAAAGAAAATTTTCCCGTATCAAGATGTAGCCAAAGGGAAGTTCTCTCCCAACAGGCAGGGTCCATACATGGTTCACCAGGTCCTGACAGGAGGAGCCCTCATACTTGCAGAAATGGACGGAGAAGTATGGCCAAAGCCGATCAATTCAGATGCAGTCAAACATTACTATGTGTAATCTTATGCTTTCCTATATGATGTAAATTGAACTACACCTGACCTGATTGCCGTTTAAGAGGGGATACGTAGGCATCCATATGGGTTCGGTCATAATTCAATAAAACTTTCATTCCCCCCTCCCCGCAATTGGATACTAGGGCAGAATTTTGAGGAGGACCCTCAAAATTCCGAAGTAATTTCAGCCCATCGCCGCACGAGCAACAGTCAGAAACGTCAACCCATCAAACTGGGGCAGAATTTGAGGAGGACCCTCCAAATTCCATAGCAAGAGAGGTTGCAATATTTTGAGCCACGTCACAGTCGTCAGCTCATCTAAAAAAGACAACTATTCTTAATTATGTACTTATGTTATGATTTTACTAAATCATGTATGTTTATTACTAAAATTGCCTTGTTATCAACTCTACCCCAGTGATATATACAATATCGCCGGATCAAAGCCAAGCAGGTCAAGCAAAGCCAGCGGGGATACGAACTAACCTTCCCCCTTTACAAAACTCACAATTTTTCTTTGAATGCAGGCACTGGGATTACGAAAGCATCAGACATACTATACACTCACGAGACGGATTTTGTTCAAGAATACAACCCTCAGATTTGTTGCACTTACCAACATTCCGTATGTCACGATGTCCCCAGCAGTCAAAATATCGCAATCTGCTTTCAGTTAAGAAAAGCTTTATTACCATTTGCTATTTTTACTTTTTGCATAAGGCTACCATTCTGCCTTTCGAGACTAAACTCTATCTCCATCTGCATTTCTGCATTGCATAAGGCTACCATTCTGCCTTCCGAGGTTAAGCTCTACCTCCATCTGCATTCTTGCATTGCATAAGGCTACCGTTCTGCCTTCCAAGACTAAGCTCTGTCTCCATCTGCATTTCTGCATTGCATAAGGCTACCATTCTTCCTTCCGAGGTTAAGCTCTACCTCCATCTGTACTCTTGCATTGCATAAGGCTACCATTCTGTCTTTCGATGTTAATATCTACCTCTATATTGCATTTGCATGGCTGAAAGATCGTCGCCTTATTTAAATTTGCATGGCTGAAAGATCGCCACCTTATTTACGTTTGCATTGGCTGAAAGATTACCACCTTATTTATATTTTACATGGCTGAAAGATCGCCACCTTATTTACGTTCGCCACCTTATTTACATTTGCATGGCTGAAAGATCACTGCCTTATTTATATTGCATCTCATCGGCTGAGATATCGCCACCTACTGCATCTCATGGGCTGAAAGATCGCCAAATTATCCAAAGGCGTCATTGTTCGGAGGCACCATTTTCATAGTCTGAGAACGCCATGTCATGGCCCAAAGATCCCTTTTAATTTTTGCATATCATTATTCAAAGGCATCATAGTTCAGAGGCATCATTCTCATAGCCCGAGAACATCATTTTATGGCCTGAAAATCCTTTATTACACGTTTCATGGCCCAAGACATCATGGTCTAAGGACGTCATCCTAACCGTCTGAAGACAAACATTCATGGTCTGACAGGAATTTGCATCATGTTTAAATTTACGCACTATATACGCTTGTGTTACTTATTTGCAGGCGAACCGGCGAGTGAAGGCCATCTCGGCAGGAGTGATCCTGCTCCAGTTCCCGCAGCCCTTTAACCATTCACCCCGTCCTCAATATTACGGCCGTCTTGAAAAACCTCCATTAGCATACTCCGCCGATGGATCCGGAACTACATATGGACTGATTCCTGTAAGACCAGGGATATGTAGGCAGCTCAGGAGCCAGAGCACAGCCGAACCTCTTCAAACCATTTTGTCCGGTCAAAATTGTCCATCATATCTTTACCCGATAACTCTTTCATCCTTCCCGGGTAAAGAGGGGCAGCTGTTGATACCTAATTTTTCCTGTATATTTTTCATATGCAAAATACCTTCAAAATAGCATGTATATGCATATGTAAACATAAACGTTTATTATTTTTCCTTAATTTTTAGATATTTTTTAATCTATTTATTGCCTATTTTTACCAAGAAAAACCCAATATTTATTCCCAAAATTATTATTTTTGGTGATTCATTTATTGGATTTGCATATTTATACTAAAATATAGCTAACATAATTTTTGCATATTTTTCAAATTTATTTAGTATTTTAAAAACTAAATTGCATATAATTGCAATATTGGCCTCTTTTAAGATTTAATTGTAATTATATTTATAAAATTGACTCCAATATTGTTTATTTGATAGTTATATATTTTTAATCATTTTAGTACTTTTAATTTATTTCCAAAAATTATTTTACTATTTTTTATAAAATAAATAAGGAAAAAATAGTTATTTAAATGTTAGCCCATTTGCATTTCAATTTTAGCCAGATCTGAACCTCCAATTAGACCCAACCTGAGGCCCAATTACCCTGACCCAAGTCCTAATCTACCCGACCCACGACCCTTTTAAATAACCCTCCTAGATCCCCTTTTAATCCTAGCCGTTGGTCACTTAGATCAACGACTCATGTCCCTTCCTTTTTAACCTAAACTAAACCCTAAACCTAATCATTTCTCATCTGTGGCTGCCCTTGAATTCCCCCTTCTCCCAATTCTCTCTCAAGCACCTCTCAAACCCTAGCCGCCTCCATCCGCTTCCACCCTAAAATTGCCGGAATCCATGGCTTCCAAAGCCATTAAAGGCCTGTACCTACCTCCTCCGACTCCTACATGCTTGACTATTATGGTCTCAAGACCAGACCTTGAAGAAGTTTGGTCCAGAGCTTGGTTTATTTCAGTGCCATGCTGTTTCCGGTCATCTTAGACCTTGCTTCGGCCGGCCATGGCTATTCAAGCCTGATCTTGACTTCTCCTACTTAGATCAATGACTTTCCAAGCCTTTCTCACCTTCTGGGTTCTTTTGGAACCCTAACCTTTGAGTTTCTTCTGATTCTTTTAGATCTGTTGTAGATCTCTGTTTTCTCTAAGCTTTTAAACGTTTTCTCAAAGTTTCTTTCAAAACTCTACTTTCGAAACCTCTTTACCTTTTCCGATTTTGGGTTTTTTGTTAAATTATTTCGAAGCTTTTCTAATTTTTAACATGTTCTACTATGTTCTTTATGTTGTTCTTCTACTGGAGTGTGCATGTTAAAAGTTTAGTTCCTTTTGAGGTTTCTGAATATATTTTTGTGTTAGTATTTGTTCGATTGCTTATTTTTCATCTCTATGACTCGATTGATGGTAAAAACCCTAAAACTTTGGGTTCATTCGAGTCCGGAGACTATTTGCTATGCGATTTGCTGGTTCCTCATCTCTGAACTTGTTTGGTTTCAAAACCCTATTTTTTGGACCTATTCGAGTTTCTGAAGTTGTTTCATCTATTGCTCGAATGAATTTCAAAATCTTTTCTTTCTTTATATGATTCTGACTTCCTGCTAAACTCTATAAGGTCTTTTACTTGACCCCTTTGCATGCTATTTGATACTCTCTCTTTTCTCTATTACTGAGTTACTAAGATTGACCTATGTGACTACCATGTTTCGATAGTCCACTACTTACTAACTTTGTGATTGCATGACACTTCTCTTTGTCCTTAATTCAGCCTTGCATGACTAATAGTTATGCACTCTTTTATATGCTGAATTTCCCTCTGAAATAACCTTCAATTTTGGATCGATTTCAAACCTCCTTGTGTAATTTTGATTGCATTCATGTGTTAAGTGATTGACTATTTCCTTGTTTCGCTTTACTGATTTCCCTGTTTCTTGGGTTGATTTTGAAAACTTTCCTTAGACTTTTAATTCTCCTATTTCTGACTTGGTTTATTCATTTATTCATTGGAACCCCTGTTGTTCTCCCCAAATCAGTAATTTCAAATCCCTGACTCCTTGATTTACTATGTGCTGATTGTCTCCATGTTCTGCAACTTTACTTTGTTTTCTTACCTTATTTGGTTAACCGAGTATTTCAAAGATTCTTCCCTTAATTAAACCCCTATATATTTACCCCTAATTGTATACTCTGCACAAGATGCCTACCTTATTTCTTTCCTTAAATGTTCTCTGTTCATTACCGTTTAAGTTTAACTCCTTAATTAAAGGAAATCCTTGATACTGATTTGATTTTTAATTGGTACATAGTTCCATAATTACTGCTAAACTATGATTCTTGCCTTATTTTCTACTTATTTTCAAACTATAAATACCTTGCTCTTTCATTAACACAGACACACGAACACACTCAGTTCTAAAAATCTTTTACACTCAGAACATTCTCTCCTGCTTTACTACTACTGTGACCCATTTAGCTGGCTGAAAGCCAAAGCTATTTTCAAGTCCTGCTACCTACTTTTACTATATTCTGCTTCTCTAAACTGGTATGTTCTGATTAAGATTCCAATATCACAACAATGTGTTTACTTAATACTTTTACCTTCTTGTCTGTCTATTGCTAGTGTTCAATTCTATACTTATTTTAGTATACTATAATTTCCTTCTGCCTGTTCTGAATTTATTATGAATCCTAAACCCCCAGCCCAATGTGTTCGATGCTATGGTTTGTTTGAGGCATGACAGTACTAAATATTACTACCCATGACTCAAGCTTGATCCCTGGGATCCTAACCTCTATGTTTCTCTGCTATTGTGTGTTCTGGTAGGCTTATAGGCATGCCAGCATCTTCTATTGCTATGCATTCCCAAAGCTCACCCTTGCCTAAGCATAGGCTCTTTGCAACTTCCCAACCCTCCTGAACCCCTTTTGTATGAATTATTAACTTGTTTGTGGCTGTTTCCCTCTCCTTTATTCCCATAGAACTCTGTTTCTTCACTTGCACTCTCTCTTAGACTTAAGTTCTGCCCCCTCTTGTGAGCCTTGCCTTGGGACCCATGAGCTTCCTCTAAACTTGGACACTTGAGGGCTGGCCCTTCCACACTGTATTTGTCCCTATTCTGGTAATACAATTTGGGTGTGAGCACTACCCGGAGTCCCATTGAGGCTCTTAGGGAACTCTAACACACTCCAATTGGAGAAAGGCTTTGGATCAATGGTCTTTGAGTTAATTATCTCGTAACTCAGAGAGGAAGTCAAGAATCAGGCCTCCTCTGGTTGTACTTTCTTTGTATTTTTCTGCTCTGATGTAATTTATTCTGGTTTGTAATAAGTTGTAATAACATTTGGGGCTGGCTAGTAAAGAGGGTGGTAACTATGCATGCAAGGGGTAGAAACCATGCCTATAGGAATGTTTTAATTTCTGCATACTCAACTTCACCTAGAGACCATGCCTATAGGATACTTTTTAATTCTGCATATTCAACTTCATGTAGAAAACCTGCCTATAGGGTACTTTTAATTCTGCATAATTCAAATCGCATTTAGATACCAAGTCTATAAGGTTTAATACAAGTTTCTGCATTTAGATACTATGTCTATAGGGTTTAATACAAGTTTATGCATTTAGATACCACGTCTATAAGGGTCTAAAATCAACGATATATAGAAATCATACCTACAGGTTTTTTTAAAATGAATCTGATTCGCTTCACTTAGTGTTAGCTATAAAATTAGTAATATTAGACGCTATCACCCGCAGAACCTATAACCAATTTAGTTAACTTCATATATTCTGCACCTCTTTTAATAATCTGAGTCCTTTATTCAACAAGGTCTAGCAAGCATGCCTATAGGATTTCAGATAATTTATTTCAAGTTTCTACTGTCTCATCACATTCTGAATTCAGTAGATATCATGCCTATAGGACCCCGTCTAAATACTTAGGCAATCCTTAGGGTAATAACTATAAATTGAATCTGCTTCTGTTAATTATTACAATTAGCAGGCAAGCCTGGCTCAGACTTCTTATCTGAGTTATGCAATAGACTAAAACTGCCTCAACAATCTCATATCCCTTGTCTTTAATGCTTTTGAATCAGACCTAAGAAGTATATGTAAGACATGCTACTTTATGTGTTTGTTTGAGGAGGTATAATTGAGCCTATATGCTTATGTGTTTTTCCCTTTTTATATGCAATATGTGTTTTTGTATGTCGCCTTAGAATTTTTACCTTTGAAACTACAATAAGCCTAATACCCCTCCTTTTAGGATTAGTACTCCTAAGTGCCTCCGGGACTAATAGGATTGTGACGGGTAATAGCATGCAATAAGTAATCGATACCATTCCGCGCTTTAAATACCTTAACGGGGTGGGAAGGGTAGATATGGATATGATGACCATGCGATAATGTCACGTGTAGCCCCTCACTGAGGAGTGATTACCGGATATTGTGTAGGGTGATCCATATTTTTAATAAACCTAGGACCCCCTCTCTTATTTCTTTAGCATTTCAGTTCTTTCTTTTAAAAAAAATCAGCTTTTCTATTTGTTCTTCCAAACTTTGTTTACTTTCAAACCATTATGTGAAATCCCCTCTTATTTGAGCCTTATTCATCTACATGTTAATTGCACCCAAATTCACAACAATTGTCTGGTCGGGAACCACACTAGTGGATTCTGAGGGGTGCCTAACACCTTTCCCTTAGAATAATTTCAAGCCCTTACCATATCTCTGGTTATTCAAATCAATCTCTTTTGGTGTCCTAATGCACCTTAAATCATTAGGTGGTAACTCTTCAAATGAAAACCCAGTTCCCAAAAGGAACGAGTTGTCCCTCCAAATGTTATGAACCCGATTTCGCGAGAAAAAGGGGGCGCGACATAAGTTTGGTCGGGACCCACAGTTGTGGACCAAGAGGGGTGCCTAACACCTTCCCCTCGAGGTTATCTCGAGTCCTTGGTATTGATCTGGTTTCGGGCACTCAGACCATTTCTATTTCGCCATATCGTATGGCACCGGTGGAGCTGAAGGAGTTAAAGGAGCAGCTTCAGGAACTCTTTCATAAAAGGGTTCATCTGGCCTAGTGTGTCGCCTTGGGGCGCGCCGATTCTATTTATGAAGAAGAAGGATGGCACTATGAGGATGTGCATTGATTATAGGAAGTTGAACAAAGTAACAATTAAGAATAAGTATCCTTTGCCTCGCATTGATGATTTGTTTGACCAGCTTCAGGGAGCGAGAGTGTTCTCCAAGATTGATCTCTGTTCAGATTATCACCAGTTGAAGATGAGGGATTTGGATATTCTTAATATGGCTTTCAGGACCCGATATGGTCATTATGAGTTCTTAGTAATGTCTTTTAGGCTTACCAATGCCCCAACAACGTTCAAGAATTTGATGAACAACGTGTTCTGCCCTTATCTTGACTCATTCATCATACTCTTCATAGATGATATTCTGGTGTATTCGCGTAGCCAGGAGGATCACGCAAAACATTTGAGAGTTGTGTTGCAGAGATTGAGGGAGGATAAGCTTTATGCAAAGTTCTTTAAGTGTGAGTTTTGGCTCAGTTCAATGGCTTTCCTGGGGCACGTAGTGTCTAGCGAGGGTATTCAGGTTGATCCGAAGAAGATAGAGGCGGTTTAGAGTTGGCCCAGACCGTCCTCAGCCATAGATATACATAACTTCCTTAGTTTGGCGGGGTATTACCGTCGATTTGTTTAGGGATTCTCTTCTATCGCATCGCCCTTGACCAAGTTGACTCAAAAGGGTGCTCTATTCAGGTGGTCGGATGAGTGTGAGGCAAGATTTTAGAAGCTCAAGACTACCTTAACCACAACTCCAGTGTTAGTTTTTCCATCAGCTTCAGGTTCATATACCGTGTATTGTGATGCTTTGAAAGTTGGTATTGGATGCGTGTTGATGCAGGAAGGTAGAGTTATTGCTTATGCTTCTCGTCAGTTGAAGCCCCATGAGAAGAACTACCCTGTTCATGATTTGGAGTTGGCTGCCATTGTTCATGCGTTGAAGATTTGGAGGCATTACTTGTATGGTGTGTCTTGTGAGGTGTTTACTGATCATCATAGCCTCCAACACTTGTTCAAGTAGAAAGATCTCAATTTGAGGCAGTGGAGATGGTTGGAGTTGCTAAAGGATTTTGATATTACTATATTGTACCATCCGGGGAAGGCCAATGTGGTGGCCGATGCCTTGAGTATGGGGAGTTTGGCATATAATCCAGTTGGGGAGAGACCTCTTATAGTTGACGTTCAGGCCTTGGCCAATCAGTTCGTGAGGTTAGATATTTCGGAGCCCAATTGGGTATTGAGCCGTATGATGTGCCCAATGTATAATCGCATCAGAGAGCACCAGTATGATAATCCTCATTTGCTTGTCCTTAAGGACAAAGTTCAGCACGATGATGCCAGGGATGTGACTATTGGTGATGATGGGGTGTTGAGGATGTATGGCTGGATATATGTGCCCAATGTAGATGGTCTTCGGGATTTGATTTTGGGGGAGGCCCATAGCTCGTGGTATTCCATTCATCCAGGTGTTGCGAAGATGTATCAGGATCTGAGGCAACATTATTGGTGGAGGAGAATGAAGAAGGATATTGTGGGATTTGTAGCTCGATGTCTCAATTGTCAGCAGGTGAAATATGACCATTAGAGACCAGGTGGCTTGCTTCAGCAGATGGATATTCCAGAGTGGAAGTGGGAGTGGATCACCGTGGACTTTGTAGTTGGGCTCCCACGGACTTTGAAGAAGTTCGATGCTATTTGGATGATTGTGGATTGGCTGACCAAGTCCACGCACTTCATTCTTGTGTGTACTACCTATTCTTCAGAGTGGTTGACAGAGATCTATATCCGAGAGATTGTTCGTTTGCATGGTGTCCTAGTTTCCATCATTTCAGATAGGGTCACTCAGTTTACTTCACAGTTTTGGAGGTCTGTGTAGCGAGAGTTGGGTACTCAGGTTGAGTTGAGCACAACTTTTCACCATCAGGCAGACGGGCAGTCCGAGCACACCATTCAGATATTGGAGGACATGTTGCGTGCTTGTGTCATTGATTTTGGAGGGTCATGAGATCAGTTTCTACCGCCCGCACAGTTTGCTTATAACAACAACTACTAGTTGAGTATTCAGATGACTCCATATGAGGCTTTGTATGGGAGGCGGTGTAGATCTCCAGTTGGTTGGTTTGAGCCGGGTGAGGCTAGGCTATTGGTGACAAACTTGGTGCAGGATGCTTTAGGAAAGGTGAAGGTAATTTCAGGATAGGCTTCGTACAGCGTAGTCGAGACAAAAGAGTTATGCTGACAGGAAGGTTCGGGATGTGTCCTACATGGTTGGTGAGAAGGTTCTGTTGAAGGTTTCACCCATGAAGGGTGTTATGAGATTTGGGAAGAAGGGTAAATTGAGTCCTCGGATCATTGGGCCTTTTGAGGTACTTCGGAGGATTGGGGTGGTGGCTTATGAGCTTGCTTTGCCACCCAACTTGTCGAGCATGCATCCGGTATTTCATGTTTCTATGCTCTGGAAGTATATTGGGGATCTGTCTCATGTTCTGGTTTTCAGCACGGTTCAGTTAGATGATGATTTGACTTATGATGTGGAGCTAGTAGCTTTTTTGGAGCATCTGGTTCGAAAGTTGAGGTCAAAGGATATAGCTTCAGTGAAGGTGCAGTAGAGAGGTCGGCCCGTGGAGGAGGCTACCTGGGAGACCGAGCGGGAGATGCGGAGAAGATATCCTCACCTATTTGAGGTTTCAGGTATGTTTCTTGACTTGTTCGGGGACGAACGTTTGTTTAAGAGGGGGAGGATGAAACGACCTGACCGGTCGTTTCATGAGTTACCGCTCCATTTTCGCCATTTTTGCTTCTTTAGGCTTTGTTTATCCGTGTTATGTGGTATCAGGTTAGTCGGTTCGAATCCGAAATGATTTTGGTAAGGTTTGAGACACTTAGTCTCTTTTGAGTAAGCTTAAGTTGGAAAAGTAAACTGGATGTTGACTTATGTGTTAAAGTGCCACATTTAATGTTGCTGACTTATCTTTGTTTGATGTAGGATCGAATTCGAGGACGAATTCTTTTCAAGAAGGGGGGAATGATAGCATCAAGAACAAGGATATAGTTAAGGACAATGATAGAGATGATAGAGTTTTGGAAGCTCTAAGGCCATTTACAAGATCTCAAGCTAAAGAGTTGCAAGCTAAGGTTGCTAGACTTCAATGGCAAATAAAGAAGCTTTTAATTGTAGAGGAAGAGCTCAAGCCCAAAGGAGATGAATTGTCCAAGTTTTACAACTATTTGGTAGTCCAAATTGAAGTCCAAGAGGAGGAAAATTGGGTTACCAAATCAGCCCTTGAAGTCCACCAATAGGGCTCAAAATGACCTTAAAAGAGGTCCAAAAGGGGGTGTTTCAAAAGGAGCCCAATTGGAGTCCAAACCAATGGCCCAAACTAGTTATTTTAAGGCCCAAATCTGCCCCAAAGGGTCTTGGCCGCCCCCACCTAATTTTAATGACTTTTCTTACTCTTTAGCAACCACCCTACCTAATTGTAATGACTTTGTATGCCTTAGCAACCACCCTACCTAATTTTAAGGACTTTTATGCCTTAGTATTCCTATAAATAGGGAGTTCTTCTCATTCATAAGACACAACATTTATTGATTAAGTATATCATACTTTGAGAGTTCTTTTGAACCTTTGTTACTTGTGCTTTGAGATTTATCTTTCAACCTTTACTAGTTCTTAGTTCAAGGTAGTAAGATTACTTCTCTTTTATGATATCTTTGATTCCTTTGTGGTATTCTTAGAAGGCGATTAATACTAGTTATTAATTGTTGTCTCAAGTTACTCGTAAAGTGGTCAAGATCCGAATCTATTGTTTTGATTTGCTTTTTAAGTAAAGGCGTTTGATTTCTTCCATAAATCAAGACGTTGTTACTTTGATCTTGTCAAGGCTATAGAACTTACGTTCTTGGAAGTTCTTGGAATTCTTTCCTTGAATTCGTCCCATATCCTTTATTTTCATCTCTTTAATTCTAGTTGTTCAATTCCTTGTTGTTATTGTTTCCGCATTTACTTCTCAAATTCTTACTCTAATTTGGATTCCCGACCTAGTTGTTATCAAGTGGTATCAGAGCGGTTTTTATCAAGATTTCATTCTTGGTAAGTCTTGGGATTTCTTGAATACTAAGAGCAAAGAAAAGAAAAGAAAAAAAATTAAAAAAAAAAAGAAAAAAAGAAGCGAAAATCAGTTTTTAGAACAAAAAAATAGAATTGAGTGCTCTCCGGGATATTTTTTTTGTATCTAATTTGTTACCAAAAATTAACAAAGGAAACAAGAAGAGGGGATCCTAGATTTTCTTACTCTTTCGAATCTAAACATATAATCCTTTCCTTTTTGTTCGCGTCATGTTTCAACCGAGCCTAATAGTTCTAGGATTTGGTTTTTCTTTCATTAGTTCCCCAAAAATCTGAATTTTACTACTAAGAATTTCATACGAGTTGGGTTTAATTATAAATCTACAAAGTATTTTGTTCAAAGGTTATTCCGAGAAAAAAAAAGAGAGCTAATTTTTGTGATACAGTTTACACTTTTTTTTAAAAGATGTCGCGTACAGGTAGTGATGATGAACGAAGGGTTCTCCAAGAAGCTGAAATCAAAGCAAGAAATGATTTTACCTTGCAAGCTATGCATCAACAATTTGAAAGGTTGAATTTGCAACTCCAAGAGATGAGGGATACCATTGCTGATCAAAATGATACAATAGCTGAACTTAGGAGGGAAAATAATGTTAGACCCCAAGCTAGGAGAAATGTACCCCATGCTCCCATTGTAAATCAAGAAAACCCTATAGATGATTTTAATGATATTGATTTTGATAGGGTGGGAAGAGATAGGAGGGGACAAAGAGGTAGAGTAGAAGATGACAATATAAGTAGTATAAAGATGAAGATGCCATCATTCAAGGGAGCAAGGGACCCAGACTTGTACCTTGATTGGGAGAGAAAGGTTGAAGCCATCTTTGATTGTCACAACTACTCTGAGGGTAAGAAAGTTAAACTTGCTGTTGTTGAGTTTTCTGACTATGCTGCTATTTGGTGGAAAAAGCTTGCTAGGGACAGATTGCAAGAAGGACAAGCACCAGTTGCTACTTGGGCTGAGATGAAGAGGGTGATGAGGAAGAGATTCGTGCCATCACACTTTCAAAGAGAGCTACAACAACGTCTTCAAACATTGAAGCAAGGGTCCATGTCTGTGGATGAGTACTTTAAGGCTATGGATATGGCTATGATCCAAGCTAATTGTACAGAGGAAGAAGAGGCTACAATGGCTAGGTTTTTAAATGGTTTAAATAAGGAAATAGTTGATGTAGTAGAATTACAACAATATGTAACAATAGATGAGTTAGTTGATTTGTCTGTAAAGATAGAAAATCAAAATAAAAGAAAGCAGACTAGCTCGTGGAAAGGTCGGACAAGCACCATCTCCAAGAATCCATGGCCATATCATGAGATGAAGAGTTCTTCTAGACCTCAAGAAGACAAGGGTAAAGGTAAATTTGAGAACAAAGAGGGAGGTAAAACCTTTAACCCTAAACCTTTTACACCTTCTAGTTCTATTCAATGTCATAAATGTAAAGGAAGGGGACATATGATGCATGAATGTCCAAGTAGAAGAAACATCATTCTTAGAGAAGATGGAGGATATGAGAGTGAAAGAGGTGAGGGAGAAGAAGAGGGAGATGTGAGTGATGAAGATGATGTAGAACTACCTAATGAGGGCATGATTGGGGTAGTTAGAAGGATTATGACTATCAATTTGGCAAGCAATAGTGAAGAACAAAGGGAGAATATATTCCATACTAGGTGTGGGATAAAGGGAAAAACTTGCTCTATGATCATTGATAGTGGTAGTTGTGCTAATGTGGTGAGTTCATACTTTGTGGAAAAATTGGGACTTGCCTGCATGAAACACCCTACTCCATATAGACTCCAATGGTTAAATGATAGTGGTGAACTAAAGGTAAACAAACAGTGCATGATTTCATTTAATGTTGGTAGATATGAGGATGATATTCTTTGTGACATAATACCTATGCAAGCTTGTCATATCTTACTGGGTCGTCCTTGGCAGTATGACAGGAATGTTTTTCATGATGGAAGAAAGAATAGATATTCTCTTGAACTAAATGGCAGGAAATTTACTCTTGCACCTTTATCTCCTTCTCAAGTGTTTGAAGATCAAAAGAGATTAAGAGAAACAATGGGAAAACCAAGGGGAGAGATAAAAAGTGAGCTTGAGGAAAAAGAAAAGAAAGAAGGCCAAGAATTAGAAAAAAAGAGAGATGGCCGAGAGAAAGAGAGAGAGGGCAGCAATTTGAGAGAAGAGATAAAAAAGGGTTTGAATGAAAAAATAGATAGTCTTGGTGAGAGGAAAGAGGTTAAGGAAAGAAAAAAAGAGAGTTTTTATATAAAAATCAAAGAGTGTTTAAATGCAAGAAAAGAGGGGCTGCCCATAATACTACTTACTTACAAAGAGACTTTGATTAATTCTGAGTTGCTAACTTCTTCTTTGCCAAGTAGTATTTCTTCTCTTTTGCAGGATTTTGAAGATGTCTTTCCAGAAGATATTCCTAATGGATTGCCACCTTTACGTGGCATTGAGCATCAAATTGATTTTGTACCTGGATCACAAATCCCAAATAGGCCAGCCTATAGGAGTAATCCAGAAGAGACAAAAGAACTTCAAAGGCAAGTTGAGGAGTTGCTTGAGAAAGGTTTTGTGAGAGAGAGCATGAGCCCTTGCTCGGTTCCCGTCCTATTGGTACCAAAAAAGGATGGAACTTGGAGGATGTGCGTGGATTGTAGAGCAATCAACAAGATTACGGTAAAGTATCGCCACCCTATTCCTCGTCTTGATGACATGTTGGATCAATTACATGGATCCAAAATCTTTTCTAAAATTGATCTAAAAAGTGGTTACCATCAGATTCGAATGAATCCTGGAGATGAATGGAAAACTGCTTTTAAGACCAAATATGGGCTTTATGAGTGGTTAGTTATGCCTTTCGGCTTGACTAATGCACCTAGCACTTTCATGAGATTAATGAATCATGTTTTTAAGGATTTTCATGGAAAATTTGTTGTGGTGTACTTCGATGATATCTTGGTCTTTTCTAACACTTTAGAAGAGCATGTAGAACACCTAAAACAAGTTTTTGAAGTTCTTAGAAAGCAATTTTTATTTGCTAATCTTAAAAAGTGTACTTTTTATGTGGATCGTGTGATTTTCTTGGGTTTTGTAGTTAGTTCTAAAGGAGTTGAGGTTGATGAAGAGAAAATCAAAGCAATAAAAGAATGGCCTAAACCTAAGAGTGTAACTGAAGTTAGGAGTTTTCATGGACTTGCTAGTTTTTATAGGAGGTTTGTGAGAGACTTTAGTACCATTGCTTCTCCTTTAACTGAAGTTATTAAAAAGGATAAGATTTTTAAATGGGGAAAAGAACAAGATGATGCTTTTAACTTGTTGAAAGAAAAGTTATGTTCTGCTCCATTGTTACAATTGCCTGATTTTTCTAAATCTTTTGAAATTGAATGTGATGCTTCGGGCAAAGGAATAGGTGCTGTTTTGATGCAAGATTCTAAACCTATTGCCTACTTTAGTGAAAAGTTAAGTGGAGCCACATTGAACTATTCCACTTATGACAAAGAGTTATATGCTTTGGTAAGGGCTTTAGCCACATGGCAACATTACCTGTGGCCAAGAGAGTTTGTCATTAAAACTGATCATGAATCCTTGAAATACTTGAAGAGTCAAGGTAAGCTTAGTAGAAGGCATGCTAAGTGGGTTGAATTCATTGAAACGTTTCCTTATGTAATTTCTTACAAACAAGGGAAAGAAAATGTTGTTGCTGATGCACTTTCAAGGAGGTATATCTTAGTTTCTACCCTGACTTCTAAATTAATGGGTTTTGATCAAATCAAGGGACTTTATGCTAATGACGTTGATTTTGGCAAAATTTTTGCAGATTGTAAGTTGAGTCCTTTTGAGAGGTTTAACCTCCAAGATGGCTTTCTCTTTAAGGAAAATAAGTTGTGTATTCCTAATTGCTCTTTACGTGAAGTATTTGTAAGGGAAGCACATTGTGGAGGGCTTATGGGACACTTTGGAGTCCCAAAGACACTAGACATATTGGCCGAAAATTTCTTTTGGCCTGGAATGAGAAAAGATGTTGAAAGAATGTGCGCACAGTGTTTGGAATGTAAACAAGCTAAATCTAAAGTGTTACCACATGGTCTTTACACGCCATTACCTGTTCCTACTTCGCCTTGGATTGATATTTCCATGGATTTTGTGTTAGGTTTGCCTAGAACAAGATATGGTAGGGATAGTATTTTTGTTGTGGTAGATAGGTTCTCCAAAATGGCTCACTTTATTCCTTGTTTAAAGACTAATGATGCCTCACATGTTGCTGGTCTTTTTGTAAAAGAGGTTGTCAAATTTCATGGTATACCTAGAACTATTGTTAGTGATAGGGATGCTAAGTTTTTGAGCCACTTTTGGCGTGTTTTTTGGGGGAAGTTAGGTACTAAATTGTTGTTTTCTACTTCTTGTCACCCACAAACTGATGGACAAACTGAAGTAGTTAATAGAACCTTAGGAAACATGTTGAGGGCTGTTTTGAAAGGTAAATTAACTTCATGGGAAGATCACTTACCTATGATTGAATTTGCTTACAATAGAACAATCCATTCTTCTACAGGTATGTCTCCTTTTGAGGTTGTTTATGGTTTTAATCCCTTCACTCCCCTTGATTTATTACCATTACAAACTAATGATATTGCTAATCTTGATGGTAGGACAAAGGCTGAGATGATGAAAAAAATTCATGAACAAACAAGGCTTGCAATTGAGAAGAAAAATGAGCAAACTGCCTTGAGAAAGAATAAGGGAAGAAAGCAAGTTATTTTTAAACCTGGAGATTTAGTTTGGGTTCACTTTAGAAAGGAGAGATTTCCTTCCAAAAGGAAGTCAAAGTTGCATCCTAGAGGAGATGGCCCATTTCAAGTCCTTGAAAGGATTGGGGACAATGCTTACAAGTTGGACCTTCCTGGTGAGTTCCAAGTAAGTGCCACATTTAATGTTGCTGACTTATCTTTGTTTGATGTAGGATCGAATTCGAGGACGAATTCTTTTCAAGAAGGGGGGAATGATAGCATCAAGAACAAGGATATAGTTAAGGACAATGATAGAGATGATAGAGTTTTGGAAGCTCTAAGGCCATTTACAAGATCTCAAGCTAAAGAGTTGCAAGCTAAGGTTGCTAGACTTCAATGGCAAATAAAGAAGCTTTTAATTGTAGAGGAAGAGCTCAAGCCCAAAGGAGATGAATTGTCCAAGTTTTACAACTATTTGGTAGTCCAAATTGAAGTCCAAGAGGAGGAAAATTGGGTTACCAAATCAGCCCTTGAAGTCCACCAATAGGGCTCAAAATGACCTTAAAAGAGGTCCAAAAGGGGGTGTTTCAAAAGGAGCCCAATTGGAGTCCAAACCAATGGCCCAAACTAGTTATTTTAAGGCCCAAATCTGCCCCAAAGGGTCTTGGCCGCCCCCACCTAATTTTAATGACTTTTCTTACTCTTTAGCAACCACCCTACCTAATTGTAATGACTTTGTATGCCTTAGCAACCACCCTACCTAATTTTAAGGACTTTTATGCCTTAGTATTCCTATAAATAGGGAGTTCTTCTCATTCATAAGACACAACATTTATTGATTAAGTATATCATACTTTGAGAGTTCTTTTGAACCTTTGTTACTTGTGCTTTGAGATTTATCTTTCAACCTTTACTAGTTCTTAGTTCAAGGTAGTAAGATTACTTCTCTTTTATGATATCTTTGATTCCTTTGTGGTATTCTTAGAAGGCGATTAATACTAGTTATTAATTGTTGTCTCAAGTTACTCGTAAAGTGGTCAAGATCCGAATCTATTGTTTTGATTTGCTTTTTAAGTAAAGGCGTTTGATTTCTTCCATAAATCAAGACGTTGTTACTTTGATCTTGTCAAGGCTATAGAACTTACTTTCTTGGAAGTTCTTGGAATTCTTTCCTTGAATTCGTCCCATATCCTTTATTTTCATCTCTTTAATTCTAATTGTTCAATTCCTTGTTGTTATTGTTTCCGCATTTACTTCTCAAATTCTTACTCTAATTTGGATTCCCGACCTAGTTGTTATCAGTTTTGGAGGTCCAGAGTAGATTTAGGCTTGAATTGGCGAAATTGGAATTTTGGCATTTTCCGGTTGATAGGTGAGATTTTGATATAGGGGTTGCAATGGAATTCCGGGAGTTTCAGTAGGTCCGTTGTGTCATTTGGGATGTGTGTGCAAAATTTCAGGTCATTCAGACATGGTTTGATAGACTTTTTGATCAAAAGCGTAATCCGGAAGATTTTGGAACCTTAGGCTTGAATTTGATGTGTTTTGGTTGATTCGATGATGTTTGAGATGTTTTGAAGATTGGTATAAGTTTGGATAGTGGTATAGGTCTCGTTGGTGCTTTTGGTTGAGCTCCCGGGGGCCTCAGGGTGATTTTGGATGGTTAGCGGAAGATTTGAGTTGGGTTTTGGCAGGTGAAGTTGTTCCCAGTGCTATCATAACCGCACCTGCAGCTAGGGGACCACAGGTGCGGTCACGCAGAAGCGAAACTGGAGTCCCAGATGCGGCCAAGGAGAGTGTCAGCTGGAACCGCAGAAGTGTTTGAGGAAGCACACCTGCGATAGCACATGTGCGGGATTTGCATCGCAGATGCGGCGCCTGGAATTTTAAGTGGGACCGCAGATGCGGTGTCTTGGACCGCAGAAGCGTTAATGGTGTCGCAGGTGCAGAATCCCTGGGCCAGAAAGTATAAAAGGCCTCCTTTGCGATTTTTGAGTTGTTCTTCACCATTTTTATTCGGGTTTGAGCTTGGGGAAAGCTATTTTGAAGAGGGATTCAAGGGATAACACTTGGAGGTAAGATTCATGGACTTAATACTCGATCCTAATGTGATTTCTACCTAATTAATCATAAAATTTAATTCTAATATTGAAGAACTAGGGTTTGTAATTGGAGACCTCGAATTTGGGATTTGAGGGGTTGTTTGTGGTTGGATTTTGATGCTTTTGATATGAATGAGCTTGGGGAGTGATAAGGAGTCTATTAATATAATTTTTATCAGAATTCGAGACGTGGGCCCGGGGGTCGGGTTTGGCCAATTTCGGAATTTGTGTTGTAGTTTGATTTCTTTCAAGTGGGCTTTGTTCCCTTAGCATATATTGATGGTTTTGCACTGATTTTGGTTAGATTTGGAGCATCCGGAGGCCGATTCTAGAGGCAAAGGCATTGCGGGCTAGAGTTTGGACCGGATAGAGGTGAGTAATGATTGTAAATTTTGTCCTGAGGGTATGAAACCCCGAATTTCATATCGTTGTGCTATATTGAGGTGACACACACGCTAGATGACGAGCGTGGGGTCGTGCTCCGTTGGGAATTGTGACTTAGTCCATCCCGAATGACTGTTTTACCATGTATTTGATTGAAAACTGTTTGCTATCATCATGTTTGGGGCTGCATGCCATATTTGGGCCTTGTGCCAACTATTTGGACCCTTAGGAGATTTTTACTGCTATTTCCTCACTGTTTGGATTTTATATCAGTGCTTAGTCATGCTATATTATACTGTTTTCATAACTCAGCCATGTTTACTCTATTTTAACACTTTAAATGATATTTTGGGCTAAGCATCATGTTTTACTGTGCCTGAGTGGCTTTTAGAGATTTTTGACTGAGTAGGGCCGAGGGCCTGTGTTGTGAGGATTTTTATGGGATCGGGCTGCACATCGCAGTAGTGTTGTACTGATTATGATTATGAGGCTGAGGGCCTGAGTTGTACGCCACGGGGTGGCTTGATATGACGTCGAGAGCCTATTGATTATTCCACGAGATGGCTTGATATTGCGCTTGGGCCGTAAGGGGACCCTACGGGAGTCTGTACACTCCCAGTGAGCGCGGGTACCCATTGTGATATGAGATATAGCCCGAGGGGCTGGTATTGTTCAATGTTATTGCCCGAGGGGCTGATTCTGTTGAATTGTGCCCGAGGGGCGGATTTTATGTGTTTATCTTCTCTCACTGCTTTTCATTTACTTTTTTAACTGTTAAAAAGGTATTTTAATGAAGCTTATACTGAACTAAGGCGTTCCTTCAAGATTTCACTATTTTATTGCATTTTATTGGTTTTACTCTACCTCTTTATAGCATGTTGTTGTGTTTTACGTGACTTCTTATTGCTTAGTCTTCATTTATTGTTATTACTCACTGAGTTGGAGTACTCACTTTACTCCCTGCACCCTTTTTGCAGATTCAAGAGCTTCAGGTCCCGCCAGTGAGGGTTGATTGCTCCTAATAGGCCATTTGGAGTCCACTAGGTAGCTGCTCGGCGTTCGCAGTCCAGTGTTTTTCCCTCCTATCTTACTTTCTATTTCTAGTTCTGTAATAGACTGTATAAACTCCTTCAGACTCTTATACACATGTTTAGATGCTCATGACTGGTGACACCCCGATGTCGGGCAGTGTTGGTTTCCGCCAAATTGTACTATTTCACTATTATCTTTGGGATTTAATCATGTTAATGACTTAAATTATGTTATTTTAATTGTGTAAAATGAATTGGGTGTTGTGTCGGCTGGCTTTGTCTTCACGAGAGGCGTCATCACGACCGGATCTAGGTTTAGGGTCGTGACAGAATATCATTTTACAGGAATGAATCACATAGACATCCTTAACTGCTAAGAGTAGAACTACTTATGAAATAGCATTACGTTTACGTATCGTTACTTGGATCATGCCAAAAGAAAGAAGGATTAGCCTTAACATACATAAGTCTATTCTCTTGACATTCCTTCTAACACATGCCAGTCACGACGAAACACATAATGGCGAGATCAAAGTATGAAAAAATCCGTATGATATTCTTGAGAAAGATTACACCGTACTCCCTTAGAATCGAAATTTCACGTTGTGATAACATTAGGTACACTTTGTATAAAATATTTGAATCAATTTCGTTGCTATTGCAACATTAGCGTTGGTGAATCTTTCCCCCTTAGGAAAGAGAATTCCATGTGTTAGCTAAGCATTTTCCTTTTGCAATAGCATTGCTGAATCTTTCCCCCTTAGGAATGAGAATTCCATGTGTTAGCTAAGCATTTTCCTTTATTAATTAGAGGGTGATTGTATCATAGTGAGTTGTCCCCTACCAAACTATTCTCTAAATGTCACCTTACTCTACAATGACTTAAGAATCATCTTAAATTAAAAGGGGGCTGCCACGTTTTGGGGTGTGCAAGCTTATCCAAAATATTGAATTAATTAATTAATATTCCACTAAAAATTATTAGTTAACCAATTATCCACATACTTAAAAATTATCCCAAATTACTTAAAATACTACTCACTTTTAACATACTTTATGTACCCTACTATCATGGTCATGTTGTACTATATAAAATAAATACATACACTATTATTTCATTAAAACGTCCATGTATATATATATATATTTTTTTTTTCTCAACTTCTAATTTTTCTAATCTCATATAAAGAGTACAAATTTTCGTATGCTAAATTCTTAAAATGATAAAAAGATAATCTTCTTTTCTTGTGAAAAAATAATTCCTATCTTTACAACAAAGAAAACCTCATAAACTTTCTCATATTATGAGTATAATTTACCATATCCGAAAATAGTAATAATTGTAACTATCCAAAATTATACTTATGAAACTAGCCCGAAACAATGATATGATGTGCCAAATAATAACAACAGAGACAGAGACATGATATGATATGCATGAATAAGACTGAGTATTTATCAATGAATCTAATGAAATGACAGCAAGAATCGACCACTTGGGTCTCAATAGTATCGGCGTGAAGCTCTAACAGGATAGCTAGCATGATTTACAGCACATTTACTTTAATCACATGATAGAAACAAGGATACCAACAAGAAAAAGTCACTAAGCAGTGCCATGGAATGAACCAGGCCACAATTCTCACGGTGCGCGCTCGCACACCCATCACTTGGCATGTGCGTCACCTCAATACAGTCATATAGCACATAGTTTGGGGTTTCGAACCTTTAGAACCAAGTTTGGAAGCGTTACTTACTTCAAACCAAGCCAAATCCTACTCCGCTACGCCCTTGCCTTTGGAATCGGCCTCCAAACGTCTCGAATCTAACAAAAAACAATACAATGCAATCAATATAGGCCAAGGAATCAATTCCACACGAAAAACTATACAAGATTTATCAAGATCCGACATCAAATGATCCCTCAAATCCCCAAATCAAATTCTCCAATTCCAAGCCTTTACCCCTCATTTTCATCCCTAATTCCTACTAATTACATACTTAAACAACTAAAAATCACCATAATCATTAGTGTTAGGCTCAAGAAACTTACCTCAATGAAAACCCCCTTGATTCCCTCTTCAAAACTCCCCAAAAGCTCCAATCATGTCTTCAAAAATGGTGGAAATAGGAAAAAATTCGCGAAAGGTTTAATTTATACCTTCTGCCCAGGCATTTCCGCACCTGCGACCTATTTCACGCACCTGCGGTCAAGGCGCCGCATCTGTGGTTTTTACTTAACTCACCAGCTTCTGCACCTGCGCCCAGGCCTTGTACCTGCGGGCTCGCACCTGCGGTCCAATATTCCGCTCTTGCGACAAATTCCATATCTGCGGTTGCTTCCCGCGTCTGCGATTATCGCACCTACGGTTCCCACTCCGCAGGTGCGGAAACATCAGAAGTAGCAACTTCAGCTGTAAAATCCCACTTCCAAACTCTCCCTTAACCATTCGAAATCATCTCGAGCCCCTCGGGGCCTCAACCAAATATACCAACACATCACATATCAACACACAAACTTAGTCGAACCTCCGCAACACTCCAAACAACATCAAAACACCAAATCACCCTCGAATTCAAGCCTAAGAACTTCTAAACTTCCAAATTCTAAAAACGATGCCGAAACATACCAAACCTCTTCCGAATGACCTGAAATTTTGCACACACGTCAGAAATGACACTACGAACCTACTCCAACTTCCATAATTCCATTCTAACCCCGATATCAAAATTTCCACTTCCTACTGAAATTCGCCAAATTTCTAATTTCGCCAATTCAAGCGTAATTCTACTACGAATCTCCAAATCACATTCCGGATGCGCTCCCAAGTCCAAAATCACCTAACGGAGCTAACCGAACCATTAGAATTCACATCCGAGATCGTTTATATATCAGTCAATATCCAGTTGACTTTTCCAACTTAAACTTTTAAATAGGAGACTAAGTATCTCATTCCACACCGAAACCACTCAAAACCCAAACCAACCAACACGATACGATGAAATACAGCTGAAGAACATATAAAGAAGCAAAAATACAGGAAACTAGGCTATAATTGATGAAATGACCGGCCGGGTCGTTACACAGCGCATGTGCGATTATGATAGAACCGGGGAGCTTTAGCTCTTGCTCCAAGTTTCCAATTTGGTCCGAGCCTCGTCCGATTGACACTCGTGGCCCTGCCCGAACATGCCAACAAGTTTGGAATCATAAAACGGACTCGCTCGAACTCTCTGAATGCCTGAAACAACATTAAAACTAAGAATCACACCCTAAAACCAATTGAATCAAACTTATGAACTTCAAGTTTTTCAATTTACTTCCAATGTGCCGAAATGTACTTATACTACTCGGAATGACACCAAATTTTACGTGAAAGTCTTAAATGACATTACAGTACTATTCCCGGTCTCAGAATTCCATTTGGAGCTCGATATCTCCAAAACCCGCTCCAAACTAAATTTAAAGAACTTCTAAAATCTTCAAGAACAACCTTTCACTATTAGGATTCGAACATACACCCAAGTCCGAAATCATCATACGAACCGACTAGATCATCAAATCCCGATTCCGAGGTCGTTTACTCAAAATGTTGACCGAAGTCAAACTTGACCTTTTAGGCCAACCTTAAGGAACAAAGTGTTCTGATTTCAACTTGAATTCTTCCAAATCCAGAACTAACCATCCCCAAGAGTCATAAATCTGTGAAAGTAAGTACGTGAAGTCTTATTTAGGGGAACGAGGTTCTAGAAAGCAAAACGACCAATTGGGTCATTGCATAAATAATTGATAGGGATCACATACCTCTTGATGTTAATGAAATCCCTCCACAAAATACTCTCAAAATTGCCTAAGACCAAGTAGAAAATGAGGAAAATAAAGCTAATTCCCGTAATAAAAAGCTCTTACATCAGTCACAGATGTCTTATTTGTGACATCTTGTTCACAAATGTGAGGGTCGTAAGTGAGACAAAACAATCGCAAATGCGATGGTTGGCCTTCCCTGACAGGGTTGCAAATGCGACCAAGATCTTCGCAAATGCGATGAGGTGCTGATCGAAAAAGCGAAGGAAACACTTGCAAGTGCGAGTCCTGCCTCGTTCAGGCTTCATCGCAATTGCGAAGCCAACCTCGTAAATGCGAGGTTCACAAATGCGAACAAAACCTCGCATTTGCAATGCCTGAGGCACCAGCAAAAAAACCCAGAAAAATGAAGTCATTTCCATCCCTCGGAAAGCGTCCGAAACTCACTCGAGCCCTTGGGGCTCCACACCAAACATCCATACAAGTCGAAAAACATCATACGAACTCGCTCGCATGATTGATACACCGAAAAAACATTTAAAAGCACAAATCAGATGCCAAAATGCATGAATCAAATCACGAAACTCAAAATTTCTAAAAACATTTCCGCGCGTCCGATTCCTATCAAATCAACTCAGAATGACGCCGAATTTTGCGTGCCTTAAATCACCATACAAAACTATTACCACGATCGGAATCCCAAATGGACCTCGATAAAACCAAAACCTACGTCGAACCAAATTTAAAGAACTTGAAAACCTTCAATGCGCCAACTTTCAACTTCATGCGCTGAAATGCTCCCGGGTCATCCGAAACCTGATCGAAACATATGCCCAAGTCCAAAATCATCATATGAACCTATTGGAACTGTCAAATACGAGTTCTGAGGTCATTTACTCAAAACGTTGACTCAAGTCAAACTTAACTATTTTAAGCCATTATCAAGGAACTAAATGTTTCGCTTTCAACTCAAACCCTTCCAAACCTGAACTAACCATCCCAAAAAGTCATAAAAAAGTAAAAGCACATACATAAGTCTTATTTAGGGGAACGGGGATCTAGAAAGCAAAATGACCATTTGAGCCGTTACAGCTGAAACGAGGATGTTAAGGTGGATGTGTGGGCACACTAAGATGGATAAGATTATAAATGAAGATATTCGGGAGAAGGTGGACATGTCCCCCATGAATGACAAGCTACGGGAAGCAAGGCTCAAATGGTTCGGAGGAGAAGCCTAGATGCACCGGTAAGGAGGAGTGAGCGGATAGCTTTGGTGGGTACGAGGAGAGGTAGAGGGCGGCCTAAGAAGTATTGGGGAGAGGTAATCAGGAAGGACATGACATGACTTTAGATTACCGAGTACATGGCCCTAGACAGGAAGTTGTGGAGGTTGAGCATTAAAGTTGTAGGGTAGGAGGTAGTTGTGCATATTTCTACATAGTACTAGAGTAATGCTAGTCTGTTAGGACTTAGTCTTAGACTGTTAGTGGTTAATGTTGAGTCACACTACTTTTTCGTTCCTCTTAGTGTCGGACTTCATCTACTGGTTATTGTTTAGATTTTCATCTATTTTCTGATTCTGGTGATGTTGTTATTTGTTCCGTAGTTTCTATTTATGGTACTGATATATTTCCTCTCTTCGTCTTATTTTTGTCTTTTTGACCCGAGGATCTTTTGGAAAGAGCCTCTCTATCCCCTCGGGGTAGGTAAGGTCTTCTACGTATACACTATCCTTCCTATACCCCACTAGTGGGATTTCACTAGGTCGTTGTTGTTGTTGTTGTTATTATTTTTAACATAATATTTTTGTAACGACGCGACTGGTCGTTTTGATCTATAGCGTATTGTTCGGAAGTTTGAGGCCATGAGTAGCTTTACTTCAGGTATTATGACTTGCATGCATGGTCGGGATTGAATTTCGGGAAGTTCGGAGTAGATTTGGAAAGACAATTCTCATTTCAGAAACTTTAAGTTGAAAAAATTGACTAAAGTTTGATTCTTGAGTAAATAACCTCATAATAGGGATTTGAAGGTTCCAACAGGTTCGTATGATGATTTTGGACTTGGGAATATGTCCGGATAGGTATTGGATGACCCGTGAGCGTTTCAGCGCCTATTGTGGAAGTTGGCATTTTGGAAGAATTTCATAAATTTGGGTTGCAATGCATTTCAATGTTATCGATGTCCGTTTGGGAGTTCGAGTATGGGAATAGCTCCGTATGGTGATTGTGGTATTGGGAGTGCATCCGAAAGTAGATTCGGAGGTCTATGCATCATTTTGGGGTCATTTGGAGAAAGTTAGAAATTTAAAGGTTTTTGAGAAGTTTGACCGGAAGTGGACTTTCAGATATCGGGGTCGAATTCTAATTCCGAAAGTTGGAGTAGGTCCGTAATGTCGAATGTGGCATATGTACAAAATTTGAGGTCAATCAGACGTGATTTGATAGGTTTCGACATCGAATGTCGAAGTTTGAAGTTCTAAAGTTCATTGAGCTTGAATTGGGGTGCTCCATCTTCATCATCTATGTCAGGGTAAGTGATTCCCACCTATTGCAAGTTAATTACTTGGATTATATCTAGATTTTAACATGGAAAATTATGGGAAATTAGTGGAAATTTGGGTTTTCGAAGAAAAACCTAGAAATTTATATTTTTGGATTTTGACCACGAAATTGGACATGGAACTTGGACTAAATTATATATTTGAGTTCGTGGTGCTTTGGGTAAAGTTTATTTTCAAAAAATTTTGGAATCCGGGCACGTAGGCCCTTGGATGATTTTATCAACTTTTCAAACGGAGTTGGAAATTATTGTAAATAGGATTATAATGGGTATTTGAGTATATATTAATGGGTTTGCATAATTATTGACTAGTTTTGGAGTGCTGGGCATCGGTTTGAGCCGTCGGAAGGGCTTAGAAGCAAGTTATGGAGCTTCAGAGCGAGGTAAGTCTCCTTTCTAACCATGTAAGAGGGAATTGATCCTGTAGGTGAACTAAATTATTGTGTGCTTCTATTTGTGGGATCTACGTACGCACGAGGTGACGAGAGTCCGTACGTAGTTACTAGCTATGCCTATGTCCGGGTAGTTTTAGGCTTATATCATGACTTGTTGATATTGTTGTTGATTTATGTTTATTATTTGCCTTGAGAAGAAGCGAGATTGAGTTATCTTATTAAACATTTTTGAAAGGAGTCGAAATTGAGGAAAAGTTGTGAACTTAAAAGTTTTCATTTGAAATTCGTAATTTAAAAGAATTTAGGAATATTTGAATAACCTAAGAAATCTATGTGTAACCGCATTGCACATATATCCGCGAGCGGGGTAATTCCTTAAACTTATATTTGACCGCATCACAAGTATGATTCGCGAGCGCAGAAATCCCTTAAACTTATATTTGACCGTGTCGCAAGTATGATTTGCGAGTGGGGTAACTCCATCTACTACTCTCGTGGGAGCGGGCCGATCGCCTCGGCAGGTTAATAGATGAATCTATGGTTTGCGCCATTCGACCCTCGGTAGTGCATAATTTACTTTTATGTTGGATCGGTCCGTACGACTCGGCATTTCCTATATATATATATATTATCCGCATGGAATCGTGCGTAATATTTGGCAAGAAGCTAGTGTTTCTGAGGGTTTTTCCATGATTTGAATTATGACAACCTTTTGATGAAATCCACTGTATCTACATATATATGCTCCGGTTACGGCGGGAACTTGCTAGTTGAGAGCTTGAGTAAATTGTAAAGAGAGGAATTGTACCACCCATTTTATACTTGTTTGTTTCATATAATTACTCTGTTTCATATTTATTCACTTCCTTACTGCACTTGATATTATTGGACCACTAGTAAGTGTCGAAGTCGACCTCTCGTCACTACTTCTTCGAGGTTAGACTGGATACTTACTGGGTACGTGTTGTTTTTGTACTCATACTACACTTGCTGTACATTTTGTTGTACAAGCACATGTATGTCTAGTGGCCTCGTGGGCGCGGCGGTATGGTTGATACAGAAACTTAGGTGAGCTGCATCTTATGAGACGATCCGCAACCAACAGAGCTTCCTTCAGAGTATTTGTATTTTCTTTTCTGTCCAATTTGTATTTCGAGCAATTATTTTATTTCATTTTATTTCATAGTAATTGCTCATGCACTTGTGACATCGGGATCTGGGATGATGATGGGATATTCGGTAATGAAATGGTAAACATTTTTATTTATTTTCTTAAAGTTCATCTGTTACTAGTGAAATTGAAGGAAACTTTATGATTTCAAAAATATAAAGAGAATTTAATTAACTATTTAGTGTTGGCTAGCTTGACAACATGTCCGGTGCCATCACGACCTTTAATGGATTTTGGGTCGTGACAATATGGTATCAGAGCACTAGGTTCACTTAGGTCTCACGAGTCATGAGCAAGTCTAGTAGAGTCTTGCGGATTGGTACGGAGACATCTGTACTTACCTTCGAGAGGCTACACGGCTATTAGGAGCATTTTCCTTCTTGATTCCTCATCGTGCGGTTTGATTCCTTTGAGGCTTATGTCTTTGTTTCTTTCTTACTCAATCTTATGCAATATGAAACTCTTGTTATCAATTGAGAATTGAGAAATTGTAATGGTACTACAGATGTGGTGCGGGATGTTCTTCCATGCGTATTTGATTGGGCTATTGTCGTCGCCTTGCGGAAAGCTGTTCTGTCGTTTCAGCTTAGTATCAGTGTTACCTAAGGTTTTGAGATTTGGCATTAATTGTTATGACAATTCGTGCATTGCTATCGCACAGTATTAGTGTTATGGTAGGGTGCTTGTCTATGCGTTAAAGCAGTGAATGACTTGGAAAGATGTTTACTTAATGCAAGATTTAGAGATTCAGAATTTTATTTTTGGCAGAGGAGAGGCAATCGGGCTATGAATGTTCAAGTTTGGTTTGATGGAGTAATGAGACTTGGTATTTTCGAGCGTGGTGGAATTTTCATCTGTGATGTAGTGTCATTGTCCTTGTTGAATACGTTAAGTTCACATGTGTTATGGTTTTCTTCAATTTGCCTTTGGGGCAGAGTAGTATATGGGGTTTGTGGTAGGATGACTACACTCATTGAGAAAATTTTAGTGTGATTTGGGATTCATAGTATAGCTGGTCGCCACTATGGCGCGGTCCTTACTACCCACTGGAGCAGCCAATACCGCATCTGGAGCAGACCTTCCAACAAGCCGACATTATTTATGGATCGGATGAAGAAGAAGCCCTTGCAGCAGTGAAGAACTTGTTTCTAGAGGACAATGATATGGACTGTTGCATTATTCTTGAGGAGGAGGGGGAGGAAGGCCCTTCCATACAGTCTGTGAGTAGAGGGGCACATCTCGAAAATTGGACCATCATGACAACCAAAGCCCGACGAGCCTCGGGCATTACTATTACTTGTCTTGATGAACCAATGACTGTGACATGCAATGAGACAAAGCAATAAACGGACATGGATTCAAAAGAAGATGACATACCTGACGAGATTGTCAAAGAAGTTGAGAACTTTGAGAACAGACCTAAGTCCAACCTGGACGAGACCAAAATTGTCAACCTGGGAGATGCAGAAAACGTCAAGGAAACGCGAATAAGCATTCACCTATCTCTATCAGAGAAGAAATAATACAATAGAATTTCTAAAGGAGTATGAGGACATATTCGCCTGGTCATATGATGACATGACTGGTCTGAGTACGCCTATTGTGGCTCACAAACTGCCAACCAATCCAATGTGTCCACCGGTAAAGCAAAAGCTCAGAAAGTTCAAGCCTGATATGAGTTTGAAAATCAAGGAAGAAGTCACCAAGCAGATCAATGCTAAGGTTCTCAGGGTAGTAGAATACCCGACATGGTTAGCCAACATTGTGCCAGTGACAAAGAAGGATGGGAAGGTTAGAGTCTGTGTCGACTACCGGGATCTCAACCGGGCCAGTCCGAAAGACGACTTCCCTTTGCCAAATATACACATCCTGATTGACAATTGCACCAAGCATGAGCTATAGTCATTCATAGATTGCTTCGCTCGTTATCATTAGATCTAGATGGATGAGGAAGATGCTGAGAAAACATCTTTCATTATGCCGTGGGGAGTGTACTGTTACAAGATGATGCCATTCGGCCTAAAGAATGCAGGGGCCACATACATGAGGGCCATGACTACCATCTTCCATGATATGATACACAAGGAGATAGAGGTATATGTGGATGATGTTATTATCAAATCCAAGAAGGCCACTAACCACATAGAAGATCTGAGGAAGTTCTTCAATAGACTGTGGAGATACAACCTGAAACTAAACCCCACAAAGTGCGCATTTTGGGTTCCTGTTGGGAAATTGCTTGGGTTTATTATGAGCCGCCAAGGAATAGAATTGGATCCATCGAAAGTCAAAGCCATTCAAAAACTACCATCGTCAAGGAACAAGAAGGATGTGATGAGTTTCTCGGGAAGGCTTAACTATATCAGCCGATTCATAATACAGTCTACAGTTATCTGTGAGCCAATCTTTAAGATGCTAAAGAAGGACGCCGCCACCAAATGGACCGACGACTGCCAAAAGGCCTTCGACAAAATCAAGGAGTACCTGTCAACACCACCAATCTTAGTCGCGCCCGAGCCAGGTAGACCCTTATTACTCTACCTTGCAGTGTTAGATAGAGCTTTGGGTTGCGTTCTGGGGTAGAACGATGAAACAGGGAGGAAGGAACAAGCCATTTATTACCTTAGTAAGAAGTTCACCCCGTACGAGGCCCGGTATTCTCTATTGGAATGCACCTGTTGTGCTTTGACCTGGGTAGCTCAGAAGCTGAGACATTACTTCTGTGCCTATACTACATATCTCATATTGAGAATGGATCCCTTGAAGTACATCTTTCAGAAGCCCATACCCACCAACAAGCTAGCCAAGTGGCAAATCCTGTTGAGTGAGTTTAACATTGTTTACGTAACTCAGAAAGCGATTAAGGGACATGTACTGGCAGACCACCTTGCTGAAAACCCCGTGGATGGAGGATACGAACCCCTGAAAACGTATTTTCCTGATGAAGAGGTATCATACATAGGAGAAGACATTGTGGAATCCTATGATAGTTGGAGAATGTTTTTCGATGGAGCAACAAACTTCAAAGGAGTTGGCATAGGAGCAGTCCTAATATTAGAAACCGATCAGCATTATCCGGTGTCTGCCAAACTCAAGTTCCCCTGCACCAACAATATGGCTAAGTATGAAGCCTGCATCTTAGGACTCAAAATTGCCATTGACATGAACGTTCAAGAGCTGCTATTGGAGATTCAGATTTGCTTATACATCAGGTACGAGGAGAATGGACAACCAAGAACTCCAAGATACTCTCGTATCTGCATCATGTGCAGGAATTGAGAAAGAGGTTCACGAAGATGGAATTACAGTATGTTCCCAGAATGAGTTTGCCGATGCATTGGCTACCCTATCATCTATGATACAACATCCCGACAAGAATTTCATTGATCCTATTCCGGTGAAAATCCATAATTAGCCAGCTTACTGTGCCCATGGTGAAGAGGAAGAAGACGGAAAGCCTTGGTTTCATGATATCAAGGAATATTTAGCAAAAGGAGAGTACCCGGAGCTTGCGAATCCTACTCAGAAATGCACACTTTGGAGATTGTCCAACAACTTCTTTCACAGTGGAGGAATCCTATATAGGAGGACTCCTGATTTAGGATTATTAAGATGTGTTGAAGCAAAGGAAGCATCTAGGCTACTAGAGAAAATTCATGCTGGGACTTGCGGTGCACATATGAACAATTTTGTGGCAAGGAAGATACTCCGGGCTGGATGCATCCAGTATGTCCAGAAATGCCATCGCTGTCAGATACATGCAGACATGATAAAGGTACCTCCAAGAGAGCTTAATACAACAAGCTCACCATGGCCGTTCGCCGCCTGGGGAATGGACGTTATTGGACCAATCGAGTCGGCTGCTTCTAACGGACACAGGTTTATCCTAGTAGCCATCGACTATTTCACCAAATGGGTCAAAGCAGCATCTTACAAAGCAGCGACTAAGAAAGTCGTGGAAGACTTTGTCCGCGGCCACATTGTTTGTCGATTCAGAATTCCAGAGTCAATCATTACTGATAATGGCTCCAACCTCAACAACGGCTTGATGAAAGCTTTGTGCGAAAATTTCAAGATCAAACATAAGAATTCCACAGCCTACAAACCTCAGATGAATGGAGCCGTCGAAGCCGCCAACAAGAATATCAAGAAGATATTGAGGAAAGTGATAAAGAATCACAGACAGTGGCATGAGAAGTTATCATTTGCTCTATTAGGGTATCGCACCACAGTCCGCATATCAACCGGGGCAACCCCCTATATGGTGGTTTATGGTACAGAGGCTGTCATTCCCGCTGAGGTAGAAACTCCTTCCCTAAGGATCATATAAGAAGCTGAGCTCGACGACGCAGAGTGGGTAAAAAGTCATTTTGAGAAACTAGCCCTTATAGATGGAAAGAGAATGAATGCAGTCTGCCATGGTCAACTCTATAAGAACAGAATGTCCAGAGCCTTCAACAAAAGAGTCAAGCCAAGAGAGTTCGCACCGGGACAATTGGTGTTAAAGAAAATTTTTCTGCATCAAGATGAAGCCAAATAGAAGTTCTCTCCCAACTGGCAGGGTCCATACATAGTCCACCGGGTTTTGACAGGAGGAGCCCTCATACTTGCAGAAATGGACGGAGAAGTCTGGCCAAAGCCGATCAATTCAGATGCAGTCAAGCGTTACTATGTGTAATCTTTATGCTTTTCTTATATGATGTAAATTGAACTACGCCTGACCTGATTCCCGTTTAAGAGGGGATACGTAGACAGCCCTATGGGTTCAGTCATAATGCAATAAAATTTCATTTTCCCTCGTAATTGGAAACTGGGGAAAAATATTGAGGAAGACCCTCAAAATTCCGAAGTAATTTCAGCCGATCGCCACACGAGCAACAGTCAGAAACATCAACCCATCAAAATGGGGCAGAATTTTGAGGAGGACCCTCAAATTTCCGTAGCAGGAGAGGTTGCAATGTCCTGAACTACGTCACATTCGTCGGTTCATCTAAAAGTTATTTTATGTCATACTTTTACAAAATCATGCATGTTTATTATTGAAACTGCTTGTTTAGCAACGCTACCCTAATAATAAAGATGGTATCACCAGATCAAAGTCGAACGAGTCAAGCAAAGCCAGCAGGGATACGAGTTAACCTTCCCCCTTACAAAACTCACGATTTTTCTTTGAATGCAGGCACTAAGATTGTGAAATCATTAGACATATTGTACGCCCACGGGACAAACATTGTTCAAAATACGATTCTCAGAACTGTTGCACTTACCAACATTTGCTATCAGCACACACTAGTGATGTTCTGTATGTCACAATGTTCCTAGTAATCACAACGCCGCAATCTGCTATCAGCTAAGAAAACTCTACTGTCATTTGTTATCTTATTTCTTGCATAAGGCTGCGATTCTGCCTTCCGAGACTAAACGTTGTCTCCATCTGCATTTGCATTGCATAAGGCTACTATTCTGCCTTCCAATCTACATAAGGCTACCATTCTGCCTACCGAGACTAAACGTTGTTTCCATCTGCATTTGCATTGCATAATGCTACTATTCTGCTTTCCAATCTGCATAAGGCTACCATTCTGCCTTCCGAGACTAAACGCTATCTCCATCTGCATTTACATTGCATAAGGCTACTATTCTGCCTTCCAATATGCATAAGGCTACCATTCTGCCTTCCAAGACTAAACGCTGTCTCCATCTGCATTTGTATTGCATAAGGCTACTATTCTGCCTTCCAATTTGCATAAGGCTACCATTCTGCCTTTCGAGGTTAAGCTCTACCTCCATCTGCATTTGCATTGCATAAGGATACTATTCCGCCTTCCAATTCGCATATGGCTACCATTCTGCCTTTCGAGGTTAAGCTCTACCTCCATCTGCATTGCATAAGGCTACTATTCTTCCTTCCAATCTGCATAAGGCTACCATTCTGCCTTCCGAGATTAAGCTCTACCTCAATCTGCATCCGCATTGCATAAGGCTACTATTTTGCCTTCCAATTTGCATAAGGCTACCATTCTGCCTTCTGAGGTTAAGCTCTACCTCCACCTGCATTCGCATCTTTGCATAAGGCTACTCTCCTGCCTTTCGAGACTAAGCTCTGCCACCAATTTTCTTAGAAACTAAGTGATATCCTAAACACTATTTATCTCTCTTCTCTTTCGGGCTAAGCTTTGCCTTCAACCTTACAAGACTAAGCCTTGTCTTGTTATATCATACTATTGCATATCATGGGCTAAAATATCGCCAATCTATCCAAGGGCGTCATAGTCTAAAGTCACCATCCTCACAGCCTGAAGACACCATGCCATGACCTGAGGATCTTCCAAAATTTTCATGTCATCATTCAAAGGCGTCATAGTTCGGAGGAACCATTTTCATTGCCCGAGAACATCATTTCATGGCCTGCGAATCCCTCATTAAACAATTCATGGCCCGGGACGTCATGGTCTAAGGACGTCATCTTTAATCGTCCGAAGACAACCTTCATTGTCCAAAGGGAATTTGCATCATGTTTAAATTTTCACAAATATGTTTGTAGCGTATTTTATCTGCAGGTAATCAGTAAGCAACCACTATCCTAGCAGGAGCAATCCATCTCCAGTTCCCTCCAACCTTCCCGAGCCTTAAATTCTCACCGTAACCGCTTCCACACCTCGTGTCCGTTCTTACAAAATTTCATCGGCATACTCCGCAGGTGAATCTAGAACTACACATGGCCTGATTCCTATAAAACCAGGTATATGTAGGCAACTCGAAAACCGAAGCTCGGCCTCTATCTTTCAAAATATCTCGTTCGGTCAAAATTGGCCATCATGTCTTTACCCGTAAACTCTTTCATCCTTCCCGGGTAAAGAGGGGTAGCTGTTGATACCCAATTTTTCCCTAAATATTTTAAATATGCATAACTACCTTCAAAATAGCATATATATATATATATATATATGCATATTTAAGCATGTCCAATGTTTTTGTTATTTTTTCCCATAATTTTAAGGGATTAAATTGACTTATTTTCTCCCTTTTTTATCCATAAAATCCCCAAGAATTGTTTTCAAAATTATTGTTTTGATAATTCATCTATTTAATTTCTATATTTATGCCAAAATATGACTAAGGTAATTTTTATATACTTTTACAATTACATTTAGTATTTTTAAAGCTAAATTGTACATAATTGCAATATTAGCCCTTTTAAGATTTAATTATTTTTTATACGCATAAAATTAGATATCGTATTTTAAATTTTTAATTATGTATTTCAAATCATTTTGGCACCTTAAATTTATTTTCAAGAAATTGGCTGTTATTTTTTACAAATTAAATGGGTGAAATTGGCTATTTAAATAAAAGCCAAATTTGGCTTTCAATTATAACCAAAATTGGACCCCTTTCCACCCCAATTTCACACCCAAACCACCCGACCCAGATCCTATACACGTCTATCTGACCCAAGCCATCCTAAATCCTGGCCGTTGATATCTTAGATCAACGGCCCTCGTTCAACCTTTCCTTTTTAATTCTGAGAGACGCCCCTAACCCTAATCTCTTTTCTAAGGGCACCGCCCTCATATGCTCTCGTCTCTCTTCTCTCTCGACCTAACCCTAATTACTTTTCACCGCCTCCTTCTCCGGTCATCTCCGACGACCACCCTTTCAAACCCAAGCCTCCAATGGGTCTCTCATCACCCTTCTCATCATATCTAAGGCCCTCAAGGGTCCTAGGCCATGTCGATTTGGACCTAGGGTTTTTGTTCCTGTTACTTATGGATCTCCGGTGTGATTTTAGGCAAAATCACACCTTATATGTCACGATCGGTGAAGTTTCAACAGGTTCCTTTATTTTTTACTTGATTTTCTTTTGAAACCCTAACTCTCTTCTAAATCTCTCATATCTATGTTATTTTTATGCTTTAAGCCTATCTCCTTCTGTGACTTGCTTATTCTCGAGCTTTCTTCTAAAGATCTTCTACTTTAAACCATTTTTACTCCCTTTGAGAAACTAGGGTTTTCAGATTTCTTTCTATACCTGTTTCGGCTGATTTCTTTATGATTAAACCTATTTCTTTGTTTATCTTGACCGATTCTATGTTCTTACTGCTTTTTAACTCAACTCTGTTCAAAAGTCCTAATTTCTTAAATATTTTCTTTACTTATTTCTGTGTGTTGGCCTGATCTTCTTTACCTGTTTCTGTGTGTTAGATTGGTTTTCTTCACTCTGGTTCTATGTGTTAGCATGACTACTTGACTTTGTTAAGGTTTTGTTGGTTACCATGTTTCCAATGGGTTTTTCTACTGAGTCCTTAGCCTACTTGTGTCACTTCTGTATGATTGTGTCCATCTGGTTTGCTCCTCTCTTGCTTCTTTCTATCGATATGGCTGACCTTGCATGTCTGCTACGCCTGTTCATTCTTCTTTATTTATATGTTGAAGTACATAATCATGACTCCCTCTTGATTGATCCTGATTTCCTTAATTTATGGTTTGATTGCCAGATTTTCTTATAAAACCTTAAAATTTTACTCGACTATTTAAGTTGATTGATTCCATTTCCTTATTTGTTGTGGTGCTTCATTCGTGCTGGATCCTTTCCTTAATTAGTGTATTCTATACTTAGACTCAATCATATGCTCTATAATTTTACTACCCCTTATATAGTAAAAACCAGTCGTTCTCAGCTGATTTTCTTTCCTTGGTTATCCCTATTGGTATTTGTTTAAGCTGTAATTCCTTGATTAAAGAGGAGTACTTGTATTAATTGGATTCTAATTGTGATTACTTCTATAATTGTGCTAAACATTTACTTGTTACCTTATTTTCTACCTATTTTCAAAGCTATAAATACCCTAAGTCTTTCATTAACAACACACGAGACTTGGCTTTCAAAAACCCCTCTCTTACTTAAAAAACTCGGTGTTATTCTACTACTATTAGCCGGCTGCAAGCCAAGGCTAATCATCTGTAAACCATGGTTCTTTCATTTTACTTACCTCTATCTTCACTGGTATGTCCTAGTTTAATTTAAAATCGCAACAAAAACATGTTTCTATTCCTACTTCAGTTTTTTTTATTTCTGGCCTGCTTTTACTTGTGGTTTTGTTGTGAAGTTTGTATCTAAGCATGCTGATATGATTCCCCTCCCTTTAAATTCATGTATTCCCTTTGTGTAATTCAAGCATGCTTGGACAATTGTATTCTTTTACCTACTGTGCATTTACCACTTTGTGAATCCCAAATCCCCTATCCCTACTCCATGTGTTCATGACTGGTTTGTTATTATGCCAGTGTCCAACTATCTCTAAGCATGCACATACCAGTCCTAATACTTCTGCTGGGGTCAGGTGTCTACAATCAATGTATATGTATCCCAAAACCCCCTTAACCCTATGTGTGATTACTGAATTCATTCGCTTGCTATGTGTGGTCTTACCCTAAAGTGTTTGAACTCTGTTTTACTAATCCAACTTCTTTCAACCATCTCTGTTACTAATTGCTTTCAAAATGGACCTTTCAGTCCGGTTTTTTAACAAACTCCTTTCAATCATGTGTCCTGCACTATCACTTTACTCCTAGTTTATAAGTTCTGCCCCCTCTAGTATGTGTACTGCCTTGGGATCCCCTTGAGAACCCTTGGAACTCTAGCATACTGAGGTTGGCTTTCCACACTACACTAGTTCAATGCTTGGCTATTAAGTCTAGGTGTAAGCATTACCCAGGGTCCTTGAGGCCCTTAGGGAACTTTGATGCACCTAGACTCTGATTTGTCTATAGAAACAAGGATTGAAAGACCATTGGAGGCTTTGGGTAACTATGGCCTGATTGTAGTCTCTCTATAGAATAGCTTCTTAATTTTTGTTTCACTTATGTAATTCATTTGTTGGCCTGTAATAATTTGTAAACAGATATTTGGGGCATTTCGTGAAAGGGTGGGTAGATGTATACTTTATGGGGTAACTTGGGTAGAAATCCTACTTTAGGACTTAATTTCGAATCAGCTTGCCTCAATCATTAGAGAACATGACTATAGGGTTTCTGTTCCTGTTGAATCTAATTGCATTTGCATAGTAGAAGAATGCTGTAGGGTTTTCGCTTTCAATCTCATTTGCATCATAATAGAAATCATGCCTATAAGGACTTCACTTTTAATGTCACTTGCATCAGATACAAATCATGTTCTTAAATCCTGCATTTGTCATGTAGAAACCATGTTTCTAGGTTCCAAGTCATCATGTTTTAAATCAACTCAAGTGTAGATACGATGCCTATAGGGTGTAATTCTGATTCAGCAAACCATTCATATGTTACTGCAAGTTGACTAAAACTAGTAATACGCCTAGATACCATGATCTAATTCGCAATTCTGTTTAGCCTAATAGATCAAATGTACCTCGCCTAATTTACTTCTCAAAACTGTGCAATAACTCTTTTTTCTAAAATTAGTCCTTTCAAAACTGCCGTAATCCCATTAGATATCCTGCCTGTAGGTTTAAAAGGGATTATTTCAAAACTTGCTTGTTTATGCATTAACATAAGTATCAGTCCTGCATGTAGGCAAGCCTTAGGGCATTTTCAAAACTTGCACTGCTCTGAAGCAGTTTCTATCACTCAACGTTTCTAAATCCTAATGAGCTGTTAAAAGAGATCCTAGGCAACTAATAGGTTGTGACTTCTGCATCTGAAGGTGGTTTATTCCTGCATAATCATTTAGAAATACTGCTTTAGGACTTTGATTGCTAAAGACCTTATTTGTGGTTGAGTCGTGCTGCATGTATGCTTGTTTGCGGAGAAACTATGAGCCTTTAATTGCTCCATTTATGTGAAAGTCCTAAATTGCTTTTCTTTGACTGTCGCCTTAGAATTTTGCCTTTAAGCCTTAGGGGTATGTCTAGAACTTCCTATAGGAAGAGGTCATAATTCCCTCCGGGAGGGGTCGGGTTGCACGCTGCAATAGTGATATATGATTTGGATCGGGTTGCACGCCGCAATAGTGATATATGATTTGGATCGGGTTGCACGACGCAACAGTGTTATATGCTTTGGATCGGGTTGCGCACTGCAGCAATAATGAATAAAAGTGGATATTGATTCGCTAGTGTTTCCTTATTATTACTAATGCGCACTTTAAGATGTTGTTTATGCTTTTCTCCTGAGTTACTGTTAGTACTTGATATTCCCCGCAGCATGTTTCCCCTTCCCATCTTCAACTGCTAGTTTTTGTTATTATTGCTTGTCGTACATGCTTTAACTGCACGTGTTTATTTGGTAGTCTCGTCCTAGCCTCGTCACTACTTTGCCGAGGTTAGGCTCGATACTTACCAGCACATGGGATCAATTGTGTTGATACTACTCTCTACACTGTGTGCAGATCTCGGTACCAGAGCTTTTGGACCTTAGAGTGGTTGCTGCCTTCAGTCCAGCAGAGACCCGAGGTAGTCCTGCAGACGTCCGCAGGCCTTCGCATCCCCTTCTATATTTTATATTCTATTTTCATTTACTTCAGAGACAGATTGTATCTCTCTTTTTAGACAACTGCTTGTAGTATTTGTAGATGGTCCGTGATATTGTGACACTAGTTCTGGGTAGAGATGTAATTTGAAGGTTTTTGTACTAGTTTTTGGCTAAGTTATCAGATTTCATCTTTTGCATTTCTTTTATTATTATTTTTATTCCGCTATCGATTCCATGTTAATTTAAAATTGTTAAAAGGTTAAGAAAATGGATAATAAAATCTATAACGCTTGGCTTACCTTGCTTTCATGAATAGGCGACATCACGACTCCCGAGGGTGGGAAGTCCGGGTTTTGACAAGGTGGCACGCCACCACGGATATGTTGGTTTGATCGTGTTGCACGCCACAACAGTATGATATTGAGTACAGTTTCCTATATTTTTTCTTGAGTGTTTGCTTCCCATTTTCTGTGGAAGGTTCATAACAGCTTTCGGTTGTCCAAATTAGTTATGTGGGTGGAGTAGTTCTTTACAGAGTTCGTTTTTTCTATGTATCACATTCGAGTTGTAGCATATTGGCATGTTGTGGGATCGCATGAGAATTTTGGTAGTGTTTGAGGTGGCTTATTGCCTGGGAAGCTAATACTGGATGAGACGAGATTATTGGACCTGGGATCGGTGCGGTCAGATTTATATGAAAAATATTAAAGAGCAAATATAGTTATTTGTTTCATAATGAGGCAATGGTTCTTGTCAGGAGGAGAAGTTGAATGAATAATTGACTCAGTAGTCGGTTATGAATCTCTATGCATCTCTTCCATCGTGGTGGTATTGTAGGAATGGGAACATGACTTATATATGTCATGAGATGCTTTGGGAGCATCAGATTCGTGAAATTTCGGCTATTGTTATCAGAGGACATATTATTATGGTCATGTAAGTTATGTGGTGTTTAATGTGGATTCAGCAAAAGTATGCAATCATGTATTGGTACATCGCATAGAGATTGATACAATGTTCGTATGTTGAAAGCAGGCAGGGTGGAAAATTCCAGATGTTGGAATTTGGCTCTAAGGCTAATTTGACTAGACAAAAGGGGAATCTTCAGATTTGCTCGAGAAAATGTGCACAACTAAGTTGTGTTAGCACGGGTAGGTGCACGAGGTATTATATAGTGATTTCAGACAACTCCAGCGCATTTCTTAGCACGTTCGAGGACGAACATATGTTTAAGTTGGAGAGAATGTAACGACTCGACCGGTCATTTTGATCTCTATTGCGTCGTTCGGCAGTTTGAGGCCATGAGTAGCTTCACTTCAAGCATTATGACTTGAACGCATGGTTAGAATTGAATTTCGAGAAGTTCGGAGTTTATTTGGAAAGAAAATTTTCATTTCGGAAGCTTTAAGTCAAAAGAATTGACTAAGATTTGATTTTTGTGTAAACAAGCTCGGGATAGGGATTTGAAGGTTCCAACAGGTTCGTATGATGATTTTGGACTTAGGCGTATGTCCATATCGGGTTTTGGATGACCCGTGAGCATTTCAGTGCCTATTGTGGAAGTTGGCATTTTGGAAGAATTTCATAAATTTGGTTTGTAGTGCATTTCAATGTTATCGATATCCGTTTGAGATTTCGAGTCTAGGAATAGCTCCGTATGGTAATTCTGGTATTGGGCGCACGTCCGAAAATGGATTTGAAGGTCTGTACGTCATTTTGGGGTCATTTGGCGAAAGTTAGAATTTGAAGGTTTTTGAGAAGTTTGACCGGAAGTGGACTTTTTATATCGGGGTCGATTTCTAATTCTGGAAGTTGGAGTAGGTCTGTAATGTCGAATGTGACTTGTGTGCAAAATTTGAGGTCAATTGGACGTGATTTGATAGGTTTTGACATCGAATGTAGAAGTTTGAAGTTCTAAAGTTCATTAAGCTTGAATTGGGGTGCGATTCATGATTTCGATGTTGTTTGATGTGATTTGAGGCTTCGAGCAAGTTCGTGTCATGTTTTGGGACAGGTTGGTTTGATTGGATGGGTTCGAGGGTCTCGAGTGTGTTTCGGATCATTTTGGGCTACTTTGGATGCTGATTTATTGATATATGGTGTTGTTCTTCGCGCTCGGGAAGAAGGATTTAGCTTCTGGCATTTTGTTCTTCGTGTTCGCGAAGAAGGAAATCAATGTTGTACTGGTCTGACTTCGGAGGCTCATATCTTGCAATCTGTAAGGAATTTGGAGATTATTCAAAAATAAAAGTTGTAGCCCTTTATGTCTAGTTTTAAGAATAGTAAACGATTTATCATTTAGATTTGTGTACAAAAATTTATGGCTAGTAAACTACAGGCTGTCCAGAAAGATGAAGAAGAAATTTGTGTTGCATAGGGCTGACTTTGGCGGCTTATATCTCGAAATCTATAAGGAACTGGGAAATGATCAAAACATGAATGTTGTAGATATTGTTGTCTAGTTTTCAAAACGTTAAACCATTTATCATGTGGAGTTGTGTTCAGAAAGTTATGACCATTATACTAGAGGCGGTCTAAGAAGAGTTTGGGAATGTCTTTCGAGAATTTTGTTCATCGCGAACGCGATGGGAGGCCCGCGAACGTGAAGAAGGGTTGCTTGGCAGTGTATAGGTTTGAAAAAATAGGTTTGGCTCATTTTATCTCATTTCCTTCATGGGAGACAACCTAGGAGCGATTTTGAAGCTCCATCTTCATCATCTATGTTAAGGTAAGTGATTCCCACATATTACAAGTTAATTACTTGGATTATATCTAGATTGTAACATGAAAAATCATGGGAAATTAGTGGAAATTTGGGGTTTTGAAGAAAAACCTAGAAATTTTTATTTTTGGATTTTGACCACAAAATTGGACATGGAACTTGGAATTAATTATATATTTGAGTTTGCAGTTTTATGGGTAAAATTTATCTTTGAAAATTTTCGAAATCTGGGCACGTGGGCCCGAGGATGATTTTATCGACTTTTCAAGTGGAGTTGGAATTTATTGTAAATAGGATTATAATGGGTACTTGAGTATATATTATTGGGTTTGCATAATGATTGACTAGTTTTGGAGCGTTGGGCATCGGTTTGAGTCGTCGGAAGGGCTTGAGAGCCGGGTATGGAGCTTCGGAGCGAGGTAAGTCTCCTTTCTAACCTTGTAAGAGAGAATTAACCCCATAGGTGATCTAAATTATTATGTGCTTATATTTGTGGTGGGTGGGTACGCACGAGGTGACGAGAGTCCGTACATAGTTACTAGATATGCCTATGACCGGGTAGTTTTAGGCTTACATCATACCTTGTTGATATTATTGTTGATTTATGTTTATTATTTGTCTTGAGAAGAAGCGAGATTGAGTTAGCTTATTAAATATTTTTGAAAGGAGTCAAAATTGAGGAAAATTTAGGAACTTAAAATTGTTCATTTGAAATTCGTAATTTAAAAAGAATTGAGGAATACTTTAATAGCTTAAGAAATCTATGTATAATCGCGCCGCACGTATGATCCGTGAGCGGGGTAATTCCTTAAACATATATTTGATAGCGTCATAAGTATGATTCGTGAGTGGAGAAATCCTTTAAACTTATATTTGATCGCGTCGCAAGTATGATTCACGAACGGGGTAACTCCTTCTACTACTCTAATGGGAGCGGGCCGATCGCCTCAGCATGTTAATAGATGCATCTATGGTTCGCACCATTCGATCCTCGGCAGTGCACAATTTACTTTTATGTTGGATCGGGCCGTACGCCTCAGCATTTTCTATATATATATATATATATATATATATATATATATATTATCCTCAAGGAATCGTGCGTAATATTTGGCAAAAAGCATGTGTATCTGAAGGTTTTTCCCTGATTTGAATTATGACAACCTTTTTGATGAAATCCACTGTATATATATATATATATATATATATATATATATATATATATATATATATATATATATATATATATATATATATATATGTATGCTCCGATTATGGAGGGAACTTGCTAGTTGAGAGCTTGAGTAAATTGTAAAGAGAGGAATTGTACCATGTATTTTATACTTGTTTGTTTCATATAATTACTCTGTTTCATATTTATTCACTTCCTTACTACACCTGATAATATTGGACCACTAGTAAGTGTCGAAGTCGACCTCTCGTCACTACTTATTCGAAGTTAGACTGGATACTTACTAGGTACGTGTTGTTTTCTTACTCATACTACACTTGCTGTACATTTTGTTGTACAGGCACATGTATGTCTAGTGGCCTCGTGGACGCGTCGGTATGGTTGATACGGAGACTTAGGTGAGGTGAATCTTATGAGACGATCCGCAGTGAGCAGAGTCTCCTTCAAAGTATTTGTATTTTCTTTTTTGTCCAATTTGTATTCGAGGCAGTTATTTTATTTCTTAATAATTGCGCATGCCCTTGTGATACCGGGTTCTGGGATGATAATGGGATATTCAGTAATGAAATGGTAAACATTTTTATTTATTTTATAAAGTTCATCTGTTACTAGTGAAATTGAAGGAAACCTTATGATTTCAAAAATATAAAAAGTGAATTTAATTAACTATTTAGTGTTGGCTAGCCTAACAGACCTTTAATAGATTTTTGGTCGTGACAATTTTAATAATAATTTTGATTGTTATTAAAATGAGTTATATTAAAAATTTATAATATTTTTAAAATTTTAATGAGTTGCTTGAAATATCTCAATTTAAACTTTTCTCGTTATAATACAAAAATTTGTCATCTCAAATTCAAATAAGTTGATAATTTATTTTAAGCTGATTTTTCATTTGTTTTAAATTCTTCTTCTTCTTTTTGTTCCTTGTTTAACGTAATTGCATTATTCTTTACTTAATACTATTATATTGGTAAGCGATTTTTTATTTAAAAGATGGGATTCTAAGATCCAATTTATCCTTATCATGCAATGATATATCTATCTAGATAATCATACAAAAATATTTATTTAAAAAAGAGCAATTAAAAATTAGATATCAAACTTATCCGTCCACATACACCTCTTTTTCTTTCCTAGTAAAAAAATATGATTCATATGCTATTTTTTCTTTTCACTAATAAAAAATATTACTTATTTGATGAAATCATGTAGTTTTCAATCGGATCTTGGGTTATAAATATTGATAATATATTTTTACTTATTTGGATTTTAAAGTACCATTTATAGTTACTTTTGGAATATATAAATTAAATGAATTTAATTAAATATTATATATTATTATTAGTAGGAAAAATCACAAAACTTTCTTTAGATGTTTTCATTAGGTATAGAGATACAGTAGGTAAGTGTGATGACCCAAAAGGTTATCACTTGTTTTAAATGAATTATGCATTTCGAGGCTTTAAAAATCTCTTTCTGTCTCACCTCGATTTGCGTCCTCATACTACATTTGCTGTACATTTTATTGTACAGGCACATGTATGTCTAGTGGCCTCGAGGGCACGTCGGTATGGTTGATACGGAGACTTAGGTGAGGTGAATCTTATGAGACGATCCGCAACGAGCATAGTCTTCTTCAAAGTATTTGTATTTTCTTTTCTGTCCAATTTGTATTCGGGGCAGTTATTTTATTTCTTAGTAATTGCTGATGCACTTGTGACACCGGGTTCTGGGATGATGATGGGATATTCAGTAATGAAATGGTAAATATTTTTATTTATTTTATAAAGTTCACCTGTTACTAGTGAAATTGAAGGAAACCTTATGATTTCAAAAATATAAAAAGTGAATTTAATTAACTATTTAGTGTTGGCTAGCCTGACAGACCTTTAATAGATTTTTGGTCGTGACAATTTTAATAATAATTTTGATTGTTATTAAAATGAGTTATATTAAAAATTTATAATATTTTTAAAATTTTAATGAGTTGCTTGAAATATCTCAATTTAAACTTTTCTCGTTATAATATAAAAATTTGTCATCTCAAATTCAAATAAGTTGATAATTTATTTTAAGCTGATTTTTCATTTGTTTTAAATTTTTCTTCTTCTTTTTGTTCCTTGTTTAACGTAATTGCATTATTCTTTACTTAATACTATTATATTGGTAAGCGATTTTTTATTTGAAAGATGGGATTCTAAGATCCTATTTATCCTTATCATGCAATGATATATCTATCTAGATAATCATACAAAAATATTTATTTAAAAAAGAGCAATTAAAAATTAGATATCAAACTTATCCGTCCACGTACACCTCTTTTTCTTTCCTAGTAAAAAAATATGATTCATATGCTATTTTTTCTTTTCACTAATAAAAAGTATTACTTATTTGATGAAATCATGTAGTTTTCAATCGGATCTTGGGTTATAAATATTGATAATATATTTTTACTTATTTGGATTTTAAAGTACCATTTATAGTTACTTTTGGAATATATAAATTAAATGAATTTAATTAAATATTATATATTATTATTAGTACAAAAAATCACAAAACTTTCTTTAGATGTTTTCATTAGGTATAGAGATACAGTAGGTAAGTGTGATGACCCAAAAGGTTATCACTTGTTTTAAATGAATTATGCATTCCGAGGCTTTAAAAATCTCTTTCTGTCTCACCTCGATTTGCGTCCTCATACTACATTTGCTGTACATTTTATTGTACAGGCACATGTATGTCTAGTGGCCTCGAGGGCACGTCGGTATGGTTGATACGGAGACTTAGGTGAGGTGAATCTTATGAGACGATCCGCAACGAGCATAGTCTTCTTCAAAGTATTTGTATTTTCTTTTCTGTCCAATTTGTATTCGGGGCAGTTATTTTATTTCTTAGTAATTGCTCATGCACTTGTGACACCGGGTTCTGGGATGATAATGGGATATTCAGTAATGAAATGGTAAATATTTTTATTTATTTTATAAAGTTCACCTGTTACTAGTGAAATTGAAGGAAACCTTATGATTTCAAAAATATAAAAAGTGAATTTAATTAACTATTTAGTGTTGGCTAGCCTGACAGACCTTTAATAGATTTTTGGTCGTGACAATTTTAATAATAATTTTGATTGTTATTAAAATGAGTTATATTAAAAATTTATAATATTTTTAAAATTTTAATGAGTTGCTTGAAATATCTCAATTTAAACTTTTCTCGTTATAATATAAAAATTTGTCATCTCAAATTCAAATAAGTTGATAATTTATTTTAAGCTGATTTTTCATTTGTTTTAAATTTTTCTTCTTCTTTTTGTTCCTTGTTTAACGTAATTGCATTATTCTTTACTTAATACTATTATATTGGTAAGCGATTTTTTATTTGAAAGATGGGATTCTAAGATCCTATTTATCCTTATCATGCAATGATATATCTATCTAGATAATCATACAAAAATATTTATTTAAAAAAGAGCAATTAAAAATTAGATATCAAACTTATCCGTCCACGTACACCTCTTTTTCTTTCCTAGTAAAAAAATATGATTCATATGCTATTTTTTCTTTTCACTAATAAAAAATATTACTTATTTGATGAAATCATGTAGTTTTCAATCGGATCTTGGGTTATAAATATTGATAATATATTTTTACTTATTTGGATTTTAAAGTACCATTTATAGTTACTTTTGGAATATATAAATTAAATGAATTTAATTAAATATTATATATTATTATTAGTAGGAAAAATCACAAAACTTTCTTTAGATGTTTTCATTAGGTATAGAGATACAATAGGTAAGTGTGATGACCCAAAAGATCATCACTTGTTTTAAATGAATTATGCATTTCGAAGCTTTAAAAATCTCTTTCTGTCTCACCTTGATTTGCGTGCTTAGTCCGGACGCGTAGCCGGAAAGCCAATATATGAAAATATTTGAAAAATGATGAATTTTGGCTTTAAAATGAATTAATTTGACTTCGATCAATATTTTGGGTAAACGGACCCCGACTCGTAATTTGACGGTACCAGAGGGTCCGTAGAAAAATATGGGACTTGGGCGTATGCCAGGAATCGAATTCGGAGGTCCCAATCCCGAGAAATAAATTTTTAAAAACAATTGTTTTCTGGAATATTATTGAGTTTTTGGAAATGATACGTGTTTAGAACTTGATGGTATCAGACCCATATATTTATTTTGGCGGGGTACAGGTCTTATATGTGATTAGATAAGTCTGTAAAATTTGGTAATAAACAGACTTGAGATGGCGTGAATCGGATCGTATTTGAGAAAATTGGAAAATTTGAAGTTCTTAAGAAATTACATGATTTTGATGCTAAATTCATAGTTATTGATATTATTTTGGTGATTTGAATGCACGAGCGAGTCTGTATGATGTTTTTAGGTTGGTGTGCATGTTTGGTTTTGTCACGACCCGAATTTCCCACTCTCGGGAATCGTGATGGCGCCTACTAGTGTGAGCTAGGCAAGCTGACTATTTGAACAAATTACCTTTTTCCCTTTTTAATCCTCTACAAGAAATTATGAGCAAAAACTTAAAGACGGCGAAATTTGTATCAAGCGGAAGAAAAATAATAAAATTACTGAGTATGCCCAATACAACTGTTTAAACAAGACTACCCAAAACTGGAGTCACAGCTTCACAGACAGTCTAAGAGTACTACAAATAAAGGTCTGAAAGAAATAAAAGATACACTGTTTCTATAATAAGTAAAGGAAACAGGAAAATGGAAAGATAGGAAGTGACGCCAAGGCCTGCGGACGAGACTACCTCGGGTCGCTTGATGAACAAGGAACAACAATCTCACTGCGGTCTGAAGTCTACAACACTATGATCTGCACAAAAGAGTGCAGAGTGTAGTATCAGCAAACCGACCCCATGTGCTGGTAAGTGCCCAGTCTAACCTCGGTGAAGTAGTGACGAGGCTAGGACCAGACTACCAAATAAACCTGTGTAGTTAAATCACATACAACGGAAATAGAAACAGATAATCACAACAAAAATTGGGGGGAGGGGGGGAACATGTTGCGGGGGAGTAACAGATAACAACAGAATATCAAGAGGAAGATAAAGAAACCAAAATGCAATTACTAACAAGGATAGGGAAAATAAATGCAGAGTTCACTTTCATTTCACATCTCGTTGCAGGCGTGCAACCCGATCCCATTTCATGTATCTCATTGTAGGCGTGCAACCCGATCCCATTTCATATATCTTGTTGCAGGCGTGCAACCTGATCCCATTTCACATATCTCGTTACAAGCGTGCAAGCCGCTCCCATTTCACATATCTTGTTGCAGGCGTGCAACCTGATCCCATTTCACATATCTCGTTGCAGGCGTGCAACCCGCTCCCACTTCATATATCTTATTGCAGGCGTGCAACCCACTCCCATTTCATATATCTTGTTGCAGGCGTGCAACCCGCTCCCATTTCATATATCTCTATGGCGGCATGCCATCCGATCCCATTTACAAATCAACAACAATCACAAAAGAATCCCGGCAAGGGAATAATTATATTTCAACAACATCCCGGCAAGGGAACTATAATGTCAAGACAACATCCCTGCATAGGAACAATAATGATAATAACATCCCGGCAAGGGAACAATAATGATAATAACATTCCGGCAAGGGAACAATAATGATAATAATATCCCGACAAAGGAACAATAATGATAATAACATGTGAAGCGCAATAAACCATAATGTAGTCATAACAATTACAATACAAGACTCACGGGCATGCTTGACACTGACGTATAGATACTCATCACCATACCTATACGTCGTACTCCACAATTAACACGAAGCAAATAAGACATGACTCCTAATGCCTCAAGCTAATGTTAGACCAAACACTTACCTCGATGCCACGAACACAAATCAAGCCTCTACTATCGCTTTGCCTCATGATTCCACCACCAATTTGCTCGTATATAACTACAACTTACTTAATTACATCAATAAGAGTTAAATGAATCAATCCTAATGCATGAAAATGAGTTTTCTAAAGTTTTACCCAAAAATTCAAAAACCGCCCCGGGCCCACATGGTTAATACCCGAGGTTTGAACCAAAACCCGATTATACATTCCCCCACGAACCCATATATATAATTTGTTTTGAAATCGGACATCAAATCGAGGTCCAAATCCCCAATTTTTTAAAAACCTAGGTTCTACCCAAAACACCCGATTTCTCCCATGAAAATCATTGATTTTGAGTTGAAATCATGTGAAAAAATGTTAATAATTGAAGGAAACTAATTAGAAATCACTTACAATCGATTTGGAAGAGAAGTTGCCTTTGAAAAATTGCCCTAGAGAGTTTATGTTTTGAAAATATGTGAAACATGGTTGAAAATGCGTCTAAGTTATGAACTTACCGGTCTCTGATGTCGCAATTACCACCAGGGTTCGCAATTGCGAACCCTTCAGTATTTTTGAGACTTTCGCATTTGCGATACATGAGTCACATTTGCGGCTTCAGGCATTAAATGAAAACTTCGCATTTGGGAAGGGTATCTCGCAAATGCGATATAAGGGGTGGCCAAGGCTGTTCGAATTTGCGACTCAGCCTTCGCATTTGCGAACTGGCATTTGCGAGCCAGGCTTCGCAATTGCAAAGCCTGCGGGCCTGATCATACCAACAAAAAAACTTGCAATTTTTCAAGTCCAAAATCCACCCCGTGGCCTATCCAAAACTCACCCAAGCCCTCGGGGCTCTAAACCAAATATGCACACCAACCTAAAAACATTATAAGGACTCACTCGTGCATTCAAATCATTAAAATACCATCAACGACTATGAATTTAGCATCAAAATCATGAAATTTCATAAGAACTTCAATTTTTCCAATTTTTCTCAAAATGATCCGAGTCACGTCATTTCAAATCCGTTTCTTACCAAATTTCACAGATTCGACTCAAATCACATACAAGACCTGTATCAGGCTCCGGAACCAAAATACGGTCCTGATAACATCGAGTTTTAAACATTTTTCATTTCAAAAACTCATAAACAATTTCAGAAAATAATTTTCTTTAAAAATTCATTTCTCGAGCTTGGGACCTCGGAATTCGATTCCGGGCATACGCCCAAGTCCCATATTTTCCTACGACCCTTCGAGACCGTCCAATCACGGGTCCGGATTCGTTTATCCAAAATGCTGACTGAAGTCAACTTAAACTCATTTTAAATGCAAAATTCATCATTTTTCAAAGATTTTCACAAAATGGCTTTCCGGCTATGCGTCGGGCTGCGCATGCAAATCGAGGTGTGCCGAAAGAGGTTTTTAAGGCCTCGGAACGTAGAATCCCCTTTTAAAACAACCGTCATCACATCTTCCACCTCTAAAACAACCATTCGTCCTCGAACAGACAGAAGAAGGAAGTACCTGAGTCAGGGAAAAGATGGGGATAACGGCTCCGCATATCGGACTCGGACTCCCAGGTCGATGCCTCAGCAGGCTGAACTCTCCACTGAACACGAACAGAAGGAAAACTCTTCGATCTCAACTGACGAACCTGCCGGTCTAGAATAACTACCGGCTCCTCCTTATAAGACAAGTCCTTGTCCAACTGGACAGTGCTTAAATCTAACACGTGGGATGGATCGCCGTGATATTTCCGAAGCATGGACACATGAAACACTGGATGCACGGCTGATAAGCTCGGCGGCAATGCAAGTCTGTAAGCCACCTCTCCCACTCGATCAAGAATCTCAAACGGACCAATGAACCTAGGGCTAAGCTTGCCTTTCTTCCCAAATCTCATCACGCCCTTCATAAGTGACACTCGAATCAATACTCGTTCACCGACCATGAATGCCAAATCACGAAACTTGCGGTCGGCATAATCTTTTGCCTGGACTGAGCTGTACGAAGCCTATCCTGAATAATCCTGACCTTGTCCAAGGCATCCTGAACCAAATCCGTACACAACAACCGAGCCTCCCCCGGCTCAAACCATCGAACCGACGACCGACACCTCTACCATACAAAGCCTCAAACGGAGCCATCTAGATACTCGACTGGTAGCTGTTGTTGTAGGCAAACTCCGCTAAAGGCAAAAACTAATCCCACGAGCCTCCAAAGTCAATGATACAAGCTTAGAGCATATCCTCCAAAATCTGAATGGTCCGCTCGGACTGCCCGTCCGTCTGAGGATGAAACGCTGTGCTCAACTCAACCCGTGTGCCCAATTATCGCTGAACTACTCTCTAGAAATGGGAGGTAAACTACGTACCTCAATCCGAAATGATAAACTCGGGCACACCATGAAGACAAACAATCTCCCGGATATAGATCTCAGCTAACCTCTCGGAAGAATAGGAGACTACCACAGGAATGAAATATGTTGACTTGGTCAGCCTATCAACAATAACCCACACTGCGTCGAACTTCCTCTGAGTCCGTGGGATCCCAACAACGAAGTCCATAGTGATATGCTCCCACTTCCAGTCAGGAATCTCAATCTTTTGGAACAAACCACCGGGCCTCTGATTCTCGTACTTAACCTGCTGACAGTTCAAGCACCGAGCCACATATGCAACTATATCCTTCTTCATTCTCCGCTACCAATAATGTTGTCGCAAATCTTGATACATCTTAGCGGCGCCTGGATGAATAGAGTACCGGGAACTATGGGCCTCCTCTCTAAAATTAACTCTCAGAGCCCATCCACATTAGGCACACAAACTCGACCCTGCAATCTGAAAACTCCATCATCTCCTAAGGTAACCTACTTGGAACCTCCGTGCTACATCGTGTCTCTAAGGAGACACAAATTGGGATCATCATACTGCCAATCATGGATACACTCCAATAAGGAAGAACGAGTGACTGTGCAAGCTAACACACGGCTGGGCTCCGAAACATCCAACCTCACAAACTGATTGGCCAAAGCCTGAACATCCAAAGCAAGTGGTCTCTCACACATCGGAATATAAGTAAGACTGCCCATACTGGCTGACTTCCTACTCAAGGCATCACCACCACATTGGCCTTTCCCGGATGATATAAGATAGTGATATCATAGTCCTTTAATAGCTCCAACTACCTTCTCTGCCTCAAATTTAGCTCCTTCTGCTTGAACAAATACTGCAGACTCTTGTGATCCGTGAACTCCTCACATGCTACGCCATACAGATAATGCCTCCAAATCTTTAACACGTGAACAATGCCTGGAAAGTGGGTTATCTCCTGTGAGCAGGTCAACGGTCATGTAGTTGGCAAAGCTTCTGCGGAGGATTTCACTTACTATCCAGTAAGAGGTCGAATATGCGAATGTTGCTAGAGATTCAGAGCTTTCATGAAATACTAACGGAAGGATTTCAAGGAATTTGGTGGTTTGATTGAGCAAGGTCATGTCAATAAGAGATAAAGAATCTTGGTAGGCTATAGGGTGGTGTAATAGTGGCTTCAAGCTAAGTGGGAGAGTCCCACCGCCTACGGTTATATTGCATAGTTGTCTATTTGGGAGATCTCGGGTTATCAGTGTATTGGTGAGTTATTACAGCAAAGGGAAAAGAACATAAGTGGTCATTTGAGGCAAGGGATTTGATGAAGATGTGCTACGGTTGGCCTTATTGGATCGTGTTAAGGCTTTGGGGGAGGTTCAGGATTTATGCCATGCATAGATGTGGGTTTCAAGGAAAGTGATTCGGCCGGGTGCTTCGTCGAGATGGTGTTCATGTGTTAGAAAATTCTTGGAGATGATTATTGTTGATACCCAATTTTTCCTTGTATATTTTTCATACATACAAAATACTTTCAAAATAACATATGTATGCATATATAAGCATGTCCAAGTGTTTTAGTACTTTTTCTCAATTTTCTCAATTTTTAAAATCAATTTATTGCTCATTTCAGCAGTATAAAAACCAATAATTATTCCCAAAATTATCATTTTGGTGGATAATTTGTTTTATTTCCCATATTTATACCAAAATATTGTTAAGGTAATTTTTACATATATTTACAAATTTACTTGGTATTTTAAAGCTAAATTGCATATAATTGCAATTCTAGCCTACTTTAAGATTTAATAGCATTTTTATAATTAAAAAATTGGTTCCAACATTTTTTAATCAATATTTATATATTATTAACTGATCCAACACTCTTAATTTACTTTCAAAATCATTTTACTATTTTTTATAAAATAAAAAGGGAAAAAATGACTATTTAAAACCTGGCCCATTTTTTATTTCAATCATAGCCAAATTGACCCCCGCTAATTGACCCAATTTTGAAACCCAATTGGACCAACTCAATTCTAATCTAACCCGACCACCGACCCAACCAATTAACCCGCCTGGCCCTTTCTTTCAATCCAGGCCGTTGATCATTTAGATCAACGGCCACGATTACCCCTTACCTTTTTTAATTTACTAACCCTACCCTAATCCCGTTATTTCTATCTCTCAGCCGCCTTTGAATACTCTCCCTCTCTCAAACTCTCTCGAAGGTTCCTGAAACCCTAGCCTCTCTCACCCCCCTTCAACCGCAATCTAACCAGAACCCATGGCTTCTCAGGCCATGGATGGCCTGTACTCACCCTCCTCCACCATTAAACCTTGGTTGTTCGAAGTTTTGAGGTCTGACCTCAATGGTTTCCTTTCATATCTCTACAGATCCAAGGTTCTATGGCCTCTCCGGCCTGGCTCCGACGTATTAAAGTATCAGAAACCTATTTCTGACCTCTCCGACTCAAGATCAGACCTTCTTCCAAGCCTTTCTCATTTCTAGGGTTTCTCTAAAACCCTAAGCTATTCGAGGTTTTTCTCAGGTTGTTTTCTTATATCTATGCTATGTCTGTGCTCTACTTGAGTTCTTAAACGTTTTCCCTAATTTTCTTTCAAAAATTACTTCTCTTCGATTTAGGGTCTCTGAAAAGGTTTTAAAATGTTTTCTGACTCCTCTTCTTCTTCTCTGTGTGAATCTGTCTATGCTACGTTTTTATGTTCTCTTTTCTACCTCGCATGTCCTTCTCCTATGTTCTTATATTTACCTTATTTTGCATGTCCTTCTATTGTATTCCGTTCTTTATTCTACTGGTTTCTATATCATGCTTTCACATGTTTATCTTATATGTTCGTTTACCCCTATGTTCCTCTACTGTATTTTCTACTAAGCTTTTAGGTCTTTAGTTGCCCTTCTTCTGGATTTTGTTTGAGTTCTTTGTTAAACATGTTTCCTCTACTGTTCTCTTAAGTGCTATACTATCTCGTTTCTCTTCTGAAACTTGTTTAAGTTCCAAGCTTTCTTAAAATGTGTTCTTTGTGCTTCAAATCAGTTCTTCATTCTATTTGCCTTGAACCTGCTATTTTATCTAGTTGTTTTCACATGAATCCCTGAAAGAAGCCTCTGAGACTGTTTCAGTTATTTGTCTTCTCTTCTCTGTATCTGACTCGAGTTGAAAACCCTGGGATTTGGGGGGTTTTTTGGCGAGTTTGATCTTGTGTTTGGGACTGGGGTTCTATTTGGGAGCCTGGACACTCTCAAACTCATTCTGAGTCTATGTACTGGATTTGAGCCTCTATGTTATGACCCGGAACTCTTCTATACTAGGCTTTTTCGCATAATAGTTCTTTCTTGTTCGATATGTCTGTATGCTTTATATTTGAGGAATTTTGCCTTCAAAAGGTTTTGTCAACTTGTGATTGATTCAGAATTCCTCTTAAAAAGGTTTGATTGATTGTTACTAATTTTCCTTAAGTAAAACCCTTTCCTCATTTTTCCTGACTTGGTTCATTAGAACAAAGCCTGCAATTTTGATTTTACTAGTTGTTGAGTGATCGCCTTCCCTTATTTGCACAAACCATGTACCACTGGACTTTTGCCTTAAATAACTTCTGTGTATTTACCCTTCTTGTGCTACTTTGGAAAAGATTTTGATCAAACTCTTTCCTTAATTATCTTGCCCGTTTGAAATCAGAATCCCTTAATTGAAGAGAGACCTTATGTGATTGATTTCGAAACTATTTTCTTACCTTTTCTTACTTGCTTTCTGCACTATAAAGGGCACGACCCTTCTGCACTTTTACACACTTCCAATTCAATACTCTTTAAGACCTTGAGTTTAATACTCTGACAACACTTATTGAACACTTTCAATTTCAATACTCCTACATTCTCAATTCAACACTCTACTCTCTTCTGAAATCTTCTGGCTGTGTGTTTGCAATTTGGTTTTACTACTGCTCTTCTCTTCTTATTTCCTTGAAACTAGTATATTCTAATTTAACTTTCAGCTTCATCCCTATGTGTTTGTTTTACAGTTTCAACAATCTTGTCTACTTTGTTGTTTATGTTCTGTATTGAATATGTTGTCTCTTTGCATCTGTTGCTGTGTGAATTTCCCATACCCTTATTCCCTTCTATGTGTTTGAGTTAAAGTTCAAAGCATGGCAACATCCAAATTGTTGCTCATGTCTGGACTTGATCCTTTAATGGATCCTAACTCCCAAACAATGTGGCTAACAGGCTGGTTGGGGTGTGCCAGCACTTCCAGTTGCTGGGTATGACCACCAGCCTGTCTTGGCTTTCCCCAAAATACCCTCTATGCACTTGCACTCTCTCTTAGATTCTAAGTTCTGCCCCCCTCCTATGAGCCTTGCTTTAGGACCTTGAGCTCCCTCTGAACTTGGACATTTGAGGGCTGACCCTTCCAATCTGCACTATAATCCAATTCTGCAATATATTTAGGTGTAAGCACTGCCCGGAGTCCACTTGAGACTCGTACGGAACTCTGACACATACCAAATAAGAGAAAGGCTTTAGAATTTGATCTTTGGAGTTGGTTTACTTCATGCTTCAGACAGAAGTCTGAATCAAGCTCTCCTTGGTTGGGATTTTTAGCTTTCTGATGTAATTTTATTTTACTTTTCTTTATTCATTCTGATATGTAATAATTTGTAATAACTTATGGGGTCTTAGTGAAAAGAGGAGGGTCACTTATGTATGCATAAGGGTATATATCATGTTCATAGGTATTTACTGCTGCAATCATGTCCTGTTTTCACTTCTGCATTTTTTATATAGAAATCATGTCTACAAGTCCTACACTTCTGCGTTTTTCATATAGAAACCATGCCTACAGGTTCTGCATTTCATATATAAAATCTTGTCTGTAGGTTCTGCATTTCATACGTAGATACCATGTCTATAGCCTCTGCATTTCATACATAGATACCATGTCTATAGATTCTGCATTTCATACATAGATACCATGTCTATAGATTCTGCATTTCATACATAGAGACCATGTCTATAGGTTTTTGCGTTTCTTCCTATCACATAGAGAACATGTCTATAGAGTTTCCTAAATTCTGCATATGCATCTATCACTAGGCAAACACATTTATAGGCTTAAATAATAAAAATCAGCGTTTTAAACACCATGATTATATGATTTTTGCATTTCGTAAAGGGTAAACTCAATAATGTTTAGAAAGCATGTCTATAGGAGTAGCCAACTGATCTGAATCATTTACAAGTCTAAAACCAGTAGCAACGTTACTCAATGTCTGCAGAACTTATTTTTTCTATAATCAACAGGCCTTCTTCTTGTAAAAATCAGTACACTTCTGCATTATTAGATGTCATGCCTGTAGGTTTCACTTAGGCAAGCTATAAGGTAAAATTAGCTAATTGAGTCAGACTATGTTAATTCCAACCAGCAGGCAGGTCTGATTCCGGTTTCTTATCTGAAGTGTGTAATAGACTAGTCTGCCTTCTTAATGTTTAAGTTTAATTCAGACCATAACCAGTACCTGCAAGACATGCTAAACAATCTGTCTTTAAGTGAGGAGGCTCATCTGAGCCTTTTAAATTGTTATGTGTTTCCCATAATCTGCCTTATGTATTTTTGTTTGTCGTTTTAGAATTTTATCCTTTTAAACAACACAAAACCCACATTTCCCTTCTCTTTAGGACTAGCAGTCCCAAATGCCTTCGGGACTGATAGGATTTGAGCGGGTACTAGCATGCAATAAGTAACGAAACCATTCCGCGTTTAAATACCTCAATGGGGTGGGAAAAGGTAGATATGGATATGATGACCAGTGCGCTAATACCACGTGTAACCCCTCTTCTGAGGAGTGATTACCGGGTATTGCATTGATGTGATCCATATTATTGGTAAACCTAGGACCCCCCTTCCCTTTACTTGTTTATTTTATTACTTTCAAAATTTCAAACTCCTTTTTTCTCAAATTTCAACTTCCTTGTTTCTTCAAACTTTAACTTATTTGCAATCACAATGTGACAAACCCTCATATTTGAAACCCTTAATTGATTGTTTATTGTTTGTACTTAAGTCACAATTGTAGCATGGTCGGGAACCACACTAGTGGATCTTGAGGGGTGCCTAACACCTTCCCCTCGAGATAATTTCTAGCCCTTACCCAAACTCTGGTTTTTCTAAACAAATTCTTCCTAGTGTCCTAATGCACTTAATCATTAGATGGAGACTCTTCAAATCAAAAAACACAATTCCCAAAAGGGAACGAGTTGTCCTCCCAAATGTCATAAACCCGATTTCGCGAGAAAAAGGGGGAAGATAGCGTGGCGACTATGCTGGGGATTTCTTTAAGGCTTTTACCATTTTATGCTATTTGTGACTTTATGCTTCCTTGAATGTCTTTAATGCCTTTAAGTATTTATTTTGCTCTCCTACTTCAAAAACTGACTTGGCTCTTCGTTTCTTCTCTTTATTTCTCTTAATGCTTTCTTTTACCGCTTTCCTTTAATACTATTGTAATTTTGAGCAATTATTGTAATTATTACCTTATGAATGTGCAAATACATGACAATTTATTTAATTATTGTAACTACATATTCAACATCATATTCCACTCGTGCCAAACAAAATACCATAGCAACGCTTATAATGAGTGGTTGTGCCCTTCCGATATTATTACCCCCTAAATTTGGCAAAGGCGTATTTGTGGTAAAACCAGTTGATCAATGGTGTAGTCAACGGTTCCGTGCCTTTCCCTCTTGAGTTGTCCGCTCAAGGGTACTGGTCTAATACCCTATAGAAACCCTACTCTGTTTAATTGTGCATGCATCACTGTCAAAACCTAGCTGAGTCAGTTATGTTGTCCACATAATGACTCTTTAAGATAGCCTTGTCCAAAGTCCACTGGGTTTCCTTGGAACCCAAACGGACATTACCACGTTCTGTGCATTTATTTGGAGAACTAAATGCCGCTTATGCCAATTATTGATAGTTAAATAGTCGAGTCCGGCGGGGGTAAGGGCCTAACCCTTTTGTCTTGCAGAAACATGAGGCACGAGGTCCCCAACTTCGGTATGGTTAGCACACCCTCACTCTTGCTGGACTGGTGGAGGAGTCTTCCATCAAATGACCAAATCAACGAGTGGAAATAGAGGGCCACCAAAGCTAGCGAAAAGTTGGAATATCTGGAGTACAGTCTGCTAGAATTGGAAGAGAAAGTGAGGAAGAGAGTCACCGACTGCTAGAACGCTGAAGGAAACGAAGGAGAACACATGACAAAGGCATTTCTACTGGTGAACCTACGCGAGTTGGAGGATTTGATTAACGAGAGCATTCAACCTGAGGAAGGTCCTTTTGGGACCAAATAGATAGGAGTTTTCTTTTACTTTATGAAATGTAATAAGGCCAATGGCCACTAGTGACATTTTATTCCTTGTTATTTAGTGTTGTTTTAGGATTCGTCTGCTTTTTATCAATAAAATGAGGCATTTAGCATTCTAAGTTCTCCAAATCAATTTGTCGCTAGGCCTACCTCAGGCACAACAAGGCTCCCAAATTAGGACACGGTTTATATTCTTCCACTATGTGTTTAAATATCACAACACATTTTCCTTATAATCCGCACTAACTTGCTACCTTTTTGTTTTTACTTTTGTTTATTCCCCTCCCCAAAGGTTAGTTCGTGCACTCTGGCATCGTCATCATACTCCACAAGATCCAAGGGCCCTCCACCCACTCCTCCTCCTAGTCCCGTCAGAACAGGAACAAGTAAAAAATGGAAGATTTGAACAACATCAGAAAGGAAAACTCGGTTGAACGGGTAGAAATCACTTAGGGTACTCATGTCTCCAAAGAAGGTGCATCCCAACTCGAGCAGAAACTGCTGAAATTTCAAGAGGAACTTGATCAAGTCCGGAATTTGGCAAGCTTGTCGTTTTCCCTCACCACCCCAGATCTCAACTTTCCTAACACTCAAAACCCCACACCTCCACAAAACATCCCGAAACCACAAAACCATCTCGCTCCTCATCACCACTGTAACATTTGCCACACTTCCAACAACACCCCGCTACTCATCCCTGAACCACAGAACTCCGCAAATGATCATCTCCACACTCACTATAACACCCCCATCTATGTGGAAACCATGCCACCCTCCACCCAACCTGTCTCAAGCATACCCGAGTCTGATGATAAAGACTCCTTTATCAGGAACCTGGCCGCAGAACTCAAGAAGTTGGCTAATCGAGTTCAGGGTATTGAAGAAAGCAAGGGAATCGAGGGATTGAACTACGAAGACCTCTGCATACAACCAGATGTCGAACTGCCTGAGGGGTACAAACCTCCTAAAGTTCGAAATGTTTGATGGTACAGGGGATCCCAAAGTCCATTTAAGGACATACTGCGACAAGCTGGTCGGAGTAGGGAAGGACGAAGAGATTCGCATGAAGCTTTTTATGAGAAGTCTGAAAGGAGATGCTCTGTCTTGGTACATTATCCAAGACCCGAAGAAGTGGTCGAATTGGGTAAGTATGACATCCGATTTCATGGACAGGTTTAGGTTCAACACGGAGAATGCGCCAGATGTGTTATACATCCAAAACCTAAAGAAAAAACCCACAGAAACTTTCCGCGAGTATGCCACTCGTTGGAGATCAGTGGCTACTAAGGTCAGAACGGCTTTAGAAGAAGAACAAATGAACAGATTTTTTGTCTGAGCTCAAGACCCACGGTACTACGAAAGGTTGATGCTGATTGAAAGCCAGAAATTTTTTGACATCATCAAGCTAGGGGAGAGGATCGAGGAAGGTATCAAAAGTGGCATGGTCACAAACCTTGAAGCTTTGCAGGCTACCAACAAGGTTCTAAGTGTCGTGATGGTTGCACAGAGAACAAAATCCCCAATCAAATACCGAACCTACCCAATACCTCCACTCACATATCAACCTACCCCAAATTACTAAGCACCCTCTCCCTCTTACCAAGCTCCACCACCGACTTACCAATCACCTCCACCACCCACATATCAAACTACTTCACCCAGATACTCCTAACCCGCACACGTCTACCAAGCCTACAACACCTAACAAGCCCACTATCAATCACCTCCCCCTCACCAAAACTTTCCTAGACCCCGACCAAATTTCGACCACCGACCTCCTAAATAGTATACCGCCATTGCCGAACCAATTGACTAGCTGTATGAAAGGCTCAAAGCTATTGGTTATGTCACCCCTATCCCTGTCATAACCCCTGAAAACCCCTCCCAATGGTCAACACAAACAAAACTTGTGCATACCATTCCGACATGAAAGGGCATACCATTGATGAGTGCTGCTCTCTAAAGGATAAGATCTAAGCTTTGATTCACAACAAGATCATCGTGGAAAAAGAGCCTGCCCCAAACATCTGTAACAACCCTCTACCAGATCACAAGGGTGGAGGCATTCACATGTTTGAGACAGAGGATGATTGGGACTCCCACAGGATCGATGGGATTAATCGCAGAGAGTGACGAGCCAAAGAAATCAACAGTCACCCTTAACCCGATTGTGGTCCAGATTCAGCTTTCTGGGGACGCCGAGGTGAATATGTCTGTACCACTTGAGTTTGAAGCACCACCCCCTACAAAGACGCCAACACCAATTGAGGTCGAGTTTGGATCCCCAAAGGCACCTGTACCATTTGAGGTTGATGTATTACCTTCCAAAGTAAGGGTGCCCATTCCGGTAGCAATGATATCCAAACACCATTCCACACAAAAGCCATACCATGGGATTACACAACCGAGGCAAGAAGGAAAGGGAAAACCAAGTTCGGAGAAGCAATTGTGGCACATGGTATGATGCTGGGCCCGACAACCTCTGGAGGAAGATACAGGCCAAAGAGTATTCAGTCATTGATCAGTTGAACAAAACGCCAGCCCAGATCTCTATCTTAGCTCTACTACAAAGCTCTGACGCACATAAGAATGCCTTATTGAATGTGCTGAGTGAGGCGTTTGTACCAATAAACATCACCGGAGGAGAAATGGCAAATATGGTGGGACAGGTATTGGAGAGTCACAAAATCACTTTTCATGAAGATGAGTTGCCACTAGAAGGGCTGAGCCACAACAAGGCGTTGCACATCACCGTGCAATGCGAGGATTATTTTATCACCAGGGTCCTGATCGATGGAGGGTACAGCCTCAACATTTGTCCGCTGGTAATACTTAGAACATTAGGGAAAGGGCTGCATGAGATCAAAGATGGGGCCATTAACGTCAAAGCCTTCGACGGTTCCCAAAGGTCCACTATTGGGGAAATCAGCTTGTGTTTACAAATGGGGCCTACTTGGTTTGATGTCGACTTTCAAGCAATAGACGTGCCAACATCTTATAACTTGCTCTTGGGACGACCATGGATTCATGTCGCTGGAGCTGTAGCATCAACCCTACATCAGGCAGTGAAATTTGAGTGGAATCACCAAGAGGTGATCATCCACGGTGATGGTAGCAATCCCATATACAGTCGCCAGACCATCCCAGCTATCGGAGGAAGAACGAAGATAGGTGGAGAAACCTATTACCACATCGAGCGAGTCAACGCCGTTGACAAGGATAAATGGTGGGACAACAAAATCGAAAGCATATTGAACTGGTGCGGATATAAGCCAAGAAAGGGACTTGGCAAGAACCTACAAGGGATCGATAAGCCTGTCAAGTTGAAGAAACATGGTACCCCCTTCGGTTTGGGATACAAGTACACCTGGAAAGAGTTCAATGAATGGTCGTCGCCATGATGCAGGCCTTATTATCCACTAGAGCACCCGATACCTCACTTGGAGCAAATTTTCTAGCCAGCTGATGTTATATATGGGTCAAAAGAAAAGGAAGCAATGGCATCGATGAGGGATTTGTTTTTGGAAGAGGATGACATGGATTGTTGTGTCATTTTCGAGGACAAGGGGGAGGAAGGCCCTTCCATACAAGCCATGAGTCGAGGAGCGCGCCACAACAATTGGTCCATCAGAACCACCAGAGCCCGAAAAGCCTTGGGGTAGCAAGGCTGAACAAGCATCATGCACTATTTTTCATTTTTACTAGTTGACTTTCCTTTTGCCTTTTTAATTTCATAATAAGATTTTCAATGTTCAAAACAATTATGGAATTTTTCAAAGCATTTCGATTTTTCTTATGAATCTTACTCTTATTACTTTCTCTCATTTACTTTATTTACAGTATTACTATTACTTATCTTGATGAACCAACGACTGTGACATGTAACGAGATAACGCGACAAACGGACTATGAGGAAGATGATATACCAGAAGAGGTTGTTAAAGAGGTTGAGGATTTTGAGAACAGACCTAAGTCCAACCTGGATGAGACCGAGATTGTTAATCTGGGAGATGCAGAAAATGTCAAAAAAACTCCGATCAACGTTCATTTGTCACCGGAAGAAATGGAAGAATACACAGAATTTCTGAAGGAATATGAGGACATATTCGCCTGGTCGTTTGACGACATGACTGGTTTGAGTACATCTATTATGGCGCACAAGCTACCAACTGATCTGACATGCCCACCGGTAAAGCAGAAGCTCAGGAAGTTCAAGCCTGACATGAGTTTGAAAATCAAGGAAGAAGTCACCAAGCAAGTCAAAGCTAAGGTTCTCAGAGTAGTAGAGTATCCAACATTGTTAGCCAACATTGTGCCAGTACCAAAGAAGGACGAGAAGATCAGAGTCTGTGTCGACTACCGAGACCTCAACCGGGCTAGTCCCAAAGACGACTTCCCCTTGCCAAACATATACATTCTAATTGACAACTGCGCCAAGCACGAGCTACAGTCATTTGTTGATTGTTTTGCTGGGTATCATCAAATCTGGATGGATGAAGAAGATACTGAGAAAACGACCTTCATTACGTCGTGGGGAATGTATTTTTACAAGATGATGCTGTTTGGATTAAAGAATGCTAGGGCCACCTACATGAGGGCCATGACTACCATTTTCCATGATATGATACACAAGGAGATCGAGGTATATGTAGATGACATCATCATCAAGTCCAATAAAGCCACTGATCAGATGAAAGATTTGAGGAAGTTCTTCAATAGACTAAGAAGGTACAATTTGAAGCTGAATCCCGCAAAATGTGCATTCGGGGTTCCTACTGTCGCGCCCCCTTTTTCTCGCGAAATCGGGCTTGTGACATTTGGGAGGACAACTCATTCCCTTTTGGGAATTGGGTTTTGGAATTTGAAGAGTCGCCACCTAATGATTAAGTGCATTAGGACTCTAAGAAGGGTTTGAGTTTGAAGAACCAGAGTTTGGGTAAGGGCTAGAAATTATCTTGAGGGGAAGGTATGAGGCACCCCTCAAGATCCACTAGTGTGGTTCCCGGCCATGTTACAATTGTGACTTCACATAATCAAATAAGCAATTAAGGGCATCAAATAGAAAGGGATTTTCACATATTATTGCAAGAAAATTGAAAGTTTGAAGAGAATAAGGAAAGCAGAAATAGTCCAGACAATAAAACAAGTTAAAAGAGAGGGGGTCCTAGGTTTACAAACAATATGGATCACATCAATGCAATACCCGGCAATCGCTCCTCAGAAGAGGGGTTGCGTGTGGTATTAGCGCACCGGTCATCATATCTATATCTGCCTTTCCCACCCCGTTAAGATAGTAAAGCGCAGAATGGTCTCGTTACTTTTTGCATGCTAGTACCCACCCCAATCCTATCAGTCCCGGAGGCATTTGGGACTACTAGTCCTAAAAGAAAGGAAATTTGGCTTTTAAGAGTTTTAAAAGGATAAAATTCTAGGGTGACAATCAAAACATATAAAGCAGGTATGGGGAGAACACATAACAGTTTAAAGGGCTCAAACAAGCTTCCTCAACTTAAAGACAGATTGTTAGTATGTCTTGCGAGTACTGGTTATGGTCTGAAATCAAATTAAAGTGTAGGATAGGCTGATTCATCACATATTTCTCAGATGAGGAGTCCGAATTAGCCTTCCCTGGTTGTAATTTATCAAAGACTGATGCAGTTAATTAATTACCTAATGCTTTGCGTAAGTGAGACCTATAGGCATGATATCTAACAGTGCTTACTCCGATTTTAAAGAAGGCTTACTGATTGTAGAAAACACATAAGTTCTGCAGATGTTAAACAACATTACTACTGATTTTAGACTTGTATATGAAGTAAACGAATCAGATTCAATTGGTTACTCCTATAGGCATGATTTCTAGGCGTTGTTGATTTTAAGACGATTATAAAAGCGCAGGAGTCCTATGGGCACAGTATCTAGAATGAAACTTATTATTACTTAACCTATAACTGTTTGCCTAATGATAGATGTAAAATGCAGAAATGCAGAAACTATAGGCAGGATTTCTATATGACGTGCATGAATGCAGAAAACTTATAGGCAGGATTTCTATATGATGTGCATGAATGCAGAAAACTTATAGGCATTATTTCTATATGACGTGCATGAATGCAGGAAACTTATAGGTAGGATTTCTATATGACGTGCATGAATGCAGAAAACTTATAGGCAGGATTTCTAATTCGGAAGTGCAGAAATTGTAAATGGTAACACCTATGAGCATACTATCTACCCTTTGCATATATAAGTGACCCTCCCCTTTCACTAGAACCCCATAGGTTATTACAACATATTACCGACCAGAATGAATTGAGAAAAGTAAAATTACATCAGAAATTAAGCTACAACCAAGGAGCCTAATTCAGACTCAAGGTCCAACAATATAGGGTGAACCAACTTCCAGGATTAGGTTTCCAAAGCCTTCTTTTACTTGGGATGTGTCAAAGTTCCTCAAGAACCTCAAATGGACTCCGGGTAGTGCTTACAACCCAAATATATTGCAGAATTAAGAGCATAGTGTAGTGTGGATGCCAGCCCTCAAATGTCCAAGTTCAGAAGGAACTCAAGGTCTCAAAGCAAGGCTCATATGAGGGGGGAAGAACTTAGAATCTAAGAGTAAGTGTAAGTGCATAGAGGGGGAATTAGGGAGAGCCGTGGCAGGCTGGTGGTCATGCCCAGCAATCAGGAGTGCTGGCACACCCCTGACTAGCCTATTAGCCACATTTTGAGAGTTGTGATCCATTGAGGATCATGTTTAGACCAAAGTAGCAATTTGGATGTTGTCAAGCCATGAACCTTAACTCAAACATATAGAAGGGGGTAAGGGTATAGGGAGTTCATAACAAACAACAGATGCAAAGAGAGAATAGCATTCTCAATACAGAACATGAACAATAAAGTAGATAGGAGTGCAGCAATGGTAAAATAAACACATAGGGATGGTGCTGAAATCAAAATTAAGGCATACCAGTTTCAGGGAAACAAATAAGTAAAGGCTGAAGTATTATAAACCAAATTGCAAGCAAACAGTACAAAAGATCTCAGAAGAGAGTAGAGTATTGAAAGAGTATCGTAATTGAGGGGTGTGTGTAAGGTGTTTAATTCGAAGTGTTGGACTTAAGGTTCAAGGTGTCTAAGTGCAGAAGGGTCGTGCCCCTTTTATAGTGCAGAAAACAAGTAAAAAAGGTAAGGGAATAGTTTGCAATCATTCACACAGAAACTCCCTTCAGTTAAGGGATTCTGATTTCAAACGGGTAGAAGATAATTATGGAAAGAATTGGATTAAAATTTTTTTCATAGTACAGGAAGGGCAAATACATAGAAACTATTTAAGGAAAAAGTTTGATAGCAACACGGTTTGTGCAAATAAGGAAATACAATCAATCATCAGCCAGTAAAAATCAGAAATTGAGTTTTGGTATGAATGAATCCAACCAGAAAAGGTGAAGAAAGGTAATTAAAGAAAATCAGTAACAATCAATCAAACCCCCATTAGAGGATTTCAGAATCAATCATTAGTTGGTAAAAACCTTTTGAAAGCAGAGTTTCTCATATATAAAACACACAAATATGTGAATCACGAAGGAATTGTCATGTTACTTAGAAAAGAGTCTAACATAGAAAGGTTCAGAATCATAAGCAAAGGGATACGAGTTCAGTTTGTAAACTCATAATGAGTCTGAGAGTCTAGGGTCCCAAAGTAGAACCCTAGTCCAAGATAAGACTTGCCAAAACCCAAAGCCTAGGGTTTTCAGCTTTAATCAAAAGCAGAGACGATAGGACAGATAACAGGCTTAGAGGTCTCTTTTAGAGACTCATGAGAAACAAACAAACATGATACACAGCTAAGAGCATAGAGAACACGTTTTGAGAAAAACTCAGAATTTAAGAGGGTTCAGAAGAAAAAGTGATACAAACTTAAGAAGTGGTAGATGAAACACATTTAGCAAGAACACGAACAAAGTCCAGTAAAGCAAACGAAATTGAAGAACTTAACAGTAAACACATATAGTAGAAGAGTAATGAAAACATAATAAGGATAATCATGTGAGCACATGATTAACATGTGTAAAAGAAAAGTAGAAGGACAGTACATGCGTAGTAAAAAAAAGTCACACGCGCATGATATATACAAACACACATAAAGAAAAGAAGGAGAAGAATCACAAAGACGTTTTTTGAAAAACCTTTCAGAAACCCTAAATCGAAGACAAACGATTTTGAAAAGAAAATTTGGGGAAAACACTTTAAATGTCAAGTAAAACATAGATACAACACAGATCTAAGAAAACAAACAGAGAAAGAACCTCGAATAGCTTAGGGTTTCGAAGAAACCCTAGAAATGAGAAAGGCTTGGAAGAAGGTCCAATCTTGAGTCGGATGAGTTAGAATCAGGCTCCTAATGCTTGAATATGCCGGAGCATAGCCGGAGAAGCCATAGAACTGCAGATCTGAGAAGGATCTGAACAGAGCCATCAGAGTCGGGCCTCAAAGCTTCGAACAACCATGGTTTGATGGTTAGAGAGGGTGAGTACAGGCCATCCATAGCCTGAAACGCCATGGATTCCGGTAGAAACATGGTAGAATAAGGTGGGAGATGGCTAGGTTTTCAGAGAGCTTGAGAGTGTTTTGAGAGACGAAGGGTTTCAAGGCAGTGGGCCAGGTGAGAATGAGGGAGATTAGGGTAGTCTTTTAGGTTTAATTAGGAAAGGGCTATTTTTGGCCGTTGATCTTGAGTGATCAACAGTCCAAGTTTAAGTGGTAGGTGGGGTACGGGTTGGGTTATTTAAAATCGGGTCATGGGTTGGGTAAAAATTGGTATTGGGCCGGTCCGGTTGGGTTTAGATTGGGTCAATTTAAGGGCTAAAATTGAAATGAAATGGGGCTAAATGTTAAATAGCTAGTTTTTCCTTTTATTTTATAAAAAATAGTAAAAATGATTTTAAAAGCAAATTAAAAGTACTGAGCCAATTAATAATATATAAAAATCAATTTAAAAATACTGGAACCAATTTTACAATTATAAAATGCTATTAATCTTAAAGTAGGCTAGAATTGCAATTATATGCAATTTAGTCTTTTAAATACCAAATAAATTTGTAAAAATGTTCAAAAATTATCTTAACTATATTTTGGTATAAATATGGGAATAAAATAAATTATTCACCAAAATTGATAATTTTGGGAATAATTATGGATTTTGTACTACTAAAATGGATAGTAAATTGAATTTAAAAACTCTTCAAAAGATCGGAAATATACTAAAACACTTGGGTATGCTTATGTATGCATATATATGCTATTTTGAAAGTATTTTGTATATAAAATTACATAGGAAAAAATTGGGTATCAACAGCTGCCCTTTTTACTCGGGAATGATGAAAGAGTTGCCGGATAAAGATATGATGGCCAATTTTTTGATCGAATAAAATGATTTGAAGAATTTTGACCAAGCTCTGGTTCCTTAGCTACCTACATATCCCTGGTCTTATAGGAATCAGGCCATATGTAGTTCAGGATCCATTGGCGGAATATACCGATGGAGATTTCGAAAAGCGGAGCCGATGTTTGGGTTGTGAAGGATGGTCAGAGTCTGATAGGCTGCGGGAACTGGAGCGAGATCGCCCCTGCTGAGATGGTCGTTGCCAGCCGGTTTACCTGCAAATGAGCATATATTGTGCATAAATTTAAACATGATGCAAGTTCCCATTGGACCATGAATGCTGTCCTCGGACGGTTAGGATGACGTCCTTGGACTATGACGTCCTGGGCCATGAGGCGTATGATAAAGGATTCGCAGGCTATGAAATGATGTCCTCGGGATATAAGAATGATGCCTCCGAACTATGATGCCTTTGAATAATGAAATGCAAGAGATAAAATGAGGTCTTCAGGCCATGGTATGGCGTTCTCAGGCTATGCAAATGGTGCCTCCGAACAATGATGCCTTTAGACAATTTGGCGATCCTTCAGCCCATGAAATGCAGAAGGTGGTGATATTTCAGCCGATGCAAGAAGTAAATAAAAGGTGGTGATATTTCAGCCGATGCAAGAGTGATAAAGTGGCGATATTTCAGCCATGCAGGGTGGAGGCAGTGCTTAGTCTCGGAAGGCAGAACAGTAGCCTTATGCAATACAGAGCAATGCAGGATGAAGATAGTGCTTAGTCTTAGAAGGCAGAAAGGTAGCCTTATGCAATGCAGGGAAATGTAAATAGAGGTAGAGCTTAACCTTGGAAGGCAGAAAGGTAGCCTTATGCAATGCAGGAAATGCAGATGGAGGTAGAGCTTAACCTCGGAAGGCGGAAAGGTAGCCTTATGCAATGCAGGAATGTAGATGGAGACAATGCTTAGTCTTAGAAGGCAGAAAGGTAGCCTTATACAATGCAGGAATGCAGATGGAGACAATGCTTAGTCTCGGAAGGAAGAAAGGTAGCCTTATGCAAGGAGTAAAAGGGCAAAATGATGATAGAATTTTCTTAGCTGATAGCGGATCGAAATATTGCGACTGCTGGGGATACTGTGTCTGCTGGGATCACTGTGTGCGGATAGAAGCTATGAGTAAGTATAACGGTTCTGAAGTTATATTCCTGAGCAATGTGAGTCTCGTGAGTGTATAGTATATCAGATGATTTTTGCAACTCAAGTGCCTGCATTCAAAGAAAAATCATAAGTTTTGTAAAGAGGGGAGGTTAATTCGTATTCCCACTAGTTCTTCTTGACCTGCTCGACTTCGTTCCGCTGATATTGGGCATATCATTGGGGTAGCATTGCTAACGAAGCAACTTTGGTAACAGACATGCATGATTTAGTAAAGAAATGTGACAATAAATACATAATTAAGAATAGTTTTCTTTAGATGAACTGACGACGACGATGTGGTCCAAGATACTGCAACTTCTCTCGCTCCGGAATTTTGAGGGTCCTTCTCAAAATTCTGCCCCAATTTACCGGGCTTTGCTTCCGATGGCTGCTTGCGTCGAATGGATGAAATCACTTCGGAATTTTGAGGGTCCTCCTCAAAATTCTGCCCCAGTTTCCAATAGGGGGGGGGGGAAATAAATTTTTTATTGAATTATGACTAAACCCATAGGGCTGCCTACGTATCCCCTCTTAAACGAGAATCAGGTCAGGCGTAGTTCAAATACATTATGTGAGGAAAGCATAAAAGTTACACATAGTATCGCTTCACTGCTTCTGAATTGATCGGCTTCGACCAAACTTCACCGTCTATTTCTGCAAGTATGAGGGCTCCTTCGGTTAGAACCCGGTGAACCACGTATGGACCCTGCCATTTGGGAGAGAACTTCCCTTTGTCTTTATCTTGATGCGGGAAAATCTTCTTTAACACCAGCTGTAAACTATCTCGGCTTGACTCTTTTGTTGAAGGCTCTGGACATTCTGTTCTGATAGAGCTGACCGTGGCAAACTTCATTCATTCTCTTTTTGTCTATAAGAGCTAGCTGCTCGTAGCGACTCTCTACCCATTCTGCATCGTCAAGTTCAGCTTCCTGTATGATCTTAAGGAGGTAATTTCTACCTAAGCGGGAATGACTTCTGTACCATAAATCAACATATACGGAGTTGCCCCGGTTGATGTGCGGATCTGAGGTCTGTAAGCTGTAGAATTCTTGTGTTTGATCTTGAAGGTTTCAGACATGGCTTTCATCAGGTCTCTATTGAGATTGGAACCATTACCAGTGATGATTGACTCCGAAATTCCGAACTGACAAACAATGCGGTCGTGGACAAAATCTGCTACCATTTTCTTAGTCACTGCTTTGTACGATACTACTTCAACCCATTTTGGTGAAATAATCAATTGCCACCAAAATGAACCTGTGCCCGTTTGATGCGGCATGCTCAATAGGTCCGATAACATCCATTCCCCATGCGGCGAACGACCATGGCGAGCTTGTTGCAGTAAGCTCGTTTGGAGGCACCTTTATCATGTCTGCATGTATCTGACAGTGATGGCGTTTTCGGACATACTGGATGCAGTCCGTTTCCATAGTCATCCAAAAATAACCAGCTCGGAGTATCTTCTTAGCTAAGACAAAGCCGTTCATATGTGGACCGCGGGTCCTTGCATGAATTTCCTCTAGTAGCTTGGATGCTTCCTTTGCGGCGACACACCTTAATAAACCCAAATCAGGAGTCCTCCTATACAAGATTCCTCTACTATGAAATTAGTTGTTGGATAATCTCCGAAGTGTGCGTTTCTGAGTAGGATTTGCGAGTTCTGGATATTCTCCTCTCGTCAAATATTCCTTGATATCATGAAACCAAGGTTTCCCGTCTGCTTCTTCTTCTACATGAGTGTAGTAAGTTGGTTGATCATAGATCTTTACCGGGATAGGATCAATGAAGTTCTGGTCTGGGTGCTGTATCATGGATGATAGGGTAGCCAATGCATCGATAAACTCATTCTGAACCTTGGGAACATGTTGGAACTCTGTCTTTGTGAACCTCTTCCTCAATTCCTGTACATGATGCAGATAAGGGAGTATCTTGGAGTTCTTGGTTGCCCATTCTTTTCGGACCTGATATATAAGTAGGTCTGAATCTCCGATCACTAGCAATTCCTGAATGTTCATGTCAATGGCCATCTTGAGCCCTAAGATGCAGCACTCGGCCATGTTGTTGGTGCACGAGAACCTGAGCTTGGCAAATACCGGATAATGCTAACTGGTTTCTAATACTAGGACTGCTCCTATGCCAACTCCTTTGAAATTTGCTGCTCTATCGAAAAACATTCTTCAACCGTCATAGGATTCTGCAATGTCTTCTACTATGAAAGATACCTCTTAATCAGGAAAATACGTCTTAAGAGGATCATATTCTCTATCCACAGGATTTTTAGCAAGATGATCGGCTAGTGCTTGTCCTTTGATTGCCTTCTGAGTCACGTAAGCAATGTCGAATTCACTCAACAGGATTTGCCACTTGGCTAGCTTGCCAGTGGGCATGGGCTTCTGAAAGATGTACTTCAAAGGATCCATTCTTGATATGAGGTAAGTGGTATAGGCACAGAAATAGTGTCTCAACTTCTGAGCTACCCAAATCAGGGCACAACAGGTGCGTTCCAATAGAGAATACCGGGCCTCGTACGGGGTGAACTTCTTGCTGAGATAATAGATGGCCTGCTCCTTTCTTCTTGTTTAATCATGCTGCCCCAGAATACAACCGAAGGCTCCATCCAATACTGCAAGGTAGAGTAATAGAGTTCTACCCATCTCGGGCGGGACCAAAACAGGCGGCGTTGATAGGTATTCCTTGATTCTGTCAAAGGCTTTTTGAAAATCATCAGTCCATTTGGTAGCGGCGTCATTCTTCAACATTTTAAAGATTGGCTCATAAATGACAGTGGATTGAGCTATGAACCGGCTGATGTAGTTAAGTCTTCCCAAGAAACTCATAACTTCTTTCTTGTACTTCGGTTGTGGCAATTCTTGGATGGCTTTGACCTTTGACGGATCCAGTTCTATTCCTCGATGACTCACAATGAACCCAAGTAGTTTTCCGGTAGGAACCCCGAATGCACACTTGACAGGATTCAGCTTCAAGTTGTACCTCCTTAGTTTGTTGAAGAACTTCCTCAGATCTTCCATGTGGTCATTGGCTCTCTTGGATTTGATGATGACGTCGTCTACATACACCTCGATCTCTTTGTGTATCATGTCATGGAAAATAGTAGTCATGGACCTCATGTAGGTGGCCCCAGCATTCTTTAACCCGAACGACATCATCTTATAACAATACATCCCCCACGGCGTAATGAAAGTCGTTTTCTCCGCGTCTTCCTCATCCATCCATATCTGATGATACCCAGCAAAACAATCAACGATCGACTGTACTTCATGCTTGGTGCAGTTGTCAATTAGAATATGTATGTTCGGCAAGGGGAAGTCGTCTTTCGGACTGGCCCGATTGAGATCCCAGTAGTCGACACAGACTCTAACCTTCCCATCCTTCTTCGGCACTGGCACAATATTGGCTAACCATGTTGGATACTCTACTACCCTGAGAACCATGGCTTTGACTTGCTTGGTGACTTCTTCCTTGATTTTCAAACTCATGTCAGGTTTGAACTTCCTGAGCTTCTATTTTATTGGTGGACATGTCGGATCGGTTGGCAGTTTGTGAGATACAATAGATGTACTGAGACCAGTCATGTCATCATAAGACCAGGCGAATATGTCCTCATATTCCCTTAGAAATTCCGTGTACTCTTTCTTTTCTGATGGTGATAGATGAACGCTGATTCGTGTTTCTTTGACATTTTTTGCGTCTCCCAGGTTGACAATCTTAGTTTCGTCCAAGTTAGACTTAGGTCTGTTCTCAAAATCCTCAACCTCTTTAACAACCTCTTCTGGTATATCATCTTCTTCTGAGTCCATATCCATTTGTTGCGTTGCCTCATCGCACGTCACAATCGTCGGTTCATCAAGATAAGTAATAGTAATGCTGTGTGAATAAAGTAAACAATAAAAAGTAATAAGAGCAAGATTTATAAGAAACTGAAATGCTTTAATAAGTTTTTATAATTGTTTTGAACATTGGAGCTCTTATTTCAATATTAAAAATGCGGAAAGAAAGTCAATTAGCGAAAAAAATAAAGATAATGCATGGTGATTTGTTGAACCTTGCTACCCCGTAGCTTTCCGGGCCCTGGTGGTTCTGATGGACCAATTGTTGAGGCGTGCTCCTCGGCTCACAGCTTGTATAGAAAGGCTTTCCTCCCCCTCCTCCTAAAAAATGACACAACAGTTCATATTATCATCTTCCAAAAATAAATTCCTTATCGCCGCCAGTGCTTCCTCTTCTCCCGACCCATATATGACATTGGCAGGCTGGCAAGTCTGTTCCAAGTGAGGTATTGGATGCTCCAGTGGGTAGAAGGGACTATGCCATGGTGGCGACCAGTGGTTGAATTCCTCCTAAGTGTATTCATATCCCAAATCGAAAGTGGTACCGTGTTTCTTCAACTTGATAGGCTTAGCGATTCCTTGGAGATTCTTGCCAAGTCCCTTGCCAGGTTCGTATCCACACCAATTCAGTATACTTTCAATTTTGCTATCCCACCATTTGTCCTTGTCCACGGTGTTGACTCACTCAATGTGATGGTAGGTTTCTCCGCCTATCTTCCTTCTTCCTCCGATTGCTGGGATGGTCTGGCGGCTGTATATGGGATTGCTACCATCGCCGTGAATAATTACCTCTTGGTGATTCCACTCGAATTTCACTGCTTGATGTAGGGTTGATGCCACAACCCCAGCAGCATGGATCCAGGGCCATCCCAATAACAAGTTGTAAGATGCTGGGACGTCTATCACTTGAAAGTCAACGTCGAACCAAGTCGGTCCCATTTGCAGACACAAATTGATTTCCCCAATAGTGGACCTTTGGGATCCATTGAAAGCTTTGACATTGATAGCTCCATCCTTGATCTCATACAGGCCCTTTCCCAATGTTTTGAGAGTCACCAATGGACAAATATTGAGGCTAGACCCTCCGTCAATTAGGACTCTGGTGATGAAATGATCTTCGCATTGCATAGTGATGTGCAAGGCCTTGTTGTGGCTTAGCCCTTCAGGTGGCAGCTCATCTTTGGGGAAAGTGATTTTGTGACTCTCCAATACTTGCCCCACCATGTTTGCCATTTCTCCTCCTGTTATGTTGCTGGGTACATATGCCTCGCTCAACACCTTCAATAAGGCATTCTTATGTGTGTCAGAGCTTTGTAGCAGAGCCAAGATAGAGATCTGGGCTGGCGTTTTGTTCAACTGATCTATGACCGAATACTCTTTGGCTTGTATCTTCCTCCAGAGATCATCAGGCCCAGTTTTAGTGACGGTTGGCCATATAGAGGCCTACTTACTGGACTCGGCTAGGTGTTCTAGGGTATAAACCCTACCGGTTCTTGTCATACCCAGTGCTACAATTGCTTCTCCATATTTGGTTTTCCCTTTCCTTCTCGCCTCGGCGGTGTAATCCCATGGTATGGCCTTTGGGTGGAACGGTGTTACGACTGTCATGGTCACCTGGATGGGTACCTTTGCATTGGATTGTAACACAACCACTTTGAATGGTACAAGTGTCTTTGGAGATCCAAACTCGACCTCAATAGGTCCTGGCATCATTGCAGAAGAAGGTGCTTCGAACTCAAGTGGTATGGACATGTCTACTTCAGCGTTTTTAGAAGGCTAGATCTGGACCATAATCGGATTAAGTGTGACCGTTGGTTCCTTTGGCTCGTCACCTTTAGCGATTAATCTGATCGACCCTTTGGGGTCCCAATCGTCCTCTATCTCAATCATGTGAACGCCCCCACCCTTGTGGTCAGGCAGAGGGTTGTTGCGGACATTCGGACCTGGCTCCTTTGCTATGATGATCTTGTTGTCAATCAAAGCTTGGATCTTATCCTTCAGAGAGCGGCACTCATCAATGGTATACCCCTTCATGCCGGAATGATATGCACAAGCTTTGTTTGGGTTGACCCATTGGGAGGGGTTTTCGGGGTTTACGGCAGGGATAGGGGTAATGTAACCAGCAGCTTTGAGCCTTTCATAGAGCTGGTCGATAGGTTCGGCAATGGCAGTATACTATTTGGGGGGTCTGCGGTCGATGTTTGGTCGGGGTCTAGGAAAGTTTTGGCAGGTGGGAGGTGGTTGATAGTGAGAGGGTTGAGTATTGTAGGCTTGATAGACATGTGCTGTTGGGAATATCTGGGCGAAGTGGGATGATATGTGGGAGGCAGAGGCGATTGGTAACTAGGTGGTGGAGCTTGGTAGGAGGGCAAGAGTGCTTGGTAATTTGGGGTAGGTTGATATGTGAGTGGAGGTATCAGGTAGGTTTGCTATTCAATTGGGGATTTTGTTCTTTGTGCAACCATCACGGCGCTCACGTCCCTTTTCTTGGATGTGCCACCAGACTATAAAGCCTTGTTGGTGGCTGCAAAGCTTCAAAGTTAGTGACCATACCACTTTTGATACCTTCCTTGATCCTTTCCCCTAGCTTGATGATGTCGGAAAATTTCTGGCTTTCAATCAGCATTAACCTTTCTTAGTACTGTGGGTCTTAAGCTCGGACAAAAAACCTATTCATTTGTTCTTCTTCTAAAGCAGGTCTGACCTTAGCGGCTTCTGATCTCCAACAAGTAGCATACTCGCGAAATGTCTCCGAGGGTTTCTTCTTTAAGTTCTGGATGTAGAACACATCTGGTGCATTTTCTGCGTTAAACCTGAACCTGTCCATGAAATTGGACGCCATACTTACCCAATTTGACCACTTCCTAGGGTCTTGGTTGATGTACCAAGACAAAGCATCTCCTTTCAGACTTCTCATAAAGAGTTTCATGCGAATCTTTTCATCCCTTCCTACTCCGACCAGCTTGTCGCAGTACGTCGTCAAATGGACTCTGGGATCCCCTGTGCCATCAAACATCTCGAACTTAGGAGGTTTGTACCCCTCAGAAAGTTCGACATCTGGCTGAATGCAAAAGTCCTCGTAATTCAATCCATCAATCCCCTTGCTTCCTTCGACACCCTGAACTCGGCTAGTCAGCTTCTTGAGTTCCGCGACAAGATTCCTGATAAGAGAGTCAGACTCCGGCGTGCTTCAAATAGGTTGAGTATAGTGTGGTGTGGTTTCAACATAGATGGGGGTGTTGTGGGGATGATTTTTTTTTGTAGTTTAGTGGTTCAGGAATGAGTAGTGGGGTGTTGTCTGAAGTGTGGCATGTGTTGCAGTGGTGATGGGGAGCGGGTTGGTTTTGTGGTTTCGGGATTCTTTGTGGAGGTGTGGGGTTTTGAGTGTTGGCAAAGTTGACATTTGGGGTAGTGAGGAAAAATGACAAATTTGCCAAGTTCCGAACTTGGTCCAGTTCTTCCTGAAACTTCAATAACTTTTGTTCGAGCTGGGAGGCACTTTCCTTGGAAACCTGAATACCCTGAGGAACCTCTACCCTTTCAACTGAGTTCTCCTTTCTGATGTTGCTCAAATCTTCCATCTTTCTCTTGTTCTTGTCTCTGATGGGACTCGGAGGATGAGGAGGAGGTAGAGGGCCCTTAGATCTTGTGGAGTATGATGACGATGCCAGAGTTCACGAAGTACCTTTGGGGAGGGGAATAAACAAAAGGTTGCAAGTTAGTGCGGATTAGGAGAAGAAAATGTTGCAATATTTAAACACATCATGCAAGAATATAAATTGTGTCCTAATTTGGGAGCCTCGTTGTGCCCGAGGTAGTCTTAGCGACAAGTTGATTTGGAGAATTTATAATGCTAAATGTCTCATTTTATTGATAAAAATAAGGCGAATCCCAAAACGACACTAAAATAGTAGAAAAATAAAATGTTACTAATGGCCGTTGGCCTTATTACATTTTTAAAACAAAAGAAAAGATTCCTAACTACTTGGTCCCAGAAGGACCTTCCCCAGACTCGACATCTTTAGCTCAATCGAACAGCTTCACCAGCTCACGCAGTCCCAGCAGCAAATAGGCTCTAGCCAAGTGTCCTCCTTGGTTTCGCTCAGCGTTCTGGCAGTTTTCAATCTGCTGGATGAACTTCCTTTCCAATTCCATTAAACCCTACTCCAAATACCCTAGTCACTTGTTGGCGCTGATAGCCATATCTTTCCATTCTTCAATCAACTTTTGATGGGCTTCTTGAATCTCCCGGTGCTCACTTTCGCATTCCCGTATCCTCTTGCGCAATTGGTTGTACTTGACCTGTGCTTCAACCTTTTTGTCGATGATCCTGTGACCTCGAACAAACTCAGGTTGGCTCAGAACATTGTGATTATCCTCCAGCCATCCCGAATAGTATGAGGTGTAGCCAACATGGTATCTGTCGGGCTCGATAGTATCTCTTCCCATGATGATCTTGCAATACCACATATGCTGAGCTTGGCACTTATAAGGACTGTCATCAGCTTGGAAATCAGCTCGGAAGTGACTCACCTTGTCGACCCTTGGTATAACCTGCTTCCTACCAGCCTGTCTCATGACCCGGAGGGGGACATAAGGGTAAGTTCCTCTTAAGCCGATTAGTATCAGAAACGGTGCGTCCCTGGATCGGGTAATGAACTTGTCAGTAGGGAACCATTCGAACATCCATTGTATTTGATCCTCAGTCAGATTTTCAAATAGCTCCACCCATCCTTTGGCATCTTCTGGCTGAGCAAACATGTCGGGCATGTAGTTCATTCGCCTTGGTTGATGGAAGGCCATATGATCGTCCAAGTATCTCCGCTAAATCTCTTGCCGATATTTACCCATTTGGAGATGCTCCATGAGCCAAAGCTGGAGTAGCAAGTTGTAACCTTCGAAGTGTGGGGCTCCTTGTTGACACTTTTCCAAGGCTTGGTACATTTCTGCAACGATCATGGGCACTATGCTAAAGGGTTTCCCACCAATTCCCTCCATTAAGGTTTTAGCGACTATAGCTAGCCTGGTGTGAATCCTTGCTTCTTCATAGGAAACACTATCATCCCCAAGAAGCAGAACATAAAGACAAAGACCCTTCTGTGGATATGCCCCAATGAGGTGAGGGCGAATTCATCTGGGTAAGTGCGGTAGGACTTACTATAGCCGTACCTTTCGTACAGATAGTCGAAAGGAATGTAGGAATCCTTCAAGCAGGTCAAGTCTGTGATTTTTTTAGTCCCATCATTTTGAGAAAACCCCTACCCTTGCGATTTTCCGGCATAAGTAAACCCGGAGTCTCCCACGAAATACCAGCTAATCCTTCTATTTCCTCGAGGAGAGGTGTCATCTCAATCTCCCCGAAGTGAAACACAGACCTATCACAGTCCTAGAGCAGAGTAGCAGCTTCTATGATTTTGTTGTTGGGTTGGACCTTCAGGAGAGAAGGCAGATTTCCTAGGTATTTCCGGACAAGAGCCTGATCACCGGTTGGATGTTGGTGACCATGCCAAATCTGGGGACTTCGTGCCTCATTTCTGCAAAACAAAGTGTTAAACCCTTACCCCGCCGGACTCGACTACTTAAACCAATAATTAGCATAAGCAACATTTAGTTCTCCAAATAAATGCACAGAATATGGTAACGTCCGTTTGGGTTCCCAGGAACCTAGTGGACTTTGGACAAGGCTATCTTAAAGAGTCATTATGTGGACAACATAACTGACTCAACTAGGTTTTGACAGTGATGCATGCACAATTGAACAGAGTAGGGTTTCTATAAGGTATTAGACTGGTACCCTTGAGCGGACAACTCAAGAGGGAAAGTCAAGGAACCGTCAACTACACCGTTGATCGACTGGTTTTACCGCAAATACGCCTTTGCTAAATTTAGGGGGTAATGATATCGGAAGGGCGCAACCACTCATTATAAGCGTTGCTAATGGTATTTTGTTTGGCACGAGTGGAATATGATGTTGAATATGAAGCTACAAGTTGTCATGTATTTGCACGTTCATAAAGGAATGATTACAATAATTGCTCATAATTACAACAATATTGAAGGAAAGTAGTAAAGGAAAACATTAAAGAAAAGAAACAAGGAGCCAAGTCAATTTTGTAATAGAAGAGAAATAAAGATATTAAATAAAGGCAATAAAGAAGTAGTAAAGTCACAAATAACATGAAATGGTAAAAGCCTAAAAGAATTATCCATAGCAGAGTCGCCACGCTATCGCAACCCATTTTTCTCGCAAAATCGGGCTTGTGACATTTGGGAGGACAACTCGTTCCCTTTTGGGAATTGGGTTTTAGAATTTGAATAGTCACCACCTAATGATTAAGTGCATTAGGACACTAAGAAGGGTTTGAGTATGAAGAACCAGAGTTTGGGTAAGGGCTAGAAATTATCTCGAGGGTAAGGTGTTAGGCACCCCTCAAGATCCACTCGTGTTGTTCCCGACCATGTTACAATTGTGACTTCACATAATCAAATAAGCAATTATAAGGGCCTCAAATAGAAAGGGATTTTCACATATTATTGCAAGCAAATTGAAAGTTTGAAGAGAATAAGGAAAGCAGAAATAGTCCAGACAATAAAACAAGTTAAAAGAGAGGGGTCCTAGGTTTACAAACAATATGGATCACATCAATGCAATACCCGGCAATCGCTCCTCAGAAGAGGGGTTGCGCGTGGTATTAGTGCACCGGTCATCATATCCATATCTACCCTTCCCACCCCGTTAAGGTAGTAAAGCGCAGAATGGTGTCGTTACTTATTGCATGCTAGTACCCGCCCCAATCCTATCAGTCCCGGAGGCATTTGGGACTATTAGTCCTAAAGGAAATGAAATTTGGCTTTTTAGAGTTTTAAAAGGATAAAATTCTAGGGCGACAATCAAAATATATAAGGCAGGTATGGGGAGAACACATAACAGTTTAAAGGGCTCAAACAAGCCTCCTCAACTTAAAGACAGATTGTTAGCATGTCTTGCGAGTATTGGTTATGGTCTGAAATCAAATTAAAGTGTAGGATAGGCTGATTCATCACATATTTCTCAGATGAAGAGTCTGAATTAGCCTTCTCTGATTGTAATTTATCAAAGACTGATGCAGTTAATTAATTACGTAATGGTTTGCTTGAGTGAGACCTATAGGCATGATATCTAACAGTGCTTACTCCGATTTTAAACAAGGCTTACTGATTGTAGAAAACACATAAGTTCTGCAGATGTTAAATGACATTACTACTGATTTTAGACTTGTACATGAAGTAAACAAATCAGATTCAACTGGTTACTCCTATAGGCATGATTTCTAGGCGTTGTTGATTTTAAGACGATTATAAAAGCGCAGGAGTCCTATGGACACGGTATCTAGAATGAAACTTATTATTACTTAACCTATAACTGTTTGCCTAATGATAGATGTAAAATGCAGAAATGTAGAAACTATAGGCAGGATTTCTATATGATGTGCATGAATGCAGAAAACTATAGGCAGGATTTCTATATGACGTGCATGAATGCAGAAAACTTATAGGCATGATTTCTATATGACGTGCATGAATGCAGGAAACTTATAGGCAGGATTTCTATATGACGTGCATGAATGCAGAAAACTTATAGGCAGGATTTCTATATGACGTGCATGAATGCAGAAAACTTATAGGCAGGATTTCTAATGCGGAAGTGGAGAAATTGTAAATGGTAACACCTATGAGCATGCTGTCTACCCTTTGCATATATAAGTGACCCTCCCCTTTCACTAGAACCCCATAGGTTATTACAACATATTACAGACCAAAATGAATTAAGAAAAGTAAAATTACATCAGAAATTAAGCTACAACTAAGGAGCCTAATTCAGACTCAAGGTCCAACAATATGATGTGAACCAACTTCCAGGATTAGGTTTCCAAAGCCTTATCTTACTTGGGATGTGTCAAAGTTCCTCAAGAGCCTCAAATGGACTCCGGGCAGTGCTTACAACCCAAATATATTGCAGAATTAAGAGCATAGTGTAGTGTGGAAATGCCAGCCCTCAGATGTCCAAGTTCAGAAGGAACTCAAGGTCCCAAAAGAAAGGCTCATAACAGGGGGGCAGAACATAGAATCAAAGAGTAAGTGTAAGTGCATACAGGGGGAATTAGGGAGAGTCGTGGCAGGCTGGTGGTCATGCCCAACAATCAGGAGTGTTGGCACACCCCTAACTAACCTATTAGTCACATTTTGAGAGTTGGGATCCATTGAGGATCAGGTTCAGACCTAAGTAGCAATTTGGATGCTGTCAAGCCATGAACCTTAACTCAAACACATAGAAGGATGTAGAGGTATAGGGAGTTCATAACAAACAGTAGATGCAAAGAGAGAGTAGCATTTCTCAATACAGAACATGAACAACAAAGTAGACAGGAGTGCAACAACGGTAAAATAAACACATAGGGATGGTGCTGAAATTGAAATTAAGGCATACCAATTTCAGGGAAACAAATAAGTGAAAGCTGAAGTCTTGTAAACCAAATTGCAAGCAAACAGTACAAAAGATCTCTGAAGAGAGCAGAGTATTGAAAGAGTATCGTAATTGAAGGGTGTGTGTAAAGTGTTGAATTCGAAGTGTTGAACTGAAGGTTCAAGGTGTCTAAGTGCAGAAGGGTCGTGCCCCTTTTATAGTGCAGAAAACAAGTAAGAAAAGGTAAGGGAATAGTTTGCAATCAATCACACAGAAACTCCCTTCAGTTAAGTGATTCTGATTTCAAACGGGTAGAAGACAATTATGGAAAGAATTGGATTAATATCTTTTCCAAAGTAGTACAAGAAGGGCAAATACATAGATACTATTTAAGGAAAAAGTTTGATAGCAACACGATTTGTGCAAATAAGGAAAGGCAATCAATCATCAGCCAGTAAAAATCAAAAATTGAGTTTTGGTATGAATGAATCCAACCAGAAAAGGTGAAGAAAGGTTTAATTAAAGAAAATCAGTAACAATCAATCAAACCCCATTAGAGGATTTCAGAATCAATCATTAGTTGGTAAAAACCTTTTGAAAGCAGAGTTTCTCATATATAAAGCACACAAATATGTGAATCACGAAGGAACTGTCATGTTACTTAGAAAAGAGTCTAACATAGAAAGGTTCAGAATCATAAGCAAAGGGATACGAGTTTAGTTTGTAGACTCATAATGAGTCTGAGAGTCCAGGGTCCCAAGTAGAACCCTAGTCCAATATAAAACTTGCCAAAACCCAAAGCCTAGGGTTTTCAACTTTAATCAGAAGCAGAGACGATAGGACAGATAATAGGCTTAGAGGTCTCTTTTAGAGACTCATGAGAAACAAACAAACATGATACACAGTCAAGAGCATAGAGAACACGTTTTGAGAAAAACTCAGAACTTAAGCAATTTCAGAAGAAAAAGTGAATACAAACTTAAGAAGCGGTAGATGAAACACATTTAGGAAGAACACGAACAAAGTCCAGTAAAGCAAACGAAATTGAAGAACTTAACAGTAACACATATAGTAGAAGAGTAATGAAAACATAACAAGGATAATTATGTGAGCACATGAGTAACGTGTGTAAAAGAAAAGTAGAAGGACAGTACATGCGTAGTAAAAAGAAGTCACACGAGCATGATATATATAAACACACATAAAGAAAAGAAGGAGAAGAATCAGAAAGATGTTTTTTGAAAAACCTTTCAGAAACCCTAAATCGAAGATAAACGATTTTGAAAAGAAAATTTGGGGAAAACACTTTGAATGTCAAGTAAAGCATAGATACAACACAGATCTAAGCAAACAAATAGAGAAAGAACCTCGAATAGCTTATCCAAAACCCTAGAAATGAGAAAGGCTTGGAAGAAGGTCTGATCTTGAGTCAGATGAGTTAGAATCAGGCTCCTAATACTTGAATATGCCGGAGCATGGCCGGAGAAGCCATAGAACTGCAGATTTGAGAAGGATCTGAAGAGAGCCATCAGAGTCGGGCCTCGAAGCTTCGAACAACCATGGTTTGATGGTGAGAAAGGGTGAGTACAGGCCATCCATGGCCTGAAACACCATGGATTCCAGTAGAAACATGGTAGAATAAGGTGGGAGATGGCTAGGGTTTCGGAGAGCTTGAGAGTGTTTTGAGAGACGAAAGGTTTCAAGGCGGCGGGCCACGTGAGAATGAGGGAGATTAGGGTAGTCGTTTAGGTTTAATTAGGAAAGGGCTATTTTTGGCCGTTGATCTTGAGTGAGCAACGGTCCAGGTTTAAGTGGTAGGTAGGGAACGGGTTGGGTTATTTAAAATCGGGTCGTGGGTTTAGTAAAAATTGGAATTGGGACGGTTCGGTTGGGGTTAGGATTGGGTCTAAATGGGGATGTAATTGAAATGAAATGGGGCTAAATGTTAAATAGCCAATTTTTCCTTTTATTTTATAAAAATAGTAAAAATGATTTTAAAAGCAAATTAAAAGTACTAAGCCAATTAATAATATATAAATATCAATTTAAAAATACTGGAACTAATTTTACAATTATAAAATGTTATTAATCTTAAAGTAGGCTAGAATTGCAATTATATGTAATTTAGTCTTTTAAATACCAAATAAATTTGTAAAAATGTACAAAAATTATCTTAACTATATTTTGGTATAAATATGGGAATAAAATAAATTATTCACCAAAATTGATGATTTTGGGAATAATTATGGATTTTGTACTGCTAAAATGGATAGTAAATTGATTTTAAAAACTCTTCAAAAGATTGGAAAAATAGTAAAACACTTGGGTATGCTTATGTATGCATATATATGCTATTTTGAAAGTATTTTGTATATAAAAATACATAGGAAACAATTGGGTATCAACACCTGCCGGAAAACTACTTGGGTTCATTGTGAGTCGCCGAGGAATATAATTGGATCCGTCAAAGGTCAAAGTCATTCAAGAGTTGCCACCGCCAAAGAACAAGAAGGACGTAATGAATTTCTTGGGAAGACTCAACTATATCAGCCGGTTCATAGCTCAATCTACTGTCATCTGTGAGCCAATATTTAAGATGTTGAAGAAGGATGCCGCTGCCAAATGGACTGATGACTGTCAAAAAGCCTTCGACAGAATCAAGGAGTACGTGTCCACACCGCTAGTCTTGGTCCCGCCTGAGCCGGGCAGACCTCTATTGCTCTACCTTGCAGTATTGGATGGAGCATTCGGTTGTGTTCTGGGACAACATGATGAAACGGGAAGTAAAGAGCAGGCCATCTATTATCTCAACAAGAAGTTCACCCCATACGAGGCCTGGTATTCTCTGTTGGAATGCACCTATTGTGCTCTGACTTGGGTAGCTCAAAAGTTAAGGCACTATTTCTGTGCCTATACTACGTATCTCATATCAAGGATGGATCTGTTGAAGTACATCTTTCAGAAGCCCACACCCACTGGCAAGCTAGCCAAGTGGCAAATCCTGCTGAGTGAATTCGACATTGTCTACGTGACTCAGAAAGCGATCAAGGACAGGCTTTGGCAGATCATCTTGCCGAGAATCCCGTGGACGGAGAATATGAATTCTTAAAGACGTATTTTCCTGATGAAGAGGTATCCTTCATAGGAGAAGACATTGCATAATCCTATGATGGTTGGAGAATGTTTTTCAATGGAGCATCAAATTTCAAAGGAGTTGGCATAGGAGCAGTTCTAGTATCAGAAACCGGTCAGCATTATCTGATGTCCGCCAAACTCAGGTTCCCGTGCACCAACAACATGGCCGAGTACGAAGCCTTTATCTTAGGACTCAAGATGGCCATTGACATGAACATCCAAGAGTTGCTAGTAGTCGGGGATTCAGACTTGCTTATACATCAGGTCCGAGAAGAATGTGCAACCAAGAACTCCAAGATACTCCCTTATCTATATCATGTACATGAGTTGAGAAAGAGATTCACAAAGACAGAATTCCAGCATGTTCCTAGAGTCCAGAATGAGTTTGCCGATGCATTGGCTACCCTGTCCTCTATGATACAACATCCAGATAAGAACTTCATTGATCCTATTCTAGTGAAGATTCATGATCAGCCAGCCTACTGTGCTCACGTCGGGGAAGAAGCGGAGGAAAAACCTTGGTTTCATGATATCAAGGAATACCTGGCAAAAGGAGAATACCCAGATCTTGCCAAAACCACTCAGGAGCGCACACTTCGGAGGTTATCTAACAATTTCTTCCACAGCGGAGGAATCCTGTATAGGAGGACTCCTGATTTGAGATTATTAAGGTGTGTCAATGCAAGGGAAACATCTAGGCTACTAGAGGAAATCCATGCTGGGACCTGTGGTCCACATATGAATGGTTTTGTCTTAGCCAAGAAGATACTCCGGGCTGGATATTTTTGGATGACTATGGAAACGGACTGCGTCCAGTATATCTGAAAGTGCCATCGCTGTCAAATACATGCGGACATGATAAAGATGCCCCCAAATGAGCTTAATATAACAAGCTCGCTGTGGCCGTTCACCGCTTAGGGAATGGATGTCATCGAACTTATCGAGCCCACCGCATCAAACAGGCACAGGTTCATTCTAGTTGCAATTGATTATTTCACCAAATGGGTTGAAGCACCATCATACAAAGCAGTGACTAAGAAAGTTGTGGCAGACTTTGTCCGTGACTGCATCATTTGTCGATTCGGGATCCCAGAATTAATCATTACTGATAATGGTTCCATTCTCAACAGTGACTTGATGAAGGCCACGTGTGAAACCTTCAAGATCAAACACAAGAATTCTACAACTTACAAACGTCAAATGAACGGAGCCGTAGAAGATGCCAACAAGAATACCAAGAAGATACTAAGGAAAATGATAGAGAAGCATAAGCAGTGGCACGAGAATCTCTCATTTGCTTTATTGGGATACTGCACCACAGTCCGCACATCAACTGGGGCAACTACCTACATGTTGGTATATGGTACAGAAGCAGTCATACCCGCTGAGTTTGAAATTCCTTCCTTAAGGATCATACAAGAAGCAGATCTCAACGATGCAGAATGGGTGAAGAGTCGTTACGAGAAACTAGCTCTTATAGATGGAAAGAGAATGAATGCAGTTTGCCACGTTCAGCTCTATCAGAACAGAATGTCTAGAGCCTTCAACAAAAGAGTCAAGCCGAGACAATTCGCACCGGGGCAGCTGGTGTTAAAGAAAATTTTTCCGCATCAAGAGGAAGCCAAAGGGAAATTCTCTCCCAACTGGCAGGGTCCGTACATGGTTCACCGGGTTCTGACAAAAGGAGCCCTCATACTTGCAGAAATGGACAGAGAAGTTTGGCCAAAGCCGATCAATTCAGACGCAGTCAAGCGATACTATGTGTAACCTTTATGCTTTCTTTTATGATGTAATTTGAACTATGCCTGACCTGATTCCCGTTTAAGAGGGGATACGTAGGCAGCCCTATGGGTTCGGTCACAATTCAATAAAATTTCCATTTTCCCCGCTATTGGAAACTGGGGCCCTCAAAATTCTGAAATCGATTCCAGCCATTTATCATTAACAGCCGTCAGGAGCAACAACCCGGTAAACTGGGGTAGAATTTTGAGGAGGACTCTCAAAATTCCGGAGTAAGCGAAGTTGCAATGTTTTGAACCACGTCGCAGTCGTCAGTTCATCTAAAGAAAATTATTCATAATTATGCACTTATATTATGCTTTTACTAAATCATGCATGTCTGTTACCAAAATTTCTTTGTTTAGCAATGCTACCCCAATGATACGCACAGTATCACCGAAACAGAGCCGAGCAGGTCAAGCAAAGTCAGCGGGGATACGAACTAACCTTTCCCCTTTACAAAACTCATGATTTTTCTTTGGATGCAGGCACCTGAGTTGGAAAATCATCGAATATACTATACACTCATACTGATCAGGAATAGAACTCTCAGAACCTTCACCTACTCACAGTTGCTATACACACACAATATCCCCAGCAGCCACAATATTGAAATAAGATATCAGCTAAGAAAACTCTACTGCCACCTGCCTTTTATTTCTTGCATAAGGCTACCATTCTGCCTTCCGAGACTAAGCACTGTCTCTATCTGCATTCTTTGCATTGCATAAGGCTACCATTCTGCCTTTCGATACTAAGATTTGTCTCCATCTGCATTCTTTGCATTGCATAAGGCTACCATTCTGCTTTCCGAGACTAAGCACTATCTCCATCTGCATTCTTTGCATTGCATAAGGCTACCATTGTGCCTTCCGAGGTTAAGCTCTGTCTCCATCTGCATTCTTTGCATTGCATAAGGCTACCATTCTGCCTTCCGAAGTTAAGCTCTACCTCTATCTGCATTTTGCCTGCATTGCATGAGGCTACCATTCTGCCTTCCGAGGTTAAGCTCTACCTCCATCTGCATTTCGCCGCATTGCATAAGGCTACCATTTTGCCTTCCGAGACTAAGCTCTGTCTCCATCTGCATTCTTCGCATTGCATAAGGCTACCATTCTGCCTTCCGAGGTTAAGCTCTACCTCCATCTGCATTTCGATGCATCGCATAAGGCTACCATTCTGTCTTTCGAGACTAAGCACAATCTCCACCTGCATGGCTGAAATATCGCCACTTTATTTATGTCTCGCATGGCTGAAAGATCGCCACCTTCATCTACATCTTGCACGGCTGAAATATTTCCAATTTTATTTTTCTTGCATGGCTGAAATATCGCCACTTTCTATCTTGCATCGGCTGAAATACCGCCACCTCGTTTACATTTTTTGCATTGCTGAAATATTGCCACTTACTATTTACATCTTGCATCGGCTGAAATACCGCCACCGCATTTACATTTTGCATTGTCTGAATGATCGCCTCCTTCTGCATCTCATGGGCTGAAAGATCGCCAAATTGTGCGAAGGCATCATTGTTCGGAGGCAGCATTTCATAACCCAAGTACGCCATGCCATGGCTTGAGGACCCCATTTTATCTTTTGCATATCATTATTCAAAGGCATCATAGCTCGGAGGCATCATCTTTATAGCCCCAAAGCATCATTTCATGACCTGTGAATCCTTTATTATACACTTCATAGCCCAGGACGTCATGGTCTGAGGACATCATCTTAATCGTCCAAAGACAACATTCATGGTCCAACGGAACTTGCATCACGTTTAAAATTATGCACAATATATGTTCATATTGCTCATTTGCAGGTAAACCGGCTAGCAATGGCCGTCTCAGTAGGAGTGATCCCGCTCTAGTTCCCGCAGCCCGGATTAGACCTTAACTATCCTTCCTGACCTGAATACCGCGTCCGTTCTTGTAAAACCTCTATCAACATATTCCGCCGATGGATCCTGAACTACATATAGCCTGATTCCTGTAAGATCAGGGATATGTAGGCAGCTCAGGAACCAGAGCATGGTCAAATTCTTCAAACCATCTCGTTCGGCCAAAATTGGCCATCATATCTTTACCCAATAATTATTTCATCCTTCCCGGGTAAAGATGAGTAGCTGTTGATACCCAATTTTCCCTATATATTTTTCATATATACAAAATACTTTCAAAATAACATATTTACGCATATATAATCATGCCCAAGTGTTTTAGTATTTTTCCCAATTTTTAAAGATTTTTAAAATCAATTTATTGCTCATTTCAGCAGTATAAAAACCAATAATTATTCTCAAAATTATCATTTTGGTAAATAATTTATTTTATTTCCCATATTTATACCAAAATATAGTTAAGGTAATTTCTACAAATTTATTTGGTATTTTTAAAGCAAAATTGCATATAATTGCAATTCTAGCCTACTTTAAGATTTAATAGCATTTTGATAATTATAAAATTGGCTCCAATATTTTTAAATCAATATTTATATATTATTAACTAATCCAGTACTCTTAATTTACTTTCAAAATCATTTTACTATTTCTTATAAAATAAAAAGGCAAAAACTGGCTATTTAAAACCTGGCCCATTTTTTATTTCAATCATAGCCAAATTGACCCCCCCTAATTGACCCAATTTTGAAACCCAATTGGACCGGCCCAATTCTAATCTAACCCGACCCCCGACCCAACCAATTAACCCGCCTGGCCCTTTCTTTCAATCTAGGCCGTTGATCATTTAGATAAGCGACCATGATTACCCCTTACCTTTTTTAATTCACTAACCCTACCCTAATCCCCTCATTTCCATCTCTCAGCCGCCTTTGAATACTCTTCCTCTCTCGAAGGTTCCTGAAATCCTAGCCTCTCTCACCCCCCCTTCAACCGCAATCTCACCGGAACCCATGGCTTCTCAGGCCATGGATGGCATGTACTCACCCTCCTCCACCATTAAACCCTGGGTGTTCGAAGTTTTGAGGTCCGACCTCGATGGTGTCCTTTCAGATCTATACAGACCCAAGGTTCTATGGCCTCTCCGGCCTGGCTTCGGCGTATTCAAGCATCAGAAGCCTATTTCTGACCTCTCCTACTCAAGATCGGACCTTCTTCCAAGCCTTTCTCAATTCTAGGGTTTCTCTGAAACCCTAAACTATTCAAGGTTTTTCTCTGGTTGTTTTCTTATATCTATGCTATGTCTGTGCTCTACTTGAGTTCTTAAATGTTTTCCCTAATTTTCTTTCAAAAATTACTTCTCTTCGATTTAGGGTCTTTGAAAAGGTTTTAAAATGTTTTTTGACTCCTCTTCTTCTTCTTCTCTTTGTGTGAATCTGTCTATGCTACATTTTTATGTTCTCTTTTCTACCTCGCATGTCCTTCTCCTGTGTTCTTATGTTTGCCTTATTTTGCATGTCCTTCTATTGTGCTCCATTCTTTCTTCTACTGGTTTCTATATCATGCTTTCACATGTTTATCTTATGTGTTCGTTTAACCATATGTTCCTCTACTGTATTTTCTACTAAGCTTTTAGGTCTTTTGTTGCCTTCTTCTGGATTTTGTTTGAGTTCTTTGTTAAATATGTTTCCTTTACTTTTCTCTTAAGTGCTATACTATCTCGTTTCTCTTCTGAAACTTGTTTAAGTTCCAAGCTTTCTTAAAACGTGTTCTGTATGCTTCAAATCAATCCTTCATTCTATTTGCCTTGAACCTGCTATTTTATCTGTTTGTTTTCACGTGAATCCCTAAAAGAAACCTCTGAGCCTGTTTCAGTTATTTGTCTTCTCTTCTCTGTATCTGACTCGAGTTGAAAACCCTTGGATTTGGAGGTTTTTTGGCAAGTTTGATCTTGTTTTTTGGACTAGGGTTCTATTTGGGACCCTGGACACTCTCAAACTCATTCTGAGTCTATGTACTGGATTTGAGCCTCTTTGTTATGACCCGGAACTCTTCTATACTAGGCTTTTTCGCATGATAGTTCTTTCTTGTTCGATATGTCTGTATTCTTTATATATGAGGAATTTTGCCTTCAAAAGGTTTAGTCAACTTGTGATTCATTCGGAATTCCTCTTAATAAGGTTTGATTGATTGTTACTGATTTTCCTTAAGTAAAACCATTTTCTCATTTTTCCTAACTTGGTTCATTCGAACAAAGCCTGCAATTTTGATTTTACTAGCTGTTGAGTGATCGCCTTCCCTTATTTGCACAAACCATGTACCACTGGACTATTGCCTTAAATAACTTCTGTGTATTTACCCTTCTTGTGCTACTTTGGAAAAGATTTTGATCAAACTCTTTCCTTAATTATCTTGCCCGTTTGAAATCAGAATCCCTTAATTGAAGGGAGACCTTATGTGATTGATTTCGAAACTATTTTCTTACCTTTTCTTACTTGCTTTCTGCACTATAAAGGGCACGACCCTTCTGCACTTTTACACACTTCCAATTCAATACTCTTTACGATCTTGAGTTCAATACTCTGACAACACTTATTGAACACTTTCAATTTCAATACTCCTACATTCTCAATTCAACACTCTACTCTCTTCTGAAATCTTCTGGCCGTGCGTTTGCAATTTGGCTTTACTACTGCTCTTCTCTTCTTATTTCCCTGAAACTGGTATGTTCTAATTTAACTTTCAGCTTCATCCCTATGTGTTTGCTTTATAGTTTCAACAATCTTGTCTACTTTGCTGTTTATTCTGTATTGAATATGCTGTCTCTTTGCATCTGTTTCTGTGTGAATTCCCCATACCTTTATTCCCTTCTATGTGTTTGAGTTAAAGTTCAAAGCATGTCAACATCCAAATTGTTTCCATGTCTGTACTTGATCCTTTAATGATCCTAACTCCCAAACAATGTGGCTAACAAGCTGGTTGGGGTGTGCCAGCACTGGGTATGACCACCAGGTTGTCTTGGCTTTCCCCAAAATCCCCTCTATGCACTTGCACTCTCTCTTAGATTCTATGTTCTGCCCCCTCCTATGAGCCTTGCTTTGGGACCTTGAGCTCCCTCTGAACTTGGACATTTGAGGGCTGGCCCTTCCACACTGCACTATAATCCAATTCTGCAATATATTTGGGTGTAAGCACTGCCTGGAGTCCACTTGAGACTCTTAGGGAACTCTGACACATCTCAAATAAGAGAAAGGCTTTGGAATTTGATCTTTGGAGTTGGTTTACTTCATGCGTCAGAAGTCTGAATCAGGCTCTCCTTGGTTGGTATTTTTAGCTTTCTGATATAATTTTATTTTACTTTTCTTTATTCATTATGGGCTATAATAATTTGTAATAACTTATGGGGTCTTAGTGAAAAGGGGAGGGTCACTCATGTATACATAAGGGTAGATATCATGTTCTAAGGTATTACTGTTGCAATCATGTCCTGTTTTCACTTCTGCATTTTTCATATAGAAATCATGTTTACAAGTCCTGCACTTCTGCGTTTTTCATATAGAAACCATGCCTACAGGTTCTGCATTTCATATAGAAAATCATGTCTATAGGTTCTGCATTTCATACGTAGATACCATGTTTATACCTTTGCATTACATACATATATACCATGTTTATAGCTTCTGCATTTCATACATAGAGACCATGTCTATAGGTTTCTGCGTTTCTACCTATCACATAGAGAACATGTCTATAAAGTTTTCTAAATTTTGCATATGCATCTATCACTAGGCAAACACATTTATAGGCTTAAATAATAAAAATCAGCGTTTTAAACACCATGCCTATAGGATTTCTGTATTTTCGTAAAGGGTAAACTCAATAACGCTAAGAAAGCATGTCTATAGGAGTAGCCAACTAATCTGAATCGTTTACAAGTCTAAAATCAGTAGTAACGTTACTCAATGTCTGCAGAACTTATGTTTTCTATAATCAACAGGCCTTCTTCTTGTAAAAATTAGTACACTTCTGCATTATTAGATGTCATGCCTGTAGGTTTCACTTAGGCAAGCTATAAGGTAAAATTAGCTAATTGAGTTAGACTTTGTTAATTCCAACCAGCAGGCAGGTCTGATTCCGTTTTCTTATCTGAAGTGTGTAATAGACCAGTCTGCCTCCTTAACGTTTAAGTTTAATTCAGACCATAACCAGTACCTGCAAGACATGCCAAACAATCTGTCTTTAAGTGAGGAGGCCCATATGAGCCTTTTAAATTGTTATGTGTTTCCCATAATCTGCCTTATGTGTTTTTGTTTGTCGCTGTATAATTTTATCCTTTTAAATCACACAAAACCCACATTTCCCTTCCCTTTAGGACTAGCAGTCCCAAATGTCTCCGGAACTGATAGGATTGGGGCGGGTACTAGCATGCAATAAGTAACGAAACCATTCCGCGTTTAAATACCTCAACGGGGTGGGAAAGGATAGATATGGATATGATGACCGGTGCGCTAATACCACGTGTAACCCCTCTTCTGAGGAGTGATTACCGGGTATTGCATTGATGTGATCCATATTATTTATAAACATAGGACCTCCTTCCCTTTACATGTTTATTTATTACTTTAAAAATTTCAAACTCCTTTTTTCTCAAATTTCAACTTCCTTGTTTCTTCAAACTTTTAACTTATTTGCAATGGCAATGTGACAACCCCTCATATTTGAAACCCTTAATTGCTTATTTATTGTTTGTACTTATGCACAATTGTACCATGGCCGGGAACCACACTAGTGGATCTTAAAGGTTGCCTAACACCTTCCCCTCGAGATAATTTCTAGACCTTACCCAAACTCTGATTTTTCTAAACAAATTCTTCCTAGTGTCCTAATGCACTTAATCATTAGGTGGCGACTCTTCAAATAAAAAAAACCAATTCCCAAAAGGGAACGAGTTGTCCTTTCAAATGTCATAAACCCGATTTTGCGAGAAAAAGGGGGCGCGACAATTATATTCAGGACCAAGTCAGAGTGGGTGGCTCTCAATAACAGGCCTAGTGGACTGTGGTGTCTATGGGTTTTGAGTCCATAAGTATGGTTGAGAATCGAGATTTTGCAGCGGATTATGAAAGGAGTCTTGGAATGTTCTATGATATGTTCGGCCTGCAGTATAACATTTGAGAGAAAGAGAGAAAATGACTTTGGGTCCGTAGGAGAGTTATCAAAATGGGCATATCAGTTGAGGATGCGAATATGCGCGTAAGGAAGATATGAAATGGTTTGTCTCGTGTTGCAAGGCCACTCACGATGAGTGCGGGTTAAGTGTGTTATGTGTTGAATGGAGTTATTATTATCTCTAAGGCAATTAAGAATAAATTGGAAGAGGTTGGATTGGTTAGCCATGGTTGAATTGGCATAGTGGTAGTAGTGATTAGTTCCTTCAGCGTGATTAAGTTATGCTTGTGACTTGTGACGGTATGTATGAGGCTTGACGGCCACCGTGATTGATTTTATTGGAATTATTCAAGTGTTATGACATGTTGTGGGTAGGCGGATTCGGAAGGATTATTGCAGTTTAGACCACTACTTGAAGATTTGCATGTTCTACAGTTATAAAGATTCACTCGCATGTTGCTATGGTTCCCCTGAAATGAGTTAAGTGAAAAGTTTCTATATGGTTAAGTATTAACCTATTAGTGGTCTTGGAGTTAAGACGAAATTCTAGTGCTATCGCATATTGGCGTGTTAGGTGCAGTGAATGGTATGGAATTTGAAAGTGAGGATCAAGGTTGCGGTTCAGTGTGGCAAGGATGTCAGGAGCTCGGATGAGCAGGAAAGGAGTTTGGATGTTTAAAGTAGGTTGGTATTATCCTCGGCATCACCTGAGATTAGTACCTTGTGCCAGAGGCTTTGTGTATTGGTTTGCGGATTCATAATCTGCTTTACAACGTTAGTGCGGCCGGTTGTATGGATGTGCAGACTTATTATCTGATGCGGAAGGTCGTAGGAGCGTGTCTCACGGGGAGATTGTATAAGCATAACATGTAGTCACTTTGATTGGAAATTTAAACCAAGTATGAAGACTTTGGTAATATCACTAATTTGAGAATTCATGCCTGGAGGGCACCCAGTTTATTAGGTTGTGGACTATGGAGGATTGCTCCGACTATGATGGTTGTTGTGTGTTCTGAGAAAAAGGGGGTTATTATGGACCCAAGGAAGGTTATTAGATTATTTCGGTACAATCAGAATCAACTTGAGGTATGTGGATGGATTTAAATATGAAGGTGGGCTCTATATCAGGCAGGATATGTTCATTTCAGTAATGCGCTCCTTATGGAGGAGTATTCAGACATTGGGTGTTATTTCATAGTTAGCTATTTCATGTAATTCCATATTTTGTTGTGTGAGTTGTGAAACGGCTTGATAAATTTCTTATGAGTTGAGGTTCCGCATAGAGATGGTGTTATGTGAGTGGGATGGCTCTTGTAGCTTATGGCGCTATCTGTCTCCCCATGGATCGTATTGTGCACTTAGCGTGCTTGTGACCGATCTTCGGTATTTTATAGTAATTAGCAATTTAGCTCTGTGTGTATCTCCTTATGTGAATTTTATGTGTAGATCAGGTGGCATGCCGCCACAGGTATGTTGTTTGGATCGGGTTGCATGCTGCAACAGTGTGATGTTGAATACAGTTTTATTATTTTATCTTTTTTGTGTTTTGTTTCCCCATTTTCTGAGGAAATCTCATATTATTTGCGCGAGTTGAGTAGTCCATTACAGAGTTCATTTTCTTCATGTATCACATTCGAGTTTGTAGCCTATTGGCATGTTGTGGCATCATATGGGACTTTTGATCATGTCCGGGGTGGCCTATTGCCTGAGTAGTTCATATTGGGTGAGACGAGATTATTGGATCTAGGATTGGTGCAATCAAGTTATATGAAGTATATTAAAGAGCAAAGATCATTATTTGGTTCAGATTGAGGTAATGGTTCTTGTCAGGAGTATAGACTCAAGGATTTGTTGACTCGACAGTTGGTTATGAAATTCTACACAACTTTTCCGTTTGTGGCGGGCATGCAAAAGTCGGGACAAGAGGTATATAGGTCATAAGATGCATTGGGAGCATAAGATTCGTTGAATTTCGGCTATTATGATCAGAGAATATTGTTGTGGTTCTCTGAATAGAGTGGTGCAAGGTGTGAACTCAATAAAGGTATGCAGTCATGTTTTGGTACCTCGTGTAGTTATTGATGCGGTGTTCATAAAGCAGGTCTAGCGGAGAATTTCGGATGTTGGAACTGGGCTCTAAGGATCATTTGCCTAAATAAAAGAGGATATCATCAGATTTGCTCGAGCTAATGTGCTCAACTGAATTTTGGTAGCATGGGTAGGTGCGCGAGGTGTTAAACAGTGATTTCGGGCAACTCCAGTGCAGTTCTTAGCATGTTCGAGGACGAACGTATGTTTAAGTGGGAAAGAATGTAGCGACCCGACCGGTCATTTTGAGCTCTAGCGCATCGTTCGGCAGTTTGAGGCCATGAGCATCTTTACTTCAGTTATTATGACTTGTACGCATGGTCAGAATTGAATTCCGGGAAGTTCGAAGTTGATTTGGAAAGAGAATTCTCATTTCGGAAGTTTTAAGTTGAAAGAATTGACTAAGATTGGATTTTTGAGTAAACGACCTCGAAATCGGGATTTGGAGGTTCTAGTAGGTTAGTATGGTATTTTGGACTTGGCGTATGTCCGGATCAGGTTTTGGATGGCCCGGGAGCGTTTCGACGCCCATTGTGGAAGTTAGCATTTTGGAAAAATTTCATAAGTTTGGGTTAAATTGCCTTTCAATGTTATCGATTGCCGTTTGGGATTCTGATCGGGTCCAACCCTACACCACTATAGAGTGGCAAGAGCGGTTGATGCAGCTTTTACCTGAAAAGGTCGGGATCGAATCCACAGGGAGGTAGGGTATGTTTGGAGTTGGATTCCTATCTAATCTAGCAGTGTGATGTGTTCTTGATTGCACTTCCAATCATTCTTGTTTGTTTGTTCCTTCTAATTTAATACTAATGATGCACGGAATTAAGCTAAGTAGATATTTTTGTAGTGTTTTCTAAATGGGTAAAAAAGGCACTAGGGAAGTGACTTACTCCTAGGTGAGTATTTAACGGGATCTAAAACTTAGGGCAATAATGTTATAGTTGGGATCATGATATAACCAATGCACGAAGCTACTCACTCTATACCTCTCGGTAGTTTGAGTGACTTTGCCCTAATTGGCTTTCTCAAGCCCAATTGGGTGTTCAATTTGTGCAAGCAAAGTTGGCTCAAGTCGGGTATTACTATCTCTAGGTTTAACCCATTAATTGGGGCTATCAATCTCTTGAATACGCCCCAATTCCTTGTTGGCCTGAATTTCCTAGACTAAAGCTCTCTTTTTCAAGAAGAGCCTAAGTCAAAAAGGCACAAATTAATGTTTGCAACCACCAATTCAACATAAAAGCACAAATCAGGCCAAATATCAATCACCGATAAACATCTAAGCCCTAAAATAGGAGACTCATTAAATACCCACTCTAGGGTTGAGCCACAACCCTAATTAATGGATTTAGCTACTCATAATTGAAGAAGAAATCATAGATTGAGATGAAGTAACCCATAAAATGTAATTACAAGATGAGAATCCAAGATTAATTGCTAAACAAGCTACAAAATTACTCAAAAAGGCTAAAAGAGGCAGTTCACATGCTCAGCTAAAGATAAGATGACCCAAAAATCTGAAAATGAAGTATTTATACACAGCTAAATTTTTCGGACAAAAATGCCCCTGACGGAGGTATCGCTGACAGAGGAAAATGGACCGCTGTAGCAGTAAGGCTACCACGGCCGCATAAAATCAAGCACGGACTGCGGTCTTCAACCTTCATCTCAACTTCAAACTCTCTGAATCTCTCCTTCACTGACTGCGATAAAAGGACCGCTGTCGCGGTAGAGGTGCCACTATCGCATAAAAGCGCAGCGGTCAGCGGTGACTTGCAATCCTAAAAAAATGCATCTCTCTGAACCTTGTCACTGTGGACCACGATTAAAGGACTGCCTCAGCAGTGGACCCTCCGCGTCCGCGATTGATTTTCCACTACAGCGCTCAGTTTACTCAGCTTTGACTTGCGCAGGTTTCACTCCTTTTTGAGCTAGATTTAACTTTCTTGTCTCTTTTTGACCAAACATTGCAAGCAAGCACAATAAGTTAGCTTTTGAGAATACTTGTACACACTTTTAATACAAAACTCAAGCAAAAAGGAGCATAAAATAGATTAGAATCCCTGGTTAACAACTCCCCCAAACTTAAGCTTTTTCTTGTCCTCAAGCAAACAAAGTAATTCCCACCTCCTCAATATAAAAGAAAGGAAAATTTAGTTGTCCTAAAGTAACCTCATCAAGAATCAATTGGGACTAACAATTACCCTAGACTCAAATGCATTATCAACAATATACAACCTTTTAGCACCATGGCTATAGTGCGACACAAAAACATCAAGAGTTGACTCAACTCATCAAGGAAACTCTTTCTGTTACATTGGTTGTTCTGGAACCCAAACTCATACTCCTCAACTCTCCACAAGCAAACCTCACTTTCAAATTGTAGCACTCAGAACGAGAATTGTGGAAGACACACTCATCTATCTCAAAGGAAGGTCGCAAATCCGACTCTAAGTACCATACGCTCGCCCCTTATGTGAGTCACCACTAATGTAAGCTCACCCAACTCAAGATCATATAGGGATTTTGTGGGAATGTAATGAAGTCTTTTGGTTTAGTGTAGGATATATATTGGTCTAATAAGGTTTCATCTTCCCTTAAACACTTCATTTGATTCATTTTGGCACACATTTTCTTGACTCTTTAAGTCATTTACTTCTTCTTTAGGGGCTAGAGAGACACATTGTCACTCTTTCTTGTTCATTTCAATCCTTTTTCTCCTTTCCAATCTTTCTATGCCTTTCATCTTTTGCTTTTATTGAATTCCTTCATTTCTTCTACATTGTTCACTTTATTTTTGACTTTTTGGCTTTTCCTTCTTTTTCTTTTTGCCTTTCCTTTTCTTCATTTTGTACCTTTTATCACTTTTGCATTCCTCGTCTCTCCCGTTAAACTTATGCTTTTTCCTTGTGCTAAGGAAAGATAGGGTGCCAAGAGAGGATCATTTTAGAACGGATAAAGGCTTGTATCTTGGTTATTGAAAGAATAAGGGCTATGGCTCAACAGGGTTCACTAGGGATATCATCATTGGTAAGATATGGATGTTTTCAAGTCTCAATTAGGATCAAGGAGAGCCTATAATCACTTCTCAAGTCGAGTTTCACTTAGGATTTCGCCTAGACAAACATTCTTGGCAAGTTCTAGACTCATTGGCATGAGACTTGGACTTGCAAATCAATACCTTACCACACAAGCTAAAACAATCCGGACATATGCCCAAGTCCGAAATCATCATACGAACCTAATGGAACCGTCAAATCCCGATTCTAAGGTTGTTTACTCAAAACGTTGACTGAAGTCAAACTTGGCCTTTTAAGCCAACATTAAGGAACCAAGTGTTCCGATTTCAACCCAAACTCTTCCAAATCCCAAACCAACCATCCCCGCAAGTCATAAATCAGTTAAAGCAAGTACGAGAAGTCCTATTTAGGGGAACGTGGTTCTAGAAAGCAAAAAGACCAGTTGGATCATTACATTCTCCACCTCTTAAACAAATGTTCATCCACGAACGAGTTTAGATTGATACCTGAAGTGCTAAACAAGTGTGGATATCTGCTCCACAGGTCCTCGTCGTACTCCCAAGTCGCCTCCTCGATTGGTTAGCCCCTCCACTGGACCTTTATCGCAGAAATCCTCTTGGATCTCAACTGGAGATCATGTCTATCAACTATCGCGGCCAACTCTAGATTGTGCACCGAGTAATTCTTCTAATGAATCTTTAGCTGACCTGAGGCATATGCAATAACTCACCCCTCCTGCATCAATACACAACCCAAGCCACCGCGTGAAGTGTTGGAATATACCATATACATCCCCGATCCAAAGGCAACACTAGAATCAGTGTTGTACTCAAAGCCATCTTGAACTTTTGAAAGCTCGGCCCACAATTATCGGACCAATGGAAAGGAGCACCCTTCTAGGTCAATCTAGTCAAAGGTGTTGCAATGGATGAAAAGCCCTGCACGAATCGGCGATAATAACCTGCTAACCCCAGGAAACTTCTAATCTCAGTCACTAAAGTAAGACGTGGCCAACTATGAACTGCCTCAATCTTCTTGGGATCCACTTTAATACCCTCTCCTAATACAACATGCTCCAAGAATGCTACTAACTCAAGCCAAAACTCACTCTTGGAGAACTTAGCTGTACGCGGCAAAATCAGAGGACTTGATTTCTTGCTGTCAAGTCATTTTGGAAGAATGCCTCAAGACCCCGAGGACGGGAAGCCACGACCGAGTTCCCTACCTCAGGGCTCGTCGAGGCCCGACTCAAAGAAGACATAGATCGAAGCCAGGACAGAAAGGGAAGCTCCCAAGGCACACGACTAAGTCTGATAGGGCCATCCTATCCAGAGCCTATGCTGAGGCGTCATGTCAAGCCATTCCATCTCCATACTCTGTAATTAATCTCCACGTACTTGTAGCCGAATTCCCCTTCTATATAAAGGGGACTCACACTACCTTGTAACGGACTGATGCTGCTCCATTTCTCCACAAGTGCAATAATATCTCTCATTCTCTTTTCTTTCTAACTTGTTCGTTCTCACTGGCCCGAGGTTACCTTGATATCCTTCGTTTCCTTACTTGTTCTTCATCGTATAACTCAGTATTGGCCATAAAGACCCTTGTTTAATTATATCTTCAACTGTTATCCCATCCCCGACTATTTCCGATCGCTCGAATTCGACCTTGACGTTGACCCCGAGGTCCCTAATCGACCAGACCTACACCCGGGCAGCAGGCCCTCCGGTTCGATTACTAACTTGTTTTAGCTTGCATCTCGTCATTAAACTCCACATTATTAGCATCAAATGCTCTAACAACTAGCTCTAAAATAGATCACGTATTTTTAGAATCCCATTTACAAATTTAATTGTTGTTACCATTTTCACGGTAAATAGTTTGGCGCGCACCGTGGGGCTAAAAATAATAGTGATTATTTTCTTGTTAGTTTCATTGCACAAATGTTCATTATTTTTCACACTTTTGCTTGCCCAAGATCCTTTGATTTCAGGTCAAAAATGTCCAGCTCGGTAAACGGACTCGAGAACGACAACCTCAAAAATCACGGGGAAAATGGCGCGGGTCTCCCGGTCGCTGGAGCACCACTACAAAATCTCGATAATGCGCCCGAATCGATTCTAGCGGACGCGGATTCACAGGACGCACAACAAGTCAACAAAACTTCTCACATCGACAGGAGCGTATGTCACATCAACCGACAAGAAGCCCAACAAACCCCGGCTCGTGAAACACAGGAAGTTAGTCTTCATGACATTTTTGAAATATTGCAGGCACAACAGTTGGCTATCGCTCAGTTGTAGAGCCATCTGGGGATCCCCAGCACAGTCGCGCCAGAAACGACTCCCTATGCCGAACGAGTACCCAAAAGATCAAGCAACATCGGATCTATTATAGACCCCCCACAACGAAGATGCTAGAGGACCTCTCCAAGAGAATCAAGTCAGGTTCATGGAGGCTCATGCAACAGTTATCTCCCGGGGAAGTGGTCCCGGAACCCGCTCCACGGAATCACGGAATGCCAGAACTCTCTAGGTGCAACAGGACCTCGGATCCCGACAAGCGCACCACCGCTTACACATGTGTGGAAAATGGCAGTGACCTTCAAGATGATGAGTTCAAGCCTGTCCCGTAGAAAAAGTTCGGGGAAACACTCTCGAGAGAAACCATGATGTGGCGCCGCAACCTGGTGCCTAACTTCACAAACTCGCTTACAATGTCAGCAAAACCCTCCATAGGAGCACACACCGATGCCAACGAAGCAGTAACGGAAGAGCCCGACACATCTGAGGCCAAACAAAGAGAGAGTGAAACACCACAGGAAGTCATGCCTCATTCCCTAATAGGACGAATGAGATCGTTCCCGGTTTCGGATGACTGGGCGACCCAGACCTTCGCCCAAAGTTTAAACGAAGCATGCCCGACGACTTCGAGTCATTTCAAATGAAGCTTAATTAGTTACCAAGCCAAGACCTGGTTGGATGACCGTACTCGGCATCGGCCACAAATCAGGGGCATGGACAACCGTCTAGGAGCCTCTACGGGCTCGGTATACCTAAGCAGGCTCCCAGCAAAGAAACTAACGCCCAACAGATGGAGGTACCATCCATGCGCCACGAATGGGAGGAACGCTACAAGATGCAACCTACCTCGCAATGGTAGGGAAACAATTCGAGGGCAACATCCTCGAGGAACCTTCAGTGGAACCGGATCTGACGAGGCACAACCGGTAGAGGAACCCCACCTAGCGGAGTACAATTTCAACATTGCCATGCCAAACATCTTGATCACCATAAGCGAAACAAAGGACGCTGAACGACTCAGACCTATTCGACCAAGACCCCTTCAAAAGAACCACAACTCGACACGGGAACCACAGGGCGCACATGGACATGAGATCAAAAATAACCACCAGCTCAGAAGGGTGACAGCCGTGCTGCTCACTAAAAATCACCGCTGAGTACCATCGAGCGGTCAGGCTCGAGTCCAACCCCAAGGGAGGAAGGCAAGCGGGAAGCATGAAGAGAACAAGCCATGACGTATTTCCACGACAGTGAAGGAGCGGCGACACCCTCTGAGGACTCATAAAATGGGAAGTGAAAAAGTTCGCCATCAGGGAAAAACAGGTTCGGGGAAATATTCCGGAGAACACAATATATCTAGGGAAAAGGGCACCGAGACTCCGCCTAGGCATCACACTGACGCATTGGTAACCCTCTCCCTAATTAGATCTATTTTGAATAAAACATATGTTCATGAATTTAGGTGGTTCGGTCACGTGAAACAACAATGTCAGACCAAAGTTAGTGGGGCAGTCCGGACTAATGGACCAAATCTCTCCCGTATCTCGAATCCCTGGTGAATCCCGAACGACAATCATCACAAAGACCATTCTCTTGATACGGCCCGTCTAAGCTCGGGCCGGGACGTCGAGCTCTGTACCGTCAAAGAAAGTGCAAAGCACGGGCGTCTTATTCAGATGACCGCCGGCACACCACCCGGGGACAGCATCAGCCCCGTTTCGCCAAAAGAATGAAAACTCTCACAAAGGGTAGGACTAAAATAAGTCGACAGAAAGCAATACACGACAAGAGAAAATTCTTCAACATCTAGTGCGTCGCCGGCATCAATGCCCCCACCCTCAAAAGGATCAAAGGGTAAGCAAACCACATCTTCGGCCAAGCCTGATAAGACACAGCAGGGGGCTGTATCGGGACTCACGCCTCGAAAGGGTAGTTACATACCAAATCTCAAAATGTTGCCTACACATCCCCCGATGAGGAAGAACTGATCTACTCCCTTGTTATTTTTTCACTAACCTGTATACAAACAACTGGCTAAGATATTCAAAAGTTCTAACTCTACCCGGAGATCCATAGGCCTTGAAAAAGGATCCGTCGTGCTCTTTCCCCTCAATCGGGCTTTCGCCCCAAAGAGGGCCTCGTCAACAAGATTATTAGCGGAGCAACATACCCCCCAGAGGAGGATCCAATAAGGTTGCAGGCCTTCTTCTACAATCCAACAACAAGCGATGATCTTCTTCTAAGGGCACCATCCCCTCGGGAGGACCGGGAAGCGGCAGACTATGACCCAATCGGGAATTATGTACCGGATAGAATGGTCCGAGTAGCCCCGCCCGTGCGGGCTGAGCTCACGACAATGAAACAATGTATGATTACACCAAGCAATAAAAGGACATCTTTTCAGCATCTTATTCTCCAAACAAGGGAATCTCGAGTATACTCCTGGTAGGGACCACTTCACTAAACACAACTCGAAATACTCAGAGACTTAACGTTAACAATTTGGCACTCGCACGACCATAGGGTCGGAACTCCGGGTTCATAAATACCCTACAAGGCAACTCCGAGCTCACGAAAAGCGGTCTTCACGCTTGAACAAATTCAATGACTCGAAGACTGTCATTCATCGTCAATCGCCATGCGCTGGAAAACCTGAAACTGTAAGACCCTAGCGGGCAGACTTGGCATATCCAGATCTATTCTACATTGCAAAAACTGTAAGACCTCAACAACCATGACAAACTGTAAAACCTCAACAGGCATGAAAATCCCGAAGTTCAGGCTATACATCGCATTTGTAAGAGTCCCGAAAGGACATACCCTCGGTGTAGATGCTTGAACTATCACTCGGGATCAAAAATGGCTCCGTCCAAACACATATGACTACGGTCAAAATGGCTGATACAACCAAACTAACATGACTCGGGGACGCCCGACCGTCGCTAAACAAAAATCGCAGGCCACTACTTTGAATATACTTTGGAAAGAACCGGTTAAAACAGGCTTCCCTCAATAGGAAAAAACTAGCTTCGACCATGTCAGCTCCAAATCACAAAGGCTTCGACCTACTCAGCCTACGAGCTATGAACCTTCCGAGGTGCTCGAAACATCGTCTATAATGACTTGAAATTGAGGTTCTTCTAGAACCGACGACGGGTCAGGCAGAACTATTTCAAAAGACCTTAACGAGCGGAAAACAAAGCTTATAAAGAGCCTACGAGCAAAACAGCGTAAGAGCCATTTTCGCCAGCAAAATGAGCCTACCCGCACACTAAAATGTCTCTACGACCATATAGCGTAAGAGCCATTGTCGCTAACTTGAAAATTGACAACTTGAGGATTAAAATGAGCTCGAATGGTAACCCGATTCGGACATCGGATCCAAAATAGATAACTATGCAAGCTCCCGAGCCACATATTGAAAGGTCTCGATGACAAAAATAGCGTAAGAGACATTATTGCCGGTCCGAAAATACTTAATGGTCGATTAAAGCTCGAATCATATCGTGACTCGGAGACTGAACCCGAAATAGTTAAACTAAAAACATGCCTAAGGGTACGACATAAATGCCACTATCACCAGCCGAGTGAGCCTCTGGGCCACCCACCTGTAAGGTCACTTCGACCTGAAGCACAAAAGTCCAACACCGTCTGCCCATGTAGGCAGGATAAAACTTGAGGGTCAATTGAAGCTCGAATCGCAACGTAACTCGGAGACTGAACCCAAAATAGTCGAAATGGCAAATGCCCAAGGGCAAGAAATAGGAACAGTTACTACCTGCCCACACGAGCATAGATGATTTAAGGGAAAGAAAGTTCAAGTCAGGGCCTGACTCGGAGACTAAGCCTAAACAGATGGGCAAAGCACGGAAGCCCCAATGCCTGCTCACGTCAAGGATCGCACTTAAGAGCCTCCGGGCCTGCCCGATCCGTTCCGAACCTATGGCGATCCGCCAAGCACCAAAACTAGCCCGCCTGGTCGAAAGAAATTATAGAAAGAGATGTAGAAGAAATAAAGGTTCAAATTTCCTCTTATCTTACATACACAAAAAAGGCACACTCTCCATCTACAGACATGCTCTACATATATTAAATACAAAGCGGGAAAACGGCAAAATCTACACTCCACTCCGAAGGGCTACATCTTGCCTGGTTTGATCTTCGCGTTGTCAGGAAGAAATGACCGTGCGTCACGCTCATCCACTCTTGCTCGAGCCAATTCCACCGAGAGAACGAAGCCCCTCGCACCGATTTCCTCGAGCACATCTCTTTGGGATCTGCAACGAACATATTCTTCGACCCTCTTCTCCCGGTCTAGGGCTCGCTTTAGTTCGGCTTGAGCATCCGCAGCATCTTTCATATGAATCGCCATCTCCTAATCAGCCTTGGTTCGGCTTAGTGCCGCTTCAGCCCAGGCATCTATTATCTCAGCCCTGGTCTTCGAGAGCTCAGATTGAAGTTTCTCGATCATGTCCGCTTGAACTTTGGCATTGTCACGAGCCAAGCGGAGTTGGGCTTCGAAGGTAGGGACCTTGGCCGAGGTGCCTGTCTCCTTTAAAGCTTGAGCTTGCACCTGAGCCCTTATCTCACCACAAGAAGCTCTAATGCGGTCGATATCGCCTTTGAGGTACTCCAAATCCTCTGTCTTTTTCTGCAGCTAATACAACAAAAAGGGGTTAACCTTAAGGGCCAAAGAGAGCAAAGCGCCAGGCTGCAAAAAGTTACCTGCTCCATCAAATAGCTCTCGTAATTCGAGCTCTGGTATGCCTTATATCGCCAATGCTGCTACTCAACCTCTTTCTCCTCGCTAAGGAGCCTAAGGGACTCGCCCTCATCCAGAATTTTCTGAAGCCTGGCCCCTTGGCGGAGCAACTCAGACATAAACCTACCACAGGCCTACACAAGAAAAGTTCAATTGAGGGAGGAGGACACGGAATACAGGAAAATTGTGCCTAAACTCACCACGAAGTGAAGCTGACGAACTTCCTTGAAGTCAGAATATAATGTTGTAGATCCTGCCTCTTCGGCCCCAGAAGAATCGACCTTGGGCAAAGCGTATTCACTTGAAGAAGCTGCTGACCGGCAATCAGATACTCCAGGAGCAGCAGACTTGTACAATGCCTTCTCTTTGAAAACACGAGCCCGTTCAGAACCACTAAAAGCTCCATTACATTGCAGGTGCCAATCCCGTTTATCGCCATCGTCCCTTGGCTCAAAGGCTGATGCCTCTTTCTCCCCTTTAGAAGAGTACTGCATCATCCCGAAGAACCGCCCAATACCTACAAATGGCAAAACCGATACAAAAGAAAAAAGGGAAATGTTACCTCAAATATACGAAGGCCAAGGCAAAGACAGCGTGCGCGCATACCTTGGTATTTCGCTCCCCATCTGGCATGGAATACAGCTCGCCGCCGACGCTCATCGCAGGTCAAATGGGTCACAAGCCTCCGAACCTAGCCGGGCAGGTCAAGAACCTCGCCCGGTGTCCATGAAGTTGCTGCAACAAGGGAGAAAACGCTATTATTCAACTAATTTTTGTTGTAGGCAAAATCTGAAAAGGCACCAGACGCTCCGCTCACGTGCATAATTCCACCCTTCGGGAAATGGAAAAAGCTCCATAGGGATAATGTCAACCGTCCGAGCCCAGATAAACCAACTGGCCCACCCTCAATCCTCGTTCTCTTTGTTGTCAACTACAAAGGGTGTAGATGAACGGCACCTCAGGGTTAGCAGGCCCTGGTGATAAAATGGCCAGTATAGCCTGACGAGAGGGTTAAGCAGGAATTCATGCCAAGCCTTCTCCGCAAAGAACTTCATCATCAGCACCACTCGCCAAAATGACAGATGTATCTGCACCAAAGTGACCCGATACTTCAAGCAAAAATCAAGCACGACCCTATCAAGGGGACCGGATGCGAAAGGATATAGGTATACGCTCAAGAATCCATCAGCAGAGTCCGTAATACTCACATCCGGGGGAAGCACCCACAACGCTATCCCCTCGCTCCATCCATAGTATCTCCTCGCCATCTCCAGAAGTTCCCCTCTTATCAAAGAAACCATCTTCTGAGCGAACTCCCGCGGTTCCTGAGCGCTAGGAGCAGCACTTCCCACTCCATGTCGGGCCGGCCCCAAAGTGGTTTCCATGACTATGGAAAAGCTAACAAATCAGAGCAAGGGCATGTCAACACTTTTTGCGCCTGAAATAATGAAGAACCCTATGCTAAAGGGGAAGGGCAACTATCTAAAAATAGTAAGGTCTTGCGAGAAAGCCGAAGTTGCCCCACATATATGCTAGAAGCACCAACTCACCTACCCGGAGTGAACCCCGAGAAACCTACAACCTCGATGCAGATCGATGGAGTGATACCCGATCCCAAAAGCATCCTTCGACGAGAAGCCAAGACTCGAGGAGCCGTCCGTATTATCTCCAAGCTCGAGATAGCATTCTACCTCGAGGATCCCCGACCAGAAGAAGTCGAACTTCGGGAAGCTCTCAACGCCATCACTTGACGCAAGGCAAGTACCTGATCTCATGGTTCCCCCTTTCTAAAAAAGAGGAACAAGCACGGGAAGCTCCGATCACAAAAGCTCCACAAAGGTTCGAGGCAGTGCCTGAGTACAGGCAACTCCTCAGCAGAAGTTCATCCTACCCATTTTAAGAAGGCTATCTGTGTCAATATCAAAAGGGGACCCCCAGTTGACCAAAGCTCACCTTCATTCAGGATAACATCCTCAAAAGCCCCGGAATTCGGCCTACTATCTCCATACAACTTGGAGGGCCCCGACAGCCGGGCCTATCAGATCAATTTAGGATTGGTCCAAGGTAAGGCAATGGCTTCGGAAGGGATCCATGTCAGTCGGTAGAGGGTCGGAAAGAACGCTCACGCCCAAGTTAAAATGTCAACAATCAACAATAAAGTAGGGCATTCAAAGGGCCTCGAAGGGCGCGGGAGCATGCAATAACAAAGCAAATATCGAAAGTAGAAGTCAATGGAGTATATTCATATTCATAAAAATCCATGTACAACAGCCCTCGAAGGGTCATTACATACAATTACAAAAGCCTACGGAGAATAGGTGCAATAGGTGCCTCCGGACGCGCATCCTCAGAAGTTTCATCCCAACCTTCCACATTGATATCCCTAATGGACAAGGTGAGTGGCGGGGAGGACCCTCGTGAGTCAAGAAAACCTCAGAGAGACAGCGGACCGAACAACCCTCGGTCCCGCTTGCACGGCTACTTAGAATCCACTTCTTGGAGTGTCTAGCGGGGCGAGACCCCAACTCGAAGTAGAGCGCCACGTCGAGCCGGGGTATAGTGGTATATAATCCGATCCCCCTTTTGAGAAGTGGTGCATAATCTGAACGACTTTCTACATGAGGGGGAAATCGACTCCCCATCCATTATCACCTCGGGATAATAGCAGCAGCAAAGGAAATCATATCAACGACCACAACAATAGCGGGACAGCACGATTATGCCCGACAAAGGGAAGTTCTGGCAAAGGGCCACAACACGATCTAAGGAAGCTCCCCCAAATGGCCTTGAGGCCGTGAGCCCCAAACATGATGTTCAAGGATAGAAGAAGATGATAAGAAGGAATAGGTAAGCAAGCTAATGAAGGCACTGGGATAGGAAAAACAATGCCAAAACACCTCTATTTATAGTGGATTACGACATGGTCGTCGAGGCCTTGAAAGATTGACCGACAGACACAATTAATGCATCCTTGGAAAACTGAATCGATGGCAGTACCTTCACCTTGGAGAGCGGGAATCGGGAGTGCATTGAATGAAGTTGAAAATACACGAGCCCGTAGATGCCCAGTTATCATAAAACTCACGCTAGGAGTCACATCATCGGTATGACATCGTCGTAAGAAGCTCAAGGAGTCAAGTGTCTGAATCATTTCCCATCACTTCTTTATGGGAAATGCGAAGACTATCTGTACGCAGCAAAATCAGAGGACTTGATTTCTCGCTGTCAAGTCATTTTGGAAGAATGCCTCGAGACCCCGAGTATGGGAAGCCACGACCGAGTTCCCGACCTTGGGGCTCGTCGAGGCCTGACTCAGAGAAGATGGAGATCGAAGCCCGGACAGAAGGGGAAGCTCCTAAGGCACAAGGCTAAGTCTGATAGGGCCAGCCTATCCAGAGCCTATGCTGAGGCGTCACATCAAGCCGTCCCATCTCCATACTTTATAATTAATTTACACGTACATGTAGCTGAGTTCCCCTCCTATATAAAGGGGACTCACACTACCTTGTAACAGACTAATGTTGCTCCATTTCTCCACAAGTGCAATAATATCACTCTCTCTCTCTTTTCTCTAACTTGTTCGTTCTTAGTGGCCCGAGGTGACCTTGATATCCATCGTTTCCTTATTTGTTCTTCATCGTATAACTCAGTATTGGCCATAAAGAGCCTTGTTTAATTATATCTTCAACTGTTATCCCATCCCCGACTATCCCCGATAGCTCGAATTCGACCCTGATGTTGACCCCAAGGTCCCCCCATTCACCAGACCTACACCCGGGCAGCAGGCCCTTCGGTTCGATTACTACCTTATTTTAGCTTGCATCTCATCATTAAACTCAACATTATTAGCATCAATTTCTCTAACAACTAGCTCGGGAATAGATCACATATTTTTAGAATCCCATTTACAAATTTAATTGTTGTTACCATTTTCACAGTAAACATTAGCATATAGCTTCTGCTCTCGCAATGTCTGAAGCACTACTCTCAAATGCTGCTCGTGCTCCCCTAGGCTATGTGAGTATATCAATATGTCATCAATAATGACAATAACGAAGGAATTAATATAAGGCATGAACACCCTGTTCATTAACTCCATAAACGTCACTGGGGCATTAGTGATGTCGAAGGACATCACCAGAAACTCATAATGGCCCTATCTAGTATAAAAAGCAGTGAGTCCCGAATCTTTAGTTGATGATATGCTGATCTTAAGTCGATCTTAGAAAACACCCTAGCTTCTTGCAACTGGTCAAACAAATTATCAATGCGCAGCAAAAGGTATTTGTTCTTGATGGTAACCTTGTTCAACTGGCGGTAATCAATGCACATCTGCACGGTTCCATCCTTCTTCTTCACAAATAATACTGGTGCACCCAAAGGTGTTATACTGGGTCTCACAAACTCTTTTGTTAACAACTCCTCAAGCTGCTCCTTCAAATCCTTCGGAGCCATACGGTACAATGGGATAGATATAGGCTGGGTACCTAGAGCCAAATCAATGCAGAAATCAATGTCACGAGCTTGCAGCATGCTTGGAAGGTTAGAAGGAAACACATCGGTGAGCTCCCGGACTACTGGCACTGAATCAATCATCGGAGACTCTGCGGTGGTGTCCCGGACATATGCTAGATATGCCAAACAACCCTTCTCGACCAGATGTCGAGCCTTCATAAAGGAGATAACCCGACGAGATGAACTAATAGAGGAACCCATCCACTCCAATCTCGGCAACTCTGGCATCGCTAAAGTAACTGTCATGGCATGACAATCAAGAATGACGTGATATGGAGATAACTAATCCATTCCCAAGATGACCTCGAAGTCGATCATGCCAAGTAACAGAAGGTCCACTCTAGTCTCATAACTACCAAATGTAACCATACAGGACCGATTGATCCGATCCAAAACCACAGAATTGCCTACAAGAATGGACACATAGATAGGAGTACCCAAACTCTCACGAGGACTATCCAGAAAATGAGCAAATAGAGAAGACACATATGAATAGGTAGACCCTGGATCAAATAGAACTAAAGCATCCATACCCCAGATGGAAATAATACCTGTGATAGTGGCATCTGATGCCAATGCATCTGGTCTGCCAGAAAAGCATAGAATCTGGCTGGAGCGCAAGCTAGCTGGCCTCTACCTGATCGAACAGTAGCTAGCTGACCTCTCCCTGTCTGGCCTCCACCTCTAGGATGGCCCCTACAGTCTGCCCTATGCCCCTGGTCGGCTGGACAGCCAATGCTGCAATTATGGGTTGCTGACTCTACTGCACTGCCTTGCCCCGAAGTCTGGGGTAGGTCCTCTTCATGTGACTCAGATCTCTACACTCGTATCAACCTCTCAGCACCATAAACTGCTGCCCTGAAGTCTGGCCTTTATGGCCTAAATACTTACTAGAGGAACTCTGAATAGCTAGTGCGTGGTATGAACTCTCCGGTATAGCACCAAAGTGGGAGTTGGAAAAACCCTGGGGACCTAAATACCCACTAGAAGAACCCTGGATGGCTGGCGGGCACTATGAACTGTAACGACCCGGCCGGTCGTTTCATGAGTTACCTATCCGTTTCCCCCATTTCTGCTTCTATTGTCTTTTTCAATTGTATTATGTGATATCGGGTTGGTTGGTTCGGGTTCGGAGAGGTTTTGGAAAGGAATGAGACACTTAGTCTCTTTTGAGTAAGCTTAGGTTGGAAAAGTCACCCGGATGTTAACTTATGTGAAAAAGGGATCAGATGTGAATTACGATGGGTTGAGTAGCTTCGATAGGTGATTTGGGACTTAGGAGCATGATCGTAATGAGTTTTGGACGACCAGAGTAGATTTAGGCTTGAATTTGAAAACTTAGAATTTTAGCGTTTTCTGGTTAATAGGGGAGATTTTGATATAGGGGTCAGAATGGAATTCTGGAAGTTGGAATAGGTCCGTTGTATCATTTGTGATGTGTGTGCAAAATTTAAGGTCATTCAGACGAGGTTTGATAGACCTTTTGATCGAAAGCGGAATTTGATGTTTTTGGAGTTCTTAGGCTTGAATCTGATGTTAATTTGGTGTTTTGATATTGTTTTGAGTGTTCCGAAGGTTGGAACAAGTTTTAATAATGTTATGGGATATGTTAGCATGTTTGGTTGAGGTCCCGAGGGCCTCGGGTGAGTTTTCGGGTGATTAAACGGATCAAATTCATGCTTGAAAAGTTGCAGATTTTCCTTCAGGTATGTTGTAGACATTTGTTCTCTGCAATCACGTAGAAGGGTCCGCGATCACGTAGGCTTTGTGCGGTAGAGGTGGAAGTTGTTCAGTGCGATTTCATAGGTCAGAATGCGATCGTGTTTGGTTGAGAGTTTGTTCTTCGCGGACACATGGTCAATGTCGCGTTCGCGTAGGAGAAAAGGAGATGGAGTGAGAAGTGAGGTTTGTTCTATACGGTTGCGTGAGTTGGACCACGATCGCGTAAGGTAGCCAAGGCCTATGCGATCATGTGGACTGTTATGTGATCGCGTAGGGTTAAATTGCAGACATTCGGATTTGTGCTTCGCGATCGCGAGGCATTTTCCGCGATCATGATTAAGTAATTTTAAATCGCTGGGCAGAACGTTTGAAAGGCTATTTTCGCAAGTTTTTTCCATAATTGACCATATTTGAGTCGATTTTGGAGCTTTTTTAGGGAGATTGAAGAGGGAATCTGTATACGATGAAATCAGAGGATCCAATTTCTTGTCATCAAGGCACCTCAGAAGACCATCTCGAAATCTCGAGGCTACAAGGCTATGGTCGAATATCCTTCCTCGAGGTTCATCGACGCCCGATCTTGGGACAACGTTGACCGCGGCCATGGTAGAAATGGGGAGTTCCCAAGGTACATGTCTAGGACTGACAGTGCCTAGTGGACTACCCTAACCCTTAATCAGGACGTCATCTGGCTGTCCCATCTCCGCTTCTTTGTCATTAATGTATTTTGTACTATTTTCGGATTCCCCTCCTATATAAAGGGGGTCCTTGTAATTTTGTAAACCTCTGTTGCTTCAGTTGCTCTACACGAAATATACAAGAATATTCTCTTTGCTCTCTAACAAATTCTCTTGATATTATTGCTCCCATTTATTGTCTTCATTATTGTTCTTCATTTATTGCTTATCATTGGTTATAAGGAGCTTTCATTAATTTCACTCCAACTGTTAGTCATACTTCGATTACCTTCGATATCTCCCAGCCGAGCTCCGGAATCGACCTCGAGGCCCCCGAATCGACAAGCTTGAGGCCTCGATTGTTAGCCTATCGGTTTGATTATCACCATATCCTTAACTCCATTTTGTTTCTAAGTATCACACACAAAACATCAATTACTTAACAACTAGCATAAAAATAGATCACGTATTTTTATAATCCCATAATCAAATTTAATTGTTATTACCAATTTCACAATAGTTTGGCACCCACCGTGGGGCTAAAAATAATGGTGATTATTTTCTTGTTGGTTTTACTACGTAACACAAGTTATCTTTCACACTTTTTCTTGTCCAAGATCTTTGATTTCAGCTCGAAATATCTAACTCGGTGAACAGAGGTGATAACAACAATCTTTGAGGACCACAGAGAAATCGGTGTGGCTGTTCCAGGTGTTGGTGTGCCACCACAAAACCCTGGAAATGCACCGAAACTAATCCCCGTGGATGCGGTCTCACGCGACGCCCAACAAATCGACATAAGCTCCCACACTGACAGGAGCGTGCACCAAGGGGATCAACAAGAAGCCCAGAAAACCCCGACCAAGGAAGAACAGGAGGTTAGACTTCATGTTATTTTTGAAATGTTGCAGGCACAACAATAGGCTATTGCTCAACTGCAGAGTCATCGGAAAACTCATAGCACGGTAGCAACGGGGATAGCTCCCCCAACCGAACAGGTACCAGAGAGATCGATCAATACAATTCGATGACCGATCCCGTCATTATAAAAATGCTCGAGGACCTCACCAGAAGGATCGAATCGGGAGAGAAAATGATAGAAGCCAACGACAAGAAGGTAGAGACCTACAACTCCAGGGTCGACCAAATTTCGGACGCACCCCTGGTCCTGAAAGGTATGGATTCGAAGAAGTTCGTACAAAGGTCGTTCCCAAAGGAAGCGGCTCCGAAACCCATTCCGAAGAAGTTCAAAATGCCGGACCTCCCAAAATACAATGGGACCTAAGACCCCAATGAGCATGTTACTGCTTACACTTGCGCAGTGAAGGGCAAAGACATAAAGGAGTTCACAACCTAGCTCGAGTCCGTCTTGCTAAAGAAGTTCGGGGAAACAGTCTCGAAGAGGGCTATGATTTGGTATCACAACCTAGCTCATAACTCCATAGACTCACTTTCCATGCTGGTAGACTCCTTCATATAGGCACATGTTGATGCCATCAAAGTAGCAACAAGGAAATCTGACGTGTTCAAGATCAAACAGAGGGAGAACGAAATGTTGCGAGAGTTTGTATCTCGCTTACAAACGGAACTACCACCGGTCTCCGATGACTGGGCAGTGTAGGCCTTCACTCAAGGTCTGAATGAACGAAGCTCGATGGCTTCAAAGTAGTTGAAACAGAATTTGGTCGAGTATCCCGCTGTGACCTGGTCGGACGTCCATAACCGATACTAGTCAAAAATCAGAGTCGAAGACCACTAGCTGGGAGCCCCCTCAGGATCATTGTACCCAAGCAGGCTTCTGGCGAAGGAGCCAAAGCCAAATAAAGAAAGATATCAGTCATACACTGAAGATAGAAGGAACGCCCCGAGGCGCAACCTACCCCGCAAAGATCGAAGGATAGACCGAGGACAGAATCCTCGAGGACTCATCAACAGAGCCGGATTCTATAGGAGCGCGGGGCCAATGGAGGCACCTCACTTATCAAAGTACAACTTCAACGTCGATGTGTCAGACATCGTGTTTGCCATTAGAAAAATCAGAGATGCCAGGTAGCCCAAGCCTATACAATCAGAGCCTTCACAGAGGAATCATAATTTAGTATGTGAATTTCACAACACGCATAGCCACAGGACCGAGGATTGCCACCAGCTCCGAGAAGAGGTAGCCCGACTATTTAACAAAGGTCACCTCTGGGAATTCCTCAGTGACCGAGCCAAAAATCAGTTTCGAGAAAGAGAGGCGGCCAAGAAGAAAGAAAAAAATGAGCCACAACATGTCATCCACATGATCCTAAGAAGCATCGATGCCCCACAGGAACCCGTGATGAGAAGGACAAAAATATCCATCACAAGAGAAAAGCGAACCTGGGGATACATAGCGGAGGATTCCCTCACATTCAGTGAGGAGGACACCGAGACCTTGTCTCAACCCCACAATGACGCACTGGTAATCTCTTTCCTCATAAATACATTTCAAATAAAATGTGTACTCGTAGATCTAGGTAGCTCGGCTAATATTATCAGGTCGAGTGTAATAGATTAGCTCGGACTCCTTGACCAAATCGTGCTCGCCACTCAAGTCCTCAACGGATTCAACATGGCAAGTGAAACAATGAAAGGAGAAATCACCCTCCTAGTCAACGTGGCCAGCACGATACAAAATGTTAAATTCCATGTCATCGAAGGAGAGATGAGGTACAACGCCTTGTTCGGGAGACCGTGGATACACTGCATGAGAGCAGTACCATCTACCTTCCACCAAATGATGAAATTCCTGACAAAGGATAGAATTAAAACCGTCTACGGGGAACAACATGAAGCAAAACAAATGTTTGCGGTGCACGATGTGACGCCGGCAACAATGCCTCTACCCACAAAGGGGACAAAGGGTAATCAAACTACATCCTCGGTTAAGCCCGATTAAAAAAAGCAAAGGACCATACCGCATCCTCATCTAGAGTAATTGAGACATATCAGACCTCGAAACATCGTCGACACATCCCTAACTAAGGTACAACCATCTCCCTTTTCATTTTATATTTCATACTAACCCTTATGCAGGCTCCCGATTGAAGCAGTCTAAGCGCTAACCCAACTCGAAGACCTTAATGTTTTAAAGTATCTGTTGCAATCTTTTCCTTTGACCGAGGTTTTATCCCGAAATGGGTTTTACCGACAAGGTTTTTAACGAGGCAACACCCACATGCTACCTAAGGAAGATGCAACAAGTATTGAAGGTTTCTTTTGCAATCAACCTCGAACACTGGGGGGGCATCCCCCCCTGGATGGCCATCTGCTCGGAAAAACCAAGAAACGCCAAATAGGGTCCCAATAGGAAAATGACGTACCCAGCCAAACGGTCGAACAAACCGTCTCCGTATAGCCGAGTCCCAGACGACGAAAACATGTACACTTGCACCAATTAATTGAAGAATATCTTTTATCGAAGCATCTCACACTCCAAAAGAAGCTCGACACCTTCGTAAAAATGACTTCTCCGCCAAAAATGCCCCGAACACTCGGGGATTGCGTCAACAATTCAACACCTAAATGACCTCTGGGTCGGGACTCCAAGATCATAAGCCCTCAACGAGGCAACATGAAAATCACGAAACATCTCCAAGGCCGAAAGTGCCCCGAATACTCGGGGACTGGCATCAGAATCTCAAAAAATTCATGACCTCAAGGTCGGGATCTCCGAAATCGTAAGCCCTCAATGAGGTAATACAAAGATTACAAGTAACAGCTTCCGAGCCAACATACCCTCTATGACTGTCATCAATCACCATCCATTAAAAAAAATTCGAGGCCATAAGACCCTTAGCAGGTAGACTCGATCTCGTAAGACCTATATAAGGCAGTAACAAAACTGTAAGACCTCAAGCAAGGCATGAACAATACTTGTACCAACTATAAAAAAACTGTAAGACCTCAAAGGCATGAAAATTTTGTAAGACCTTACTAAAGGAGTAAACCCGATCTCAAAGTTTCAGTTATATATCGAACTTGTAAGACCCCTAAAAAGGCATACCCTCAATATAGATGGCAAAACTATTTACTCGGGATTTACAGGCTCCAGCAAAAAACAAATGACCCCAGTCACAAGGCTGTACCAGTCAAACTAACGCGACTCAGGGACGGCCGACCGTCGCTACGAAATCACAGGCCTTCAATTACTTCGAATCTACTTGGAAAAGAACCAGTTAAATAGGCTACCCTCGACATAGGCAAAAGAGCTTCGACCACGTCAGCTCCTAACCATCGGCTTCGAGATACTCAGCCTCTGAGCCAAACCTCCCGATGTGCTCGATCATTGCCATATAACGACTCACAATCGAGGTTTTTTATTAAACCGTCGAAGAGTCAGGCAAAAATTATTTCAAAAAATCCTTAACGAGGGAAAAATAAAGCCTACATAAAAGGTCGCATCGACCCAAGGCATAAGAGCCACTATCGCCAGCCCACATATATAAAAGGCCGTATTGGCCCGAGGCATAAGAGCCATTGTCGCCAGCCCGCACTAAAAGGCCGCATTGGCCCAAGGCGTAAGAGCCATTGTCGTCAGCCCACACTAAAAGGTTGCATCGACCAAAATCATAAGAGCCACTATCGCCAGCCTAAAATCTGAAAACTTGAGGGTCAAATGAGCTCAAGTCATTACCCGATTTGGAGACTGAACCCAAAACAATTAACTAAATATTCCTGAGGGAAAAAGCGTAAGAGCCATTGTCGTCAACCTAAACTTCGGCAACTCGAAGGTCAAATAAGCACCAGTCGATGCCCGACTTGGGGACTGAGCCCAAAACGGTTGGCCTAAATATGCCTAAGAACAAAAGTGCGTAAGAGCCTACGGGCCAGCCTAATGACCCCAGGGTCATATCACGAATCCAAGGATTCCTACCAACTCAAAGACCAGTTCACCAGGCCAAATTCAAGACAGAGAGAGATACAAAAGAAATAAAGCCGCAAGATTTTTCCTTATACACATATGCGAAAAAACGTAATCTCCATCTATAAAGATGCTTTGAAAGTGCTGTATACAGATGGTGAAATCTACGCCCACTAGGAGCTACGACGCCTTATCTTCACTTTCTTTGGCATCGGACGGAAGTAACCGAGCATCACGCTCGTCCGCCCTTGATCGCGCCAACTCTTCTGAGAGGATGAAACCCCTAGCACGGATCTCCTCGAGGGTCTTTTTCGAGATTTCCAACGAACATATTCTTAAATCTTCTCTTTGTGGACGAGGATCCTTCTGAGCTCAGCTTCAGCATCAGTAACATCCTTTATATAGATTGCCATCTCCTGGTCAGCCTTAGCATGGCTCATTACGGCTTCAACCCGGGCATCAACAATCTCAGCCCTGACCTTCGAAAGCTCAGACTCGAGCTTCGTAATATCTATTTGGACTGAAGCGTTATCACGGGCTAAGAAAAGTCGAGCCTCAAAAGCGGGAACTTTAGCCAGAGCACCCTTCCCCTCTAAAGCCTGAGCCTCCGCCCGAGCTTTTAGCTTATCATGCTCATGCTTGGCTCGGCCAGCTTCATCCCGAAGGCGCTCCCAGGCCTCCATATTTTTCTGCAACTGAAATAAATGAAGTGTTAGCCTCAAAAGCTAGAAGGCGGAATGCATGCTCACCTGGTACAGGAAATTACCTGCTCCTTCAAGTTCCTCTCATAATTCAAGCTCCGACTCACCTCATACCGTGAGTGTACCAACTCGACTTCCTTTTCATCACAAAGGAGCCTAAGGGATCTCTCCTCATCCAAAGCTTTCCGCAGCCTGGTTTCATAACGAAGTAGCCCGGACTTAAGCTTGTCGAAGGCCTGCAAAAGAAAACCCAATAAGGAAAGGAAGAGGCAAAGCTTGAAAGGCCTATGCCGAAACTCACCACGAAGTTAAGCCGCTGGCTTCCTCGAAGGCCGAGCGCATATCTACCAACCTAGTTCCCCCAGCTCTGAAAGGATCGACTCCCGTCGAGGCACAGTTGCTCAGTGTACGCGACCCCGGGTTTCTAGTATCTCTCGAAGTACTATCGACGGAAAAAGAAGGCGATGACAATGGAGAAACCCTCTTTCCAGAACCAGGAACCACGGACGCAGCAGGCTTGGACGATGCTTCTTCTCCAAAGCCCTAGTCTCGTTTCGCCTTGCTTTGAGCATCATTGCCCCATAGAAGCGTCTCTCGCTTATTGTTGTCATTATTAAGCCTGGAAGTTGGAAACCCCTCCCCCTCTCCAGAGGAGCGCATCCTCACCTCGAAAGGCTCTCCGATGCCTACAACAACAAGATTAATACGCATATATAGAAAATGCCTCTCCAAATGAAGGAAGGGAAAGGAAAAAATAGCATGACACACACCATGATGTTTTGCTTCCCATCTGCCCCGGGACAAAGCTGGCCACTTGCGCTCGTCGCAAGCCGAGTGGGTCGCCAACTTCCGCACCCAATCCGGTATATCAGGAATGGTGCCCATGAAACCATTGCAGAAAAGTTAAGGAAGGCATGGTTACGAAACCAACTTTCGCCATTGACAAAACTGAGAAGGCACAGAATGTACCACTTACGCGTATGGTTCTATTTCTCAGGGATTGGCATAAGCTCCATGAGGATAACGTCAGTAGTTCGAACTCAAACGAAGCGACTCATCCACTCCCTGTCTCCATCTTCCTCATCATCAACAACGAAGGGCGTGGTCGATCGACATCACAAGGTTACCAGACCTCGATGGTGAAAAGGCCGGTACAACCTAATAAAATGACTTAGCGTAAGTTCAAGCCCCGTCGTCTCTGCGAAAAATCTCATCATCAACATTGTTCGCCAAAATGACGGGTGGATCTATGCCAAGGTAACTCGATACTTTAAACAGAAGTCGAGCACAACCCTATCAAGGGGGCCCAGTGTGAAAGGATACGTGTACACATTCAAAAATCCGTCGGCCCGGTTCGTGACACCCTCATCCGGGGAAAGTGTCTGTAACAATACTTTCTCCCCCAATCCGTAGTTTTTTCTCACTAACTCAAGATGCTCTTCTCTTATTGAAGAAATGGTCTTCAAGGTGTACTCTCGTTGGTCCTGATGTCGGAGGCGGAGCACTCCCCTCTCTGCCGGATAGACCCCGACGTAGTAGCCATGGCTATAGCAAAATCGGAGAACTAAAGCAGGAATCTGTGCAAGTGCGTTAGCACTAAAATAATGAAAGGCTTAACGCAGGAAAAGAAGGGTAGCTACTTAAAATGGTGGGATCTCCAAAAGAGCAGAAACAACCCTATTTATATATGGAAAAAATGGCAACGATTTGCTTGCCTCGAAGCCGATTAGAAACACTGACTGATATCACCAAATTGCCCCAACAACTTGGCAACCATATCGTACATTATGCGATGCCATGTAATATTTTGAGAACGGAAATCCCCTAGTTATCACCAGTCCCGAGGTGGTACCCAACCTCGAGGACCTCTATCAAAGAAAAGTTAGGCTCTAAGAAGCCAACAATATCATCGCCAGTCCCGAGGTGGTACCCAACCTCGAGGACCTCCATAAAAGAAAAGTTAGGCTCTAAAATTCCAACGATATCATCACCAGTCCCGAGGTGGTACCCGACCTCGAGGGCCTCCATCAGAAAAAACTTAGGCTCCAGGAAGCCAATGAAATCATTACAAGTCTCGAGGTGGTACTCGACCTCGAGGACTTTCTCCAAAAAGGAGTTAGGCTCCAAGGAAACAAGCATTTAAGATGTGCCCACTTGGGCTTGGTCATAGGGTGCCATCTGAATTCAGGAAAATCCCCTTCCGGGATCTATCTGCAGTGCCTTAAGGTTATCCTAAGTTCAAAGCAAGTTTCTAGGTTTTTTGGATTTGAACGAACCTCCACTCGAGGACTGCCCTCAAAAGCTCAAAGGCAGTCCCTATCCTAGGGCCTCCAAGCCAATTTCCCCTCAGAGATTATTGTAGAACCTAAGTGATAAGTCATGGATGGCCTCAAGGCTCGAAGCATTACTTTCATTCAACTAGAAGTAAGGGTCCCGACGACCCAAGTTCATCGGTTTAGTCTAGGTTCGATCCAAGGAATGACGAAAGGTTCCACGAGGCGTCATATTAGTCGGTCGATGGTCAGAAAAAACACTCGCATCTGGGCTCGATATTGGCAGAAACTGGTAGACTTATACATTCAGAGTCCCCATAAACGTAAATAAAAGGGAATACAACAAGAATCAAAGACAAAATTGAAGAAACTTCTTCGTGTTATTAGAAAACACTTGATTATAGAAGCCCTCGAGGGGTCATAACATATGATTACAAAAGCCCACGAGGGGTTCTTACACAGAAACAAAGAAGAGAAAAAGTACACATGTAGCAAAATCTTAAAGCCTTGCCTACTCCCAAAGGTGCTTCCTCGGCAGCAGCATCTTCAAGCGCTATCTCCTCGGGCATGTATCCTCGGTGACAATATCTTCGACCAGCACCTTCTCTGGGGTTTCACCTCGTCCCTCCAGAACAATATCTCCGAGGGTGAAGATGAAGAAGAGGAAAAGGCAAAGATGAAGAAGAGGAAAGTGACGCAAAAGTAGCAGAAAAAAGAGACATAGCCCCCCGAAGCCAGAGGTTGAAGATTCGGCGGGCATCAACCTTACTTGCACGGCTGCTCCACGTCCATCTTCCGGGACATTATGTCGTGCAAGTCTAATAGCCGGTGGTTCCATTTTATCCCTTGGAATACCAAGGGGATGAAGTGCCACACCAGGCTAGGGTAGGAGAGTGAGCAGCGGTGTATAGTCCGAATGCTCTCCCGAGCAGCGGTGTAGAGTCCAAACATCATCCTAAGTCAGAAGAAGTCGGCCCTCATATCTCATCACCTCGAACCAAGACCAAAACCAACAACAACAATAACAAAACGGCATAATCTCGCTCAACCAGAGAAAGTCTAGGAGATAGGTCGTGGTATGGTTGATAGAAATGCCATCATACAATCTTGAGGTCGTGAACGACAATGAATAAGGATAGTAAGAAGTGAAGAATGGATAGATATGGGAAGATTCTTAGATGAAAGGTTGATACCAGGAGGTTCCCATTTATAGTAAGGGAGACAGCGTAACCGACAACGTTGTTATCACCCTCGAAAGATAGAATGACAGGCGCATTTAATGCTTCCTTGGGAGATGAACTGGCAGTGACATTATGGCTTTGAAAAATGAGAAACGGTAATGCTTTGAATGATCCTGGAGAAGTGAAATGACGGGACATTTCGGTAATCATGGAGGCTTGCATCATCAGTATGACGTCGTCGCGGGAAGTCCGAAGAGTCAGATGTCAAAATCGTTTCTTCTCACTCCTCTCTAAGAAACACATGGACTATCTGTATATGGTGAAATCAGAGGATCCAATTTCTCATCATCAAGGAATCTCAGAAGACCATCTCGAAATCTCGAGGCTACAAGGCTATGGTCGAATTTCCTCCCTCGAGGTGCGTTAACGCCCGATCTTGGGACAACGTTGACTGCAGCCATGGTAGAAATGGGGAGTTTCCAAGATACATGGCTAGGACTGACAGGGCCTAGTGGACTGCCCTAACCCATAATCAGGATGTCATCTGGCTGTTCCATCTCCGCTTCTTTGTCATTAATGTATTTTGTACTACGTTGGGATTCCCCTCCTATATAAAGGGGGTCCTTGTCATTTTGTAAACCTCTGTTGCTTCGATTGCTCTACACGAAATATACAAGAACATTCTCTTTGCTCTATAACAAATACTCTTGATATTATTGCTCCCATTTATTGTCTTCATTATTGTTTTCATTATTGTCCGGAATCTACCTCAAGGCCCCCGAATCGACAAGCTCGAGGCCCCAATTGCTAGCCTATCGGTTTGATTATCACCCTATCCTTAACTCCCATTTTGTTTCTAAGTCTCACACACATAGCATCAACTGCTTAACACCTAGCATAAAAATAGATCACGTATTTTTAGAGTCCCATAATCAAATTTAATTTTTATTACCATTTTCACGGTAAACAGAATCAAAGGGTGACACTTAGAGGTAAGAATTATGGACTTAATACTCGATCCTATTATGATTTCAACCTAATTAAATATGAAATTTGGGGGAGTTGATGCTCAAAATTGGGGAGTTAGGGCTTGGAAATTGGAGAACTTAATCTAGGGATTTGAGGGGTCATTTGTTGTCGGATTTTGGTATTCTTGGTATGTATGGACTCGTGGAAGGATAGGACTCCATTGATGTGACTTTTATCAAATTTCAAGACGTGGGCCCGGGGGTCATGCTGGACCAATTTCGGGATTTTTGGTATAATTTGATTATTTTCACATGGGCTTCGTTCCCTTAGCATATATTGATGTTGTAATTATGATTTTGGATAGATTCGATGCGAGTTGAGGCCGAGTCGAGAGGCAAGGGTATCCTAGAGTAGTATTTCATCCGGTTTGAGGTAAGTAACCATTGTAAATCTGGACTTGAGGGTATGAAACCCCGGTATTTCGTATTGCTTTGATAAATGAGGTGACGCACATTCTAGATGACGAGCGTGTGGGTGAGTACCGGTAGGGATTGTGACTTGGTCCATCCTGTAGCGACTTTTAATTCGCATATTTGATTTGAAATCTTATGATATCCTGTATTTTAGAGATTGATAATGTATTTTGGGTTGTACGCCATGTTTGGGGCCTTGTGCCGACTTGTTTAGACCTTTGGGGGTATTTTTACTACTTTCCTCACTCTAATTATTTTGAAAGCATATCCTCAGTCATGTTTTACCTGTTTATTGTTTAAATTCGGTTTCATCACTTTACTTCTTAATCTATGAAAACTGTTTGGGGTGAGTTCCCTGACTTCCACTGATATGCCCGAGTGGCCGTCAGGTTAATGACTGAGGGAGCTTGAGGACCTAATGGTGAGGATTATATATATATGTATATATATTATGGATTGGGTTATATACCGCAACGATACTTATATGGATCGGGATGCACGCCGCAGTGATATAAATATTGGATCGGGTTGCGTGCCGTAGCGATATGATGCTTGGTCTGTAAGAGCCCCTCCAGAGTCTGCACACCCCAAAGGGGCGTAGTCGACTATAAACTATGGATCGGGCTGCACGCCGCAGTGTTTATTATTTATATTATTATTCTGAGATATTATTGAGCCGGAGTGCTGAGTGAGAGAACTGTTTGACGAGAGCTGAGTCACGAGTGACTGAGAGGTTTGACCCTCCGGAGTCTGTACACCCCCAGGGAGCGTAGTCGACTATAAACTATGGATCGGGCTACATGCCGCAGTGTTTATTATTTATATTATTATTATGAGATATTATTGAGCTGTAGTGCTGAGTTTGAGAACTGTTTGACGAGAGCTGAGTCACGAGTGACTGAGAGGCTTGACCGAGAGGTTGTACTTATGAGTGATACCTTGCCCGAGGGGCCCGTTTATGACATTTTGCTGCTTTCACTCTTCTTTTTATACGAGACTCTGTTGAAAAATATTGAATAAATGATTTCAAAGTGTTTTAATTGAAACTGAAGTTTTACGAGACAACTGACTATGGTACTGTTGGTTTTGACTTGATATTTCTGTTGAAAACTCTTATATGGTTTTAAATTGCTCGTCATTGAACTCAAACCTTATTTACTTTAGTTACTTACTGAGTTGGCGTACTCATGTTACTCCCTGCACCTTGTGTGCATATCCATATGCCCGACAAGCAGAGTGAGAGCTACTAGCACTCTTAGAGATTTACCGGAGATCGCAAGGTAGCTGCACGGTGTTCGCAGCCCTGCCTTCCTCCTTCCTATTTTAGTATTTTGTTGTTTCGGACTTATTTTGTATTATTCAGATAGTGTCTTGGTTGTATTTAGAGGCTCATGACTAGTGACAACTGACTATTGGGCTGTGTTGGTATATTTTGTACTGATTTCTGCATATTTTCGTTGATCTATATATTTCATATGTGAGGCTTAATCAGTTTTAGAAAATGGCTTTATAAAAAGAATTCAATGTGGTAAAACATTGGGTTAGCTTGCCTAGTACTGTGATAGGCGCCATCACGACCAGGGTATTTGGAGTAGTGACAAGTTAGTATCAGAGTCTAGGTTGCATAGGTCTCGCGAGTTATGAGCCGGTTTAGTAGAGTCTCGCGGATCGGTGTGGAGACATCTGTATTTATCCTTGATAGGCTATAGAACCTTTAGAAAAACTTCACATTCTTGAATTTCTATCATGCAAATCTGTTGATTCTAGTACTAAACTTCTGTTATTCTATTCTCTCATAGATGGTGAGGACATATGGTATCGGTTAGGACGGACGACCACCAGTACCACCAGTCGGGCCACTAGAGGCCGAGGACGCAGTCGAGGCCATGGTAGGAGCAGGGGTGTAGCCCGCACAACAGCTAGGGCGGCACCTGCAGATTAATCAGCCGCCCCAGTTTAGGATCAGGTCCCAGTTGCGGACGCTCCAGCAGCTCTAGCTCAGGCATCGACTATGCCTATTGTGATTCCAGGCCTTTAGGAGGCTTTAGCTGAGATTTTATCAGTATGCACTCGCCTGGCTCAAGTAGTCTCAATTACTATGGCCGTAGCTACTTCTCAGGCCGGGGGAGGTACTCAGACTCCCATTGCTCGCACACCTGAGCAGGTTGTGCAGGGACTTCAAACACCGGGGGTACCTCCAGCCTAACCGGTTGCACTAGCTCAGGTGTATGCGGTACCAGTTATTCCTGATGACGAGCAGCATCAATTGGAGAGGTTTGGTAGAGTTCAACCTATGACTTTCAGTGGTACAGAGGGTGAGGAGCCCAGGGTTTCTTGGACAAGTGTCAAAGGATTCTTCGTACAATGGGTATTCTGGAGACTAGTGGTGTAGCATTTACTACTTTTTAGTTTTCTACAGCTACCTTTACTTGGTAGGAGGCTTATGAGAGGTGTAGGCCCGTTGATGCAGCGCCCCTTACCTGGCAGCAGTTCTCCGTTCTCTTTTTGGAGAAGTATATGCCATAGTCTTGCAGGGAGGAGCTGCGTAGGTAGTTCGAGCAGTTGCGTCAGGATGATATGACTATGATGCAGTATGAGATATGGTTCTCTGAGTTAGCTCGTCATGTGGTATGGTTGGTTCCCAGGGATCGAGAGAGGATCAGCAGGTTCGTTGATGGCCTCACATATCAGCTACGGATTCTCATAACTAAGGAGAGGGTGTCAGGTGCTACTTTTGAGGAGGTTGTTGACATCGCCCGCGAGATTGAGTCAGCTTATTGCCAGGAGTGAGATGAGAGGGAGGCCAAGAGGCCTCGAGGATCTAGTAGTTTTTGTGGTGCTCCTTCGAGGGGTCAGTTTCAGCACGGCATAGGCCATCCATTTAGACATGCTCAGTCAGCTCGCGCAGTTCATCATAGGGCATCATCAGGTCATAGTTCTCACAGCTCACATCAGGGCCATTCATAACTCAGTGCCCTACCAGCCTAGATTTCATCCCTTGCTCCATCGGTTCAGGGTTCTTCCATGCCAGGTCCTTCTACTGGTCATTCCGGTGCTAGGGTTTCCCTTCAGTCCCCGTTCCCCACACTAAGTGTGGAGAGTTTGGGCAAATAAGGAGGCGGTGTCCTCATCTTCTTGAGGGCCCGTCTCAGTAGAGAGGTCAGCCCTCGACTTCAGCTCTAGTTGCTTCACCACCCGCTCAGGAAGCTAGGGGTGGACGTTAGTAAGCTAGGGGTCGCTCTAGAGGGTAAGGTCGATCAGGTGGTGGTCAGGCCCATTTCTATGTAATCCCAGCCAGACCAGATGCTATTGCTTTAGATGTTGTGATTACAGGTATTGTCTTAGTTTGCCACAGAGATGCCTCTGTATTATTTTATCCTGGTTCCATTTTTTCATATGTGCCATCATATTTTGCTCGTTATTCGGATATGCCCCGTGATTCTCTTGTTTCATCTTTCGAGTATCTATGCCGGTGGGCGATACTATTGTTGTGGACCGTGTGTACCGGTCGTGTGTGGTGATTATTGGGGTCTGGAGACCCGAGTGGACCTATTGTTGCTTTGTATGGTGGACTTCAATGTGATATTAGGCATGGATTGGCTATCTCTGTGTCGTGCTATTTTGGACTGTCATGCTAAGACAGTGACGTTGGCTATGCCTTGTGTGCCACAGATTGAGTGGCGAGGTTCGACTGATTTTGTCCCCAGTAGGGTAAATTCATTTCTAAAGGCCCAACGGATGGTTGGGAAGGGTTGTCTTTCATACTTAGCCTTTGTGAGGAATGTTAGTGCAGAGACTCCTAGTATTGATTTTGTCCCTATTGTGAGGGATTTTCCCTATGTTTTTCCTGCACACCTGTCGGGCATGTCACCGGACAGGGATATTGATTTTGGTATTGCTCTAGTGTCGGGCGCTCAGCCCATTTCAATTCCACAGTATTGTATGGCACCGGTAGAGTTGAAGGAGCAGCTTCAAGAACTCCTTGATAAGGGGTTTATTCGGCCAAGTGTGTCGCCATGGGGTGTGGCTGTTCTATTTGTGAAGAAGAAAGATGGCACGATGAGAATATGTATTGATTACAGGCAGTTGAACAAAGTTAGAATCAAGAACAAGTACCCGTTGCCTCGCCTTGATTATTTATTTGACTAGCTTCAAGGAGCGAGGGTGTTCTCCAAGATTGATCTCCATTTAGGGTATCACCAATTAAAGATCAGGGACTCGGATATTCTTAAGTTTGCTTTCAAGACCCGATATGGTCATTATGAGTTCCTTGTGATGTCTTTTGGGCTGACCAATGCCCTAGCAACGTTCATGCATTTGATGAACATTGTGTTTCAACCTTATCTCGACTCGTTCGTGATTGTTTTCATTGATGTTATTCTGGTGTATTCGCGTAGCTATGATGAGCACGCAGAGAATTTGAGAGTTGTGTTGCAGAGGTTGAGGGAGGAGAAGCTTTATTCATAATTCTCCAAGTGTGAGTTTTGGCTCAGTTTAGTGGCTTTCTTGGGGCACGTGGTGTCCAACAAGGGTATTTAGGTTGATCCGAAGAAGATAGAGGCGGTTCAGGGTTGGCCTAGTCCGTCCTCTACCACAGATATTCGCAAATTTCTTAGTTTGGCGGGTTATTACCGTTGGTTTGTTCATGGATTTTCATCTATTGCATCGCCCTTGACCAAGTTGACTCAAAAGGGTGCTCCATTCTGGTGATCGGATGAGTATGGGGAGAGCTTTCAGAAGCTCAAGAATGCCTTGACCAGAACTCCAGTGTTAGTTTTGCCATCAGCTTCAGGTTCATATACAATATATTGTGATGATTCGAGAGTTGGTATTGGTGTGTGTTGATGCAGGAGGGTAGAGTTATTGCTTATGCTTCTCGCCAGTTGAAACCCCATGTGAAGAACTACCCCGTTCATGATCTAGAATTGGCTGCCATTGTTCATGCGTTGAAGATTTGGAGGCATTATTTGTATGGTGTGTCTTGTGAGGTGTTTACTAATCATCGTAGCCTCCAGCACTTGTTCAAATAGAAGGATCTCAATTTGAGGCAGCGGAGATTGTTGGAGATGCTAAAGGATTATGGTATTACTATCTTGTACCATCCGGGAAAGGTCAATGTGGTGGTCGATGCCTTGAGTACGAAGGCGATGAGTATGGGGAGCTTGGCGTATATTCCTATTGGGGAGAGACCTCTTGCAGTTGATGTTCAGGCCTTGGCCAATCGGTTCGTGAGGTTGGATATTTCAGAGCCTAGTTGGGTATTGGCTTGTGTGATTTCTCGATCTTCCTTATTTTATCGCATCAGAGAGCTCCAGTACGATGATCCTCATTTTTTGTCCTAAAGGATAGAGTTCAGCACAATGATGCTAGAGATGTGACTATTGGAGATGGCGGGGGTATTGAGGATGTAGGGCCGGATATGTGTGCCCAATGTAGATGGGCTTCAGAAGTTGATGCTGGAAAAGGCCCATAGCTCGCGGTATTCCATCCATCCGGGTGCCGTGAAGATGTATCAGGATTTGAGGCAACACTATTGGTGGAGGAGAATGAAGAAGGATAATGTGGGATTTGTAGCTCGGTGTCTCAATTGTCAGCAGGTGAAATACTAGCATCAGAAATCGAGTGGCTTGCTTCAGCGGATGGATATTCCGGAGTGGAAGTGGGTGCGAATCACCATGGACTTTGTAGTTGGGCTGCCACGGACTTTGAAGAAGTTCAATGCCATTTGTGTGATTGTGGATCGACTGACTAAGTCCACGCACTTCATTCATGTGTGTATTGCTTATTCTTCAGAGCGGTTGGCAGAGATTTATATCTGAGAGATTGTTCGTTTGCATGGAATCCCGGTTTCCATCATTTCACATAGAGGTACTCAGTTTACTTCGCAATTTTGGAGAGCCGTGTAGAGGGAGTTGGGTACTCAGGTTGAGTTGAGCACAACTTTTCACCCTCAGACGGACGGGCAGTCCGAGCGCACCATTTAGATATTGGAGGACATGTTGCGAGCTTGTGTCATTGATTTTGGAGGGACATGGGATCAATTTCTACCGCTTGCAGGGTTTGTTTATAACAACAGCTATCAGTCGAGTATTTAAAGGGCTCCATATGAGGCTTTGTATGGGAGACGGTGTAGATCTCCAGTTGGTTGGTTTGAGCTGGGTGGGGCTAGGCTTTTGGGTACAGTCTTGGTGCAGGATGCTTTAGACAAGGTGAATGTGATTCAGGAGAGGCTTCATACAATTTAGTCGAGGCAAAAGAGTTATGCTGACAGCAGGTCCGTGATGTGTCTTACATGGTTGGGGAGAAGGTTCAACTGAAGGTTTCACCCATGAAGGGTGTTATGAGATTTGGGAAGAAGGGTAAATTGAGTCCTTGGTTCGGGCCTTTTGAGGTGCTTTGGAGGATTGGGGAGGTGGCTTATGAGCTTGCTTTATCACCCAGCTTATCGAGCGTGCATCTGGTATTTCATGTTTCTATGCTCTGGAAGTCTATTGGCGATCCGTATCAAGTTTTAAATTGCAGCACAGTTCAGTTAGATGATGATCTGACTTATGATGTAGAGCCGGTAGCTATTTTGGAGCGTTAGGTTCAAAAGTTCAGGTCAAAGGATATAGCTTCAGTGAAAGTGCATTGGAGATCTCGGCCCATGGAGGAGGCTACCTGGGACACCGAGTGAGAGATGCGAAGCAGATATCCTAACCTATTTGAGGCTCAAGTATTTTTCTTGATCCATTCGAGGATGAATGTTTGTTTAAAAAAGGGATGATGTAACGACCAGGCCATTTGTTTCATGAATTCCTCTCCGTTTCCCCCATTTCTACTTCTTACTGTCTTGTTCAACTATATTATCTGATATCGGGTTGGTTGGTTTTGGTTCAGAAAGGTTATGGAAAGGGATGAGACACATAGTCTCTTTTGAGTAAGCTTAGGTTAAAAAGTTAACCAGATGCTGACTTATATGAAAAAGGGGCTCGGATGTGAATTTTGATGGTTTGGATAGCTTTGGGAGGTGATTTGGGACTTAGGAGCGTGATCGAAATGGGTTTTGGAGGTCCGGAGTGGATTTAGGCTTGAATTGGCGAAATTGGAATTTTGGCGTTTTCCGGTTGATAGGGGATGTTTTGATATATGGGTCAGAATGGAATTTCGGAAGTTGGAGTAGGTCCATTGTGTCATTTGTGATGTGTGTGCAAAATATCAGGTCATTCGGACGAGGTTTGATGGACTTTTTGATCGAAAGAGGAATTTGGAAGTTTTTGGAGTTCTTAGGCTTGAATCCGATGTTAATTTGTTGTTTTGATGTTGTTTTGAGCATTTCGAAGGTTGGAACAAGTTTGAATGATATTATGGGATATGTTGGTATTTTTGGTTGAGGTCTCGAGGGTCTCGAGTGAGTTTCGGGTGGTTAAACGGATCAAATTCATCTTTGAAAAGTTGCAGATTTTCCTTCAGGTTTGTTGCAAACATTTGTTCTCTGCGATCGCGTAGAAGGGTCCACGATCGCGTAGGCTTTGTGGGGCAGAAGTGGAAGTTGTTTAGTGTGATCGCATAGGTCAGATTGTGATCACGTTTGGTTGAGAGTTTGTTCTTCCCAAGCGCGTGGTCAATATCGCGTTCGTGTAGGAGAAAAGGAGTTGGAGTGAGAAGTGAGGTTTGTTTTATGCGGTTGGACCGCGATCGCGTAAGGTAACCAAGACAGTGCTATGCGATCGCATGGAGTGTTATGTGATCGCATAGGGTTAATTTGAGGACAGTCAGATTTGTGCTTTTCGATCACAAAGCATTTTCCGCGATCGCGATTAAGTAATTTTAAATCGCTGGTCAGAATGTTTAAAAGGCCATTTTCGCGTTTTTCTGCCATAGTTCACCATCTTTGAGTCGATTTTGGAGATTTTTGAGGGAGATTGAAGAGGGAATCAAAGGGAAACACTTGGAGGTAAGATTTATGGATTAATACTCGATCGTATTGTTATTTCTACTAAATTAAACATGAAATTTTGGGGATTTGAAGCCTAAAATTGGGAAGTTAGGGCTTGGAAATTGGAGACCTTAATCTAAGGATTTGAGGGGTCATTTGTGGTTGGATTTTGGTATTCTTAGTATGTATGAACTTGTGGGAGGATAAGGATTCCATTGATGTGACTTTTATGAAATTTCGAGATGTGGGCCCGGGGGTTTGGTTGGACCAATTTCGGAATTTTTGGTATAATTTGATTATTTTCGCATTGGCTTCGTTCCCTTAGCATATATTGATGTTGTAATTCTGATTTTGGATAGATTCGACGCGAGTTGAGGCCGAGTCGAGAGTCAAGGGCGTCGCGGAGTAGTATTTCATCTGGTTTGAGGTAAGTAACCATTGTAAATCTGGACCTGAGGGTATGAAACCCTGGTATTTTGTATTGCTTTGATAAATAAGGCGACGCACGAGCGTTTGCGCGTGCACTGGTAGGGATTGTGACTTGGTCCATCCCGTAGCAACTATTAAGCCATGTATTTGATTTGAAATCTTACGATATCCCGTATTTTAGAGAATGATACTATATTTTGGGTTGTACGCCATGTTTAGGACATTGTGCCGACCTGTTTAAACCCGTAGGGGGTATTTTTACTACTTTTCTCACTCTAATTGTTTTGAAAGCATATCCTCAGTCATGTTTTACCTGTTTATTTTTTGAATCTGGTTTCATCACTCTACTTGTTAATCTATGAAAATTATTTGGGCTGAGTTCCCTGACTTCCACTGATATGCCCGAGTGGTCGTCTGGTTAATGACTGAGAGAGCTTGAGGACCTAATGGTGAGGATTATATATATATATATATATATATATATATATATATATTATGGATTGGGTTGCACGCCGCAGCGATACTTATATGGATCGGGCTGCACGCCGCAATGATATATATATTGGATCGGGCTGCGTGCTGCAGCGATATGACGCTTGGGCTGTAAGAGCCCTTTCGGAGTCTGTACACCCCCAGTGAGCGTAGTCGACTATATACCATGAATTAGGTTGCACGCCGCTGCGGTTATTATTATTATTATTATGAGATATTATTGAGCCGGAGTGTTGTGTGTGAGAACTGTTTGATGAGAACTGAGCTACGAGTGACTGAGAGGCTTGACCGAGAGGCTATACTTATGGGTGATACCGCCCGAGGGGTCCGTTTATGACATTTTGTTACTTTCACTCTTCTTTTTATACTAAGACTCTGTTGAAAAATGTTGAATAAATGATTTCAAAGTGTTTTAATTGAAACTGATGTTTTACGAGATAACTGACTATGGTACTGTTGGTTTTGACTTGATATTTTTGTTGAAAACTCTTATATGGTTTTAAATTGCTCGTCACTGCAATCAGACCTTACTTATTTTAGTTACTTACTGAGTTGGCGTACTCACGTTACTCCCTGCACCTTGTGTGCAGATCCAATTGCCCGAGTAGCAGAGTGAGAGCTCCTAGCACTCTCAGAGCTTTATCGGAGATTGCAAGGTAGTTGCACGGCGTTCGCAACCCTACCTTCCTCCTTCCTATTTTCGTATTTTGTTGTGTCAAACTTATTTTGTATTATTCAGATAGTGTCTTGGTTTTATTTAGAGGCTTATGACTAGTGACGCCGGATTGTTGGGCTATGTTGGTATATTTTGTACTGATTTCTGCAAATTTCCATTATTCAGATAGTGTCTTGGTTGTATTTTGTACTAGGCCACTATTCAAATATATGACTAATGTGTCATATATGCTTAGTGGCAGAAAAACGTGTAATTTATTTAGTCATATTAGTCATATATATATGCTTACTAAAGACTTTAAGGAAAGCTTGGTCTTTAGTCATTTAGTCATATATGTTTAGTTCATGTAGACAGAATGCAATTTTAAGTGTTTCTTGGTAAATTCAACACTCCAAGCAAAAACGCCAAGATTCCAAAACTCTCCAACAAAGTTCTTGCGATCAGTTATAACAAGAATTGATTAGAACTGTAGCAACGTAAAATTTTACGGTTCAAAAGGGGTACGGTGCAATCTTCTCCAAGAATATTATACAGAGTTTTCCCTACTCCAGGTATGTTAAGGCCATCCCTTCCTTCTTTTGGAATGGTCCAAATTTTACTGAAGAAACGAGCAAATGCACAGTTTCCATAAATTACTCTATTCATAGACATACTAGGGGTGTCTATATTCTTGATTCCCCATGTGAATTATTATTATGTTCTGTTCATGCGTCTCAGAATAATACTGTTTACCGTAAAAATAGTAACAACAATTAAATTTGTAAATGGGATTCTAAAAATACGTGATCTATTATTATGCTAGTTGTTAGAGCAAATAATGCTAGGAATATGAAGTTTAAATATGAAATGCATGCTAAAATGAGGCAGTAATCAAACCGAGGGGCTTACTGCCCTGGCATCGGACTAGTCGGCGGAGGACCTCAGGGTCGATTCCTGAGCTCGATCTTGAGCTATCGGTGGTAGTCGGGAAGGGGATAACAGTTAAGATACGATTAAACAAGACCCTTTATGGCCAATACCAAGTAATAAATGAAGTACAAGTAGGAGAAAATTGAATGCCAAAGTGGCCTCAAGCCAATAAGAATGAGCGAGTTAGAGAGAAAAGGGAGAGAGAGAGATCATTGATCTTGTGGAGAAATGGTTGGAACAACATCACCCCTTTACAAAGTGGCATGGATTCCCCTTATATAGGAGAGGGAATACAATATAGTACAGAGTGCATTAAATGTAAAGATACGGGGATGGGACGGCTAGGCACAGTGCTAGTATTTGATGATTCTAGCTGCTCGCCTCGGGAATCCCCCGTCCTTGGAATCATTACTAGGTCGCAGACGAACCTCAAAGGGGGGAGCTTGATTGTAATCCTGCAGCCTCGAGATATTGATATGCCTCTCCGAATGCACCTTAGCGGCAAGAAATAGACCCCTCTAATTTCACCGCATACAGATAGTCTCAGCATTTCCTAGAGTGAAGTAATAGAAAATGGTATTGAACCTTCTTCTCAAGGTCCTTATTTCTGTGACGTCAACTTATAAGAGCATTAAATGTCATGCCTCAAAGAATTATGCAAGGTCATCATCAGATACGGTAATCGAGGAACCCACGAACTGCCGTCGGCTCGTCCTTTCTTCTTCCCCAGAGATTCCTATAAATGCATCAGTTGCTAGATACTTCCCATTTTCACCCCACTTACAAGCCCGCGAGTCAGAATTTTGTATCTGCCACTCTTTCATCTTTTTATAGAAGGATTTTTAACATTGACTTGGCTAGGATTTCTAGGACGGTTCCCTGATGGAACGACATTGCAGCGTCGCCCCGATCACCTAGGGAAGAAACCAGATCGATTCCCACTTTGGAACAATGTACCCCACCTGACCTCGACACGTTAGAGGATTTTGATGTTGATACTAATTCATCTACGCTGAGCCGGTGTGAGCCTGTGTCCCGATACGTTAACATTGTGACCGATATTAGCAAGGTAAGGGAGGACTGCCAATGGAGCAAGGCAGTGGAGGTGGAGATTCCCGATCCCAACGATAATATTACTGACTTCAAGGTTGGCTTCCTTTATGTATACACTTACCCATTCACCCTGGGCCCTGATAAATCTATCGAGTCTCCTCCCCTGGAGATCGACCCGGTTATTCTCAACTTCTTTGACTGATTCCAGTTAACACTTGGTCAAATCTACCATTCTTTTTGGAGGATAGTGTTGATACTTAGACATTTCATCGAAGGGGTTGAAGTTGAGATTTTACCCTTAATCATCTGATCGGAATGTACAGCCCTCGACTGTATCGAGGCTTAATCAAGCTCCGCCATCGGTCCAAAAAATCTTTTTCACGAGCGTCGATGAGGGAAAGGATCGAGGATGGATGAGCAGGTTTATTCAAGTAAGGACCTCTGATATCATCCCAGCCTAGAGGATGCCTTTTCCAGAGAGGTGGAATGCCCGACGTAAGCGATTTTCTCTTTAGCCGCTTTTTAACTATTCTCCCATTTGACATACTAATCTTTTTGTGCTTTATGCAGACGCTGCTTGGCACCCGGAGGTGGTCTCAGATTTGTAGGGATGGATCGGGCAGTTGAGAGAGAAATTCCCATACTGCATTTGGTCTTGGACTAGCCTGTCTAAGAAGCGTTGGGTGGCCAAGAATCATGGTGAGGTTCTTTTACCGCCTATGCTTCATATTTTGTATTTCCCTCTGAGCCCTTAGCGAAAGCATATTGCGGTTATTGTACTGGTGCAGGTCTTAGCGAGAATATGCAGATGAGGCCGCCCCCTAATGTTGAAGCAGGGGCCTTGGAGCCCGACACGAGCAAGAAAAGGAAAAGCAGGGCAGCCGTTGTCCATCCTACGATAAAGAAAACTAGGTCACACGAGCGCCGAGCCACTGTTGGGACTGCTGATCTAACCTCAGGGTCGAATCCTGATACCAAAGTAGAGGACGATGATGGAAGCCCGTTAAGGAGGAGAACGATATTGAGTGCGAGAGACTTGCAAGCACCCCGGTCGGAGGCTTCTGAGTGCAGAACGGCTGGCTCCGATCGGGCTCTTGGGCTGTGGGTCCTTGAAGAAGACGTTGATGTAGCTTCGAATCGTGCAACCAGATATTATATAGCTTCTGCCAAGGGGACCGTTAGCGTTGATCCTGTGGGATCGGAGCTCGGGGCCTTCCAGGAATGTGGGTTGCCATTTGGAGAAATCGGTGAACTAAAGACTTTATTTTGAACTTTCTGGTTTCATCAGGGGAACTGCGAGATGCCCATGGGATGATTGGTGCCACAGCTGGGACTCTTCCCAAAGGGGGGGGGGAGAAGTCCATGCAGCAGGTTATAGTCATTCCTTGCGCATTTCTTTTGTCCTCAGGCGTCATTCGTCGTCTTTCTAACATTTCTGTTATGCCGCAGTGTAAGGAGATGCATGACCATGCCATCCTCCGGCTCTGCAGGGAGCTTTCTTATCACGAAAAGGAGCGTAAAAAAGTTACTCTGAAGCTGCAGGATTCAGAGGCTCACTCTACCCGGGGAGATATGGAGCTGGGAGAACTTTGGGCCACTTTGGAGACGACGCTCCGAGAGAAGGCCAATATTGCTGCTCAGGAATTTTGATTTGCTCATACCCGACCTTTTACCCCGTATTCACATACGTTCCTTATTCATATATTCATTGGCTTGCCCTTCTTCTGTAGGTCGAGCAGAGTGGCTCGCGGATTAATCAGTGGAATGTTGAGATCTCTAGGCTGAGAGAGTGAAATGAATTAATGGCTAGGGAGTTGGTAGCATCTCGAGATCTTCTCATGGATACTCGCAGGAAGATTGCTGCTTTGGCCGCGGCTATGTTCGAGGCCGAACGAGATGCTGCTACTTATCGGGAGGATGCGGCGACATCACATATAATGGCTCGTGACATATCCATGGCTGCTGAGAAGAAACTATCCCGAGCTATCGAGCATGCTAAGGCGGAGGCGAGAAGAGGGACCCTGGAGGAACTCGGGGCCAGAGGCATCGACCTGTTACCTGATCTTAAGGAGGCCCGTGCAGTGGAGGAAAGATTGGCGCTTTTGATTGCCCCTGATAAGGGCGAAGACAATAGTGACGAGGAGTAGTCTCCAAATCTTTTTTGTATGCCTTCCCTTTTTATTTGTATGCTGGCCCCCGGGAAATGGACAGTGTAAAGACGTTGTTTCTTTTTGTCAATGTATAAAAGGAGCTTTCATTCTGTCAGACCTTCTCCTTGCCGTTTTGCTTTTGTGTTCCGGCGTCGGTCCTTCAGGGCCTACTCTTTGGACAATCCGGGCCCCTAAAACTGGCCGTGTCCCGAGGTTGAATCGACAGCATCTCTCGAACCGATGTTTATGATATCGGGGGTCTCCCGAGGTCCCGCAGTTTTCTGAGTCATTGTGGGAGCCGAAGTGATTCCTCCAGTATACTCCCCTAGGAGAGGGTGACGTTAACGTGGCCAGAATTAATTATCCCTCTTGGGTAAGCGGGAAGTTGTTGCTTTGATCCTATATAATCATCTGCCTCTTAAGTGGCGATTTTGCAGTTCTTGATAAGCCTATCTCTTTTGCAGAGCATGTCGCTTTGTGCTAGTCATTTCGTTTCCCTATTTCAGGAAATTTTTTGCCCGGGTCCTCACCTTCTCCCCCTTATTATGCCGTAGTCATGGCCATGCTTCGATGCCTGATCATCGGATGGAGGGGAGTCTCTCCTATGCTCCGCATTCGGTTCGTACCAGCGGCTCGCCTCCGATGTTGGGAGAGCGAGGCTCAGGGTGCCCTGCCTCGAGGAGGGCTGTCATACAGGGAAAACTTCCCAATGTTTCGGGCCATCGAGAGCATGTGTCGAGGATCATTTCATCGGTGAGAGAGGAAAACCTCGAGATGATCAGAAAAGAATGTGGATGGGGAGATGGCGCGATTTTGCAAGTACCTTCCCCCGAGGAGAGTGTCATGACATATGTTGAGGGATTCCTTAGCGTATATATTCATGTTCTTGCGCCAGGTTCCCCAGACTGGGTCATGCTTGATTTCTGTAGAAGATATAAAGTAACGTTGGCACACGTTCATCCCTTTATTTGGAGAATAGTGCAGTTGATGAGATATTTTGCTAACAAGGCTGGGATAGAATTTACCCTCAGCCACCTTGTGAGGTTGTACCGGCCATTGCGCTATCGGGGCTTGATTGCTCTTCAACGTCGATCCACCCGAGCTCCTGTAATCGGCAGCGAGGATAATGAGGATCGTGGATGGATGAATCGGTTCGTTTGAATCTGAACGACCGATGTTATCCCTGGAGAATTTTTGTCGTTTCTTGAGAAATGGAACTTCACATGTAAGTGCTTCGTTTGAACTGCCTTTATCTCAACCTGACGTTGGCCCCGTAACGATATCTTTCTATTCTTTGTTTAAAGCAACTCATTGGTCGCCCGGAGAGGTCCCTGATTTAGCCAAGTGGTCTCGTAAGCTAGCAGCTTGCTCGATTGATGATAGGTGCCGGTGGCGAGATCTGTCAAAAGGGAGATAGGAGGCGAAGCATCATGGTATGAGCCCAGCATTTTGTCTCCTAAGAGTTGGCTTCCTTCTTTCCAGCTTATCTAATTTATATGCTGCAGGTGCTGGGAGTCCTTTCAAGGTGAGGCGGAGTCCTCCGGGGGAGGAGGAGAGGTTGTTGGCCCCGAGACCAAGGAGCACCGGTGAAAGGAAAGATGTTTCGGGGTGCGAGAAGGCTCGTAGTGAGGCGACTTCTTCGCAGCGGTTAAGGGGAAGTGATTCGGTCGATCGGCTACCTTCCAGGAGTGGTACACCATCGGCCGTTTCTTCGGCCTTCAGCGAAGCTTAGCGCTTTGGCCTTATGGTGAGTCTCAACTGATGTAATAATTTTCTGGCCCTACGCTCCTCTTTTTTATTTTATTTATCTGGCTTCTTTTCACAGGCCTTCAATAGGCTTAAGGCCGAATTGCTTCGTTGCAAGGCCCCGTTGCTGGAGGCTCGAGATAGGGAGAAATCCCTCAAGCTTCTTTGTGTGGCAAAGGAAAGCAAGCTCGTCTCTTTACGGCGTGATGTGGACCGGATCCGGTCCAGGGAGGCTCTCTTGGAGAAACAGGTACCCTGCATTTTACGCTAGCCTGCATTCCATTTTTGTCTTGTCGCTTTGATGTTTTGCTATTTCAGTTGAAGGATAAGGCAGATGAGCTGGAACAACTCTAGGGTGAGGTTGGCAAAGCCAAACGCGAATTCACCGAGCTGCAGGTGCATGTGAATGCCCATTTTGTCGTCAAAGACAGGGCTCAGGCCGGGGCTTCCGCTCTTGAGGCGCAAATTCAGACCGCTCGTGCGAATGATTCTGCTCGGGCGAAGATGGTCGCAAGGCTATCATCCGAGCTATCAAGGGCGAAAGATGAGGCGGTGAATGTCCGGGCCGAGGTTGTGATGAAAAATACCCGGGCGAGATAGAAAATAACGGCTTATTCAAGAAGCACTGCCGCTGCTAAAGCTGAGCTGAAGAAGACCCTCGATCGTGCAAACAATAGCAAGGAGTATGTGAGGTGCAGATCTCGGAGGGAAATCCTCGAGGAGATTCATGTCGGGGGCTTTGATATCTCGGGGGAGATCAAGCAAGCCAAAGGAGAGAAGTGTGATGCCAAGTTCCTTCTGTCCGATGCTGAGGACAATGAGGAGGAGACCACCGGACCATAGTTGCCGAAAAAAGGGGGAACGTCTATTCCATGCCTTCTTCGTTGTGTATATAGCTTTCATTATATTCATAGGTTGAGATAGTGCTCCACCACCATTATGTAAGAATAAGAGGGGGGAACCCCGCAATTTGTATCTTTTGCATTTCTGCCCGTCGGAGTTTCAATTGAGTCGATTCGACCTTGGATTGGCAAAAATCTCTGAACCCGCAATGTGGCCCCGATATTTATTAGGCCGGCGATAGTGTCTTTTATTTTTTGCCCTTAGGCTTGCGTGCTTTAACTGTCTTCGGGTCCAGTCTCCGATTTGGGATCTGACTCGAGCTCAATTTACCCTCGAGTTTTGCATTTGCATAGGCTGGCGATAGTGGCTCTTACGCCTTGGGTAGGAATGACCTTTTATATATGTGCCCCTTAGGCATATGTAGTTAACTGTTTTGGATCCGGTCTCCGAATCGGGTTACGACTCGTGCTCATTTTAATCCTCAAGTTTTAAATTTTCAAGCTAGCGACAATGGCTCTTATGTTGTTTGGTCGTTGTGAACTTTTGGTGTGCGGCCCGGAAACTCATTTGGCTGGCGACAATGGTTCTTACGCTTTTGCCCGTGGGCTTTTTTGTAGGCTTTGTTTTCTGCTCGTTAAGGTCTTTTTGAAATGATTTTGCCTGACCCGTCGTCGGTTCTGGAAGAACCTCGATTTCAAGTCATTAGCGGCAATGTGCGAGCACCTCGAAAGGTTCTTAGCTTGTAGGCTGAGTAGCTCGAAGCCTTGTGATTTGGAGCTGACATGGTCGAAGCTCGTAATTGCCTACGATTTTGTGAGCAACAGTCGGGCGTCCCTGAGTCACGTTAATTTGGCTGGAGCAGCCGTATTGACCATAGTCATATGTGTTTGGCCAGAGCTGTTTTTGTTCCGAGTGATAGTTTAGGCGTCTACACCGAGGGTATGCCCTATCGGGATTCTTACAAATGCGACGTATAGCCTAAACTTTGGGATTGAGTTTTATGCCTGCAGTAAGGTCTTACAAAATTTTCATGCCTATTGAGGTCTTCAATTTTTTCATGCCTGTTGAGGTCTTACAATTTTTTCATACCCGTTGAGGTCTTACAGTTTTTGTTGCTATGTAGAATAGATCTGGTTGTACCGAGTCTGCCCGCTCGGGGTCTAACATTCTCGGGTTTTCTAGTGTAAGGCGGTTGGAGACAGTCTCCGAGTCATTAAGTTTAGTTAGGCTCGAAGGCCGATATCCGTGAGCTTGGAGTTACCTTATTGGGGCCTCATGAGCCCGGAGTTCCGACCCTGGGGTCGTGCAGGTGCCAAATTGTTGACGCTATGTCTCCGAGTATTTCGGGCCATATTTGGTGGAGGGATCCCTGCCTAAAGTATGCTGAAATTTCCTTTTCTAGAGCGTGAGCTATTGAAAGATATTATTTATTGCTTGGCGTAAATTTATATATTGTTACATCATTGTGAGCTCGGCCCGCACGGGCGCGGCTCCTTGGACCGTTTGGTCTGGTACACCATGTCCTATTGAAACTCAGTCTGTCGTTCCCTAGACCTTTCGAGCGGATGGCGCCCTCAAAAGAGGATTGTCGCTCGTCGTTTGACCATAAAAGAAAGCCTATGATCTTGTCAGATCCTCCTCTGGGGGGTACATTGCTCCGCTAATAAACTTGTTGGCGAGACCTTCCTCGGGGTGGAAGTCCGACCGAGGGGAAAGAGCACGGCGGGTTCTGTTAAGACCTTGGGATCTCCGGGTATAGTTAGATCTTTCGAACGTCCCGGCTGATTGTCTGCATACAGGTTAGTGAGAAAATAACAAAGGAGTGAAGCAGATCTTCCTTACTGCGGGATGTGTAGGTGATGTTTCGAGGTTTGATATGTTCCTGCTGTTTTGGGGTGCGGGCTCTAGTACTGCCCTCTGCAGTGTTTACTCAGGCTTGGCCGAAGATGTGGTTCGCTTACCCTTTGGCTCTTTCGAGAATGGAGGTGTTGGTGCTGGCGGTGTGTTGTGTGATGAGGAATTTCCTCTTGCCGGGGATCGCTTCCTGCCGATGATTTTAACTCCATCCCTTGCGTGGAATTTTTCCCCTTTTGGCGAAGTGGGGACGGCTCTATCCTCGTGCATACTTTCAAGGTCGTTTGAATAAGGCGTCCGTGCCTTGCGCCTCCTTTGATGACATGGAGCTCGGTATTTCGGTCTGGGTCGTTCACACTGTGCTGCGGGGAATGGTATTTCCCCCTTATCATAGCTATCACCGTTTGGAGTCTGTCAAGGATTCTGAAGGTAGTTATGTTTTGACTCGTCGGTCCGACAGTGTTGATTGAGTCACCTGAACTCATGAGCACATGTTTTATCAAAAATGGATCGATTATGGAAGAAAGTTACCAGTACATCATCGTGAGATCGAGATGAGGTCCCGATATCCTTTTTGCTGACTGTAGAGGCGTCCCTGGGAGTATACCCTCAGGCTTGCCTTTCTTCGGTGCCGAGAAATTTTTTCTCTCCTTTTTACAAGTTCTTGGAAAGGGTTGTTGTTCCTCCATCACCGTGGTGGTGCGCTGTGGCCAGCTTGTTTTCGTTCCCCCTAGTTGCCTTTCGTACTGTGGACCGAACTTGAATTCGGTTGCTCGTCAGTTCACGACGGCAATTTTTATGGAGCGGCTTGGCGTCTTTCCTTTAGAGCTAGTGGCTACCTTCGGCCCTGCCGCTGCACTTGCTATGTAGTTCCCGTGCCAAGCTGCGATTTCTTTGGGGGGAATTCAATCGAATTGGTCCGAGCCATTTGACGTCCCCGGTTTTGCCTATGGCGAGCACAATGTTTGGTTTAGCGATGTGAAAATTGTACTCTAGTGGGCAAGGCGCCCTTGCCGGTCATGCGTCCTCGTCGACTCTGGTTTTGTTAACGATTCTTTGAGGATATTGCCCTCGGGCCATTCTTCGGTCATTCTGAGGTAGATTGCATCTCGAGGCGTTCCTCTTGTTCGCGCATGGGAAGTACCTCGCTATATTTGGTTTCTTCATCAGGAGCCTGTTTGGGTAAGTTGAGCCCAAGGAGGCTCCCAGATAGGCATCCTTGACCCAGGTTTGCGACTGACGCCGGGTACGGGCATCCCACCAGGTTTTGACGGGTACCTGATCAAGCTTTGTTTGAACTGCCTTGAAATCGTCTGGCTTATTTTGTTGAGGCTTTTAGTGAAGGCATGTATTGCTCAGTCATCCGAGATTGGGGGTAATCCCGTTCGTTCTATCGGTGAATGAGGTGTGAATCCCCATAACATTTCATTCTCCCTTTGCTCAACTCTGGATGCATCGGGCTTTCTTGTCGTCGTTTGGATAGCGCTGGCATAGACCTTTATGAAGGAGTCTGACAGTACGGTAGGCGAGTTTATGGGATCGGGCGCTTGGTTGTGATGCCACATCACGGTCCCTATCAAGAATGTTTCCCCGAACCTGTTTAATAAGAAAGGCTTCATCTCATCATTTTTTGGGTCGTTGCCTTTTCCTGCGCACGTATGGGCGGTGATGTGTTCGTCGGGATCTGAGGTCCCGTTGTACTTAGGGAGTTCCGGCATTCTGAACTTTTTTGGGATGGGCTTCGGTGCCGCTTCCTCGAGGAATGGCCTTTGTATGAACTTTTTTGAGTCCGATTCAATCCTTTTGGAGAGATCCCCAAGCTTCTTTGCTATGGCAGGTCGGCTACCGATCCGTTATTGCTTGACCTCTCGGACATTTTCTCGGCGGGGGGAGTCGCTTCTGGTGTTGCTATGTTGGGAGTCTTTGGATGGCTTTGTAACTGATCAATGGACAACTGTTGTGCCTGCAACATTTCAAAAATAACATGAAGACTAACTTCTTGTTCTTCCCGGGCTGGGGTTCTTTGGGCTTCCTGTCGGTCGTTATGCCTTAAGCTCCTGTCGGTGTGTGAGGTTTCATCGACCTGTTGTGCATCCTGCGAATCCGCGTCCGCTGGAACTTGTTCGGGCGCGTCATTAGGATTTTGTGGTTGCTCTTCGGCAGCTGGAGCAGCCACGCCATTTTCCCCATGGTTTTCGAGGTTGTCGTTCTCGACTCTGTTCATCGAGCCAGACATTTTGACCTGAAATCAAGAGATCTTGGACAAGAAAAAGTGTGAAAGATAACTTGCGTTTTTGTGATGGAACCAACAAGAAAATAATCACTATAATTTTTAGCCCCACGGTGGGCACCAAACTGTTTACCTTGAAAATGGTAACAACAATTAAATTTGTAAACGGGATTCTAAAAATACGTGATCTATTTTTATGCTAGTTGTTAGAGCAAATGATGCTAGGAATATGAAGTTTAACGATGAAAAGAAAGCTAAAACGAGGCAGTAATCAAACCGAGGGGCTTACTGCCCTGGTTTCGGATTGGTCGATGGAGGACCTCGGGGTCGATACTTGAGCTCGATCTTGAGCTATCGGGGGTAGTCGGGGAGGGGATAACAGTTAAGATACGATTAGACAAGGCCCTTTATGGCCAATACCAAGTAATAAATGAAGAGCAAGTAGGAGAAATTTGAATGCCAAAGTGGCCTCGAGCCAATAAGAACGAGCGAGTTAGAGAGAAAAGGGAGGGAGAGAGAGATATTATTGATCTTGTGGAGAAATGGTTGGAGCAACATCAGCCCTTTACAAAGTGGCATGGATTCCCCTTATATAGGAGAGGGAATACAATATAGTATAGAGTGCATTAATTGTAAAGATACGGGGATGGGACAGCTAGGCACAGTGCTAGTGTTTGCTGATTCTAGATGCTCGCCTCTGGAATCCCCCGTCCTCAGAATCTTTACTGGGTCACAGACAAACCTCAAAGGAGGGAGCTCGATTGTAATTCTGCAGCCTCGATATGTTTATATGACTCCCCGAATGCACCTTAGCGGCAAGAAATAGACCCCTCTGATTTCACCGCATACAAATACGCAATTGAAAAAGTTTATCCAGAAGGAATATTGAGATTTTTACGTATTTTTCATGCATTTCACCCACCCATTTATACATGTGTATTGACCCATGACCAGATGGTGTTATATACGTGTATATATGTAAATATATGTATATGGGATATGGGAAAAGGTTACGGTTGTTATATACGCACCACCACTTGATCAACTAGTATATGTTGATAACGTTCCCCACAGTGGTCGAGATGATATGATAGGATGCCCTCAGTGGCTTGATGACATAATGTACACCCATACCAATGCATGGCACAATATTTATATGCACGTGCATGACATTATAAATGTTTTAGAATTTATAAAGTTATTCAGATTTAAAGATGTGTTTCGATAATCCATGTTTCATCTGTCTTTTACGTACTAATTTTCATGCCTTACATACTCAGTACCTTTTTTGAATTGACACCCCATTTCATGAGGACTGTGTTTCATGCCTGTAGGTGCAGGTAGGCAAGCTGACAATCCCCCTTCTTAGGATCCTTGATCAGCGAGAGTTGGCGTGCTCAGTCCTGTCTTTGTACAGTTATATTTCTATTAGAGGCCTGTAGACAGTATGTCTGGTTGGATAGTATGTGGCCTTGCCGGCTTCCAGTTTTGAGATGTATAGTAGCAGCCTTGTCAGCTCGCCCTACGTATGTTGCACGTATATGTATGTATTCCTTTTGGGGAAGATTTCCTTCATGTACATTATTCTCGTAATTCAGCAGATGTTATTCAGGTTTATATCTTAGACGCATGCTTAGGGGTGTTTAAGATGTAGGACTCGGGCACCCGTCGCGACCGATCGAGTTGGGTCGTGACAGTTGTAACTCAATAGAATGAAGCAAGTAAACAATTCTTTCATTGATAAGAAATTCCCAAATTCGATTTCATCTATACATTTATCTCATGCCATGGAGAATAAATATCAATGTTTATAAATTTCAAAGAAGATATTACAAGCATGCGCAAATCATGCCGAGGTCGTACGGCCCGATCCAACAATATTTAAACTGTGCACTGCCAGAGGGTTGAATGGTGCGAACCATTGATGCATATATTTAATCTACTGAGGCGCTCGGCCCGTTCCACCATATATAAACACATTCAAACAGTCAATCAAGAACTCATCAAGGAGCAATAATCCAAGAAACGACAATTTCTCTTTTAAAAATCTAGAAACGATGACAAGTCTTTAAGAAATTCATTTACACGTTCCATACGTTTTAAGCATTTTTAAATTGACAACAAAACTTTTAAATATTGCAAGTAAAGCATGTTTTTGGGTCCTGAACTACCCGAACTTAAGCATAATAGTAGCTACGTACGGACTCTCGTCACCTCGTGCGTACGTAGCCCCCACAATTAGAAGCACATATCCAATTAATTCACCTATGGGGACAATTCCCTCGTATAAGGTTAGAAAGGAAACTCACTTCACTCCGAAGCCTATATCCCAATTCAAGAACGCGCCCAAAACTCCAAATCGGAGCTGAACGATCCAAAACTATTCAAATGGGGTAAGAACTAGTCAATACATGCACAAATGTCCATATTCCAATTATTAAACCAATTTCCAAAACCTAAATGCAAGGTTCCTAAAATTCATCCCCGGTCCAACGTGCCCGAATTCCAAAAATTTTTGAAGAAAGTTGTTACCCATAACCTAAGTATCAAAAGTATATGATTCTTACTAAATTCTATAACAAATTTTGGGGTTTAATCTCATTTTTGTCAAAACCCTAGGTTGTTACCTAAATCCTTGATTTTCCCTAATTTTTACATGTTAATCTACCTATAATCTATGTATTTAACTCATGCTGTATAGAAATTACTTACCTCAAAGTGCTAGGTGAAAACCCTCGTCTAAAAGCTCCAAAAATTGCCTAAGACCAAGTGGGAAATAAAGGAAATGGGCTAGTCTCGAGATAAAAAGCCCTGGGTTCCAATCGCAGATGTCGCATTTGCGACATCCGGCTCGAAAATGCGATAGTCGCATTTGCGACAAATGCATCGTAAATGCAAAGCCTAGCCATCACTGCCAAGGTCGCATTTGCGACCAGATTCTTCGCAAATGCGAAGGTGACAGCCTCGCAAAAGCGACCCTTAGTTCGCAAATGCGAACTTCTCCCACATCATCCTAGGCTCACAAATGCGAGTTCTATCTCACAAATGGTCGCATTTGCGATCAAAACACCGCAAATGCGGTCATACCAGTACCAGCAATCCCACTCCTTAACAAATCACTCTAAAGCTACTCCGAACCTCACCCGAACCCCCGAGGCTCCAAACTAAACACCCGCACAAGTCTAAAAACATAACATGGATTTGCTCGAGGCCTCAAATCACATCAAACAATGCTAAAACCACGAATCACACCCCAATTCGAACTTGATGAACTTGAGAAACTCCAACTTCTACTTTCGATGTTTAAAACCTATCAAATCACGTCCGATTGACCTCAAATTTTGCACACAAGTCATATTTGACATTACGGACTTACTCCAACTTCCGGAATCGGAATTCGACCCCGATATCAAAAAGTCCACTTCCGGCCAAACTCCTCAAAAACCATCAAATTTCTATCTTTAACCAAATGACTCCAAAATGACCCACGGACCTCCGAATTTACTTCCGATCATGCTTCCAACACCAGAATCAACATACAGAGCTATTCCCAGACTCGGAATCCCAAATAGACATCAATAACACTGGAATGCAGTTCCTCCCAAACTTATTAAATTCTTTCAAAATGCCCACTTCCATAATAGGTGCCAAAACGTTCCTGGTTCCTCCAAAACTCGATCCAAACATACACCCAAGTCCGAAATCATCATACGAACATGTTGGAACCTTCGAATCCTGATTCCGAGGTCGTCTACCCAAAAATCCAATCTTATTAAATTCTTCCAACTTAAAGCTTTCGAAATAGGAATTCTCTTCCCAAATCAACTCCGAACTTTCTGGAATTAAATTCCAACCACGCGTACAAGTTTTAATACCTGAAGTGAAGCTACTCATGGCCTCAAACTGCTGAACGACGCACTAGAGCTCAAAACGACCGAGCGGGTCGTTACATTCTCTCCCACTTAAACATACATTTGTCTTCGAACATGTTGAAAATTGCGCTAGTGTTGTCCGAAATCACTGTTTAACACTTTAAGCACCTACTTGCTTCTACGACTCAGTTGAGCACATTAGCTTGATTAATTCTAAAGATATTCCCTTTTATTCAAGAAAATAAGCTTAGATCCCAATTCCAACATTCGGAATTCTCTGTCAGGTCTGCTTCCAATATATGAACACCGTATCAATCACTACACGAGGTACCAGAACATGACTGCATGTCGTTGTTGAATTCTCACCATGTACCACATCATTCACAAGACCATAATAACATTCTCTGATCATAATAACCAGCACTCCCCGGATCTGATGCTCACCATGCACCTCATGATATGTATAAGTCTTGTTCCAACTCTTACGATACTGCCACGACGGAAGAGACGTGTAGAAATTCGTAACAACTACAGAGTCAACAAATCATTGAGTTTATACTTCTTATAAGAACCATTACCTCATTCTGAACCAAATAATGATCTTTGCTCTTTAGGATACTTCATATAATCTGACTGCACTGATCATAGATCCAATAATCTTGTCTGACCCAGGATGAACTGCTCAAGCAATAAGCCACCATGATCATGATCAAAAGTCTCATATGATGTTGTAATGTGCTAATAGGTTGCAAGTTCGAACGTGATACATAAGGAAAATGAACTCTGGAAGGGACTACTCAACTCACGCAACCAATATGAACTTTCCTCGGAAAATGGGAAAGAAAACACACAGAAATAGATATAGGTAACTGTACTCAACATCATATTGTTGCAGCATGCAACCCAATCCAAACAACATACCCATGGCGACGTGCCACCTGATCCACACATAAAATTCACATAAGGAGGTACACACTGAGCTAAATTGCTCATTACAACAAAATATCGAATATCGGTCCCAAGCACGCTATGTGCATAATACCATCCCTGGGGAGACATATAGCACCATAAGCTAACAAACTCAAGCACAACTAAGGTGCGATATATGTTCTGAAAGTAAAGAGCCATCCTGCTCATATCACACCATTGCTACGCGGAACCTCAACACATAAGAAAATTATTGAGTCGTTCACAACTCACACGGTACAATATAGCATTACATGAAATAGCCGATGAAAAAATAACATCCAACGTCCGAATACTCCTTCATAAGGAGCGCTATGCTGAAATGAACACATCCGGCCTGATGTAGAGCCTATATTCATACTTAAATCCATTCACAAACCTCAAGACAATTCTGATCGTACAGAACTAGGTCAATAATCTTTCCTGGGTCCATAATAACCCTCTTTAACCGTCATAACCGGAGTAATCTTCCACAGTCCACAACCCAATAAATTGAGTGCCCTCCAGTCATCAATCCTCAAATTAACGATACCACTACAATCTTCATGCTTGGTTTAATTCTTCAATCAATCAAGTGACTACATGCCACACTTATACAACCTTCCCGTGGGGCACTCTCCCACGACCTTCCGTAACAGATAATAGGTCTATACATCCATACCACCGGCCGCACTTACGCTGAAAAGCGATCAAGAATCCTTAACAAGGATGCAAAGCCCTTTTCACAAAACACTGATCTCAGGTGACATTGAAGACAATGCCAGCTTACTCTAAACATTCAAATCTTTTCCTTCTCATTCGAGCTCGTGACATTTTTTTCAACAACGAACCGCAACCTTGATCCTCACTTTAAAATTTCATACCACTCACTGCACCCAACATGCCAATATGCGATAGCACAAGATATTCATCATAACTCCTGAACCACTAATATGGTAAACACTCCCTCACCTGGAAACTTTTCACTTAACTCATTCCAAGAGGACCATAGCAACACGCGAGTAACTTCTCATAACCGTGGAACATTCAAATCCTCAAGTAGTAGTCTAAACCACCATAACCCTTCCGGGATCCGGCTACACATAACAGGCCGTAATACTTGAATACTTCCAAATATAATAAATTATGGTGGTCGTCAAGCCTCGCGCACACCGCCACCTCTATACTAATTCAACCATGGCTGACCAATCTAACTTCCTCTAATTCATCCTTAACTTGCCTTAGAGATAATATTAGCTTCATCCCTTACATCACAAACCTAAATCCGCACTCATCTTGAGTAACCCCATTACATGAGACCACATTGTCTCCAAACTCATGAACTACTTTATACCCTCCTTGCACGTGCATTCGCATCTTCAACTAATGCACCTATTCTGATAATCCCTCTATGAATCTGAAGTTTTTTTTTGGTTTTTCCTCCCGATGTTACACTAAAAGTCGAAAAAATCATAGATCATTCCGAGCCTCTTATCATAATTTGCTACAAAAGCTCGATTTTTAACCATACTACGGGCTTGAATCCTTAGGCACCGCATTTTTAAATCCTTTGAATTCGCTAGGACCACTGTTGAGAGCCACCCACTCTAACTTGGTCCCGAATATTATCAACTCCGTGAATCTTCTAGCATATGAACACCCTCTCGATGAAGCACCCAGCCGAACCACTTTCCTTGAAACCAGCATCTACACAAGGCATAAATCTTGTACCCTTACCCATGTCCGAACATGAGTCAATAATGCCAACTATAGCACACCTTTAACAATTACTTTGCTCAAATTACCTCTTATCTTCCTTTCCCTTAGCTGAAATAACCCATCCATATACTAATAATCTGAAATCTCACAAATAGACAACCATGCAATCCAACTGTAGGCGGTGGGACTCTCCCACTTAGCTTGAAGCCACTATTACACAACTCCAGAACCCACCAAGATTCTTTATCTCTCGTTGACATAACCTTGTGCAATCTACTGGAAAATTCCTCGAAATCCTTTCGTTAGCATTTCATGAACACTCTGAATCTCTAGCAACATTCACATATTCGATTTCTTACTAGATGTCCAGTAAAAATCCTTTCCAAAAGCTTCGCCAACCACGCGACCGCTGGCCTGCTCACAGGAGATAACCCACTTGAGCCAGTGATCATCCACCCGTTGCACAAGTCCATTCACTCCTCGTGGACATTAGCTAATTGTGCGACAATATCCTCCTATCCAAAGACATGTTGTTTCCTTCTTCATATCAAACAACTCATTTCTGTCATATCAAATTTCCTACCATATGCTAGCCAATATTTTAAATTAAGCTCGTAGACCCAATCATCGTCCACTAACATTCCCAAATCACTCCAAGATTTCCTGAAGGGGTGTAGTTATCCTGCCAATGAACCCATATGCTACTCTGCCACTCTCCCACTTTGGGCAAACTCACTTCTTTAAGAAACAATTCGACTTTCGCTTCATACACCCAACCTTCTAGAAGTTTAGCCACCGCATGACACTCTGCACGTGTCCTTCCCCATCCTTTGCTACCCAGTTGTTACCTTAAGTCAAATCTATCTCTAACAATCGCTTCTCCAATACTATTTCACAATATCCTGCCCCAAAGGCGAATTGTAGAAGACCATAACACCGGCGAACTTAACACATCCAATCGAGGATGACGATACCACGTCACAAATGAAAATTCCACCACACATGAAAACACTAAGTCTTGTTATTCCATCAACCCAAACCTCCATTCAAAGTCCGATTGACCTTCCTTCGCTGGAAATACAACACTGAATCTCTTAATCATGCACTGAGAAAACCTCCTTCCAAGTCATTCACTTCCCCAACACATAGGCAAGTATCCTATCATCACGTCAATACCATGTGATGAAAAATCATGAACAATCATAGCAATCCGCGCATAGCCTCAAGCTCTCAGTGGTGCAGCTTTTGAGCTAAAATGATAGAATATCCTTCCGCAAGGTGACGATAATAGCCCAACCAACCATGCCAGTAGAAACATTCCACACCACATTTGTAGTACCCTTACAATTCTTCAATTCCCAATTTATAATAAGCGCTTCACGTCATATAAGATCGAGTAGGAAGGGAACAAAGGCATAAGCCTCAAAGGAATCAAATCGCACGATGAGGAATCAAGAAGGGAAGTGCTCCTAACAGCCCTATAACCTCTTAAAGATCAGTACAGACTTCTCCGTACTGATTCGCAAGACTCTACTAGACTTGCTTATGACTCATGAGACCTAAGGTAACCTAGTACTGTATTACCATGCTGTCACGACCAAAAATCCACTAAGGGTCGTGATGGCGCCAGACAACACTGTCAAGCAAGCCAATCACCAAGAAGTTAAATAAATTCCCATTTTAGTATTTATTGGAAACATTTCTTTTATACATTAAACAATAAATAATGAATTTTGGTGAAATAAGATAATGTCTTTAACAAACTAAATATTGAATAATCTCATTCTCATCCTAGATACGGTGTCACCAGTGCATGAGCTATATTCTAGGAAAAATCAAATGAAGTACAGTAACTGTCCTGAATATAGTTTTGGACAGAAGGTAAATACTATATAGTGAAAGTGACTATGCCTGCTGCGGACCACCTCAAGAGATGCAGCTCATCTAAGTCTCTGTATCATCCATGCTGCTAAACCCATTAGGCTGCTATAGGTACATGTGCCTGTGCAAAAAAAAAATGCACAACAAGTGTAGCATGAGTACAAAAATAACGTGTACTCAGTAAGTATCCCGCCTAAAGTCGAAGAAGTAGAGACGAGAGGTCGACTTCGACACTTACTAGTGGTCCAACAATGATACACCAATAATATAATAAATCAAGGATTTTTATAAATAGGGTTGTAACTCAATAGAATGAAGCAAGTAAACAATTCTTTCTTTTATAGGAAATTCCTAAATTGCTTTTTCATCATTTATACATTTATCTCAGGCCAGGATGAACAAATATCAACATTTATAAATTTCAAAGCAGACATTACAAGCATGTGCAAATCATGCTGAGGTCGTACAGCCCGATCCAACAATATTTAAATTGTGCACTGCCAGAGCGTCGAATGGCGCGAATGATAGATGCATCTATTTAATCTACTGAGGCGCTCGGCCCGTTCCACAATATATAAATACATTCAAACAGTCAATCAAGAACTCATCAAGGAGAAATTATCCAAGAAAAAGCAATTTCTCTTTTAAAAATCTAGAAACGATGACTAGTCTTTTAGAAATTCATTTACACGTTCGATATGTTTTAAGCATTTTTAAATTGATGACAAGATTTTCAAATATTGCAACTAAAGCATGTTTTTGGGTCCTAAACTATTCGGACTTAAGCATAATAATAGTAGCTACTCACGGACTCTCGTCACCTCGTGCATATGTAGCCCCCACAATTAGAAGCACATATCCAATTAAATCACCTATGAGGACAATTCCCTCTTACAAGGTTGGAAAGGAGACTCACCTTGCTCTGAAGTCTACATCCCAATTCAAGAGCCCAAACCTCCAAATCACAGCAGAACAATCCAAAACTATTCAAATGGGGTAAGAACTAGTCAATACATGCACAAAAGTCCATATTCCAATTATTAAATCAATTTCCCAGCCCTAGATGCAAGGTTTCTAAAAGTCATTCCCGGGCCCACGTGCCCGATTTCCGAAATTTTTTGAAGAAAGTTGTTACACATAACCTAAGGATCAAGAGTATATGATTCCGACTAAATTCTATAAAAATATTTGTGGTTAAATCTCATTTTTGTCAAAACCCTAGGTTCTTACCTAAACCCTTAATTTTTCATAATATTTACATGTTAATCTACCCATAATCTATGTATTTAACTCACATTGTGTAGAAATTTCTTACCTCAACGTGCTAAGTGAAAACCCTCTTCTAAAAGCTCCAAAAATCGCCTCAGACCAAGTGGGAAATGAAGGAAATGGGCTAAGTCTCGAGATAAAAAAAAGCCCTGGGTTCCAGTCGCAGATGTCGCATTTGCGACATCCGGCTTGCAAATACAATGGTCGCATCTGTGACAAATGCATCGCTAATGCGAAGCCAAGCCATCCCTGCCCAAGTTGCATTTGCGACCATATTCTTCGCAAATGTGAAGGTGACAACCTCACAAAAGCAACCCTTAGTTCGCAAATGCGAACTTCTCCCACAGCAGCCCAGGCTCGCAAATTTGAGCTCTATCTCGTAAATGGTCGCATTTGCGACCAAAACACCGCAAACGCGGTCATACCATTACCAGCAATCTCACTCCTTAACAAATCACTCCGAAGCTACTCCGAACCTCACCCGATCCCCGAGGGCTCCATTCCAAACACCCGCACAAAAACATAACATGGACTTACTCGAGGCCTCAAATCACATCAAACAACGCTAAAATCATGATTCACACCCCAATTCGAACTTGAAGAATTTGAGAAACTTCAACTTCTACTTTTGATGTTTAAACCTATCAAATCACGTCTGATTGACCTCAAATTTTGCACACAAGTCATATTTGACATTATAGATGTACTCCAATTTTTGGAATCGGAATCCGACCCCAATATCGAAAAGTCCACTTCCGATCAAAATCTCCAAAAATTCAAATTTCTATCTTTAGCCAAATTACTCCAAAATGACCCACGGACCTCTGAATTCACTTTCGATCATGCTCCCAATACGAGAATCACCGTACAGAGCTATTCCCAGACTTGGAATCCCGAATGGACATCGATAACACTGGAATGCACTTCAACCCAAACTTATGAAATTCTCTCAAAAATGCCAACTTCCACAATAGGTGACGAAACGTTCCCGGGTCTTCCAAAACCCGATCCGGACATACGCCCAAGTCCGAAATCATCATATGAACCTGTTGGAACCTTCGAATCCTGATTCTGAGGTCGTCTACTCAAAAAGACAATCTTAGTCAATTCTTCCAACTTAAAGCTTTCGAGATGAGAATTCTCTTTCCAAATCAACTCCAAACTTCCCAGAATTTAATTCCAACCACGCGTACAAGTCATAATACCTGAAGTGAAGCTGCTCATTGCCTCAAACTACTGAACGATGTGCTAGAGCTCAAAATGACTAGGTGGGTCGTTACAGTGTACAATTTTTTCTTGTATCCTTGCCTATTTTTTGTCGTCAATGTAGAAATTGAGTAATTTGCCTAAAATTTTGGACCGTGAAATTGTGAACGTCTTTTAGCGATATGAAATATTATTTTTATGGAAATTCTAACACCATATCAATTCGATATAGATAAGAAAACCTTAACTGTCTCTTACAATATGAAGGTTTTTCTTGGGTGACCTTTCTGCACAAAAAATTGAGACAGTCTTTTTCTTAGAGTAATTTTTCTTCGTAACATCAATTATCTCCCGAGATCTATTACATGAATTTCAAAGATGGACCAAGTTTGCAATTAGCATTTGTATATTTCCATAACATGAATCCTTTGAGCGATCTCTTTCTTATTATTTTGTTTTGGAGAAAATATTGGAGTCACTATTTTTATTTTCGCATGAAAATCTGAGTTCAACCGACCTGAGATTTTTCTTGTAAGTCTAAGGTGATCCATTTGTTTGTACAAGTACTATCAGTACCGTATTCATTTTTTTAATACTGATGATTTTCTTCATGTCATGCTATGATCTATTGTGTTGAAAAATCATTGATCTACTGTATTTTGTTGTATAATTTATTTTATGATAGTGGTGTCAGGTCAACTTGTGTGCATATTTGAACATCTCGACTATTTCATTGAAATACTTAATTGAATAACTCTGTTCAACGAAATTTAGGCAAATACGAAGAAATTATTTTGTTATATACCCAACACATGCATATAAAGGTTTGAGAGTGGTGGTTGAAAATCATCATTCGTAGGTAGTTTCATCTTCAAGTCAAGTTAAATTTGTAGTTGCGGGGGAAACGTTGTTAAATTTGCAGTTGTGGGGAAACCGTAAACGAAATATGAAAGTCAAAAGAAAGAATGGAATCTAAGATTACAAAATTTGAATTCATTGATTAGGATTTTGATAAAATTTAATATTGAAGGTGATCACGCCGAACTATGCCATATAAAAGATAAAGCGGTCGTTGTAAATATAATTCGATTTACAAGTCCGGAGTCGAATCCTCAGGGAACTAACCTATCTATTACAACTCTTAATGATGCTAGTACCAACTTAAACAATTTTGGATGCAAGATTTTTATCAATAAATATTGGAATTTGTTTAACTAAAGTAAAATGATCTTAAACTAACAATATTCCAAATTAAAGATAATTTAATGGTAAAAAGATCTAGGGTATTGATTTCCCCAATTGCTAGATTAATTCTTAACTCTTTTGCTATAATCTCGCCGTAATACTCTATGAGGATTATGAGCTATGGGTTATCGCAATTATCTCTCGATCAACTACGATAATTTACTAGAGCATTCTCTCGAACTACTCTAGCTGATAATTTATGCAGCTATAAATTATCCCACCAAAGTTTCGTTATTTCTAATCCCACTTTTAAATTCAAGTAATGAATCTCTTCAATTACCCAAAAGTGGTGTTGTTCAACAACAATCTAACCTAGTATTCATTCTCAAGTAACACAAGACAATTAGACACTATTAATCGAGGGCCCATTCAATTAATCATCATACAAAATATAGTTGAACAATCATATAATAAACCCGACTCAATTATAAAAAAACTGAGTTAAAACTTCATCTAACAATTGGTTACATCAGCCCTAGATTAAATGTTTATCTACCCATGGTAAAAGAAGATAAAACCATAAAATCATTCATAATTCACAAAATAATGATAAAAAGAAGAAGAATGAAAAACTCTAATGGTGTATTGATCTTCTTACACTTGTTCTTGCCTCCAATTGAGTCTAAAAACAAGCTTACCCTTCACTCGGGCGAGTTGGTTGAGTTTATATAGGGTTAGGATAAGTTTTCCACAATTTACACTTTAGCCCTTAAACTTCTTGGCCTTATCCAGATCGACCGCGGTCGCGGGACAACTGTGGCATGACCCCGGTCATTTTAAACCTTTCTGTTTTTTGCCTCTTTCACCGCGTTCTTGCCGCGGCCCTACCACGGTCGCGGTGGACAGTTGCCCCGTTTTTCTTCACCTTTTCTTGCTAGTTTTCATCCATGCTCTTCTCGATTGTCCTTGTATCTACATATTTGACCCCAAAACACTTTATATCTTCCTCCTAACTCGGAGTAGTTCCCACAAAGCATAAAATCCTTAATTAGAGCATTTTGTTATCATTTAGCACTTAAAACATCAATAAAGTATACTTAATTTGGAGCATAAATAGCATCTACATCGTATAATATAGGCTACTATCAACACCCCACACTTAAACCGTTGATTGTCCTCTAGCAACAAAACTACACTCTATAGGCTTAATCATCACTGGTTCACTTCCCTACTCCTTATACCAAGAATAATTCACATAGATAGACTACCTTAGCATTACCTCCTAACCTCAAGAGTGGACTCTCTCTCTAGCCACATAATGTCCATAACCGGCTTTCATACTCTCAGTCAGAGGTCCAGACTTACCTTTCCTTTATGAATCATGTGCCTACTTACCACAAAAGAGACTTGTATCATGTCATTATAATTCACACACTAAGGAATTCAAATATGTAAGATTTCACTCACCCTCAGAATTAAATTCTTATGCCACAAACAACACACCATAGGCTTGATCATAGTGTAACACTAGACTAATCGAGCCCATTTGGTCTAGAATCAAGTAGGACTTTATTTGGTTGTAATGTTGGCTACGGGACAGGTAGGATACATATGGGTATAGTGACTACACCTCCCTAAGCACTTCAATACATTTTTCACTTTTAAGCCATACCTTTGTCAAACCTCCATTCCACTTTTACATCATTGAGTTAAACCCCCTACTTCATTAAGCACACTCACGTCAAGAGTCACCACTTAGCAAGAAAAAATATTTTTTTCTCAACTCAAGTGGTTCTTAATTTTTTTTTTTCAACATAGTGCACATTTCTCCTTAATTTCATTAGCTCCACTCAAAAGCCTAACAAACCACCCCACACTTTAACTTTTCCATATTCATTACAATTCAAGTTCTTCTAAGAGATGATAGGGTTCAAAAAGATAGACAATTCACAACTTGGGTAAGGCTTATAATGTGGTTGCCAAAGAAACAGGATTACAGGCTCAAAGGGGTTAACTAGGATATACACAATCAGGTGGGTGAAAACATATATAGATAGGTTCAATAAGGAAATGCATATATCACTTTCCATACCAATTGAGACTACCATTTCGCTTCGTACACACACAAGGCAAGTTCTAGGCATTGAGTGTTAGCATAGAATGCACAAAGGCTCACTCACACATGGCACATGACTCAATTCAATTAGGATCATCAGACACTCTTTTCAAGGTGCTTAAGCCAACTCAAGAACACAGTATTTAAGGCTTTATTGCTAGAGTCAACTAATGAGCCTAAGTGTCACACTAAAGCAATCTCTATTCAAGGTATCATGGAGTTAAGGGATCCTATTTCTATTCTTCGCCCAAAAATTCCTACACTAAAAAAAGAAAAATAATAAAAAACTAACTACATCCGGTTCAAATGGAAACCCTTGGAAAAGAATCGCGGTTTAAAGAAAAACCAAGGGGGAGTTAATACACTACTTAATAGAAGAAAATCTTTTGTTTTTTTGTTCAACTTAAGTCCCTCTAGAGACCCGTCGAGAGGTGTCCATCTTTGGGCCAAGTCGGAGTTAATTAACAGCAACCAATAATACCAAAGAGATTTATACAATTGTACAATAACAACTAGCCCCCACCCCACACTTAAAAATTTGGCATGTCCCCATGTCAAAGAATTTAAAGCAGAGTAAGGTAAGGGGACTTTCCTGGTGCTCAGTCATGATCGGAGACGGTGCCAGGATCGAGGTGACACGCTCATCCTACCGCCCGGAGCCAGCCCATGATCTTTTTCTCTGACCTAGCATTTTGAGTAGCCAAAGTGTCAACTCTAGCACTCAGGTCAGTGACCGAATTGCATAGGCCAGCCATTTCCTATTCCAAGGCAGTCATCTGGGTACTCCAGCGAGCCAGTGATGGGCCCGCCTCATTATCACTCTACCCTGGTGGGGCGGCAGCATGCATAGCTCCCTCATCATCATCATCGGCATCATCATATTCATATATGGTAAAATCGGAGAGCCCGATTTCTCAACATCGAGGCACTTCAGAAAACCATCTCAAAGTCTCGAGGTTACAAGGTTATGATCGAGTCTCCTCCCTCGAGGTTCATCGAGGCCCGATCTTGGGGCAACGTTGGCCTCAGCTACGGTAGAAATGGGGGGTTCCCAAGGCACGTGGCTAGGACTGATAGGACTACCCTAACCCTTAATCAGGATGTCTTCTAGCTGTCCCATCTCTGTTTATTTATCATTAATGTATTTTGTACTATGTTGGGATTCCCCTCCTATATAAAGGATGTCCTTGTCATTTTGTAAGGGTTCGATTGCTTCAATTACTACATACGCAATATACAAGAACATTCTATTTGTTCTCTAACAAATTCTCTTGATATTATTGCTTTCATTTATTATCTTCATACTTGTTCATTATTTATTTCTTATCATTGGCCATAAAGAGCCTGCGTCAAATTTATTATAACTGTTAGTTGCATAGCAACTGCCTTCGACAGCTCGTACTCGAGCTCTGGTATTGACCTTGAGGCCCCAAATCGATGAGATCGAGGCCCCAATAATTGGCCCATCGGTTTGCTCATCACTCCTTCCTTTACTCTTATTTTCTCTCTAAGTCTCACATACATAGCATCAACTTCTTAACAAACTAGCATAAAAATAAATTACGTATTTTAGAGTCCCATCAACAAATTTAATTGTTATTACCATTTTCATGATAAATAGTTTGGCGCCCACCGTGGGGCTAAAAATAATAGTGATTATTTTCTTGCTAGTTTTTTCCTATAACACAAGTCATCTTTCACGCTTTTTCTTGTCCAAGATCTTCGATTTTAGGTTAATATGTCTAACCCAGTGAATGGAGGCGAAAACAACAATCTAAAAGGCCACAGAGAGAACGGTGTGGATGTTCTGGGTGTCGGTCTACCACAAAACCCTAGGAATGTGCCAGAACCAATCCCCATGGACGCGGTCTCACGCGACGCCAAACGCATCGATATAAGCTCACATAGCGAAAGCAGCGTGCGCCAAGGGGATCCACAAGAAGCTCAGAAAACTCCGACTAGGGAAGAGTGCAAGGTTAGCCTTCATGTTATTTTTGAAATACTGTAGGCACAACAACTAGCTATTGCTTAGCTGCAAAGTCACCAGAAAACCCCTAGCACGGTAGCACCGGGGACAGCTCCCTCAACCGGAGAGATCGAGCAATAGCGAGTCAATATCTGAACCTGTCATCGTAAAGATGCTTGAGGACCTCACCAAAAGGATCAAATCGGGCGAGAAAATGATAGAAGCCAACGATAAGAAAGTCGAGACCTACAACTCCAGGGTCGACCAAATTCCGGGTGCACCCCCCGTCCTGAAAGGCGTGGATTCGAAGAAGTTCATAAAAAGGTCATTCCCCGAGGAAGCGGCCCCAAAACCCATTCCAAAGAAGTTCAGAATGCCAGAACTCCCAAAGTACATGGGACCTCAGACCCAAACAAGCTTGTTACCGCTTACACCTATGCAGTAAAGGGCAATGACATAAAGAAAGACGATATCGAGTCCGTCTTATTAAAGAAGTTTGGGGAAACACTCTTGAAGGGGGCCATGATGTGGTATCACAACCTATATCCTAACTCCATAGACTATTTTGCCATGCTGGTAGACTCCTTCATAAGAGCACATGCCGGCGTCATCAAGGTAGCAACGAGGAAATCCGACGTCTTCAAGATCAAGCAAAGGGAGAACGAAATGTTGCGAGAGTTCGTTTCTCGCTTCCAAATGGAATGAATGGAACTACCGCCAGTCTTTGATGACTGGGCGGTGCAGGCCTTCACTCAAGTCCTAAATGAACGAAGCTCAGTGGCTTGAAGCAGTTGAAAGAGAATATGGTCGAATATCCCACCGTAAAGAATCAGGGTCGAGGATGACTAGCTTGGAGCCCCCTCGGGCTCAGTATATCCAAAAAGGCTCTTGGCGAAGGAGCCAAAGCTAAACAAAGAAAGATATCAACCATACACCAAAGACAGAAGGAGAACTCCAAGGCGCAACCCACCTCGCAACGATCGAAGGATACACCGAGGACAGAATTCTCGGGGACTCGTCAATAGAGTCGGATTCGATAGGAATGTGGGGCCAATAGAAGCGCCTCGCTTATCAGAATATAACTTCAATGTCGATGTATCAGACATCATGTTCACCATTAGTAAAATTAGAGATGCCAGATGGCCAGACCTGTACAATCAGATTCTTCGCAAAGAAACTACAATTTAGTATGCGAATTTCACAACATGCACGGACACAGGACCGAAGATTGCCGACAACTCCGGTCCCCTCCAAATATGACAAGGTAGAGGAGCCGCAACATGTCATCCACATGATCTTTTAAGATGATCTCCACTAGCCGAAACACCGAAGTCCCCTCCAACAGAGGGACTAAGAGATAAATTGACAAAAAATAATAGCAGCGGCGAGACCATCTCCCAGGTTTGAAAGCGCCATCGCCACTAAGGTATAACTATCTCTTTTTTTATTTTATATTACATTTCATCCTGACCCTTATGCAGGTGCCTGACCGAACCAGTCAAAGCGCTGACCCAGCTCAAAGACCTTAAGGTTTTAAAGCATCCATTGCACTCTTTTCCTTCGATCGAGTTTCATCCCGAGAAGGGTTTTACCGGCAAGGTTTTTAATGAGGCAACATCCATATGCTACCTTAGGAAGATCCAACATGTGTTCAAGGCTTCTTTTAAAAACAACCTTGAACACTGGGGGCATCCACCTGGAAGGCCATCCGCTCGGAAAAGCCAAGAAATGCCAAATGGGGTCCCAATAAGAAAATGATGCACCGGGCCAAACGGTCGAACGAATCATGTTCGCGTAGCCGATCCCCCAACAGCAAAAACATGTACACTTGCACCAAGCAATTGAAGAATATCTTTTATCAAATCATCTTGCACACCAAAAGAAGCTCGACATCTCCGCAAAAACAACTTCTCCACCGAAATTGTCCCCGAACACTCGGGTACTGGCATCAACAATTCAACACCTAAATGACCTCCGGGTCGGGACTCCAAAATCATAAGCCCTCAGATGAGGCAACATGAAATCGCGAAAAATCTCCAATGCCGGAAGTACCCCGAACACTCGGGGACTGGCGTTAGAATCTCAAAAAATGTATGACCTCAGGGTCGGGATCTCCAAAATCGTAAGCCCTCGATGAGGCAATACAAAGTTTGCAGATAATGGCTCCCGAGTCAAGAAACCCTCGATGACTTAGGGACTGTCGTCAAGTGCCACCTCCATCGACTTATCAAAATGCGAGGCTACATAAGGCAGTAACTATATTTGTAAGACCCAAGCAAGGCATGAAGCACACTTGTACCAAATGACTATATCGGTAAGACCTCAAGCAAGGCATGAACGATACTTGTACCAAGTATCCAAAACTGTAAGACCTCAACGACATGTAAAACTTGTAAGACCTCATTAAAGGCATAGGCCCGATCTCAAAGTTTCGGCTATATATCGAACTTGTAAGACCCCTAAAAAGGCATATCCTTGATATAGATGTCGAAACTACTTCATTCGGGACTCAAAGGCTCCGGCCAAACATAAGTGACTCCTGTCACACGGTTGTACCAGCCGAACTAACGCAAGTCGGGGATGCCCGACCGTCGCTACAAGGCATAAGAGCCATTGTCACCAGCCCACACAGGCCTTCAATTACTCTGAATCTACTTCGGAAAGAACCGGTTAAACATGCTACCCTCGATACAGGCAGAAGAGTTTCAACCACGTCAGCTTCTAAAACATCAACTTCGAGATACTCAGCCTCCGAGCAAAACCTCCTGAGGTTCTAGATCATCGCCATATAACGACTTATAATCGAGGTTTTTTATTAAGCCATCGAAGATTCAAGAAAACACTATCTATCCTTATCGAGGGAAACATAAAGCCCACATAAATGGTCGCATCGACCAAGCACGTAAGAGCCATTGTCGCCAACCTAATGAGCCTCAGGCCACACACATAAAAGGTCGCATTGACCAAAAATGTAAGAGCCACTGTCGCCAGCTTGAAATCTGAAAACTTGAGGGTCAAAATGAGCTCGAGTCATAACCCGATTCGGAGATTGGACTTAAAACAGTTAACCAAATATGCCTAAGGTCAAAGGCATAAGAGCCATTATCGCCAGCCTAATGAGCCCTAGGGACATACATATAAAAGGTCACATCGACCAAAAGCGTAAGTGCCATTGTCGCCAGCCTAATGAGCCTCAGGGCCACACACTGAAAAAAACCACATCAGCCAGGGCGAAAGGGCCATCGTCGCCAGCCCACATAAAAGTTCATATCGACCAAGCACATAAGAGCCTAGGGGTCAGCAAAGGGCATGATTGTACATCTCCTTGCACTACAGCGAAACAGAAAAGTTAGAAGAATGAAGGAAGATACCCGAGGTTTAAAGAAATATACTTAAAGCAGCTATCACCTGCCGCATGAACTTCTCCATTGATTTGACAGAGCCGGGAGCGTCAAGACCGATGTTCTCGCTAACATCATCAAAGATATTTCCAAGCGTGCCTCCCCCTTGGGAGGTGCCCCGGCTTTGGCGGTGTTCGTATCTTGAGCATCCCTTAGTTCCCCTAATGAAAACTGAAAGCCTGAAATGAAATCACCTATGTCACCAATGGCTCCGAGGTGCAACTCATGCTCTTGAAAAGCTCCGAGTCTCGACCCTGTAGGGTTAGCAGCAGTGGTCCCCCCAACAGAGACTGCAACAAACCCGGTCATGGGATCCGAGACCACTTTGACTCCCTCCTCGAGGGTCTTCAACCTACGGGACCGACCCGAGTTGGTCATCCTTGATTCAGCAGCCACCGGTTGAGGCACCTGCGAGGCTCCCATGCTCGACCTCGTCCTCCGTGCCGACCGACACTCATCATCATCATCCTCGTCCTAGCACCGAGACTTGCTCCAGAAGATGAAGCCCTTCCTAGCAATGGCTTGAGGCTCGCGTGACTTAGGTTTCTTCGCCACGGGAGGATCCAAAGTCGCCTTTTCTTTCCTTTTCTTGCACTTACGGGGCTCCAAGTCTCCGTTCTGCCACCAGGGGCGGCCTCATCAAGCATATTCTCACCAAGGCCTGCACGAGCGCAGTAACCGTAATTTATCAGCACAAAGGGTATGGGGAGAAACATAAATCTAAGGCATAAGTGGTAAGGAATCTTTACCATTATTCTTGGCCACCCACAACTTCTTCGCCAGGTCGGTCCAAGACCGATCAAGATATGGGAACGTGGTGTCCAACCATTTGATCCACCTCAGCAAATCCGAAACTGCTTAGGGGTACTAAGCGGCGGCTGCAGGAAACACAAAGAGGTCATTATTCCGGCAGAAAGGAAAGAAAATCACAAAACGTGACTAAAGGAAAAACGCTTACGCTGTGTGTTCCACTTCTCCGGGAAAGGCATCCTCTCGACCGAAATGATATCTAAGGTCCTCACCGGGATGAACCTACTCATCTACCCTCGATCCTTCCCCTCGTCGGTGCTCAAGAAAAATGATTTTTTTGGATCAGTGGTGAAGCCTGATCAAACCTCGATAAAATTGAGGGTCGTACAACCTAATCAAATTGTTGAGGGTAAAGGTCTCACCCGTAAACCCTTCGGTGAAATGGCGGAGCATCAAGACTATCCTCCAGAAAGAAGGATAGATTTGGCCGAGCGTCACTCAATATTTGTCACAAAAATTGAGGATCACCGGATCTATCTCTAGGGGAGAGGATTCGGAGGAATCGACAGGACCCAAAGTGAACGGGTAAGTATACACATAAAGGAACCCGGCCTTGTGAACCGTTATATTTTCATCAGGGTCGAGAATCTCCACCTTCACTACCTCGTACCATCGGCAGTCTGTCTTTACGGCCTCTGCGTTAGTTACGACACTAATGTATCGGGATACGTGTTCACATCGGCCCGGTGTGGATGAAGTGGTATCTATGGTAAAGTCTTTCGACATATCATGTTTGGAGGGAGTACATTGTTCCAAGGTAGGTATCACTTTGGGTTTCCCTTTAGATTTCCGAGATGAAGAGGCAGCCTCGTCCTTCCGAGGAACCGTCTTGGAGGTTCTAGCCATGATTATGGTGAAATTTCTCTAAGAAAGAAAGAAGAAAGGATGCAAGTAGGGATGGTTCTGGCTCTGCAAATCTGAAGTAGTTGGGAAAGTGAAAGTTATCCAACAATTGGTGCCTTTATAGGAGCTGTGTGGGATGCGGAAGGGACGAACTGGTAGCGGTTCGTGGGCTTCTCGATTTTCGCGTCTGACGGTGACCCTTGTGCGATATTTTGGGCATGGCATTTAATGCTCTGATAAGCTGACGTCACAGCAATGACGCCCTCGAGTTAAAAGCTCATAATCGTTTCTTATCGCTCCTCTCTTAGAAATGCGGGGACTATCTGTATACGGTGAAATCGGAGAGCCCGATTTCTCAACATCGAGGCACTTCAGAAAACCATCTCAAATTCTCGAGGATACAAGGTTATGATCGAGTCTCCTCCCTCGAGGTTCGTCGAGGCCTGATCTTGGGGCAATGTTGGCCTCAGCCACGGTAGAAATGGGGGGTTCTCAAAGCACATGGCTAGGACTGACAAGACTACCCTAGCCCTTAATCAGGATGTGTAATAGCTGTCCCATCTCTGTTTATTTATCATTAATGTATTTTGTACTATGTTCAGATTTCCCTCCTATATAATGGGGGTCCTTGTCATTTTGTAAGGGTTCGGTTGCTTCAATTACTACACACGTAATATACAAGAACATTCTATTTGCTCTCTAACATATTCTCTTAATATTATTACTTTCATTTATTATCTTCATACTTGTTCATCATTTATTGCTTATCATTGGCCATAAAAAGCCTCCGTCAAATTTATTATAACTATTAGTCGCATATCAACTGCCTTCGATAGCTCCTACTCGAGCTCCGAGATCAACCTCGAGGCCCCGAATCGACGAGCTCGAGGCCCTGATAATTGGCCCATCGATTTGCTCATCACTCCTTCCTTTACTCTTATTTCGTCTCTAAGTCTCACATACATAGCATCAACTGCTTAACAAACTAGCATAAAAATAGATCACGTATTTTTAGAGTCCTATCAACAAATTTAATTGTTATTAACATTTTCACGGTAAACAATCATCATCCGCCACAGCCTGTTCTTTCCCAACTATGATTTTGCTAGTCTTGAATGGGGATTTTAATGGAAACTTTCCATCTACTATGAGATTTTCAGGAACTCGTGAAGCACGACACAGCTTGGTGACTAGGGAAGGGAAGTAGAACCCTTTGAGTATTTCCGAGAAGTGAATGAACATTTCATCCTGAAAGAGATGGGCCACGTCAAAATCATGGTGATTGAAAAAATAGAAAATCATTGGTGCTCTTGGCCCATTAATATCTGTAGTGTTGCCGGATGGCAGCAAACGGCTGTTGATTGTTATCCAACACTTAGCTTCCCAAGTGAGAGATTGGGAGTTCAAGGTAATTCTCGGCTTTATCCATATTAGATCACGGCCAGCCACACAAATTGTTTGACAAATTGGTTGCCACCAGACAGGTTTGTGCTGATAATCTTGGTAATAAGTTGTCTCTCCAGTGAAGACCGGCAACCTATACACTCGGTGGATGGCTTCAAGAGATGTATTCACTGGGGTATTTCGTACTGTGACAACCCTCTCAACATGCTCCAAGCAGTTCGCATAAAATTCCCCTACCATCAGTACATTTCCCTCTTTCGGTTCATTAAAGAAGATGTCCAGCTAACGCCTCCTCAATTCTTCATAGATACTTGGGCATTCAACTTGCAAGGCATACCTGTCAATGTGTACTTCAAGCAACAACTTCTTGTATGTCTTTGCAGTGAACCTATCTTGAGCCGCTTTGGAGACAAACAAAGTGCGATCAAACTAGTCCGCACTAGCCTGAGCTCAAGCTCTGGATGAACCTCCTAGCCCACTAGCGGGGGAACCTATGGCACGTCTTTTCCTTGACTAATGCATTGTACCTGACAAAACAAAGTCTACTATTAGTGAGGGTTTGAGTTGTGTGAACCATGGGTGGTTACTCAGACTTCACCACCACCATGGTCATATTAGCCATTACAGCTCCATTGGGGCATTTTCACAAGCACCTGGTGTCCATGGAACTATGTTTGAATACACCTATCCCATGGAAGTATAAACTCTCCCCCAAATCAACCATTATCCCTTCACAACTCCACCCCACCACGATTAACTTTACACAACAATACCATGCCTTTCTCTACAACATTCTACACATTACCCACTAAAAAAAGAGGAGAAAACAAATAATTTAACAATAGATACTACAACAATTCAAACATTAAAATTGCAAAATACAAGGGGACAAGAAGAGAGATGGAAATCACGACATACCCGGTTCTTGTAGAAGTGGAGAGTAATGGAAGTTGGAGAGGAAGGAGGCGGAAGTGTGTGTGGGGGGGAGAGAGAATTATTTTGTGAGAGATAGGAAGAAGAAAAAGAAAAAGAAGAAGAAGAAGGGGCATGGGGTTAGGGTTTAGCGTGAGAGTGAGGAGTGGGAGAAGTGGGGGGGGGGGGGGTAGGTTTTAATTTTAGTGGGTTTAGAAGAGAAAAAGAAAAGAAAATAAAATAAAAAATATTTTAATTACAACTTACCTGGGCGGCAGAATGGTCGCGATTCACTGCGGTCGCGCCGCGGTCCTATTGCGGTCGCGATGGCTCAAAAATAGAATAGTTGAAAAATGTCGCGCCCGAGCCGTGGTCCCACCGCGGTAGCGGTCACAAGCTTCCGAATTTTTTTTTTATAAAAGGGTTAGTTTCATACACATCAAGTACAATATCAAAACAAAAAAAAACGTGGGTTGCCTCCCACGCAACGCCTGATTAACGTCGCGGTATGACGCAGGCTCATATCATCACTCCACATTTGTGTATTGGGGCTCCTCCAACGTTATCACCATGTTGTCCCCTTTTTCTTCAATCATTCTAAGGTAATGTTTCAACCTCTGCCCATTCACTGTGAATTTGTTTGTCCCATCTTTAGATCCAATCTCTACAGCTCCACTTAGGAACATTTGCACCACTCTGAACGGTCCTGACCATCGGGACTTCAACTTACCCAGGAACAACCTCAAACTATCCGGGTTCGAACTTCCAATTCAAGATGTGCTTGTCATGCATCAGTTTCATCCTGTCTTTATATAGTCTAGCACTCTCGAATGCCTGGAACCGGAATTCCTCAAGCTCATGCAACCGATTAACTCTGTTGGTGCCCGTTGTCTCCATATTTAAGTTTAGCTACCGTAATTCCCACAGTGCTTTGTGTTCAAGATCAACCGAAAGGTGGCATGCCTTTCCAAATACCAACTTGTATGGTGACATACCAATTGGACTTTTGAAGGCTGTGCGGTATGCCCACAATGCATCATCCAGCTTCCTTGCCCAATCAGTTCTTGTTGCATTCACTGTTTTTGAGAGGACACTTTTGATTTCTCTATTGGATAGTTCCACCTGCCCGCTTGTTTGTGGGTGGTATGGTGAGGCTACCTTGTGGCGAACTCCATACTTCTCCAACAGACGTGCAAACGCTCTATTGCAAAAATGAGAGCCACCATCACTGATTATGGCTCGGGGGGTGCCAAAACGTGTGAAGATGTTTTCTTTAGGAAACTGGTCACCCCTTTCGTATCATTGGTTGGGAAAGCAACTGCTTTGACCCACTTGGAGACATAGTCCGTTGGCAACCAGTATATACTTGTTACTGTATGAGCTGACGAAAGGCCCCATGAAGTCGATCCCCCATATGTCAAACACTTCCACCTCTTGGATTGTGGTCACTAGCATCTCATGACGATGGGATATGTTGCTCGTCCTTTGACATTCATCACAGCTTTTGACCCAAGCATGGGCATCCTTGAACAATGTAGGCCAATACAGGCTTGATTCCAACACTTTTGCTGCTGTCTGAATTCCTCCAAAGTGTCCACCATATGGCGAAGCATGGCAAGCCTACAAAATAGAGGGTTGATCTTGCTAGGGGATACACCGCCAGATCATGTTATCAACACATATTTTGAACAATAGAGGTTTATCCCAATAATATGCCCGACAATTACGGAAAAATTTGTTCTTTTGAATTGAGGAGAGATCATGAAGTACAATACCACATGCTAAGTAATTAGCAATATCAGCATACCATGGTGCCTCCTCCATTGTCACAGCAAGTAATTTCTCATCCGCTAATGTCTCAAGGATATCTTCAACCTCCGTTCTCTTTTTTGCCCCTTCCAACCTTGAGAGATGGTCTACTACTTGGTTGTCTTTCCCCTTTCGGTCACGAATCTCCAGGTAAAATTCTTGTATCAACAGAACCCAGCGAATCAAGTGGGGATCTGACTCCTTCTTTGCTATCAAGTACCTCATGGCTGCATGGTCAGTATAAACAATAACTTTCGAGCCAATTAGGTATGACCTGAATTTGTCGAAGGAAAACACTACAGCGTGCATTTCCTTTTCCGTGACCATGTAGTTAAGTTCTGCACCACTAAGAGTCCTGCTTGCATAGTAAATTGGGTGCATAATTTTCTCCTTGTGTTGCCCCGAAACCGCTCCTATAGCATAATCACTGGTGTTGCACATCAGCTCGAATGGTTGCTCCCAGTTGGGTGCAACAATGATGGGTGCAGTCACCAATCTCTTCCTCATCTCCTCAAATGCTAACCTGCAATCATAAAAAAACATAAAGTGCTGGTCTTTTTCAAGCAGCTTACATAAGGGGTTAGAAATTTTTGAAAAATCCTTGATGAATCGCCTGTAGAATCTGGCATGCCCAAGGAAACTTCTCACTGCTTTCACTGAAGTAGGTGTTGGGAGCTTCTCAATCACATCAACTTTTGCATGGTCTACTTCAATCCCCTTTTTGGACACTATATGCCCCAATAATATGCCTTCTTGTACCATAAAATGGCACTTCTCCCCGTCCAGCACCAAATTTGTCTCCACACATCATTTGAGCACTCTTTTAAGGTTATGAAGACAATCTTCAAATGAATCGCCTACCATGGAGAAATCATCCATAAACACCTCCATAATGTCTTCGACTATGTCGGTGAAAATGGCTAACATACACCGCTGGAATGTGGCTGGTACAATGCAAAGTCCAAAGGGCATCCTTCGAAAGGCAATGATGCCATACGGATATGTGAAAGACATTTTCTCTGTCCGAGGCTATTGAGATCTAATTGTACCCCGAGTATCCGTCCAAGAAACAAAAATGGGATCGCCCAGCTAACCTATCCAACATCTGTTCAGTAAAGGACAAGGGGAAATGGTCCTTTCGGGTGGCTGCATTTAATTTCCTATAATCCATGCAAATCCACCTCCCTGTGAGTGTACGAGTTGAGATCAACTCATTCTTCTCATTTTGTACAACTATCATTCCACCCTTTTTTGGTACACACTGGACGGGGCTTACCCAATTGCTATCAGATATGAGAAATATGATGCACGTGTCCAGCCACTTGATTACCTCCTTTTTCACTACCTCTTTCATATTCGGGTTCAACCTTCGTTGATGTTCCCTGGAAGGTTTGTGCCCTTCTTCCAGACGAATCTTGTGCATGCAGAAGGCCGGGATAATACCTTTTGTGTCTACCATGGTCCAACCAATGGCAGTTTTGCATTCTTGTAATACCTGCAGTAACTATTATACCTGCACAGTTAGCAAACCAGATGATATAATAATAGGCAAAGTAGAATTGGGACCCAAGAACGCATACCTGAGGTGGGCTGGAAGTGGTTTCAGCTCCAGTTGTGGTGGTTCCTCGATTGATGGTTTTGGAGGTGGTGTAGCTCTCTTTTCTAAATCAAGGGGCTCGAACTGAGGTTCCCTCTTCTAGAATCCTTGGCCTTCGAGCGCCATGACCCACTCTGCTAACCCTTCATCATCCATCTCCTCTACATTTTTCAAGCAAGCTCCCAATGGATATTTGGCATTTATGGTCTCATCATCTTCATGCAGGATCACAACCACAACTTCCACTAGTGAGCAATTTGCATATTCACTGGGTCTCATCATGGATTGTTGAACATTGAATATTACTTCTTCATCGTTCAACTTCATTTTTAATTCCCCAGTTTCACAATCAATCAATGCTCTCCCAGTGGCTAAGAATGGCCTCCCCGGAATGATGGGTATCTCCTCATCTACCTGGCAATCCAGAATAACAAAGTCTGTAGGGAATACAAACTTTCCCACTTGTACCAGCACATCATCTAGAATCCCCGTCGGTCTTTTAACCATGCGGTCAGCCAGTTGGAACAGCATCGAAGTCGGTCTAGCTCTACCAATGCCTAGTTTTGTATATATTTTCAGAGGCATCAAGTTTATTCTGGCTCCTAGGTCACACAATTCTTTCGCAAAAGCATAACTCCCAATAATGCACGAAATAGTGAAGCTACCTTGATTAGACATCTTTTGAACCACGGGTCCTGTCACTACCGCGTTGCATGTCTATGTCAGAGTTACTGTGGACAGGTCCTAAAAGTCAAATTTCCGTGACATCAGGTCCTTCATCATCTTTGCATAGCCTGGAATTTCCCTTAAAGCATTCATCGGAGGGATATTCAATTGAATCTGATGAAGCATCTCCATGAATTTTCTGTATAGATCTTCTTTCTTTTGTTTGCTAGTCTCTGAGGGAATGGTGCAGGCATCACTCTTTGTCCACTGCTTGCTGGCTATTCTTTGTTGGAATTTTGTGGCATAAGAGGTACCACATGTTCTGTAACTTGTTCACTTTCTTTAGCCTTACCCTTATCAACCTGAGCCTGTTCAGCCATCAATTCAGTGAGTTCTGTTGATTCATCTATCTCTAATAGAACTGGAGTGGTTGGTGTAGCCTCACTTCTGCATTGAGCAACTTCTTGCTCCCTATCTAAATCTCTCTCATTCCGTAGACTTACTACCATTAGCTGATTCGGGTTTTGCTCCTTGGGATTAATGTTCATGTCGGCTGGCAATATTCCCTAGGGGCGATTATTCAAGGCCATAGATAGCTGCCCCAGTTGAGTTTCAATACCCTTAATTGCTGAGTCATATGCTGCCAACTTTTCTTGCATCTTACCATTTGTTCCAATGAGTTGTTGCAGCATACCCCTGATTTCTACCATGTTGCCATCCTGTTACTGATGAGGTGGTTGATATGTCAATTGTTGCTGGTGCTGTTGTTGATAGCCCTGTTGTCTCTAATATGGCACCATTTGGCCTTGGGAGTACATACCTCCAGGTTGTGGCATGTTGATCTGTACTGCTGGTTGGGTGCTAGTCTCCATTGTTGTCCTCATTTCCCCTGACCCCCAAAATTATTGACATAATTCATATCCTCTCTTAACCCTTGGTTGTCACCTTCTCCACTCCATTAACACACATAAGACTGATAAATGAAAGGTGTACACAATCCTCCATTTGATGTGTCAACAATCTGCACTTGCTTTGTACCCATCTCACAATCTTCTTCGTCAGTGTACTCATCTGAGTCATGAGTGGCTATGTTCTTTGCATGTGAATTATTTTGGTCAAGAGGAATTGAATGCACTATTGGTGTTAGGGTCGTACCTCTCGTCATCCACACCGAATTCTGGGATATCTTGTCAAGAAGGATTTTACACTCTGTTAATGTCTTGCTAAAAAATGCACCCCTAGCTGAAGCATCTACATTGTCTTTTAAATTGTCTGCTAACCCCATGTAGAATCTCTGGCTGAGCATCTGGTCTGGAATGCCATGGTGGGGACACTTCACTAGTATCCCTTAGAATCTTTCCCAAGTTTCCTGCAAGGTCTTAGTGGGCTACTGCTTATACTGCAATATCTCATCAATCTGTCTTGCAGTCTTGTTGGGAGGGTAAAACTTGTTCAGGAACTGCTTGACTAATTCCTTCAAAGTGGCAATGGAATTTATTGGGAGCGAATTCAGCCAAGTCTATGCTTCCCCGGTCACAGAGAACGGGAACGATAACAGCTTGATGGCTTCTGGGGTCACATTTGGCTGCCTTTGGGTCACACAAATCGACAGAACATTTTTCAGGTGTTGTTGAGGGTCTTTAATGTGTGACCCAGAGAACAATCCCTTATTCTGCAGAAGATGCAGCATGTTGTTGGTGATTTGGAATGTCTCCGCTTGTATTTGGGTCACAGCAATGGAAGCGGCCAGGTTGTAAGCAGTTGGTTGTGCCCAATCATAAAGTGTAGCTTCTGGCACAAGAGGTGCCACCACCCTTACGTTTGGGTCATCTTGATCATTCATGATATTCCCGTTGACGTTATTTACATCGCCCATTTCAATTTCAATTTGTTCGTTTTGTTTCGCCTGTTTGCTCTTCTTGTTAGTGCAGTTCAATTCCGGAATGTTTTCTCGGGATGTGAGAGTCCTTCAAGTAGTTCACCAGTCCTCGAAGAATTTCTAGGCATACACCTGAGTTACAGAAGAGTTCAACCATGAGAATTTCAATGGAAATATTTTTAACACCACAGAAATTTGATCTAAACTAATAATCCTAGCAATTCTTCAAAGTTACAATAAATAACACTGTTAGCTCCCCAGCAGCGGCATCAAAATTTGATCACACCTAACTATGCCTTATAAAAGACAAAGCGGTCGTTGCAAATATAATCTGGTTTACGAGTCCAGAGTCGAATCCTCAGGGAACTAACCTATCTATTACAACTCTTAATGATGCTAGTACAAGCTCAAACAATTTCCGGATGCAAGATTTTTATAAATAAATATTGGGATTTGTTTAACTAAAGTAAAATGATCTTATACTAACAATATTCCAAATTAAAGATAATTTAATGGTAAAAAGATCTACGGTATTGATTTTCCCAATTTCTAGATTAATTCTTAACTATTTTGCTATAATCTCGCTGTAATACTCTATGAGGATTATGAGCTATGGGTTACCGCAATTATCTCTTGATCAACTACGATAATTTACTACAACATTCTTTCGAACTACTCTAGCCGATAATTTATGCAGCTCTAAATTATCCCACCAAAGTTTCGTTATCTCTAACCCCACTTTTAAATTCAAGTAATGAATCTCTTCAATTATCCTAAAGTGATATTGTTCAACAACAATCTAACCTAGTATTCTTTCTCAAGCAACACAAGGAAATTAGACATGATTAATCGAGGGCCCATTCAATTAATCACCATAGAAAATATAGTTGAACAATCATATAATAAACCCGGCTCGATTATTACAAAACTGAGTTAAAACTTCATCTAACAATTGGTTCCATCAGCCCTAAATTAAATGTTTAGCTACTTGTGGTAAAAAAAGATAAAACCATAAAATCATTCATAATTCACAAAATAATTCATAATTCATAAAATCATTCATAAAATCTTGCCTCCAGTTGAGTCTAAAAACAAGCTTAACCTTCAATTGGGCGCGTTGGTTGAGTTTATAGGGTTAGGATAAGTTTTTCACGATTTACACTTTAGCCCTTAAACTTCTTGGCCTTCTCCAGATCGACCGCGGTCACGGGACAACTGCGGCATGACCGCACCTTTCTGTTTTTCGCCTTCTTTCACCGCGTTCCAGCCGTGGCCCTACCGCAATCACGGTGGACTGTTGCCCAGTTTTTCTTCACCTTTTCTTGCTCGTTTTTATCCGGTCTCTTCTCGATTAGCCTTGTATCTACATATTTTACCCCAAAATACTCTAGATCCTCCTCCTAACTTGGAGTAGTTCCTGCAAAGCATAAAAACCTCAAATAGAGCATTTTCTTATCATTTAGCACTTAAAACATCAATAAAGTATGATTAACTTGAAGCATAAATAGCATTTACATAGTATAATATAGGCTATTATCAGAAGGCCCTTTGTTTTTTAATAGATGCAAATTGTAGTGTAAGAAACTGATAATCTCTATATTTTTCACTGGTAATAAATTATGATCTTAGGAAAGTCGTTCAAAGTTAGTCTTAAATCAAAGAGAACGTCAATTTCCGGTGGATAATATATATTTTTTTGAGTCGTCATGTTTTCTTTTTCTTCGTCATTTTTACCCTTTAATAATATATAAGATAAATTTATAACATTACTATTTAAGTCTAACTATAGCTTGTAATACGTTCAAAATGATACTCGATAATTGTACATCAATATACATTATTTAGTAAGTAATATTTATATAATTTTTAAAATTTTATACTCATCGAGATGGGGTACACGCGCAATGCGTGTACCCTTAGTGAAATATCGTTCGTCTTTATCCTTTAATAATAAGTTTCACATTAAATAAATATGTAATTTAAGTTACTTTCCTAATATTTAGAACTTTTAAATCAAATAAAATTTTAATTATTATCTAATATTTATGACTTCAAAATTAACTAAACAATGATAAAATATGTTAAGAGAAATGAAGAGAATATAAAAAAGTAAAAGGTAAATTTATTTTCAACCAAGTAAAATATTATCTAATATTTTGGGTAAATGTTTTATGCCTATATCGTACAAGGAAACTTTTATCGTGCAAGATCAAGTTTGATCCTTTATTTGCTTTTCATACTACATTAATTTTCTTGGTTGTTTAAGTTATATTTTATTAAAAAATTTCACAACTATAAGTAATTCATGTGTTAATTTTCTAATATTTACTTATTTAGGACTTTGAAATCAGTTTTATTTACCGAATATATATGTATTATTTGAACCATGTCAGAAGTCTTAATATATAAAATTTAAAATCAATTAAATTTTAATCATCTTTTACAAATTATTTCCTTAAGCAAATATTTAATTTATTTTGATATAAATTGCTCTTTTTCAATAATTTGTTCTTCTAATGACGTGACATACACGTCAACGCACGTACACTAAAACTAGTATATTAAAAACAGGAAGCTCCTTAATTAAAAGTAAAATTACAAAATTATCCTACTAAAAACCTAATCTATATTATATTAAAAGCACGATGGCCATTAGCGAAATGTCGTTCGCCTTTTATACCCTTTAAAATATACAATTTACATGGGACAATATAGTAATTTAAGTTATTCATTAATACTTAAAAATATTCATTTACTTAATTTTGTATTATTTTGGTATATTTTGCTAGAATTAATTGTTAGTAAATTTTGCCTTAATTATTTGGGATAACTTTTCTTCACGTTTCTCACAAAAGGAAAGTTAATAAGTCAATTTTTCTTCAAGTTTCTTAAACAAGGAAAGTTAATAAATAAATAAAAAAAATTCCTAACTTTCGCTACTTGGTTTTTTTTTTGAAAAAAAAAAACGAAAGATACACATGGTTCACTTTCATTAAATAACCGTATGTCTATTGGAGTTGGTTAAATTCCCTTTATTATTTGGAGTAGTAAATAATTGGTAATTTTCTTGTACACTAGAAAAGTTAATAACTTTTTTTCCTTAACTATTAGTGCTTCGTTCTAACCTCGACAAATGACATTATTTGTTAAATTATCTAAACTAGAAAATTTTGTAGTATTAGATTCTCCACGAGCATATTATTCCTTTCATGTGTCAAATTGTGTCCATAAAAGAAGTTATATTGTCACAATTTAATCGTCAAACTTCGCCATATTCCAATATTGTGATTGCAGGTTTTGTTTCTTTTACTAATATCAACATCTTTTGCTACTTCGTATTTTGCAAGCACATTTACATGCATCAATTGTTAATGTTGCATCGAGAATTTATCTTTAGTGTTGCATGAAGAAATTTTTACTATATAATTTTTTGTTTCATGTTTTAGACGTGGCTAATTTCACCTCTCACGTAATTTACAAATTTAATACTGGTTATTGAATAATTGCAATTCATCGCAGAAATTGGTTAGACATTCGACCTAAGTTTTATTACTTAAATATTAGTAATTTTTTTCTTTGTTGTATAATTAATAATACTTATTGTTATGCAACCTCAAGTTGCTTGTTTAAAAAAAAATAGACTATCTCATTTAATTTTGTGTAATATTAATACAACATGATTTATAATTATGTTATTTGCAATTGCCATGCTTGATTCACTCAGGTTTCACCAATTACATCCGTTCAGGTAAATAATCTTCCTTATATCATTAAAAAAATCAATTATGGATTTAGTCACTTTGATAACTTATAAAACTCTTACGCATGCTTTATTTTAGGTACACCTGTAATGGTCAGTGAAAAAGAATTGTCAGACCAATGTGTCCCAATTAATAGTGTAAGAGTATCTTCCTTATGTTGGGTAATACGAGTCTTAGTGTTTAGGAGTGGAATAGTAACAAAGTTCAACAATAAGACAAATCAAGGCACTCGAAAAAATTGTGACATTAGTTGATAAAGAGGTAAATATTATTTTATATAAGTAATTTATTTCATGTCTTTTGATATTAGTTTTAACCATCAGATTAAACTTAAAGTGGAACTTTTTACAGGGAACAAAAATTTACGCTACACTTTTTAGTGGTTATATTGAGAAGTGGAAAGAACATTTACACAAAACAAGATCGGTTACATCATAAACGGAGGCATTAATAGTGTTAATCCTAATTTTCAATCAGTGCACAAGGAGCTTGAGATTGGATTTAAGGAGAATACTTTTGTTGAAGAAAGCAACAATCGCTTTTCGACCATTGATTTTTCAAATAATTTTATTTCATTCGATGAGGCATCAAACTGCACCAATGGAACAATTTTTGGTAAGTTCTTTAAATTTCATCCAGTAATCTTTCACTAAATATATAAATAATATTTTACTTCTATTCGCCTTATTAATTTTTTAGTAACATACATTTATTTGTTTTAATATTCTTTTTAGATATAGTTGGAATTTTAGTGGATGTTAAACCCTCAATGGGAGAAGATACAAAGAAACGAAGGGAGATAGTGCTTATCAACGAGATGTAAGTTAGAAGTTTTAGTTTAAAATATTAAATATTTCTTCGTAATTAATATGTTTAATTATAAATTTCAGGGTTGATAGAAAGACTATAATAATATGTTAATATTTTCTTTTTTATGAAATCTCCTCAACTATACACAAATTAAGTATATATATTATATATGAATTTTACATATATTATAACTATATATTATATTTATTTTATAGATTCTGAACTGTTTCGCTGAATGCGTCGACAATACCATTTTATATTAGAGGTGCCTTCCTCTTACCAGTAACAATTAAAGCAACATTCTTCCTAGCGCACATCAACATTCTTCGACAAATGACAGAGGATAAGCAATAGTCCAGCTAATGGGTCCAGTAACATCACCACATCCAAGCTTCATTGTAACACTCAATTTAATATCTACATAACTTTTTTGCATCATCAATTGCTATTAAACTTAATTCATTCTTATTCAATTTCATATACACTATTTTGGCAGCTTACCATTTAAATGTTTGTTGCATCATCAATTACCTTTATACTTAATTCTTTCTTATTCTACCTATTAAAATGTGTTCTTTTGTGCATAATGCATAATACACGTGCAACGCACGTACACTAATTCTAGTTACCCAATAAATATGTAGTTTAAAAAAAACCAAACGCTTTATAAAACAACTCTAACCAGCAGCCCCAAACGAAAAGACGCTATGGTTATTAAAAATTACTACTGGTTAATTATCTTGCTTTACAATTGTGACGACCCTCTTTTGGAAATTCATGACACTTTCATGGCCAAAAAATTAGAAACCGTCAGTTTGATACTTATTATGTACGTGCATGGGGCATTGCAAGGTTTGCAAGATGTATGGCCCGCCATGTTCTAGAGGTTTGATTTGCAATTCTTATTGAAAACTTCTCATGATTCTTTATATATACCTCATAGATATATATTTTCTAAAATTCTGTACGGTCGTCTTATGCTTGAACCAGCGTGTTACGTTCATATGTTATGAATTCTTTTTATGGAGTTCAAAGGTTTAAGTGCTCATTATGTTGTTTGGAATAATCAAGAGAATCTAATTTTTTCAATTAGCCGATCCACACGACTGAAGTAGCATGTATTTGCCATTGATTTTAGCATTACATAGTGTGATCTCATGTTTTAGACAAAATCTGTCTTCTGAAGCCTTAAATCTGTTATTTTAGCCTTTTCGATTTGCGTGCACAATTCGGGTATTTTTTTTGGAAGGTTTATATGTTAAAAACTGATAAAAAAAAATTGCCTTAAAAGTTAAATTGAGTTGACTTTGGTAAACGTTTTGAGCAAACAAGCCCGGATTCATGTTTCGGTGGTCTCGGTGGGTCCGTATCGTAATTTGGGACCTAGGCGTATGCCTGGAATTGAATTTCGAGGTCCCTTGCTCGAGATATGAATTTTTGTTGAAAACTAAAAGTTTGAAAAATTTATAGTTTTAAGAATTGATTGATGTTTGGTCTTGTTGATATTGGGTCCGTATTTTAGTTTTGGAGCCCGATACAGGTCCATTATAATTTTTAAGACTTGTCTACGAAATTTGGCGAAAAAACGGAGTTGGTTGGCGTGATTCGGACCTTCGGTTGTGAAAATAAAAGTTTTAAAGTTTTCTTGAGAATTTCATTTGATTTGGTGTTCAATTCGTAGTTCCAGATGTTATTTTGGTGATTTGATCGCGCAAGCGAGTTCGTATGATGTCTTAAGACTAGTGTGCATGTTTGATTTGGAGCCCCGAGGGTTCGGGTGAGTTTCGGGTAGGCTACGAAGTATTTTGAACTTAGAAAACATAGCTGATGCATTTTAGCTTCTCGTATTTATTGCAGGTCACGCATTTGCGAGACCTGGCTCGCAATTGTGAAGAAACATCGCATTCGCGAACCTGGGCAAGGCAGGGGGTACTCACATTTTTGAGTAAAAAGTTTGCATTTGTGAACTTGCCACTGTTTGGATTTTCTTCGCATTTGCGAAAGATGGTCCGCATTTGCGATTGCATCAGGGTTCGCATTTGTGACCACTTTATCGCAAATGCGATCACTGGGTTCTGAGGGGAGTTCGCAATTGCGACCTCTTCCTCGCAATTGCAAACATGGCATCGCATTTGAGACATCTGCAGCTGTGTAAAATTTAAATTAGACGGGATTTTTCTCTCATTCATCAAATTTTCAAATCCTTGAACCCTTGAGGTAATTTTTCCAAGACCATTTCTTCCTCAAAATATTTGTAAGTGATTTTAACCCATTTTCTTTCAATCTTTCATTACATTTCACAAATCTTTAACGTAAAATCTAGGATTTTCATGGTGGAAATTGAGAGTTTGGGTAGAATTAGGGATTTTTGTGAAATTAGAACTTAGACCTCGAATTGAGGTCGGTTTTCGAAACAAATTGCATAATCGGGTTCGGGGGTGAATGTGTAAATGGATTTTTGTCCAAACCTCAGGTTCTGTCAAAGCAGGCCCGAGGTCAATTTTTGACTTTTTGGGGGAAACTTTGAAAAATCTAAATTTATGCATTGTAGTTGATTCCTTTAGCAATATTTGATATTATTCAGTTAATTGTGGCTAGACACGAGTGGTTTTGAGGCGAATTCTAGGGGAAAGGCCCCGGTAGAGCTTTGAATTGACTGCGGAGTGAGGTAAGTATTGTGTCTAACCTTGACTTGAGGGAATTAGGAACCCTCGGACTATGTGCTATGTGATTCTCATGTGAGCGGCGTATATGCGAGGTGACGAGTGCTTATACACCGCCGAATTATCTGTTTTCCCCGATTTACCATTTTTCCTTAATTATTTCCTTTCCTGTCTTAACTATTACATGATCTATATGCTTTCCATGCTTAATTGCTACTTGTTGTTCAATATCTCCTCATGTTCACGATGTTAGTTCTTCCATAGTTTCATGACTTCCTATTATTTGTTTAAGTTAACTTACTTGCACCTTCTAACTGTCGATTGTTGGGTTGGTCTCGTTGTTTAATATTACTCGTGTAGATTTCTTTACTGTACAAGTTCCCTTGGTTCAGTTTGGTACTGATTGACCATAAAGGCTTTGTGGTGGAACTATTGATTTGATTGTACTTTGAGCATTTGGTACTGATATGGTGGAATCGGGATGCACGCCTCAGCAGGTGTAGTAAGGGTGGATTGTTATGGTGGAATAAGGGTGAATATATTTTATACGGTGGGGTCGGGTTGCATGCCGCAACAGGTAGAATAAGAGTGGGTTGATATGGTGAAATAAGGGTAATTTATGATACTGTGTTGATATATAGTGGGATCGGATTGGGCGCTGCAACATATTTACATGTATTATCCCTGTTACTGATGTTATTTCGGTGGAATAAGTGAGGATTTGTGTTATCTGGTGGGATCGGGTTGCGCGCCGCAACAACCTATATATTTCCATTTCTTAAGCTGTATTGGCTTTCCGGTATTTGCATTTGAATTGTTAAAGATTGGTATTCCTGGACTACGCTAGAACCTAGGCCAAATACTAATTGCTGCTCAGAAGTACTTTTCAAATTAATTTTTCAAACAAAAATTACATTTCACCAAAAGTGCTTTTGAGAAACGTACTTTTAAGAAAAAAAAACACTTCTCAAGGTTGGTTCGGGATTTGGAAGAATTTGGGTTGAAATCGGAATATTTGATTCCTTAAGGTTGGCCTAAAAGGCCAAGTTTGACTTCGGTCAACATTTTGAGTAAACGACCTCGGAATCGGGATTTGATGGTTCCAATAGGTTCGTATGATGTTTCCGGACTTGGACGTATATTCGGATCGGGTATTGGATAACCCGAGGGCGTTTTGGCACCTAATAGTGAAAGTTGGTTCTTGAAGGTTTTTAGAAGCTCTTTAAATTTGGTTTGAAGCGGGTTTTGGTGATATCGAGGTCCAAATGAAATTTCGAGATCGGTAATAGTTTCGTACTGTCATTTAAGACTTGCACACAAAATTTAGTGTCATTCCGAGTAGTATAAGTACGTTTCGGCACATTAGAAGCAAATTGAAGAACTTAAAGTTCATAAGTTTGATTCAATTGGTTTTAGGGTGTTATTCTTAGTTTTGATGTTGTTTCGGGAGTTCCGAGATGTCACGACCCCTAATACCCCGGTCGTGATGACGCCTATCACAGTACTAGGCCAGTCGAAACAACACGAACAATATAGAAGATCTTTTGTAGATTTTGAATTTTCTAGACAAATTAAGTCTCAAATCTTTCAATTTTAAAAATATCAAAAGGAATACGCGGAAACAAGTAAGTAAATACATCAACATAGCCCGAATCTAGTGTCACTAGTCATGAGCCACTAAATACAACTCAACATTGTCTGCTCAATACAAAACAAGTCTGAAATATAAAGTACCGGGATAGGAAGGAGGACGGCAGGGCTGCGAACGCCGTGCAGCTACCTTGCAATCTCCGAATAAGACTCTGAAAGAGCTGAAGGCTCTTACTCTAATGCTCTGGCACCTGGATCTGCACACAAGGTGCAGGGAGTAACGTGAGTACGTCAACTCAGTAAGTAACTAATGTAAATGATGTCTGGGTGTAGTGACTAGCATTTAAGATCATATGTATACTTATCAACGAATCTCAACAGAAATATCAAGTCAAAATCTGCAATTCAATAACCAATTATCTCGTAAAATTCCAGTTTCAATTAAAATCCTTTAAAACATTTATCCTACATTTTTCAATAGAGGCTCGGTATAAAAGAAGAGTGAAAGCAGAAAAATGTCACAAAAAATCCCCTCGGGCAAGGTATCACTCATAAGTATAGCCTCTCGGGCAAACCTCTCAGTCACTCGTGACTAAGCTCTCGTCAATCGGTACTCACACTCAGCACTCTGGCTCAATAGATACCTCATAACAATAATCGTTGCGGTGTGCAACCCGTTCCATAATATATAGTGGAATACACTCACTGGGGTGTACAGACTCTAGAGGGCTCCTATAGTCCAAACGTCATATCGCTGCGGCGTGCAGCCCGATCCATATATATATATATATATATATATATATATATATATATATATATATATATATATCACTGTGGCGTGCAACCCGATTAATCCTCACCATTTCTTCAACATCTCTCAGTCATTAACCTCACGGCCACTCGGGCATATCAGTGAAAATCAGGGAAACTCAGCCCAAACAGTTTTCATATATCAAGAAGTAGAATAATGAAACCGGATTAAACAATAAACAGGTAAAACATGACTGAGGATATGCTTTCAAATCAAAACAATGTGAGGAAAGTAGTAAAATACCCCTAAGGGTCTAAACAGTTACGCACAAAAGCCCCAAACATGGCATTCAACCCAAGTTAACAAATTCATTTCTAAAACACATGGATATCATATACAGTATATCAAAATATGCAACTATATAGTCGCCACAGCACGAACCAAGTCACAATCCCCATGGGTGCACGCCCACATGCCCGTCACCTAGCATGTGCGTCACCTCATTTATCAAACAGTACAAAATTCTGGGTTTTCATACCCTCGGGTCTAGATTTATAATTGTTACTTACCTCAAATCGGATGAACTACTACTCCGTGACACCCTTGCCTCTCGACTCAGCCTCAACTCGCGTCGAATCTATCCAAAATACGAATCATAACATCAATATATGCTAAGGGAATGAAGCCTATGCAAAAATAATCAAATTACATCAAAAATTCCGAAATTGGTCAAATCTGACCCCCCAGGTCCACGCCTCGAAATCTGATAAAAATCACATTAATAGAATCCTTATCTTCCCAAGAGTTCGTGCATACCAAGAACATCAAAATCGAACCTCAAATGGTCCCTCAAATCCCCAATATACACTTTCCAATTTCAAGCCCTAATTCCCCAATTTTTGGCTTTAAATCCCAATAATTTCATGTCTAATTAGTTAGAAATTATCATAGAATTGAGTATTGAGTTCAAAAATCTTACCTCCTAGTGTTTCCCTTCGAATCCCTCTCAAAAAGCTTCAAAACGGCTCAAGAATGGTGAGAAATGGCCTAAATATTGCGAAGATGGCCTTATATACATTCTGTCCAGGTATTTTTCCTTAATCGCGATCGCGGAAAAGCCCTCGCGATCGCAAAGAACAAAAATTGATTGCCCTCATTTAACTCTACGCAATCGCGTAAACCTCCACGTGATCGCGAAGCACTGCCTTTGCTAACTCACGAGATCGCGGTCTCTCCCACGCGATTGCATAGAACAAACCTCACCACTTTAACCAGCTCCTTCTCTTCTACGCGAACGCGACTTTGGCCACGCGTTTGCGAACCATATCCTACCAACCAATCACGATCACATTCTGATCTTCGTGATCGCACTGAACAAATTTCACCTCTTCCCGACAAAGCCTACGCGATCGCGAAGAACAAAAGTGTCTGCAATAGAATACCAGAAAACCTGCTATCTCCTCAAGTCTAAAAATGCCCCGTTGAGCATCCGAAACACACCCGAGGCCCTCGGGACCTCAACCAAACATTCCAACACATCCCATAACATCATTCAAACTTGTTCCAACCTTCGGAACACTCAAAACAACATCAAAGCATCAAATCACCATCGGATTCAAGCTTAAGAACTTAGAAACTTTCAAATTCCACAAACGACACCGAAACCTATCAAATCCACTCTAAATGACCTAAAATTTTGCACACACGTCACAAATGACACTATGGACCTACTCCAATTTCCGGTATTCAATTCTGACCCTGATATCAAGATTTCCACAACTAACTGAAAAGCGCCAAAATTCTAATTTCGTCATTTCAAGCATAAATCTACCACGGACCTCCAAAATATATTCTGATCACGCCTCTAAGTACCAAATCACCTAACAAAGCTATCCGAACCATAAAAACCAAATTCTGAGATTGTTTACTCACAAGTCAACATCCAGTTGACTTTTTCAACTAAATGGCCAACTTGAGAGACTAATAGCTTATTTTGGCCAAGCTTATTTTTGGGCCAAAAAGTGCTTCTTTTGGCTAAAAGAACATTTGGCCAAACGTTGAGGTGTTTGGCCAAGATTTTAGAAGGGGGAAAAGTGCTTTTGAGGAGAGGCAGAAGCAGTTTTTGAGAAGTAGAAAAATGTAGTTTTTCTCCAAAAGCACTTTTCTGAGAAGCACTTTTGAGAAAAATACACTTAGAAGTAGTTTTCAACCACTTGGACAAACAATAATTACTGTTCAAAAGTGTTTTTCAAATTAATTATCCAAACATAAATCGAATCTCATCAAAAGTACTTTTTTGAAAAGTACTTTTGGAAAAAGCAGTTTTCAAAATAAGCAGATTTTAGAAGCTTGGCCAAATAGGCTATAAGTGTTTCATATCACTCCAAACTACTCCGAACCCGAACCAACCAATGCGACACAATGAATTGAAGCTTAAGAACACATAAAGAAGCAGAAATGGGGGAAATAGAACGGTAACTCATGAAACGATCGGTCGGGTCGCTACATCCTCCCCCTCTTAAACAAACGTTCGTCATCGAACGAGTCAAGAGACATACCTGAAGCCTCAAATAGGTAAGGATATCTGCTCCGCATCTCCCGCTCGGTCTCCCAGGTAACCTCTTACACGGGCTGACCTCTTCACTGCACTTTCACTGAAGCTATATCCTTTGATCTCAACTTTTGAACCTGGCGCTCCAAAATAGCCACTAGCTCCACATCATAAGTCAAATAATCATCTAACTGAACCGTGCTGAAATCCAAAACATGAGATAGATCGCCAACATACTTCCGAAGCATAGAAACATGAAACACCGGATGCATACTCGACAAGCTGGGTGGCAAAGAAAGCTCATAAGCCAACCAATCCTCCGAAGCACCTCAAAAGTCCCAATGAACCGAGGACTCAATTTACCCTTCTTCCCAAATCTCATAACACCCTTCATGGGTGAAATCTTCAGTAGAACCTTCTCCCTAACCATGTAAGACACATCACGGACCTTCCTGTCAGCATAACCCTTTTGTCTTGACTGCGCTGTACGAAGCCGTTCCTAAATCACCTTCACCTTGTCCAAAGCATCCTGCACCAAGTTGGCACCCAAAATCCTAGCCTCACCCAGCTCAGACCAACCAACTGGAGATATACATCGTCTCCCATATAAAGCCTCATATGGAGCCATCTGAATACTCGACTGATAACTGGCCTCTCGAAGGAGAGCCACCAAAACTACTAGATCCTCAAGACCTCTTGGCCTCCCTCTCATCTCGCTCCTAGCGACGAACTAACTCAATCTCTCGAGCAATATCAACAACCTGCTCAAAGGTAGCACCTGACACCCTCTCTCTGGTCATAAGAATCCGAAGATGATATGTGAGGCCATCCACGAACCTCTTGATCCTCTCTTTATCTTTAGGAACCAACCAGACAACATGACGTGCTAACTCTAAAACTTTCATCCATACTATGTCACAGTCATATCATCTTGACACAACTGCTCTAACTGCCTGCACAGCTCCTCTCTGCGAAACTGTGGCACATACTTCTCCAAAAAGAGAGCGGAGAACTGCTGCCAAGTAAGGGGCTCTACATCAACAGGCATACGCCTCTCATAAGACTCCCACCAAGTAAAGGTAGCTCCTGAAAACTGGAAGGTAGTGAACGAGACCCCACTGGTCTCCAAAATACCCACGGTTCAAAGAATCCTCTAACACTTGTCAAAGAAACACTAGGCATCCTCGCCCTCTGCACCACTGAAAGTCGGAGGCTGAAGTCTACCAAACCTCTCCAACCGATGCTGCTCTTCGTCAAGCATAACTGGTACCCTTGGCTGCCTGAGCGGGTGGTGAAGGTACTGGAGCTGAAGTCGAGGGCTGAATCCTCTGCTGAACTAGACTCTTGAGAAGATGAGGACACTGCCTCCTCATATGCCCAAACTCTCCACACTCATAACAACTCCCTAGTGCTGAAAGATGGGGACTGAAGGGGACCCCTAGCACCGGGATGACTAGCAGAAGAACCTGGTAGGGAAAAGCCTTGAACTAATGGATCTTAGGACGAACTCTAGGCTGGAAGGGCACTAAATGATTAATGGCCCTGATGAGAACTATGAGAACCATGGCCCGATGATATCCCACAATGAACTGGGCGAGCCGACTGAGCATATCTGAATGGATGGCCTCTGCCGTGTTGAAACTGGCCTCTCGAAGGAGCGCCACAAAAACTACCAGATCCTCAAGACCTCTTGGCCTCCCTCTCATCTCGCTCCTGGCGACGAACAGACTCAATCTCTCGAGCAATATCACCAAACTTCTCAAAGGTAGCACTTGACACCCTCTCTCTAGTCATAAGAATCTGAAGCTGATATGTGAGGCCATCCACGAACCTCTTGATCCTCTCTCTATCTGTATGAACCAACCAGACAGCATGACGAGCTAACTCTAAAAATCTCATCTTTCACTGCGTCATAGTCATATCATCCTGACGTAACTGCTCAAACTTCCTGCGCAGCTCCTCTCTACAAGACTATGGCACATACTTCTCCAAAAAGAAAGCGGAGAACTGCTTCCGAGTAAGGGGCACTACATCAACAGGCTTACGCCTCTCATAAGTCTCCCACCAAGTAAAGGTGTTTACCGTGAAAATGGTAACAACAATTAAATTTGTAAATGGGATTCTAAAAATATGTGATCTATTTTCTTGCTAGTTGTTAGAGAAAATGATGCTAGGAATATCAAGTTTAACAATGAAATGCAAGCTAAAACGAGGCAGTAATCAAACCGAGGGGCTTACTGCCCTGGCTTCAGACTGGTCGACGGTGGACCTCTGGGTCGATACTTGAGCTCGATCTCAAGCTATCGGGGGTAGTCGGGAAGGGGATAATAGTTAAGATATGATTAAACAAGGCTCTTTATGGCCAATATAAAGTAATAAATGAAGAACAAGTAGGAGAAAATTGAATGCCAAAGTGGCCTCGAGCCAATAAGAATGAGCGTGTTAGAGAGAAAAGGGAGAGTAAGAGATATTATTGATCTTGTGGAGAAAAATGGTTGGAGCAACATCAGCCCTTGACAAAGTGGCATGGATTCCACTTATATAGGATATGGAATACAATATAGTACAAAGTGCATTAAATGTAATGATACAGGGATGGGACGGCTAGGCACAGTGCTAGTGTTTGATGATTCTAGCTGCTCGCCTCGAAAATCCCCCGTCCTCAAAATCTTTAATAGGTCGCGGATGAACCTCGAATGAGGGAGCTTCATCGTAATCCTGTAGCCTCAAGATGTTGATATGACTCCCGAATGTAGCTTAGCGGCGAGAAATATACCCCTCGGATTTCACCGCATACAGATAGTCTCCGCGTTTCCTAGAGTGAAGTAATAGGAAATAATATTGAACCATCGTCTCGAGGTCATTATTGTCGTGACGTCAACCGTCTAAGAGCATTAAATGCCATACCCCAAAGAACTGTGCAAGGCTTCCATCAGATGCGAAAATCCAGGAACCCATGAACTACTGTTCGGTTCGTCCTTTCCGCTTCCCCAGTGATTCCTATAAATGCACCACTTGCTAGATACTTCCCATTTTCACCCTACTTACAAGCCCGCGAGTAAATTTTGTGTTTGCCACTCTTTCATCTTTTTATAGAAGGATTTTTACCATTGACATGGCTTGGACTTCTAGGATAGTTCCCAAACAGAACGACATTGCATCGTCGCCCCGATCACCTAGTGAAGAAACCAGATCAATTCCCACTTTGGAACAATGTACCCCACCTGATCTCGACACGTCAGAGGATTTTGATGTGGATACTACTTCATCTATGCTGGTCCAGTGTGAGCACGTGCCCCGATACATTAGCGTTGTGATCGATATTAGCAAGGTGAGGGAGAACTACCGATGGAGCAAGGCAGTGGAGGTGGAGATTCCCGATCCCAACGATAATATTATTGACTTCAAGGCTGGCTTCCTTTATGTATACACTTACCCATTCACCCTGGGCCATAATAAATCCGTCGAGCCTCCTCCCCGGGAGATCGACCCGATTATTCTTGACTTCTGCGACCGATTCCAAGTGACACTTGGTTAGATCTACCCTTCTTTTTGGAGGATAGTGTTGATTCTTAGACATTTCACCGAAGGGGTTGAAGGTGAGGTTTTTACTCTTAATCATCTTATCGGTATGTACATCCCTCGACTGTATCGAGGCTTAATCAGGCTCCGCCATCGGTCCAAAAAATCTTTTTTCATGAGCGTCGATGAGGGAAAGGATCGAGGATGGATGAGCAGGTTTATCCAAGTGAGGACCTCGGATATCATCCCGGCCAAGAGGATGCCCTTTCTGGAGAGGTGGAATGCCCGACGTAAGCGATTTTCCCTTTATCCGCTTTTCGACTATTCTCTTGTTTGACATAATAATCTCTTTGTGCTTTCTGCAGCCATTGCTTGGCACCCAGAGGTGGTCCCAAATTTGTCAGGATGGATCGGGAGGTTGAGCGAGAAATTCCCATACCACGTTCGATCTTGGACCGGCCTGGCTAATAAGCGTTGGATGGCCAAGAATTATGGTGAGGTTCCTTTACCGCCTATGCTTCATATTTTGTGTTTCCTTCTAAGCCCTTAGCGAAAGTGTATTGCGGTTATTGTGCTGGTGCATGTATTGGCAAGAATATGCAAATAAGGTCGCCCACTGATGGTGAAGAAGGGTCCTTGGAGCCCGACACGAGCAAGAAAAGGAAAAGCAGGGTAGCCGTTGTCCGTCCTGCGGCAAAGAAAACCAGGCCACTCGAGCGTCGAGCCACTGTCGGGACTGCTGCTCTAACCTCAGGGTCGAATCCTGATACCGATGGAGAGGATGATGATGGAAGCCCGTTAAGGAGGAGAACGAGATCGAGTGCGAGAAACTTGCAGGTGCCCCGGTTGGAGGCTGCTGAGTCCAGAACGGCTGGCTTCGATCGGGCTCGTGGGCCGGGGGTCCTTGAAGAGGACGTTGATGTAGCTTCAAATCGCGCAGCCGGATTTGATACATCTTCTACTAGGGGGACCGTTGTCATTGATCATGAGGGATCGGAGCTCGGGGCCTTCTAGGAACGTGGGTTGCCACTTGGAGAAATCGGCGAACTAAACGACTTTATTTCAAACTTTCTAGTTTCATCAGGGGAATTACGAGATGCCCACGGGATGATTGGCACTACAGCTGGGACTCTTCCCAAAGGGGGGGGGGACTTTATTGCCAACATTTTCGATGGCGTTATCGACAGAGCTGATCTCGATATTCCTGGCACCGTTAAAGCGGCGGAGAAGTCCATGCAGTAGGTGACATGGTCTTTATTCCTCGCGCATTTCTTTCATCCTCAGGCGTCATTCATCGTCTTTCTAACTTTTTCGTTGTGCCGCAGTGTAAGGAGATGTACGACCATGCCATCCTCTGGCTTTGCGGGGAGATTTCTTATCACGAAAAGGAGCGTAAGAAAGTTACTTCGAAGCTGTAGGATTCGGAGGCTCGCTCTGCCAGGAGAGATAAGGAGCTAGGAGAACTTCAGGCCACTTTGGAGACGGTGCTTCGGGAGAAGGCTAATCTTGCTGCTCAGGTATTTTTCCTTGCTCATACCCGACCTTTTACCCCGGTTCTGTATTCGTATATTCATTGGCTTGACCTTCTATTGTAGGTCGAGCAAAGTGGCTCGCGGATTAATCAATTGAATGCGGAGATCTCTGGGCTGAGAGAGCGAAATGAAATAATGGTCGGGGAGTTGGTGGCATCTCGGGATCTTCTCATGGATATTCGCAGGGAGATTGCTGCTTTGGCTGCGGCTAAGTCCGAGGCCTAGCGAGATGCTGCTACTTATCGGGAGGATGAGGCCACAGTGCATATAATGGCTCGTGACATATCCATAGCTGCTGAGCAGAAACTATCCCGAGCTATCGAGCATGCTAAGGCAAAGGCGAGGAGAGAGACCCTGGAGGAACTCGGGGCCAGAGGCATCGACCTGTCAGCTAATCTTAAGGAGGCCCGTGTAGTGGAGGAAGGATTGGCGCTTTTGATTGCCCCTGATAAGGGCGAAGACAATAGTGACGAGAAGTAGTCTCCGAATCTTTTTTGTATGCCTTCCCTTTTGCTTTGTATGTTGCCCCCCGAGAAATGGACAATGTAAAGACATTTTTTCTTTTTGTTAATGTATAAAAGGAGCTTTTATTCTGTTAGACCTTCTCCTTGCCTTTATCCTTTTGCGTTCCGGCGTCGGCTTTTCGGGGCCTGCTCTTTGGACAAACCGGGGCCCTAAAATTGGCCGTGTCCCGAGGTTGAATTGACAGCTTCTCTCGAACCGATGTTTGTGACGTCGGGGGTATCTCGAGGTACCGCTATTTTTTGAGTCATTGTTGGAGCCGGAGTGATTCCGCCAGTACACTCCTCTAGGAGAGGGTGACGTTAACGTGGCTAGAATTAATTGGCCCTCTTGGGTAAGCGGGCAGTTGTTGATTTGCTCCTATATAATTTTTCATCTGTCTCTTAAGTGGCGATTTTGCAGTTCTTGATAAGCCTATCTCTTCTGTAGAGCCTGGTGCTTTGTGCTAGTCCTTCCGCTTCCCTGTTTCAGGAATTCTTTTGGCCGGATCCTCACTTTATCCCCCTTTTTTTGCCGTAGTCATGGCTGCATCTTCGATGCCTGATCATCGGACGGAGATGAGTCTCTCCTATGCTCCACATTCGGTTAGTACCAGCGGCTCGCCTTCGATGTCGGGAGAGCGAGGCTTGGGGTGCCCTACCTCGAGGAGGGCTATCATACTGGGAAAACCTCCCAATGTTCCGGGCCATTGAGAGCATGCATCGAGGATCATTTCATCGGTGAGGGAGGAAAACCTCGAGATGATCAGAAAAGAATGCGGATGGGGAGATGGTGTGATTTTGCAAGTACCTTCCCTTAAGGAGAGTGTCATGACATATGTTGAGGGATTCTTGAGCGTATATATTCATGTTCTTGTGCCAGGTTCCCGGAACCGGGTCATGCTTGATTTATGTAGAAGATATCAAGTAATGTTGGCGCACGTTCATCCCTTTCTTTGGAAAATAGTGCAGTCGATAAGATATTATGCTAACAAGGCTGGGATAGAATTTACCCTCGGCCACCTTGTGAGGTTGTATCGGCCATTGCGCTATCGGGGCCTGATTGCTCTTCAGTGTCGATCCACCCGAGCTCCTATAATCGGCAGCGAAGAGAATGAGGACCGTGGATGGATGAATCGGTTCATTCGAATTCGAACGACCGATGTTATCCCTGGAGAATTTTTGTCGTTTCCTAAGAAATGGAACTTCACATGTAAGTGGTTCGTTTGAACTGCCTTTATCTCAACCTGAGTTTGGCCCCGTAACGATATCTTTCTATTTTTTGTTTATAGCAACTCATTGGTCGCTTGACGAGGTCCCTGATTTAGCCGAGTGGTCTCGTAAGCTAGCAACTTGCTCGATTTATGATAGTCGGCGGTTGTGAGATATATCAAAAAGGAGATGGGAGGCGAAGCACCATGGTAGGAGCCCGATGTTCTGTCTCCTAAGAGATGGCTTCCTTCTTGCTGGCCTATCTGATTTATCTACTGCAGCTGCCGGGAGTCCTTTCAAGGCGAGGCCGAGTCCTCTGGGGGAGGAGGAGAGGTTGCTGGCACCGAGGCCAAGGAGCGCCGGTGAAAGGAAGATGTTCCGGGGTGCGATAAGGCTCGTAGCGAGGCGGCTTCTTCACAGCGGTTAAGGAGAAGCGATTCGGTTGATCGGCAAACTTCCTGGAGTGGTACACCATCGGACGTTGCTTCGGCCTTCAGCGAGGCTCAGCGTTTTGGGCTTATGGTGAGTCTCGACTACTATAAGAATGTTCTGGCCCTACGCTCCCCTTTTTTCTTTTGTTTATCTGGCCTCTTTTCATAGGCCTTCGACAGGCTTAAAGCCGAACTGCTTCGTTACGAGGCCCCGTTACGGGAGGCTCGAGATAGGGAGAAATCCCTCAAGCTTCTTTGTATGGCAAAGGAAAGAGAGCTAGTCTCTTTACGATGTGAGGTGGACGGGAGCCGGGCCCGGAAGGCCCTCTTGGAGAAACAGGTACCCTGCATTTCACACTGGCCTGCATTCCTTTTTTGTCTTGTCACCTTGATGTTTTGCTATTTCAGTTGAAGGATAAGGCAAATGAGCTGGAACAACTATGGGGTGAGGTTGGCAAAGCCAAATGCAAATTCACCAAGCTATAGGTGCATGTGAATGCCCATTTTGTGGCCAAAGAGAGGGCTCAAGCCGGGGAATGCCCATTTTGTGGCCAAAGAGAGGGCTCAAGCCGGGGCTTCCACTCTTGAGGCGCAAATTCAGACTGCCCGTGCGAATGATTCGGCTCGGTCGAAGATGGTCGCAAGGCTGTCATCCGAGCTTTCAAGGGCAAAAGCTGAGGCGGTGAATGTCCGGGCCGAGGTTGTGATGAATAATACCTGGTTGGGACATAAAATAGCAGCTTATTCAAGAAGCGTTGCCGCTATTAAAGCTAAGCTGAAGAAGACTCTCGATCGTGCAAACAATAGCAAGGAGTATGTGAGGTGCAGATCCTGGAGGGAAATCCTCGAAAAGATTTATGCCAGGGGCTTCGATCTCTCGGGGGAGATCGAGAAAGCCAAAGGAGAGGAGTATGATGCCAAGTTCCTTCTGTCCGATGGTGAGGACGATGAGGAGGAGACCACCGGACCATAGTTGCCGAAAAAAGGGGAACTTCTATTCCCTGCCTTTTTCATTGTGTATATAACTTTCATTATATATTGTAGGTTGAGATAGTGCTCCACCACCAATATGTAATAATAAAAGGGGGAACCCCGCAATTTGTATCTTCTGCATTTCTGCCCGTCGGAGTTTCAATTGAGTCAATTCGACCTTGGATTGGCAAAAACCTCTGAACACGCAATGTGGCCCCGATATTTATTAGGTCGGTGATAGCGACTTTCATTTTTTGCCCTTAGGCTTGCGTGCTTTAACCTTCTTTGGGTCCAGTCTCCGAGTCGGGATCCGATTCGAGCTCAATTTACCCTCGAATTTTGCGTTTGCATGGGCTGGCTATAGTGGCTCTTACGCCTTGGGTCGGAGCGACCTTTTATATATGTGGTCCTTAGGCATATGTAGTTAACTGTTTTAGATCTGGTCTCCGAATCGGGTTACGAATCGAGCTCATTTTAATCCTCGAGTTTTCAATTTTCAAGCTGGCGACAATGGCTGTTACGCTGTTTGGTCATTGAGACCTTTTGGTGTGCGGCCCAGAGGCTCATTTGGCTGGCGACAATGGCTCTTATGCTTTTGCCTGTGGGCTTTTTTGTAGGGTTTGTTTTCCGCTCGTTAAGGTTTTTTTTAAATGATTTTGCCTGACCCATCGTCGGTTCTAGAAGAACCTCGATTTCAAGTCGTTAGCGGCGATGTTCAAGCATCTCGGAAGGTTCTTATCTCGTAGGTTGAGTAGCTCAAAGCCTTGTGATTTGGAGCTGACATGGTCGAAGCTCATTTTTTTTTGTTGAGGGAAGCCTATTTTAACCAGTCCTTTTCGAAGTATATTCGAATTAATGGCCTGCAATTTTGTTATCAACAGTCGGGCGTCCCTGAGTCGCATTAATTTGGCTAGAGCAGCCATATTGACTATAGTCATATGTGTTTGGTCGGAGCCGCTTTTGATCCCGAGTGATAGTTTAGGCATCTACACCGAGGGTATGCCCTTTCGGGATTCTTACAAATGCGACGTATAGCCTAAACTTTAGGATTGAGTTTTATGCATGTAGTAAGGTCTTATAGTTTTTTTCAAGCCTGCTGAGGTCTTACAGTTTTTTCATGCATGTTGAGGTCTTATATTTTTTGTTTCAATGAGAATAGATCCGGTTGTATCGAGTCTGCCCGCTCGGGGTCTTACAGCCTCGGGTTTTCCAGTGTAAGGCGATTGGCGACGGTCTCCGAGTCATCGAGTTCATATAGGCTTGATGGCCGATATGCGTGAGCTCGGAATTACCTTATTGGGGCCTCATGAGCCCGGAGTTCTGACCATGGGGTCGTGCGGGTGCCAAATTGCAGATGCTAAGTCTCCGAGTATTTCGGGCCATATTTGGTGGAGGGATCCTTGCCGAGAGTATGCTGAAATTTCCTTTTCAGGAGCGTGAGCTGTTGAAAGATATTCTTTATTGCTTGGCGTAAATATATATATTGTTACATCGTTGTGAGCTCAGCCCGTGCAGTCGCGGCTCCTTGGACCGTTTGGTCTGATACATCATTTCCTATTGAAACTCAGTCTGCCATTCCCCGGACCTTCCAAGCGGATGGCGCCCTCAAAAGAGGATCGTCGCTTGTTGTTTGACCATAGAAGAAAGCCTGTGATCTTGTCGGATCCTCCTTTGGGGGTATGTTTCTCCGCTAATAACCTTGTTGGCAAGACCCTCCTCGGGGCGGAAGTCCGACCGAGGGGAAAGAGCGCGGCGGGTTCTGTTAAGGCCTTGAGATCTCCGGGTAAAATTATAACTTCCGAACGTCCCGGCCGATTGTTTGCATACAGGTTAGTGAAAAAATAACAAAGGAGTGAAGCAGATCTTCCTTACTACGGGATGTGTAGGCGATGTTTCGAGGTTTGGTATGTTCCTGCCGTTTCAGGGTACGGGCTCTAGTACAGCCCTCCGCTGTGTTTACTCGGGCTTGGCCGAAGATGTGATTCGCTTACCCTTTGGCTCTTTTGAGAATGGAAGTGTTGGTGCTGGCGGCGTGTTGTGTTATGTGGAATTTCCTCTTGTCGCGTGTCGCTTCCTGCCGACGGTTTTAACTCCATCTCTTGCGTGGAATTTTTTCCCCTTTTGGCGAAGTGGGGACGGGCCTTTCCTCGGGCTATGCGCCCGAGGTCGTCTAAATAAGGCATCTGTTCCTTACACCTCCTTTGATGAAATGGAGCTCGGCATTCCGGTCTGGGCCGGTCACGCTGTGTTGCGGGGAATGGTCTTTCCCCCTTATTGTAGCGATCGTCATTTAGAGTCCGTCAAGGTTTTGGGAGGTGGTTATGTTTTGACCCATCAGTCCGACAGTGTTGATCGAGTAACCTGAACTCATAAGCACATGTTTTATCAAAAATGGATCGAGCATGGAAGAAAGTTACCAGTACATCATCGCGAGATTGAGACGAGGTTTCGGTATCCTTTTTACTGACGGTAGGGGTGTCCCTGGGGGTATACCCCCAGGCCTTCCTTTCTCTGGTGCCGAGATATTTTGCTCTCCTTTTTACAAGTTCTTGGAAAGGGTCATTGTTCCTCCATTACCATGGTGGTGCACTGTGGCCAGCTTGTTTCTTTCCCCTAGCTACCTTTCGTACTAGGGACCGAACTTGAATTCGGTCGCTCGTCAATTCTCGGCGGTGATTTTTAACGAAGTGGCTCGGCATCTTTCCTTCGGAGTTGGTGGCTACCTTCGGCCCTGCCACTGCACATGCTATGTAGTTCCCACGCCAAGCTATTATTTCTTTGGGGGGAATTCGATCGAATTGGTCCAAGCAATTTGACGTCCCCGATTTCGCCTATGGCGAGCACGATGTTTGGTATAGCGATACGGAAGCTGTACTCTGAGGGGCGAGGTGCCCTTGCTGGCCATACGACCTCGTCGACTCTGGTTTTGTTAATGATTCTTTGAGGATATTGCCCTCGTGCCATTCTTCGATCGTTGTGAGGTAGATTGCATCTCAGGGCATTCCTCTTGTCTACGACGCACGGGTGGTACCTCGCTCTATTTGGTTTCTTCGTCAGGAGCCTGTTTGGGTAAGTTGAGCCCGAGGAGGTTCCCGGACGGGCATCCTTGACCTTGGTTTGCGACTGAGGCTGGGTACGGGCATCCGACCAGGTCTTGACTATGTACCTAATCAAGCTTTTTTTGAACTGCCCTGAAATTGTCGGGCTCGGTTTGTTGAGGCTTTGTGTGAATGCCTGTATTGCCCAGTCATCTGAGATCGGGGGTAATCCCATTCATTCCATCGAGGAACGAGGTGTGAATCCCCATATCATTTCATTTTCCCTTTGCTCGGCTCTGGACGTGTCGCGCTTTCTGGTTGTCATTTGGATAGCGCTAGCGTACGCCTTTATGAAGGAATCAGACGGTACAGTAGGCTAGTTTATGGGATCGGGCATTAGGTTGTGACTCCACATCACGGTCCCTGTCGAGAATGTTTACCCGAACCCCTTTAATAAAAAAGGCTCCATCTCATCATCTTTTTGGGTCGTTTCCTTTTACTGCGCACATATGGGCGGTGATGTGTTTGTCGGGATCTAAGGTCCCGCTGTACTTAGAGAGTTCTGGCATTCTAAACTTCTTTAGGATGGGCTTCGGGGCCGCTTCCTCGGGGAATGGCCTTTGTATGAACTTCTTTGAGTCCGATTCAATCCTTTTGGAGAGATCCCCAAGCTTCTTTGCTATGGCAGGGTCAGCTACTGATCCGTTATTGCTTGACCTCTCAGGGTTGCGCGGCGGGGGAGCCGCTTCGGTGCTGTTGTGCTGGGAGTCTTTGGATGGCTTTGTAACTGATCAATGGCCAACTGTTGTGCCTGCAACATTTCAAAAATAACAAGAAGAATAACTTCCTGTTCTTCCCTGCCTGGGGTTCCTTGGGCTTCCTATCGGTCGATATGACGTACGCTACTGTCAGTGAGTAAGGTTTCATCAACCTGTTGTGCATCCTGTGAATCCGCATCTGCTGGAACTGGTCCGGGCACGTCATTAGGATTTTGTTGTTGCTCTCCGGCAGCTGGAGCAGCCACGCCATTTCCCCTGTGGTTTTCGAGGTTATCATTCTTGACTCTGTTCACCGAGCCAGACATTTTGACCTGAAATCAAGAGATCTTGGAGAAGAAAAAGTGTAAAAGATAACTTGCGTTTTTTGTGATGGAACCAACAAGAAAATAATCACTATTATTTTTAGCCCCACGGTGGGCGCCAAACTGTTTACCGTGAAAATGGTAACAACAATTAAATTTGTAAATGAGATTCTAAAAATATGTGATCTATTTTCTTGCTAGTTGTTAGAGCAAATGATGCTAGGAATATGAAGTTTAACGATGAAATGCAAGCTAAAATGAGGCAGTAATCAAACCGAGGGGCTTACTGCCCTGGCTTCGGACTGGTCAATGGAGGACCTTGGGGTCGATACCTAAGCTTGATCTCGAGCTATTGGGGATAGTTGGGAAGGCGATAACAGTTCAGATACGATTAAACAAGGCTCTTTATGGCCAATACCAAGTAATAAATGAAGAACAAGTAGGAGAAAATTGAATGCCAAAGTGGCCTCGAGCCAATAAGAACGAGCGAGTTAGAGAGAAAAGGGAGAGAGAGAGATATTATTAATCTTGTAGAGAAAAATGGTTAGAGCACCATCAGCCCTTTACAAAGTGGCATGGATTCCCCTTATATAGGAGAGGGAATACAATATAGTACAGAGTGCATAAAATGTAAAGATACGGGGATGGGACGGCTAGGCACGGTGCTAGTGTTTGCTGATTCTAGTTGCTCGCCTCGGGAATCGCCCGTCCTCGGAAACTTTACTGGGTCGCGGAAGAACCTCGAAGGAGGGAGCTCGATCGTAATCATGTAGCCTTGAGATGTTGATATGACTCCATGAATGCACCTTAGCGGTGAGAAATAGACCCCTCTGATTTCACCGCATACAAAAGGCATCTCCTGAAAACTGGAAGGTAGTGAACGAGACCCCACTGGTCTCCAAAATACCCACGGTCTGAAGCATCCTCTAACACTTGTCTAAGAAACCCTGAGCATCCTCGCCATCTGCACTACTGAAAGTCGGAGGCTGAAGTCTACCAAACCTCTCCAATCGACGTTGCTCATCGTCAGGCATAACTGATACCACATAATCCTGGGTTGGTGCAACCGGCTGAGTTAGAGGTGCCCCCGGTGTCTGGAGTCCTTGCACAACCTGCTCAGGTGTGCGAGCGGTAGGGGTCTGAGTGCCTCCCCCAGCCTGAGAAGTAGCTGCGGCCGTAGTATTTGAGACCGCCTTAGCCAGGCTAGTGCACACTGATAGAATCTGGGTTAGGGCCTCCTGAAGGCCTGGTATAACAATCGGCACAGCCGGTGCCAGAGCTAGTCCTACTAGAGCATCCGGAACTGGGACCTGATCATGAACTAGGGCGGCTGGTGGATCTGCAGGTGCTACCCTAGCTGATGTGCGGGATACACCCCTGCCCCTGCCACGGCCTCGACCGCGACCTCGGCCTCTAGTGGCCCCAACTGGTGGTATTGGTGGTCATCTGTGCTGACAAGTAGCATGTGTCTTCACCATCTGTGAGAGAATAAAATAATAGAAGTTTAGTACCAGAATCAAAAGATTCGCACGACATGAATTTCAAGAATGTGAAGTTTTTCCTAAAGGTTCTGCAGCCTCCCGAGGATAAGTACAGACGTCTCTGTACCAATCCGCAAGACTCTACTAAACTGGCTCATGACCCATGAGACCTATGTAACTTAGGCTCTAATACCAACTTGTCACGACCCCAAATACCCCGGTCGTGATGGGGCCTATCACAGTACTAGGCCAGCCGAAACAACACGAACAATATAGAAGCTCTTTTGTAGAATTTGTATTTTTCAGACGGATTAAGTCTCAAATCTTTCATTTTTAAAAATATCAAAAGAAATATGCGAAAATAAGTACGTAAATACATCGACACAGCCCAAATAAAGTGTCACTAGTCTTGAGCCACTAAATACAACTCAACATTGTCTGCTCAATACAAAACAAGTCTGAAATATAAAGTACAAGGATAGGAAAGAGGAAAGAAGGGCTGTGAACGCCGTGCAGCTACCTTCCAATCTCCGGATAAGACTCTGAAAGAGCTGAAGGCTCTCACTCTAATGCTCTGGCACTGGATCTGCATAAGGTTCATGGAGTAACATGAGTACGCCAACTCATTAAGTAACTAAAGTAAATAAAGTCTTAGTGCAGTGACGAGCATTTAAGATCATATGCATACTTATCAAGGAATCTCAACAGAAATATCAAGTCAAAATCTACAATTCAATTACCATTTATCTCGTAAACTTCTAGTTTCAATCAAAATCCTTTAAAACATTTATCCAACATTTTTCAATAGATCTCAGTATAAAAGAAGAGTGAAAGCAGAAAAATGTCATAAACAAGCTTCTCGGGCAAGGTATCACTCATAAGTCGGGCAAACCTCTCATTCACTCGTGACTCAGCTCCTGTCAATCAGTACTCACACTCAGCACTCCGGCTCAATAAATATCTCATAGTAATAACCGCTGCGGCGTGCAGCCCATTCCAAAATATATAGTTGACTACGGTCACTGGGGCTGTATAGACTCCGGAGGGGCTCCTACAATCCAAGCATCATATCGTTGCGGCGCGCAGCCCGATCCAATATATATCGCTGCGGCGTGCAGCCCGATTCATATATACATAAATATCATTGCGATGTGCAGCTCAATCCATAACATATAAATAATCCTCACCATTATGTCCTCATCCTCTCTCAGTCATTAACCTCACGGCCATTCGGGCATATAAGTGAAAATCAGGGAAACTCAGCCCAAACAGTTTTCATATATTAAGAAGTAGAGTAATGAAATCGGATTAAACAATAGACAGGTAAAACATGACTGAGGATATGCTTTCAAATTAAAACAGTGTAAGGAAAGTAGTAAAATACCCCTAAGGGTCTAAACAGTTTGGCATAAAGGCCCCAAACATGGCATTCAACCCAAGTTAACAAATTCATTTCTAAAACACATGGATATCATATACAGTATACCAAAATATGCAACAATACAGTCACCATGGGACGGACCAAGTCACAATCCCTACTGGTGCATGCCCACACGCCTGTCACCTAGCATGTGTGTCACCACATTTATCAAATGATACAAAATTCTGGGGTTTCATACCCTTAGGTCTAGATTTACAATCGTTACTTACCTCAAATCGGATGAAATACTACTCCGCAATGCCCTTTCCTCTCGACTCGGCCTCAAATCGCATCGTATCTATCCAAAATCAGAATTATAAAATCAATATATGCTAAGGGGACGAAGCCCATGCGAAAATAATCAAATTACATCAAAAATCTCGAAATTGATCAAACCCGACCCCCGGTCCTATGCCTCGGAATCCAATAAAAATCACATCAATAGAATCTTTATCCTCTCACGAGTCCATGCATAACAAGAACATCAAAATCAGACCTCAAATGGCCCCTCAAATCCCCAATTTACACTCTCCAATTTCAAGCCCTAATTCCCCAATTTTAGGCTTTAATCCCACTAATTTCATGTCTAATTATTTAGAAATCATCATAGAATTGAGTATTGAGTTCAAAAATCTTACCTCCAAGTATTTCCCTTCGAATCCCTCTTCAATCCCTCTCAAAAGGCTTTAAAACCGCTCAACAATAGTGAGAAATGGCCTAACAATCGCGAAGATGGCCCTATATATATTCTGCCCAGGTATTTTTGCTTAATCGCGATCACGGAAAAGCCCTCGCGATTGGGGAGCACAATAATTGACTGCCCTCATTTAACCCTACGCGATCACGTAAACCTCCACGCGATCGCGAAGCATTGCCTTTGCTAACTCACGTGATCGCGGTCTCTCTTCACACCAACTCCTTCTCTTCTACGCGAACGTGACTTTGACCATGCGTTCGCGAACCATATCCTTCCAACCAATCACAATCGTGTTTTGACCTTCGCGATCATACTGAACAAATTTCACCTCTATCCCACAAAGCTTACGCGATCGCGAAGAACAAAAATGTCTACAACAGAATACCAGAAAACTTGCTATCTCCTCAAGTCCAAAAATGCTCCGTTGAGCATCCGAAACACACCTGAGGCTCTCGGGACCTCAACCAAACATGTGAACACATCCCATAACATTATTCAAACTTGTTCCAACCTTTGGAACACTCAAAACAACATCAAAACATCAAATCACCATCGGATTCAAGCCAAAAAAACTTAGAAACTTTCAAATTCCACAAACGATGCCGAAACCTATCAAATCAACTCCGAATGAACTGAAATTTTGTACACATGTCACAAATGACACTACAGACGTACTCCAATTTCCAAAATTCCATTCCGACCCCAATATCAAGATCTCCACTACCAACTGGAAAGCGCCAAAATTTCAATTTTGCCAATTCAAGCCTAAATCTACCATGGACCTCCAAAATACATTTCGATCACGCTCCTAAGTCCCAAATCACCTAACGAAGCTATCCGAACCATAAAACCCAAATTCTGAGATCATTTACTCACAAGTCAACTTCCAATTGACTTTTCTAACTAAATGGCCATCTTGAAAGACTAGTGTCTCATATCACTCCAAACTACTCTGAACCCAAACCAACCAATGCGACACGATGAATTGAAGCTGAACAACACATAAAGAAGCATAAATGGGGGAAACAGAGCGGTAACTCATGAAACGACCGGCCAGATCATTACACGAGAGTTCGAGCAAGTACACTTTATGATTCCAAACTTATTGGTATGTTCGGGTGGGGCCCCGGGGGCCCGAACGTCAATCAGACGAGGCCCGGACCACGTTGAAAGTTGGAGTAAGAGTTGAAGCTCCAACTACTATCATAACCGCACCTTCGGTTGGTCAGCCACAAGTGTGGGCCAAACACCATAGAAGCGGCCAAGGAAGGGCAGCCCAACTACCGCAGAAGAGGGACCGCATGCGCGGGAGTCCGTCGGCAGGTGTAGAAAAGCTAGAGGCAGTGCACTTCATTTAATACAGAACTTAGGAATTTTTGACTCATTTTCACCCCATTGTTAGGCGATTTTTAAAGCTTCTTGAGAGGAATTTTCATCTAGCTTTTTAAGGTAAGTAACTTATACTATATGTGAGTTATGTACTTAGTAAATAGGTAGATTAACATGTATAAAATTTTGAAAATCATTGGTTTAGAGGAAAACCTAGGGTTTTGGTAAAAATGAAATTCTACCACGAAAATGATTATGAAACTTAGTGAAAATCATATGTTACGTTTCTTAGGTCATGGGTAACAACTTCCTTCGAAAAATTCTGGAATCAGGGCACGTGGGTCACGTCACATGTATAATTCGCGAGCGGGGTGAATAGATGCATGTATGGTTCGCGTCGTTCGACCCTCGGTAGTGCACAATTTACTTTTATGTTGGATCAGACCGAACGTCCTCGGTGGTATTTTTATGTGATAATTGAACTGGAACTATTTATAGTTTGTATGATTTGTTGTTTGAAAGTTCACTTATTTTAAATGAATAAAGTGCCTTGACTTTTTAAATATGATGGAAGGAATTTCCAGTTAGTATTCTTGTCTTGAGCTTGTTGTTATCTACATACATTATGATTTAAAATTGGAACTTCATATTATTTATGTTATTGGCCCTAGTAAGTGTCGGAATCGACCCCTCGTCACTACTTCTTCGAGGTTAGATGAGATACTTACTAGGTACATATTTTTATATACTCATGCTACACTTATGTACTTGATTGTAAAGGATTTGAGGCATGTACATCCGGCCATCAGTCCAACATAAAAGTAAAATGTGCACTGCCGAGGGTCGAATGGCGCGAACCATAGATGCATCTATTCACCCCGCTCGCGAATAATACATGCACCGCGGTAAAAGCATAACCCCACTCGTGAATCATAAGTGCGACGCGGTAAACATAATTTTCATCATTTAAAACGCAGCACTTCTTTAATTCCTTTTTATAAAAATGAATAGAAATCACTTAATGCCTATAAATCCTTATATTTCCTTTAACTTACTTCCTTTCATACCATTAGCATATATAAGCAATTAATAGCAGTCATGAAGCATGATGTGATCCTAGAACTACCTGGACATAATAGGAATAGTAGCTACGTACGGACTCTCATCACCTCGTGCATACGTAGCCCCCACAATTAATCATATATTAATTAAGTTCACCTATGGGGACATTTCCCCCTACAAGGTTAGAAAAGAGACTTACTTCCTTTCGGGCCTACTTCCAACTCAAGAATTCGTCCAAACTCTCAAACCGGAGCCGCACAATCCGAAACTATTCAAATAGTTGTAAAAGTCCATCATTATAGGCTTACAAATTCATATTCTAGCTATTAAAGTGATCCAACCCCAAGGGCAATTCCTAAAATTCGATCTCGGGCCCACGTTCCCGGATTCCGGAAATTTTCGAAGGAAGTTGTTACTCATAACCTATGGATCAAAAATATATGATCTTTACTTCATTTCATAACGAATTTCATGGTTAAATTTTGTTTTTATCAAAACTCTAGGTTTTACTCTAATTCCATGATTTTCACTAATCTTTACAAGTTAATCTACCCAAAATCCAAGTATTTAATTCACATAAGGTAGGGATCTCCCAAAATTTGAGTGGAAATGAGCCAAAAATGGCTAACACCCATAATAAATGAAGGTCATTGCCTTTAGTGATATCTGCATCTACGGTCCTAGGCCGCACCTGCGCCCACCACATCTGCAGAAAAGAGTCTGCTTCTGTGAAAATTCCACTGGCAGGCTGGGCCACTTCTGCAAGAAGCAAACTACTTCTGCGGCTCCGCTTTTGCGGAAGGTAAGCCGCTTCTGTGGCTCATGGGCTGGCCACCCTTGGCCGCATCTATGATTGATCGACCGCTTCTGTGATCTCGCACCTGCAACTGGCCAACCGTATGTACGTTATGACAGTAACCTGGAGCTTCAGCTCCTTCAAAAATTCCTATCTCAACTCGAGCCTCGCCCGGTTGATGCTCGGGGCCCCCGGGGCCCCACCCGAACATACCTACAAGTTTGAAATGATAAAACAGACTCGCTTGAATCCTCGGAACACCCAAAACAATGCTAAATCTAAGAACCACCCCCTAAAACCAATTGAATCAAACTTATGAACTTCAAGTTCTTTAATCTACCTCCAATGTGATGAACACACTTATACTACTCGGATTGATACCAAATTTTGCGTGCAAGTCTTAAATGACATTATGGATCAATTCCTGGTCTCAAAATTCCATTCGGACCTTGATAACACAAAAATCCGCTCCAAACCAAATTTAAAGAACTTCAAAATCCTTAAGGAATCAACTTTCACTATTAGGCGTCAAAACGCTCCCGGTTCATCCAAAACCTGATTCGGACATAGGCCCAAGTCCGAAATCATCATACGAACCTGTTGGAATCGTCAAATTTGGATTCTGGGGTTGTTTACTCAAAATATTGACTGAAGTCAAACTTGACCTTTTAAGCCAGCCTTAAGGAACCAAATGTTCCGATTTCAACCCAAGCTCTTTCAAATCCCGAACCAACCATTCCTGCAAGTCATAAATCAGTTAAAGAAAGTACGAAAAGTGTTATTTAAGGGAAGGGGATTCTAGAAAGTAAAACAATCGGTCCGGTCATTACAAGAAGTAGCTAGATGATTAGAGCGGATTGGTATATAGGCTGAACTTTTTACAATATATTAACTATAGAGTACCATTAAGTTTTTATATATTTGTGGGAGAGTTGTAACAATAGATTTGGTAACAATAGAGTACGAGATAACATGTTTGCATAATCTTCTCCTCCTCCTCTTTTTCTGTTTGCTATATATTTGAAGTCAACACTTCAAAACATACTCTAAGTGATTATATTTTTTCACTTAAAGTAAGTGGTTCACATGTAATGCACGTGCCGCAAACTAGTATTATAGATAAAGAGGAAAAAGAGAAAAGACAAAAACAAGGTGAAATAGCGATTTTAGTCCCTCTGCTATTGCTTAATTTCAGTTATAGTTCTTGTATTATTTGGCTAAGTACATTTACCTTCAATTAATTTAAATGTGTGGTTTTGATCCTTGGAGTTAACGAAAATTAAATATTTTATATTATTTAAAATATTTATTAAATTAAAGAAAAAGAAAAATAAAGGATTAGTTATTCTAAAGGCTTAGATTTCAATATATATGTATGTATGTAACGACCCGGCCAGTCGTTTCATGAGTTACCACTCCCTTTCCCTCATTTCTGCTTATTATTGTCTTGTTCAGCTGTATCGGGTTGGTTGGTTCGGGTTTGGAGAGGTTTTGGTAAGGTTTGAGATACTTAGTCTCTTTTGAGGAAGCTTAAGTTCGAAAAGTCAACCGGATGTTGACTTATGTGTTAAAGGGCTCAGATGTGAGTTCTGATGGTTCGGATAGCTTCGCGAGGTGATTTAGGACTTAGGAATGTGATCGGAATGTGTTTTGGAGGTACGAAGTAGATTAAGGCTTGAATTGGCGGAATTGGAATTTTGGTGTGTTTCGGTTGATAGGTGAAATTTTGATATAGGGGTCGGAATGGAATTGCGGGAGTTGTAATAAGTCTGTTGTGTCATTTGGGATGTGTGTGCAAAATTTCAGGTCATTCGGACGTGGTTTGATAGACTTTTTGATCAAAAGCGAAATTTAGATGATTTTTGGAACCTTAGCCTTGAATTCGATACGGTTTTGTTGATTTGATGTTGTTTGATGTATTTTGAAGATTGGTATAAGTTTGGATAGTGGTCTATGACTTGTTTGTGTTTTTGGTTGACATTCCGGGGGCCTCGGGGTGATTTTGGAGGTTGGCAGAAGATTTGAGTTGGGTTTTTGCAGCTGAAGTTTTAAAACTGTTGTCATAACCGCACTGCGGTTGGGAGGCTGCAGGTGCGACCCCCATAGATGCGGAAACAAGTCGCAGAAGAGGAATGGTCTATGGGAAGCTGGAACCGTAGAAGCGGCTAGGTGAGCGCACCTGTGCTATCGCAGGTGCGGATATCTTATCGCAGATGCGACTTTGGGAAATTAAGTGAAAACAGCAAGTGCGGTGGTCAAGACTGCAGAAGCGGGACTGTAGAAGCAGGACCACAGAAGCGGTAGTAGGACCGCAGGTGCGAAAAGCCTGGGTCAGAAGGTATAAAAGACTTCCTTCGCGATTTTTGAGTTATTCTTCACCATTTTCACGCGGGTTTGAGCTTGAGGGAGCTATTGGAAGAGGGATTTCAAGGAGATTTCATAAAGGTAATGTTTTGGACCCTAAACTCGTTTTTATGGTGTTATTTCACTGATTTAACTTGGAATTAATGGGAATTAAAGGTTAAAATTTGGGAATTAGGGCTAAACTCGTTTTTATTGGACCCTAAACTCGTTTTTATTAGAGACCTTCAAGTAAGGGTTCGAGGGGCCATTTGTTGCCGGATTTTGGTACTTTTGAGATGAATGAACTAGTGGAGTGATAAGGATTTCATCGATGTAAGTTTTATCGGATTTCGAGACTTGGGCCCAAGGGTCGAGTTGGGCCAATTTCGGGATTTTTGGTATAATTTGATTATTTTCGCATGGGCTTCGTTCCCTTAGCATATTCTAATGTTATGATTCTGATGTTGGGTAGAATCGACGCGAGTTGAGGTCGAGGCGAGAAGCAAAGGCGTCGCGGAGTAGTATTTCATCTGGTTTGAGGTAAGTAACCATTGTAAATCTGGAACAGAGGGTACAAACCCCGATATTTCGTATTGTTTTGATAAATGAGGTGACGCACATGCTAGGTGATGAGCGTGTGGACGTGCACCGGTAGGGATTGGGACTTGGTTCATCCCGTAGAGACTATTAAGACGCGTATTTGATTTAAAATCTTATGATATTATGTATTTTAGAGATTAATACTATATTATGGGTTGTATGCCATGTTAGGGGCCCTATGCCAACCTGTTGAGACCCTTGGGGGCATTTTTACTTTTTAAACCTAGTTTTTATCACTCTATTTCTTAAAATGTGAAACCTGTTTGGGCTGAGTTTTCCTGATTTCCACTGTTATGTCTGAGTGGATGTGAGGTTAATGACTGATAGAGGTTGAGGATCAAATAGTGAGGATTATAAATATTATGGATCGGGTTGCATGCCGCAGCAATATTATATGTATATATTATGGATCGAGTTGCACGCCGCAGCGATACTTGTATATATTGGGCTACACGCCGCAGCTATACTTATATGGATCGGGTTGCACGCCACATCGATATATATTGGATCAGGCTGTGCGCCATAGCGATATATATATTGGATCGGGTTGCGCGTCGCAGCGATATGATGTTTGGGTTGTAGGAGCCCCTCTGGAGTCTGTACACCCCCAATGATCGTAGTCGACTATAAATTATGGATCGGGCTACACGCCGCAGCGGCTATTATGATTATTACTATTATGAGATATTATTGAGCCTGAGTTCTGAGTGTGAGTACTGAGTGACGAGAGCTGAGTCACGAGTGACTGAGAGGCTTGCCCGTTAGGCTATATTTATGAATGATACCTTACCCGAGGGGCCTATTTATGATATCTTTGTTGATTTCACTCTTCTTTTATAATGAGCCTTTGTTGAAAGCTACTAAGTAAATGATTTCAAAGTATTTCAATTGAAACTAAAGTTTTTATGAAGTAACTGACTTTTAAACTATTGAGTTTGATTTACTTTGTTGTGCACTCTTATATATGATTTTTAACTGCTCGTCACTGCAGTCAAACCTTATTTACTTTAGTTACTTACCGAGTTGGCATACTAACGTTACTCTCTACACTTTGTGTGCAGATCTAGGTGCCCGAGAGGCAGAGTGAGGGTCCCCAGCATTTTTGGAGCTTACCGGAGACTGCAAGGTAGTTGCATGGCATCCACAACCCTGCTTTCCTCCTTCCTATCCTTGTTTTTCCGAATATTTAGACATATTATGCAACACATAGTCAGACTAGTTGTATTTAGAGGCTCTAGACTCGTGACACCCGATTGTTGGGTTGTATTGATTTGATGTTTTACTGTTTTCCGCACATTTCAGTGATTTAAATATTTCTTATGAAAAATTGAGACTTAATTCATGTTAGAAAAATGTTTTTATTAAAAGAGATTTACTGTGGATATTTGATTGGGTTATCTTGCCTAGTATTATGATAGGCGCCATCACGACTGGGTAATTGGGGTCGTGACAAGTTGGTATTATAGCCTAGGTTTCATAGGTCTCCCGAGTCATGAGCCGGTTTAGTAGAGTCTCGCGGATCGGTACGTAGATGTCTGTATTTATCCTAGGGAGGCTGTAGAACCTTTATGAAAATTTCATATTCTTGAAATTCTCATCGTGCGAATCTGTTGATCCGAGTACTAAACTTATATTATTTGATTCTCTCACAGATGGTGAGGACACGTGCTACCGGTCAGGATTATTCAATTCTCTCACCCCAGTTCAGGATTAGGTCCCAGTTGTGGACGCTCCAGCAGCTCAGACACCGACTGTGCCTATTGTGAATCCAGGCCTTCAGGAGGTTCTAGATCAGATTCTATCTGTGTGCACTAGTTTGGCTCAGGTGGTATCAGTTACTCTGGTCGCAGCTACTTCTCAGGCCGGGTGAGGCACTCAGACTCCCGTTACTCGCACACCTGAGTAGGTTGTGCAGGGACTTCAGACACCGGGGGCACCTCTAGCCCAGCCGATTGCACCAGCTCAGGAGTATGTGGTACTAGTTATGCTTGACGACGAGCAGTGTCAATTAGAGAGATTTGGCAGACTTCAGCCTCCGACTTTCAGTAGTGTTAAGGGTTTCTTGGAAAAGTGTCAGAGGATTCTTCGTACAGCAGGTATTCTGGGTACCAACGGTGTAGCATTTACTACCTTTCAGTTTTCTGGAGCTGCCTTTACTTGGTGGGAGGCTTATGAGAGGCATAGGCCTATTAGTGCAGCGCCCCTTACCTGGCAGCAATTTTCTGTTATCTTTTTGGAGAAGTATGTGCCACAGTCTCGCAGAGAGGAGCTGCGTAGGCAGTTCGAGCAGTTGCGTCAGGGTGATATGACTGTAACACAGTATGAGATGCGATTTTCTGAGTTAGCTCGTCATACGGTATGGTTGGTTCCCACAGATCGAGAGAGGATCAGGAGGTTCGTTGATGGGCTCACATATCAGCTTCGGATTCTCATGACTAGGGAGAGGGTGTCAGGTGCTACTTTTGAGAAGGTTGTTGACATCGCCCGCGAGATTGAGTCGGTTCACCGCTAGGAGCGAGAGGAGAGGGAAGCCAAGAGGCCTCGGGGATCTGGTAGCTTTGGTAGTGCTCCTTCGAGGGGTCAGTTTCAGCATAACAGAGGACGTCCATTCAGGTAGGCTCAGTCAGCTCGCCCAGGTTATCATGGGGCATCATCGGGTCATGGTTCTCAAAGTTCTCCTCAGCCCATTCATCACTCAGCACCCTTCCAGCCTAGAGTTCATCCCGTGCTCCACCTTTTCAAAGTTCTTCCATGCTAGGTCCTTCTACTGGTCCTTTTGGTGCCAGAGGTTCCCTTCAGTCCCTGTCTCTAGCACCAGAGAGTTGTTATGAGTGTGGAGACTTTGGGCATATGAGGAGGCAGTGTCCTCGTCTTCTTGAGGGTCCGCCTCAGTAGAGGGGTCATCCCTCGACTTCAGCTCCAGTTACTTCACCACCTGCTCAGGTAGCTAGGGGTGGGGGTCAGTCAGCTAGGGGTCTCCCTAGAGGGGGAGGTCGATTAGGTGGTGGTCAGGCTTGTTTCTATGCCCTCCCAGGTATACCAGATGTTGTTGCTTCAAATGTTGTGATTACAAGTATTGTCTCAGTGTGCCGCAGATATGCCTCTGTGTTATTTGATCCTGGTTCCACCTTTTCTTATATGTCATCATATTTTTCTCGTTATTTGGATACGCCCTGTGGGTCTCTTGTTTCATATATTCGTGTATCTACTCCGGTTGTCGATACTGTTATTGTAGACCATGTGTACCAGTCGTGTGTGGTGACTATTGGGGGTATAGAGACCCGAGTGGATCTTTTGTTGTTATGTATGGTGGATTTCGATGTTATATTGGGCATGGATTGGCTATCTCCATGTCGTGCTATATTGGACTGTCATGCTAAGACTGTGACGTTGGCTATGCTGGGTGCCACAGATTGAGTGGCGAGGTTCTATTGATTTTGTCCCCAGTAGGGTGATTTCATTTCTAAAGGCCCAGCGTATGGTTGGGAAGGGTTGTCTTTCATACTTAACTTTTGTGAGGGATGTCGGTGTAGAGAATCCCAGTATTGACTCTATTCCTGTTGTGAGGGATTTTCCCAATGTATTTCCTGCAGACCTGCCGGGTATACCACCGGATAAGGATATTGATTTTGGTATCAATCTGGTGCCGGGCACTTAGCCCATTTCTATTCTACCGTATCGTATGGCACCAACGGAGCTAAAGGAGTTGAATGAGTAGTTTCAGGAACTCCTTGATAAGGGGTTTATTCGGCCTAGTGTGTTGCCTTGGGGTGCGTTTGTTCTATTTGTGAAGAAGAAGGATGGAACGATGAGGATGTGCATTGATTAGAGGCAGTTGAACAAAGTAACAATCAAGAATAAGTACCATTTGCTTCGTATCAATGATTTGTTTAACCAGCTTCAGGGAGCGAGAGTGTTCTCCAAGATTGATCTCCGTTCAGGTTATCACCAGTTGAAGATCAGGGACTCGGATATTCTTAAGACAACTTTCAGGACCCGATATGGTCATTATGAGTTCTTGGCGATGTCTTTTAGGTTGGCCAATGCCCCAACAACATTCATGCATTTAATGAACAACATGTTTCGGCCTTATATTGACTTGTTTGTCATAGTTTTCATTGATGATATTCTGGTGTACTCGCGTAGTAAGGAGGAGCACGCAGAGCATTTGAGAGTTGTGTTGCAAAGATTGAAGGAAAAGAAGCTTTATGCAAAGTTCTCCAAGCGCGAGTTTTAGCTCAGTTCAGCGGCATTCTTAGGGCACGTGGTATCCAGTGAGGGTATTCAGGTTGATCCAAAGAAGATAGAGGCGGTTCAGAGTTGGCCCAGACCATCTTCAACTACAAAGATTCTTGGTTTGGCAGTTTATTACCACCAGTTTGTTCAGGGATTTTCATCTATGACATCGCCCTTGACCAAGTTGACTCAAAAGGGTGCATTATTCAGGTGGTCGGATGAGTGCGAGGAGAGCTTTCAGAAGCTTAAGACTGCCTTGACCACAGCTTCAGTGTTAGTGTTGTCATCAGCTTCAAGTTCATATGTCGTGTATTATGATGCTTCAAGAGTTGGTGTTGGGTGTGTATTGATGCAGGATGGTAGAGTTATTGCTTATGCTTCTCATCAGTTGAAGCCCCATGAGAAGAACTACCATGTTCATGATTTGGAGTTGGCTGCCATTATTCACGCATTGAAGATTTGGAGGTATTATTTGTATGGTGTGTCTTGTGAGGTGTTTACTGATCATCGTAGCCTCCAGCACTTGTTCAAACAGAAGGATCTCAATTTGAGGCAGCGGAGATGGTTGGAGCTGCTAAAGGACAATGATATCACTATTTTGTACCACCCGGGAAAGGCCAATGTGGTTGCCGATGCCTTGAGTAGGAAGGCAGTGAGCATGGGGAGTTTGGCATACATTCTAGCTGGGGAGAGACTTCTTGCAGTTGATGTTCAGGCCTTGGCCAATCAGTTCGTGAGGTTGGATATTTCGGAGCCCAGTCGGCTATTGGCTTATGTAATTTCTCGTTCTTCCTTATTTGATCGCATCAGAGGGCGCTAGTATGATGATCCTCCTTCGCTTGTCCTGAAGGACAAAGTTCAGCACGATAATGACAAAGATGTGACTATTGGTACTGACGGAGTATTGAGGATGCATGGCCGGACATATGTGCCCAATGTAGATGGGCTTCGGGAGTCGATTCTAGAGGAGGCCCATAGCTCGCGGTATTCCATTCATCCGGGTGACACGAAGATGTATCAGGATATGAGACAACATTATTGGTGGAGGAGAATGAAGAAGGATATTATAGGATTTGTAGCTCGGTGTCTCGATTGTCAGCAGGTGAAATATGAGCATTAGAGACCGGGTGGCTTACTTTAGCAGATGGATATTCCAGAGTGGAAGTAGGAATGGATCACCATGGACTTTGTAGTTGGGCTCCCATGGACTTTGAATAAGTTCGATGCTATTTGGGTGATTGTGGATCAGCTGACCAAGTCCACGCACTTCATTCCTGTGTGTACTACTTATTCTTCAGAGCGGTTGGCAGAGATCTATATCTGGGAGATTGTTTGTTTGCATGGTGTCCTAGTTTCCATCATTTCAGATAGGGGCACTCAGTTTACTTCATAGTTTTAGAGGTTTGTGCAGCGAGAATTGGGTACTCAGGTTGAGTTGAGCACAGCTTTTCACCTTCAGATGGACGGGCAGTCCGAGTGCACTATTCAAATATTGGAGGACATGTTGCGTGCTTGTGTCATTGATTTCGGAGGGTCATGGGATCAGTTTCTACCACTCGTAGAGTTTTCTTATAACAACAGTTACCAGTCGAGTATTCAGATGGCTCCATATGAGGCTTTGTACGGGAGGTGGTGTAGATCTCCAGTTGGTTGGTTTGAGTCGAGCGAGGCTAGGCTATTGGGTACAGACTTGGTATAGGATGCTTTAGACAAGGTGAAGGTGATTCAAGAGAGGCTTCGTACAGCGCAGTCAAGACAAAGGTTTATGCTGACAGGAAGGTTCGGGATGTGTCCTACATGGTTGGTAAGAAGGTTCTGTTGAAGGTTTCACCCATGAAGGGTGTTATGAGATTTGGGAAGAAGGGTAAAGTGAGTCCTCGGTTCATTGGGCCTTTTTAAGGTGCTTCGGAGAATTGGGGAGGTGGCTTATGAGCTTGCTTTGCCCTCCAGCTTGTTGAGTGTGCATCCGGTATTTCATGTTTCTATGCTCCGGAAGTATATTGGTGATCCGTCTCATATTTTAGATTTCAGCACGGTTCAGTAGGATGATGATTTGACCTATGATGTGGAGCTAGTAGCCATTTTGGAGTGTCAGGTTTGAAAGTTGAGGTCAAAGGATATAGCTTCAGTGAAAGTGCAGTGGAGAGGCCGGCCCATGCAGGAGGCTACCTGGGAGACCGAGCAAGAGATGCGGAGTAGATATCCTCACCTATTTGAGGTTTCAGGTATGTTTCTTGACTCGTTCAAGGACGAACATCTGTTTAAGAGGGGGATAATGTAACGATCCGGCCGGTCGTTTCATGAGTTACCGCTCTGTTTCCCCTATTTCTACTTATTATTGTCTTGTTCAGTTGTATTATATGTTATCGGGTTGGTTGGTTCGGGTTCGGAGAGGTTTTGGTAAGGTTTGAGACACTTAGTCTCTTTTGAGGAAGCTTAAGTTGGAAAAGTCAACAAGATGTTGACTTATGTGCTAAAGGGCTCGGATGTGAGTTCCGATGGTTTGGATAGCTTCGGGAGGTGATTTGGGACTTAGAAACGTGATCGGAGTGTATTTTGGAGGTACGAAGTAGATTTAGGCTTGAATTGGCGAAATTGGAATTTTGGTGTGTTCCGGTTGATAGGTGAAATTTTGATATAGGAGTCGGAATGGAATTGTAGGAGTTACAGTACGTCGCATTTGGGATGTGTGTGCAAAATTTCAGGTCATTCGGACGTGGTTTGATAGACTTTTTGATCAAAAGCAGAATTCGAAAGATTTTTGGAACCTTAGGCTTGAATTCGATGTGGTTTGATTGATTCAATGTTGTTTGAGGTGTTTTGAAGATTGGTTTAAGTTTGGATAGTGGTATATGACTTGTTTGTGCTTTTGGTTGAGGTCCTGGGGCCCTCGGGATGATTTCAGATGGTTGGCAGAAGATTTGAGTTGGGTTTTTGCAGCTGAAGTTTTAGGACTGCTGTCATAACCGCATCTGGAGTTGGGAGGCTGCAGGTGCGACCCCCGCAGAAGCGAAAACAAGTCGCAGAAGTGGAATGGGCTATGGGGAGCTAGAACTGTAGAAGCGGCTAGGTGAGCGCACCTGTACTATCGCAGGTGTGGATATCTTATCGCAGATGCGACTTTGGGCATTTAAGTGAAAACCACAGGTGCGGTGGTCAAGACCGCAGAAGCGGTAATGGGACCGCAAGTGCGAAAAGCCTGGGTCAGAATGTATAAAAGACTTCCTTCGCGATTTTTGAGTTATTCTTCACCATTTTCATGCGGGTTTGGGCTTGAGGAAGCTATTTGAAGAGGGATTTCAAGGGGATTTCATAGAGGTAATGTTTTTGGACCCTAAACTCGTTTTTATGGTGTTATTTCACTGATTTAACTTGGAATTAATGGGAATTAAAGGTTAAAATTTGGGAATTAGGGCTAAACTCGTTTTTATTGGACCCTAAACTCGTTTTTATTGGAGACCTTCGAGTAAGGGTTTGAGGGGCCATTTGTTGCCGGATTTTGGTACTTTTGAGATGAATGAGTTAGTGGAGTGATAAGGATTTCATCGATGTAAGTTTTATCGGATTTCGAGACGTGGGTTCGGGGTCGGGTTGTGCCAATTTCGGAATTTTTGGTATAATTTGATTATTTTCATATGTGCTTCGTTCCCTTAGCATATTCTAATGTTATGATTCCAATTTTGGGTAGATTCGACGCAAGTTGAGGCCGAGGTGAGAGGCAAAGGCGTCACAGAGTAGTATTTCGTCTGGTTTGAGGTAAGTAACAATTGTAAATCTAGAACTGAGGGTACAAACCCCAGTATTTCACATTGTTTTGATAAATGAGGTGACACACATGCTAGGTGACGAGCGTGTGGGCATGCACCGGTAGGGATTGGGACTTCGTTCGTCCTGTAGCGACTATTAAGCCGCGTATTTGATTTAAAATCTTATGATATTATGTATTTTAGAGATTAATACTATATTATGGGTTGTATGCCATGTTTGGGGCCCTGTGCCGACCTGTTGATACCCTTGAAGACATTTTTACTGTTTTCCTCACTCTATTTGTTTGAAAACATATCCTCAGTCATGTTTTACTTGTTTACTGTTTAAACATGGTTTTTATCACTCTATTTCTTCAAATGTGAAACCTGTTTGGGCTAAGTTTCCCTGATTTCCACTGTTATGCTCGAGTGGCTGTGAGGTTAATGACTGAGAGAGGTTGAGGACCAAATAGTAAGGATTATAAATATTATGGATCGGGCTGCACGCCGTAGCAATATTATATGTATATATTATGGATCGGGCTGCACGCCGCAACGATACTTATATGGATTGGGCTGCATGCCGCAGCGATACTTATATGGATCGAGCTGCACGCCGCAATAATAATATATATATATATATATATATATATATATATATATATATATATATATATATATATATATATATATATATATATTGGATCGGGCTGCGCGCCGCATCGATATGACTCTTGGGCTGTAGGATCCCCTCCAGAGTCTGTACACCTCCAGTGAGCGTAGTCAACTATAAAATATGGATCCGGCTGCACGCCGCAGCGGCTATTACAATTATACTATTATGAGATATTATTGAGTCTGAGTGTTGAGTGTGAGTACTGAGCGACGAGAGCCGAGTCACAAGTGACTGAGAGGCTTGTCCGAGAGGCTATATTTATGAGTGATACCTTGCCCAAGGGGGCCATTTATGATATCTTTGCTGATTTCACTCTTCTTTTATAATGAGCCTCTGTTGAAAGCTACTAAGTAAATGATTTCAAAGTATTTCAATTGAAACTGAAGTTTTTACGAAGTAACTGACTTTTAAACTATTGAGTTTGATTTGATACTCTGTTGTTCACTCTTATATATGATTTTTAACTGCTCGTCACTGCACTCAGAGCTGACTTACTTTAGTTACTTACTGAGTTGGCATACTCACGTTACTCCCTGCACCTTGTGTGCAGATCCAGGTGTCGCGGCAGAGTGAGGGTCCCCAGCATTTTTGGAGCTTATCGGAGACTGAAAGGTAGCTGCATGGCGTCCGCATATTTAGACTTATTATGTAATAGACAGTCAGACTAGTTGTATTTAGAGGCTCTAGACTCGTGACACCAGATTGTTGGGTTGTGTTGGTTTGATGTTTTACTATTTTCCGCACATTTTGGTGATTTAAAAATTTCTTATGCAAAATTGAGACTTAATTCATGTTAGAAAAATGTTTTTATTAAAAGAGATTTACTGTGGATATTTGATTGAGTTGGCTTGCCTAGTATTATGATAGTCACCATCACGACCGTGTAATTGGGGACAACAACAACAACAACAACGACCCAGTGAAATCCCACTAGTGGGGTCTGGGGAGGGTAGTGTGTACGTAGACCTTACCCCTACCCCGAAAGAATAGAGAGGCTGTTACCAAAAGACCCTCGGCTCAAGAAGAAAGGTGATGTGGCATGTCTCAAATGCTAGAAATTATATTTATCTTTTTCCTCCTTTTTTTGAGAGTTTCTCCTATTTTAATAGTAGTTAAAACCAAAGTCACACCCATTCATTGAAACACTTAATTACACCTGTTCCGTTAAGAAATCAGCCCCTACTAATAATTACAAAATTCAAGTATCAGTTACAGTTACATGATAAGAGAAATTTCCATATTAATCGCAGTTTCATAATGATAAAGGCACCGTTTCAAATTTTATATCCAAATTTTTTGACTTTTCAACTTCCAGCATTTAAAGGTAAAATCATCCTTTTACTATTTAATTTCTTCTTCCATTGCTGAAGAATGGAAATAGGCTTCAAATCTTCTCACACTCTTTCTATCTTTTCTCTATTCTCTCTAATATTTTTTAGATTGTGAGGCTTCTTTGCTTTTTCACCAAAGAATAAAGTTAATTATAATCAGTTTACTGGATTTGTTAAGTTTTGTAGGTGATGGTTAATTCAGATTTTTTTTAGAGTGAATTGTGGTGCATTTGAAATGATAATATATATATATATATTATATATATATATATATATATCCTTCTAAAGTTGGATGACATCTTTATCCTTCAATCAAGCACAATTTCAGTAACAATTTTTGTGTAAAGATGTAAATATACATTCTAATAAATATTAAGAAAATAAAAAGTTAAGAAACAAAAAAGAGAGACGAATACGAGACGGATGCTCAGTTTAGCAAGGCTTTTGAGTTTCTGTGGAATGAATCTAGGTAAGCTATTTTATTTGAGTAATGAATAATGACGACCAAACTTTACTACATCCAAAACTGCAACCTTTCGGTTTGCAATAAGTAGAGCAATTATTATTCAACCAACCGACAGTTATGTTAACGAGTTATCTCATCAGTCCAAGAAAAATCAATAGATACACAATTAATTTATTTATATTATTGAATTTAGTTCTGACCACTTATCAGCTTATATAAGCGGACTTTAGAATCAACTAGAGAATTTGTCCGTACTTTACACAATTATAATAAATATCATACAATATAAAATAAATATGTGATTCTTAGTTGAGTTATATGTTAAATACATGAATGTATTTTATGCATTTGATTTGTTCTTTTCACTAAATAATAAAACATTTAATAAAAATGAAGTGAAAAGTAAAGAAACTAAAAATAAAAAAGAAAATCTCTCTATTTTTTGTATTGATCTTCTTTTTCTTTCCTTTCCAATTCCCTAATCTCTCAACTATTTTTTTTTTTCTCTTTTTCTCTCTTTTCTTATCTTATACTGCCTCTACAAACAATTTTTCTTTTCTTTCCTTCTATTTCTTTTCCCCACAGTTGCTTTTTCAATTTGCCTCGTTAGATTTAACATTTAATATATTATTCAAAAACCTTTAAAAGGGGGGAAAATCTTAATTTTTTTACCACATCCAATTTAATTCTTGGGAGTTACTATATATACAAAAACTTAAAATAAAAGAATCGAAAATAATTAAAATTGTTACACTTCTAATTAGGCAAGAGAAAAATGCGAAAAAAGTGATGAAAAATAATTGGTCATTTTAGTTCTAGAGAAGTGTCACGTTATATCTCTATAAGTTAGATACAAATCGTATTCTTCACGCAATGACCTATAATCTATTAGTAAAATCCAGCAAAATATAAGAACTTCTATACCATATATTTTCTATTCTCCAAAACAAAACAAAAAACAAATAAGAAAAATGCTTGTTACACCAGAGTCACCATTGTGACACTATGATCCATATACAACACACACAAAAATAAAACAACAAAAGTGACTTGAAAATAGAAGTTGCATACAAATCACAAAAGAAATGAAAATTCATAGAAAAGCTTGCCAAAATTAATCATGTATCATTAAAATAAAAGCTTCCCAAATTTCTTCACCAGCTCTTCGAACTTGATAGAAAGATATTTTTAGTATCATCATCATCTTGACCGTGGTTTACTCCATATACATAAACATTGTCTGATATGTATAAGTGTAGATGCACAAGCATTTGCTGAAATATTTGGTTTTACCCTAATTTTAATATGTAATACGGAATACTGTTAAAACGAAAAAGAACTTGAAAACTCACCAGTTATATAGTTCAAATAAAACCAGAGACCACAATATATAGTTGGATTGGAAATTGGGTAGTCAAGCAGAGAATTGAAAAGATCAAAATATAGATAACAGATTAAATACAATTTAATACTAATAATTGTATAATTACTTCTAATAATGATTGGAAAAATGAAATGAAGAGCTTTCATTGGATTTGTGAAGAAAAATAAGAAGAGTGGGCAGAAACCGTTGCTCATTTGGATGCTAATACTCACTCATTAGCTTTATTTTACACATTTTCTTCTTTAAGTCATAAAAGCTGCTTATTTTGTCCAATTAAATTGAATCCCTTCCTCTCCCTTATTTAATATTCATAATTAATGTATATAATGAAAGTTGTAATTCAATTCCAAAATTTCCTCCTCTTCCGTTATTTAAACTCGTAACAGTAATTATGTAGGAAAAGCATTTTAATAATGAAAATTGTAGTAAAATTAGGATGAAAGTCTAAAAAAACAAGAAAAAAGATAAATAAGAATGTTGACTTTAGAGGACTGCCACATCATCTTGCCAATTCCCCTTTAGGTTTATATATAGATTAAAATATTCTACTTCCGGTATTTCAACTCAAGTAAGTTCATCCTTTTTTTTTTTTTGTTACTTTCCAAGCGTCTTTATATTTTTCCAACGTTTTATTTTGTGCAGAATTCTAGACATATTTCGTAGATTATAGATACAATTGCTTTAAAATGATATTTCTTCGACATTCCACGAATTGTTGACAAAATTCAAAATTTCAAGTTTTTTGTTTGTTGTATGCATATATTAGCCGTCTAATGACAAAGTTAAATTGAAAAGAGATTGGTTAGCTTTGTTCCTAGTTCTACTTCTACTTAAGTTCCTAATATAATTGCCCAAATCTATCTTTTCTAGCTATGATTTTGTTTTCCCCACATAACTCTTAGTATATTGATATAAATGCATGAAGATAATTTCTCAACTATAAGAAATAAAATTAAGTACTTCACATATATTAGTGGATTCTTTTGCAGTGCCAAATATTTCTTAAAACTATTTTGAATTACCTAACAATTCATAGTTAGATAATATATTCTTAAAGGGTTTCGTTGGATATCAAGATAAATATAGAAGAAGATGTATGATCTCTCAAATTGAAAATAATTTGATGTTATACCTTTATTTTTCTTATGGAGAAAAAAGATCTTTTTATTTTTATGTTTTATTTACATTTACGTAAGTTTTATTTAACAACTCAAGCATATCTTTTTAATAATAGTTATGTGATTTTTTTAAAAAATTATAATGCTTGATAAGGCACACGCAACGCGCATGGAGAGTGACTAGTATATATATACACACATACTTTCAAGGATTCTATTTATCTTTTTTCTCCTTTCGTGCCTTTTCCCTTATTTTTTTTTCTGCCCACCCTTAGAAAACACGTCCATTGCAATTAATATTTAAAAGGCACGTTCAATACAATTTATTTTTCTCTTTCCCATTCTTATTTAATACCCATTCAACTATAATTGGTCACTACACGTTACTCTTTCTATTCCTATTACCCAATATAAGTTACAATTGTATGAGCATAATGCAGGTTGAGCAGAATTCCACAAAATTTTCAAATCCTTTCAATGCTCTAGCCAACGTGAATGACTATCATGAGAAGATTGATAACACAACAACCTTAATTGATGGTTCTTTTAACCAGCAAATAATACCAATTTTAAGCAGTAAAAAGGGAGGCCGAACCAGCAATAATTTGACTAAGTTTTCCGGAGATCGACAAAATGCTATAAATAGCAACGTGGCAGAAGTGTCAAAGGGCGAGCTACTACCCAGGTCCAGCACTCCCACAATTCTTGTTTCCAGTCCACAAGTGCAGAAAATTATCAAAGAATCACAGATTGAAATGATGATGTATGCCAATCCTATATTCAAGCAACTGTTGGTAACCTTGAATACATCGGCGTATGACATTCCATCTCAATCAGTGGAGTCGTTTGGGGATGTTGAAGGTGAATCTGGGCAGCTCATGTTGTCAACGGGGAATAATAACGAGGTGATACAGTCAAATCTGAGGTTGATGGCTATCAAATCCAAGTTTTGGCAAGAGCAGCGTGAGGATGACAATGAAGAGGATTGGGGCGATGGTTTCGCTGGTTATTCATCAGAAGAAGCTGATAAGGAGGTTGATCATGATAGTGCAGGGGAAGATAGTGATTCAATGGCTATGAAAAAACATGGTCAAGTACGAGCAGCAAGTGCCAAGAGTAATCTGAACCTCAATGCTCCTGCTTTTGTTCCCAGAAGTTACTCAAATTCTGGTATGCAAAATGCAGCTATAGGGGCACCTACAGTTACTGTGCAGCAGCAGCAAATTGATCCCAACTCCTCAAATACTATTTCTACAGGTGATCGAACTACAACAGTGCAACCAAAAAATGGGCAGCTCCAAGGTGTGATAACCAGTACACACGCAACAACACCTACAACAAAGGTTAGTCCAGCAGTTAGTCCTAAAGGTGATCGAGAAGTCACAGCAGTGCAATCTGGACAGAATCAAATTGTTACAACTGTCCCAGTTATTTCAGAGGAGGAGAGAAAGTTTTTGGATGCAATGGTGAGTTCTACATCGTTAAATCCTGTAAATCCAAATGCCTATAGCACTGGTCCTGTGAGTAAGAGAAGGATTAAGCTAAAAAAAAAGAACAACATCAAAGCAAGGCAATGGTGACAAATACAAAGGGACAATCTGCATTGGTGATACTAGACATCATCGAAAATGCTCCACAATCTGTGAATGTGGGGAGAGAAATTTTTTGAAGAAGGAGAGGAAGATGCAATGATACAACAATGCAGAGCAGAGACCGCAAGAAAAGGAGATTTATCACCTATGAATAGCGGCAAAGGTAAGAAAACTCATACAAGGAAAAATAGTTGGGACGACAAGGTTAGTATTTTTTTAAATGTTAGGCAACCTCCAATGAGAGTTGCCAAACAAAAGCAGGCTGCCCCAACTACATCAACGAGGTCCAACCGTTCAAAAAAGAAATGCTGATTTTTGAATACATTTTGAACACGGTTGAGGAAAATAACAAAGAATTACAAATTGAAAATTTTACAAGTTTGGAAAAGAAGGGACAAGAATTTAATTCCTACTACATTCTATTTTATCATTTTATAAGTATACTCATTTGTAATATCATCACAGAGTATGTTATAAACTATGTGATGATCATAGAATATTTGGTCCATTTAAGTTCTTATTTTTTTACATGTTTGTTAGTAGGTGAGGCCTTTTCTTTGCCTCAATAGGATTAGTAAGGTAAGGTTTAGCCCGGTTTGTGTTGCCTTGGTCCTATGCCTTTGGAAAAATATCCACACGGCAATGAGATTAAATGCCCTCGTGAGACTTTGCCGACAGCTACACCATGAATCCTCTACATGAGGCTGCCATCATAAGGCAAGGTGAGACGCAGAGGAGTGATTATATAGCCAAGGCATATGGGTAACAATACCGGTGCTATTGTCCCCCTTATTTGTACTTTTCCTAATAGTTGTATTTTTTTTCTGTTATTAATAAAAAACTAGTCTTAGGCGCTTGCATAGTGGATTGCCAAAAAAATAAAAAATAGCCCTTTGTATAGGTTGGGTGCTTGTTTAAGGCCATAAAGTGCTCGCTTGAGGCGGCAAACAGAGATAGAATGATTTTTGAAGATGAATTATCGGCACCTTGAACTGTACTATCGAAACTATGTACAATATTTTACTTCTTTTTTCATTGGGTAGTGTTTACCTTAAAAATGATAACTACAATTATATTTGATTTTGCGGTTCTAAAAATACGTTATTTTATTTTAATACCAGTTATTAGGTAGTAGATACGAAGTGTAAATAAAGAAAATAAGAAATGCAAACCAATAGACCAACAAGGCTGGGCCTCGAGCTGGCTGGAGCAGGGCCTCGAGCTGGCTGGAGCAGGGCCTCGAGGTCTAGATGGGCTAATAGCAATGAGCAATTGATGAAGGACCAATGATAATGAGGGTCTCAAAGATGGCCTTTTACGGTTAATGATGAGCAATAAATGAAGAACAATAGTGAACAATGAATGAATTAGCAATAAATATGTAGAACAGTTGTTTAAGCAAAGAGTAGAGAATGTTGTATTGTATTCAGTGGTGTCGTGTAATAATCCGAGTGCCCTTACAAAATGACAAGGGTCCCTTTTATATAGGAGGGAGAAACCTTACATAGTACATGTCTAATCATAATGGGAAAATGTTATTGGTACAGCTGTATAACGGTTCAATGTGGATTTGTGCTATTCTTTGCATACTTTGTCAGCCCTCATCACGTACTCTTGGGGGTCTTCCGCCTTTTCATAACAGTCGTCAATTTCCATGCTGCCTCGAGGTGCGTCATAGCAAGTCTTCGATATGCCCTGCCGAGGCGAGTGCCTTGAGAAAGAGCCTTGGGTTGTGCTTCGATCCTACAGAGGTCGGGCTTCGAAAATGCCATGGAAACCTTAAAATCAGTCTTCCCTAATTTTAACCGTATACAGATAGTCCCCGCATTTCTTGGAATGAAATAACAAGGAACGATTTGAATTCTTCGGCTATTCAATGCATCCATCATTATGTCAGTTGCACCCCGTGATCAGTTGATGTGACAAAAAAGGGACGTTCAAAGGTCTCGTTCGCACGGTTCTCGAAAAGCCTCGAACTGATCACGACGGTTGGCCGTCCTTTGAGTTTCCCCAGTGCACACTACTGGCCTCTATAAATACCTCAATCCTTTACTCCTTATTCTCCATCGTATATCCGAACATTCAACAACTTTACTTACTTCTTTCCTGCGCTTGTTTCTCACCCAGTTTTTCTCTTTTCCTCTGAAATCTTTCAGTAGAAATGGCGAAGACCTCTAGAACCGTCCCTCATGGTGATAAAGCTTCTTCGTCTTCACACTCATCTAAGGGCAAACCCATAACTCCTCCTAGTTTTGAAGAAAGCATGCCCAGACTCTGTGAGACATCCTCTAATTTTTCAATTGACAAGCCTTCATCGAAACCAGGGGTGTGCGAACCCATGTCCCGATACATTAGTCTGATCACCAACATCGGGAGGTGAAAACTGGCTACCGCTGGGGAGAGGCGATGCAAGTGGAGGTGCCTTCTTAGGAGGAAGATATAATGACACAGAAACCTGGTTTCCTTAGTGTATATACATATCCTTTTACCTTGGGTCTGGTAGAACCATCTTCATTGTTGATAGACCCCATAATCCTTGATTTCTATGGATAATACCGGGTAACACTCGGTCAAATTCATCCATCGTTCTGGCACATCGTCTACATGATTAAACATTTTGCTAACATGGCCGAGGGGGTACCTTTTACCCTTGACCATTTGATTAGGATGTACAGCCCCCGACATTATTGAGGGGGCCTGATTAATCTTCAGTGTCGAGCTTCGAAGGCTTTCTTTGCCTGTACTGGCAAAGGCAAGGACAAGGGTTGGATGAGACGCTTTGTCCAAGTAAGGACCTCGGATTTAATTTCCACTGAGAGGATGTAATTCCCCGAGGAATGGAACATGAATCGTAAGTGAATATGTTGATTAACTATTTTTTCATTTTTTCTGACCATTTTCCTTCCTAAACTAAGTTCTTTTGTTGGTGCAGCCGTTGAGTGGTACCCCAGCGCGGTTAAGGATCTTACGGGCTAGGTTCCCCAACTCAATTCGATCTACCCATATGATAAGCGCGTATGGAGCGATTTGGTCAAGGCCTTATGGGAAGCTAAAAACCACGGTGAGGTTTTTCTCCTTCCGTACTTGAGCTCACTATAGGAAGTACCCCTTACCCGTATTCTCAACTTTCGTAACTGCCTTTTGCATTTGCACAGGCCTGGGAGATGATACTTTGATGAGGGAAGATTCCTCTGGGAGGCGGATACTTCAAGTATTGTCAAGGAGAAGAAGAGAAAAAGAAAATTGCCCGACTAAATCCTCGAAACTGAAAGAAGAAAAAGTTCAAAAGCACGAGGTCGATCTAGTGGCCCTAATTTCGAGAGCAGCAAAGGACCCCTGAGCTGGGGGCAGAGAGAAAGATGACTCCCCGCTAGCACCCAAGGAAGGAGGAAGCATGAGCGCTTCGGATCTTACTGAGCCGATGGTTGTTGAGCCGACATCAAATAAACCAGAAGTTGCAGATATTATCCCATTTCGAGCCTTTGAGGCTCTCGAGGATGGATTAGATGATGTTCCTAAGCCGTTTGAAGGCCAAAAAATTCCCCAACCCGAGGTGCATTTGGTAGATGAGTTAGGGGACCCCAACTCCGAGGCTCCCCAAAGGCAAGAGAAGGCCCTGATCGATCCAGCCGAGGTTATTAATGTGAGTGATTCGCCGCCGGGTTCGGCATCCTTTCCGAAGGAGATACAGGATGACTGTAATAGAGAGACTTCCAATGCTGGGGCGTCCCTTGGGGAAGATGTCGTACTTGAAGGATTCTTCAGTGGGGTCGAAGAAAACCCCGAGCTTAATACCTCGCTTATTTTCGTGGGATTCTAGAGGCTACTCAAACAAGCAATCCTTTGCCGACTCTGCTTTGAGCTTTGATTCTCATCTCCTTGATTTTGTTTTTTCATGCTTTCAGGCTATGGTGATCTACAATCGGGCCTTAGCTAAGTCCCAAGCTGAGTTGGCCCGCTATGAGGAAGAGTGTGGGAGGCTCTCATCGGAGGCCGGCGAGCTCAGAGCTCTTTTTACGAGAAAGGAGGAAGAACTCAATGACTTTCGGGCTTGTTTTGAGATAGTGTCTCAAGAGCGGACCGATCTTGCTGAGCAGGTAATACAGTCTTCGCATGTTTTCATTTCCATGCTTGCTTGACCTCAGTATTTAACAACTTAGGGTTGATATTTACAGCATAAGAAGAAATAGGTCCTGATGAGGGAGGGGCTCAGAGCCAGGGATATTGAAATTCTTGGACTTAAGCAGCGTGTGGACGAGATGGCCTCCGAGAGAGATACCCTCCACGGGAAGTTGACTTCGGTTGAGCATTGCGTTCAGGAGGCGATAGTGGATAGTGGTAAGTATAAGGATCTCCATGCTGAATCGGTTACCGCGCTATCCGCAACCAACTCCGAGGTCGATGCGCTCATGTCCTCATCCTGAAAAGGTGCCGCTGCTACAAATGCCCGGGCCAGGAAGGTCTCTGAGGATGCTGAGTTTGCACTGGCCCGAACCCTGGAGTGTGCCCAGATAGGATCTCGGAGGCAGGCCCTCGAGGATGTATATGCAAGGGGAATTGATTTGTCTGCTGAGATCGAGAAGGCAAAGGCTTTAGAGGAAGAGTCGGTGGCCTCGCTAGTGGCTCAGAGAGCGATGGAGATGAATGAGAAGTCCCCAAGGGGGAAGAGGCCGTTGATGGCCAGGGTGTTGAGGGTCAAACTGTCGAGGGCGCAGCTCTCGAGGGAACTCCATCCGGCCAAGTGACTCTGGCTAGGATTTAGGCTTTCTTTTTGTTTCTGTGTAAGGGCCCCTCATAGGTTTTGTAAACATCTTTCACCAATATAAGAATTTCTTTATTTCGCCTTCGATTTGCGTAGAATTCAAGTGTATGATTCTCATGATTAGTCCGAATAGTGGACCCGGAACATCACAAACCCTTAGGTTAGTAATTATTTGATACGATGCTTCTTAAAGTCCTTTGTTACCTTCCTGACTAAGCTTGGATTGATTTAATGCGAGCTTAGGTTGTTGGGACTTCTGAGTCCGAAGTGGGTGAGAGCTAGGTTTTGTTGATGGTCTTCGATTGGGAGTTTTCCCGAACTAACCTTTGGACTTAACTACCTGGGGGTGTTTGCTTGATTATCCGCAAATAAGGATAGCCCTTAGGATTTTACAAATAGTCCCCGAGTGAGGTTTTGCTCGAAATTGGGTAGCCCTTGAGTGAAGATTTGTTTGAATTTGAAATAAAGATAGCCCTAAGGCTTTATACATAGTCCCCGAGTGAGAATTTTCTTGAAATTAGGTAGCCCTTGGGCTTGATAGTCGAGTGAGAGTTTTCTCGAATTCGAAATGAAGATAGCCCCAAGGCTTTTTTGGCTGTCCCTTTTGCTCTTACGCATCGACCCTTAGGCTCTTTAGGCTGGCCCTTAGGCTCTTTTAGGCTGGCCCTTAGGCTCTTATCTTTGGCCCTTAGGGTTTTTTAGGCTGGCCCATAGGTTCTTATGCTTTGGCTCTTAGGCTCTTTTAGGCTGGCCCTTAGGCTCTTACGCTTTGGCCCTTATGCTTTTTAGGCTGACCCTTAGGCTCTTATGCTTTGGCCCTTAGGCACATTTTAGATCGGGTCGATGCGACCTCTGATATGGCTATAGTTTTCCTTTATTTTGGCTAAAGACTTTTGAAGTTTTGATTATGCCTTGGCATGTTTTATGTTCGTCTGACTCTTTGACGGCTCAAACGAGAACCTCGATTATGAATCGATATGTGACAATAGCTGAGTACCTCGAGAGGCTCGCTCGAAGGTTGAGTTTTCGAAACATTTTCATTGAAGGCTGATTGTTTTCGAAGCCCTTTTATTGTTCGAGGCTGATATTATCGAAGCTCCTTTGCTTATGCCAAGGGTAGCCAGATTAACCGGTTCTTTTCAAAGTATTTGGAGGCCTTTAATTTTTATGGCAACGATCGGACGTCTCTAACCCGCATTTGTTTGGCCGGAGCCTTTTGATATGACCATAGTCGATAGTCCCCGAGTGAGATTATCTCAGCATCTATATCAAGGGTATGCCTTTTTAGGGGTCTTACGAGTTCGATACATAGCCTTGATCTTAATGTCGGGGTTATGCCCTTTTAAGGTCATATAAGTTTTGGCATGCCTTGTTAAGGTCATACAGATTTGGGGTTGCCTCACCAAGGGCTTACGAGCTCGAAGTTGCTTGATCGAGGTCTTACGAATTAGAGTTTTCGATGGCTCAATGAGCTGACTATCGGCGACAGTCCCCGAGTGTTCGAGAGTTCGCTTTTGGCCCTCAAGCTGTCTTATGAGAAAGTGGTGGAGTTCTTTGAGGCACAATGTGTTTTGATGAGCCAAGAGCCTTCCTTAGTTATTTGGTGTATGTGTACAGGTTTTTTGCCTTCGAAGGCCTAATTATTCTACATGGACACGGTTCATTCGACCATTTGGCCCAATGCATCATTCTCCTATCGGGGTCTCCTAGGCATAGTTTGAGTTCTTTGAAGAGGTGACCGCCATCCGGGGTGATGCCCCCTAGTATTTGAGGTTGATCGAAGAGAATCCTTGAATACTTGATGAGTTCTCCTTGGGCAGCATATGGATGTTGCCTCGTCAAAAACCAAAACAGTAAAACCCGTTTGGGATAACATCTGATCTAAGGGAAAAAGAGCGCACTGCATGCTTGAAAACTCCAGCCTTTCGAGTCGAAGGGTGCTTCGGCGTCTTTCGGCAAACACTTGTAAGAAATCGGTGTGAGTCATAAGGCGAAAAAGAGAGAAGGTTATAACTTTAGCAATAATAGCGTTTGAGCATCGATCTGTTCCAATTGCTCGAAAGTTGTTTGCCTTCCATGGTGCTAAGTTTGTAGGACCCCTTGCCTACTATTCCGAGGACGCGGTACGATCCTTCCCAGCTCGGGCCTAGCTTCCCTTCATTTGGATTTCGAGTGTTGAGGGTGACTTTCCTTAGGACTAAGTCATCGATTCCGAAGTGTCAGTGGTTTGTTCTTTTGTTATAATATCTCTTGATCCTCTGTTTTTGGGCGGCCATTAGGACTAGTGCAGCCTCTCACTTTTCATCTAGTAACTCGAGGGCTATAGTCATGGCCTCTTTGTTCGAGTCCTTAGAGGCATGCCAAAATCTGGCGCTTGGCTCTCCGACCTCGACCAGTATCAGAACCTCGGACCCATATACCAAAGAGAACAGTGTCTCTCAAAGGCTTGACTTTGAATTTGTTTGGTATGCCCATAGTATTTCGGGAATACCTCTCTCCATTTCCCCTTCGCATTTTCTAACCTCTTTTTCAAGTTTTGGATGATGGTCTTGTTTGTGGACTCGGTCTGTCCATTCGCGCATGGGTGATAGGGCGTTGATAGGATCCTCTTGATCTTATGGTATTTAAGGAATTTCATCACTTTTCTGCCTATGAACTGCTTCCCAATATAACATGCAATCTCGGAAGGGATCCCAAATCGGCATATGATATGATCCCAGATGAAGTCGATGACTTCTTTTTCTCTTATCTTCTTGAAGGCCTGTGCTTCCACCCATTTCGAAAATAAACAGTCATAAATAGAATAAATCTGGCTTCACCTGGTGCCGTTGGTAAGGGGCCGACTATATCTATCCCTCTCATGGTGATAAGACTGAATGTAGTTGTTCACCAGGTTGGTGAATCATCGGTGCAAACCTTTGGCATTTGTTACATCTTCGAACGAATTCCTTGGTGTCCTTCTCCATGTTGTCCCAATAGTAGCCTGCCCTGATCACCTTTCTAACTAAAGAATCGGCGCCGAAATTATTTCCACAAGTGCCCTCATGGATTTCTCGAAGCACATAATCGGTATCTCCCGCCCCAAGCATATTGCTAGAGGTTCGTCAAAGGTCCTTCTATATAGTGTTCCATTCTTGAGTGAAAATCGAGCTGCTTTGGCTCGGAGGGCCCTCAACTCTTTTGGATCCATGGGAAACTTCCCGCTTTTCAAATAGTCGATATATTTATTCCTCCAATCCTATGTCAGACTTGTCGAGTTGATCTCAGCAAGTCCTTCTTCGATCACTGATTTGGACAACTGTACAACAGCCCATGGGAGTATGTCATCTTCTTCGACGAATGACTCTAGGTTTGTGAGTGCATCGGCCTCACTGTTCTGATCTCGGGGAATGTGGACCAGAGTCCATTCTTTTAAATGATGCAATATGACTTGAAGTTTGTCTAAGTATCTTTGCATCCTTCCTTCTCAAGCCTCGAAGCTCCCATTCACTTGGTTAACCACTAGGAGGGAGTCGCATTTTACCTCGATGACTTCTGCTCCTGGGCTCTTGGACAGCTCGAGACCTGCAATCATAAACTCATACCCGACCTCATTGTTAGTGAATCTCGGAGTTTTTGTATATTGTCTAATCATGCTGCCCATAGGTGGTTTCAGAACGATGCCGAGCCCGGACCTTTTTATGTTCGAAGCATTGTCGGTGAATAGGGTCCATACCCCCGATGATGTGCCTGTTTCTAGAAAAAGTTCTTTTTCTACCTCGGGCACGAGGGCAAGCATAAAATCAGCTGCAAAGTGTGCCAAAATTTGGGACTTGATAGCCATCCGAGGTTGATACTCGATATCATATCCTCCAAGCTTGATGGCCAATCTGCCCGATAGTTCAGGCTTGTGCAAGATGTTTCGAAGAGGGTATGTTGTTAAAACACATATATGATGGCATTGAAAATAAGGTTTTAATTTCCGAGATGCACTTATTAATGCAAGGGCTAATTTTTCTAAGTGGGGATACCTAGTTTCAGCATCTCCTAGAGTTCGACTTACGTAATAAACAGGGAATTGCGTACCTGTCACGACCCCAGTTCACCCTCCATGAACTATCGTGATTGCACCTAGTCTCTACGACTAGGTAAGCCTAAAATTTGCAGAAAAAGGAAGCAATAGATAAAAACTAACAGAAACTGCGAATAAACATAATGAAAACGTTTAAGATGCCGCTCGGCATATAAAAATACACACTCTCAACTAAAAGATCTCCCAAAACCCAAAATCTCATGAAATCACAAGCTATGGATACTACATAGTGCTCTAACTCGAGAGTGTCTAAGTCAAAGTAAATAGAGAAGGGCTGTAACTACAGGAGAGAATTGAGAGGGACTCCTCGGTCTGCGGACGCGACAGATATACCTCGAAGTCTCTAAAGAATCACCTCGCCTCAAGGATGGTAAGGCTGAGCCGAAGAACCTAGATCTGCACATAAAAAACATGCACAGGAAGGGCATGGGTACACCATAGCGGTACTCTGTAATTGCCAAGCCTAACCTCAGTCGGGTAGTGATGAGGAAAGTCAGGGTCCTACTGATTATAGATGAAAAACAAGGTAAATAGTATAGAATACGACAATATAATTAAAGTACTAATAGTCTATAACGAATAAAAACACAGAAACAATCTAACTCAGTACACAGAAATAACAATGGGGGATCTCCTGGGATACTGTCCCGTAGTCCCAAACGTAAATGTGCAAGGGAAACTCTCGGAATACCAAATCCGTAGTCCCAAGTAAATATCCAGCACGGGGAATCTACCGGGTGCTGTCTCATAGTCCCAATCATAAATGTGCAGGGGGATCTACCGGAATACGATCCGTAGTCCCAAAGTAAATAAGCAGGGAGATATGCCTGGATATCATCTCTTAGTCCCAAAGTAAATACACAGCAGTAACATGAAGAATATTCAATTCAATCCAATTTTCTACCAAGGTAAAAAAGGTATTTCTAACCTAGCATGTTGCACAGAATCCAAATAAAATAGTTTGAACAAGTAAAGCAATTAAGTCACTTAGACATGCTTCCCTAAACTAACAGTAGGCTTAAATTGCAAGTAATGTACAACAAGGAATAAATTCACAGTTATAGTTACTTAATGAAAACATGATTTTCAACAGTTAGCACATGTACGCACTCGTCACCTCACATACAAGACATTTCATATATGAAATGTCCTAAGGGGAGTTCCCTCACACAAGGTTAGGCAAGCTACTTACCTCAAACCAGCTCAATCAACTCGAAATCACGTTCTTGCCACGAGTACCCAACTCCAAATGGCCCAAATCTATTCAATTGAATTGCATAATGTAAATATAACTTCAAGTAACTTATTCCACTAATTAATTTGAAGCTAACACGCGAAATTAAGAAAATTTTCCAAAATGCCCCCGGGCCCAAATCTCGGAATCGGATAAAAATTACAAAACTAGAATCCTTACACTCTCACGAGTTTATACATACAAGAATACCAAAATCCGACCACCAATGACCCCTCAAATCCCTAGATTAAGATCTCTAATTTCCAAGCCCTAACTCCACAATTTTAGGTTTCAAATCCCCCAAATTTCATGTTTAATTAGGTAGAAATCACAATAGGATCGAGTATTAAGTCCATAAATCTTACCTCCAAGAAGTTCTCTTGAATTCCCTCTTCAATCTCCCTCAAGAAGCTCCAAAACCAACTCAAAAATGGTGAACTATGGCTAAAAATTGAAAAAAGGGCCTTTTAAATATTCTGCCGAGCAATTTAAAAATCCTTAATCGCAATCGCAGGAAAGCCATCGCGATCGCGAAGAACAAACTTCGCTGACTCAAAATTTACTCTACGCGAACGCGTCGCTTCCCATGTGAACGCAATGCACAACAGCCTTACACCTACGCGATCATGAACTAGGGACCGTGTTCGTGATGAACAAACACATGGTCAACCTCTGGCCTACTTAACCTTACGCGAACGCGACCTAATCTACGTGTTCACGAACAACAACCTTACAGCCTTACGTGATCGCGTCCTCTTCTATGCGATCGCATAGAAAAAAATCCCACCCCCGCTTGGCTAAGCGTACGCGATCGCGGCCTTAACTATGAGATCGCATAGAGCAAAAACCCTGCAACAGATCTAAAGAAAAATCTACAATTTCTCAAACATACATTTGATCTGTTTAACCACCCGAAACTCACCCGAGGCCCTCGAGACCTCAACCAAAAGTGCCAACATATCCCATAACATTATTCAAACTTGTTCCAACTTTCAAAACGCTCAAAACAACATTAAAACACCAAATTAATATCGGATTCAAGCCTAAGAACTCCAAAAACTCCCAAATCCCGCTTTCGATCAAAAAATCTATGAAACCTCGTCCGAATGACCTAAAATTTTGCACACACGTCACATTCAATACTACGGAGCTACTCCAACTCTGGGAATTCCATTCCGACCCCGATATCAAAATCTCACTATCGAACTGGAAACTTCAAATATTCGACTTTCGGCATTTCAAGCCTAATTAAGCTACGGACCTCCAAAACACAATCCGAACACGCCCCTAATCTCGAAACCACCTAACGGAGCTAATGGAACCAATGAAATTCCATTCAGAGGCCATCTTCATACTGCTCTGACTACGGTCCAAATTCTAAAGCTTAAACTCTCATTTAAGGACTAGGTGTGGCAAAACACTCCGAAATCCAAAATGAACCTTCCCGGCAACTTACAATAGTAGAAAAAAACACAGGGAATGATGTTGATAAGGGATCGGGGCATTAATTCTTAAAACGACCGGCCGGGTCGTTACATCGTCCCCCTCTTAAAATATTCGTTCGTCCTCGAACGAGAATACAGACATACCTGAAGTGATGAAGAGATGAGGGTAACGACTGCACATATCCTGCTCAGTCTCCCAGGTTGCCTCCTCGACTGGCTGATGATAAGTTAGGATTTTAACATGTTTTATGCCCCTACTTGCCTATACTTTGATCATATATTGTTACAAAATAGTCCTAGAAAGCTCACAAGTTGTGCTTGATCGCAGGTTTGATCGACAAAGTGACGAAATGTCAAAGATCAGCTCAAAAAGGAGTGAAACCTGCTCAAGTATCAAAGACCAAGAAATATTAAGAAAAGAAGGCCTAGTGCGGACCGCGCAAAGTGGAATGCGGCTGCACTAGGTGGTTCAGAGAGTTGGTGAATCAGGACTAGAAGAAGCGCGACCGCGGTACACATCTCGCGGTCCACGGTGAAAGCTCCGCGGCCGCACTACTCTTTTGTGCGGTGCGCGGTCATGAGGTTCAGAGAGATTGAGTTTGCAAAGCTAGTGCCATGTGGTCCGCGGTCGTGGTTGATCAAACCGCGCCAGCTCCCTCCGTGGCCGCGATCCGTTCTACGCGGTCCGCAGAGTCCAAGTTCAGAGAAGCAGGAGTGAGCCCAGTGCGGACGCGGTCCATTTAATGCGGCCCGCACTGACCCCGCAAGGGTATTTTTGTCCAGTTTTTCCAGCCTAGTATAAATAGAATATTTTACCATTTTTAGGCAATCAGATATATCAGTAGAGAGCTGCACTCATGAGAACGTATTTTGTAGCCATTTTTGGCACTTTTGCTTTACATTTACGATAAATTCTTGCAATTTAATTTTAGAAATTAATTAATATGCTTAGTTCTTAATCTATTTCTTCAATTTCTTTATCTAGAATGAGTAGCTAAACCCATTAGCTAGGGTTGTGGCTCAACCCTAGTGTGGGTAATTAATGGGTGTTGCCATCTAGTGTTAGATTGACTATGGGTGTTTGCTATTTGGGTTGATTTTATGTTTTAATCTAGAACTGGTGGTTGCAAACACTGATTCAAGCTTTGTGGGTTTAACTCTTCTTGAGAAAGAGAGTCTATAACCCCAAAATTGACCCAACAAGGAATTGTGATGGACTCATGAGAAATGATAGTCTCAATTAACGGGTTAAATCTCGAGAGAGTAATTACCCTACTTGAACCCTAGTTGCTTGGTCTAAGCCATTTGGCCTCGAGAGAGTCAATTGGGCAAAGTCACTTTCTTTACCGAGAGGTGTGAGAGTGGGTAAAATTTTGCAACGGTTATAGCATAAGCCGCAATTATGTCAATCGAACCTTAGTAACATCTACCCGTCAATTAGCCACCTAGGTAATGTCACGACCCTAGAGCCCTTCTTCCCATTAGATACAACTTAGAAATATTCTCATAGCATAATTTAGTGTTAATCAATAGTTTTACAAAAATAGTTATAATTTGAAAACCCAAAAATGTTTGAAGTGACATTAGGAGTACAAACACATCTCTAGGATAGACAGACAATCCAACTCCACTACTAGCTCCCTGAGGAATTCGATCCCGACCTTCATATCGGGTAAAAGCTATTGCGACCCGCTCTTCCTACCTTAGTGTAGCATTGAGTTGGCAGTGATCACTTTTTGGCGCCGTTGCCGGGGAACTTATGGTATTGACTATCTGTTTAGTTAGTTTTGTATTTGGCTTATCTTTCCTTCTTGTTTACTAATTCTGTTTGTGTCGATAAATAAGGTAGAAATGGCTCTTAATGCAAATGACCCTCTCGGTAATGTGGGGAGGAGGTAGAGGATCTAGAACAAGCTGAGGTCTTACCTCAAGTTCCACGGAGGGGCCGAAATGCCAATATAAATGCAAATGAGAACAACAATATTCCAGACCCTCCTCCGCAACCGCCGAGAGTTAGAGTTTTACCAAATCAAGGATACGCCAGTGTTATTGTACCTCCCTGAATCCGGGCGGGGAACTTTCAAATCACAAATGTTATGTTGACCTTGCTCGAGCAAAGAGGGTATTTAACGGGCGCCTCCGATCAAAATGCCTACAAGCACTTGAAGGGGTTCGTGGATACATGCGGGGTAGTAAGCAGTCAAATGTGTCCGAGGATGCGTTGAGATTGAGGCTTTTCCCGTTCTCTCTTCGGGCTAAAGCATTGGATTGGTTAGAAAGGCTCCCCAATCATTCTATTACAACATGAGATGAATTGGCAGATAAATTTACTGCCAAGTTCTTTTCTCCAAGTCATATGGCGGCTCTTCGGGATGAAATTCTAGCCTTCAAGCAAGAGCCAATGGAACCTTTGCACGAGATATGGGAAAGATATAGAACAATGGTGAAAGAGTGCCCTAATAACGACATGACCGAGGCTATGATTCAACAAACCTTTTATCAGGGCATCAACACCACGAATCAATGCATTGTGAACCAATTGGCCCGAGGGAACTTTATGAAACTTTCTTACCAAGAGGCATGTGATGTACTTGATGAAATGGTCGACACCTCTTCAGCATGGCAAAGCCGAGCAAATATGCCCCAAGGTGACCAACCATCCATTTACACAAGGAATTGCACGATCATGGCCAAGCTATTGCCGAGCTTACAACAACTATGAATCAATTGGTAAAGGCGCAATTGCAACAAGTCCAAAACCCGCGCCAAGTCAATGCAATGGAAGGTGTTTCTATGTTGAAAAGGAGGCAAAGAGGGCAACATCCTCAAGGTAATTGTGAACAATATGACAACAACAATGATGGTGGTGGTTATTCAAATGAGTGCTATGATGACCAAAGCGAAGAGGTCCAATATGTCAATAACTACCAAGGGAATAGAGGCAACTCTTCGAATCAACAATGGCGTCCTCAAGGAAATTGGGGCAATCAACAACAAGGAGGAGGTAATTAGAATAACAACAATCAACAACAAGGTGGTGGCAATTGGAATAATAACAACCAAAACAACAATTGGGGTAATCAAAGCAACCAAGGGAATTGGAATGGTAATAACAATAATTGGGCCAACAACAACAATCAAGGAGGGTGGAACAATAGCGGGAACCAAGGAAACCGGGGGCAAGGCTTTCAAAGGCCCCCCATGTACCAACAACCGAACAATCCACCCCTTTTCCTTCTCAAGGTACTAATTCTTCCGGGAGTGATACGGGGCGAATTGAAAGCATGTTCGAGCAAATGATGAAAAAGAACCAAGATTCTGATGCCCAATTAGCTTCTCATAATACATCTATCCGGAACTTGGAGGTTCAATTAGGCCAAATCTCTCAAGCATTGAATACTCGTCCCAAGGGTGCACTACCAAGTGATACGGTAGTGAACCCGAAGGGTGGGAATAATAATTATGTGATGGCGGTTACAACAAGAAGTGGGAGAGGCGGTGATGTGAATGCATCAAAACAAAAGCAAATTATGGAAGTAGATGTTGAATTGCGGGATGATGTTGTACCTTTGATTATTGATGATGTGGTTAATCAAAATGTGAACAATGATGTGCGGATTGATATTGATGATGAAGCCAAGGTAGAGACTCAAGATGCCGTGAACCCGTCTAGGGAATACGTGATTGACATGCCCTCGCCGGTTGTACAAAAGGCCACTTATCCTCAACGGTTAGCAAAGCAAAAGAGTGACAATCAATTCAAAAAGTTCATTGACATGATGAAGAGCCTCACAATCAATGTGCCTTTGGTGGAGGCACTTGAGCAAATGCCGGGGTACGCTAAGTTCATGAAAGATTTGGTAACAAAGAAGAGGTCGCTGGAGTGTGAAACAATTAAAATGACTCATCAAGTGAGTGCCATAGTGCATTCAATGGCACCCAAGCTTGAGGATACCAGAGCTTTTACTATCCCTTGTACTATCGGAAGTGCGGATTTTGCCAAGGCCCTTTGTGACTTGGGGGCTAGCATAAATTTGATGTCGTACTTGGTCTTCAATACTTTGGGAATTGGACAACCTCGACCCACTTCAATGAGACTTCAAATGACGGATCGATCGATGAAGCGACCTTTGGGAATAATCGATGATGTACTTCTCCGGGTAGATAAGTTTATATTGTCGGTCGACTTTGTCATATTGGATTGTGAGGTAGACTTTGAAGTGCCGATTATTCTTGGTAGGCCTTTTCCTAGCTACGGGGAAGGCATTGGTTGATGTTGAAGCGGGTGAGTTGACTTTCTGAGTGGGGGATGAGAAGGTGGTATTCCATGTTTGCAAATCAATGAGACAACCTAATAGCACGGAGGTGTGTTCATTTGTAGACATTGTCACAGCTGTGATAGTAGATGACACAGGTTTGATGATCCATGTTGAAGATCCCCTTGAGGTCGTGCTTCTTAATATGGATGTCAATGATGATGCTAGTAGAGTGGAGTGCGTGAATGCATTGCATGGTATGGGTTCATATTCATATGAGCCTAGGAGGCTATCTTTGGATCTTGAAAACCGCAAAACTCCACCAACAAAGCCATCGATTGAGGAGCCACCGGTGTTGGAGTTGAAGCCACTTCCTCCACACCTCAGGTATGAATTCTTGGGTTCAAATTCTACTTTACCTGTTATTCTTTCTTCTTGCCTTACTAACATGCAGGTTGAGGCCACCTTGGCGGTTCTTCAAAAATGGAAAAGGGCAATCGGATGAACTCTAGCTGATATTTGGGGAATAGGCCCCGCATTTTGCATACACAAAATCATCTTGGATGAGGATGAAAAGCCTTCCTTGGAGCATTAAAGAAGACTAAATGAGGCAATGCAAGAGGTGGTGAAGAAAGAGGTTATCAAGTGGCTAGATGCAGGGGTGGTTTATCCTATTTTTGACAGTTCGTGGACCTCTCTGGTGCAATGTGTGCCGAAGAAGGGTGGTATGACTGTGGTGACCAATGACAACAATGAGCTCATTCCCACTAGAACGGTCACCGGGTGGAGAGTTTGTATGGATTACCGGAAGCTGAACAAGGTGACTAGAAAAGATCATTTCCCATTGCCATTCCTTGACCAAATGCTTGATCGTCTTGCGGGCCGGGCTTTCTATTGTTTTCTGGATGGTTACTCGGGGTACAATCAAATTCTAATTGCCTCAGAGGACCAAGAGAAGACCACCTTTACATGTCCTTATGGCACATTCGCCTTCTCTAGAATGCCATTTGGATTGTGTAATGCTCCGACGACCTTCCAACGTTGCATAATGGCTATTTTCACCGACATGGTAGAGGATATCTTGGAGGTCTTCATGGATGATTTCAGCTTGGTTGGGGATTCTTTTGAGGAGTGCTTGGTAAACTTTGATAGAGTGTTGGCCCGACGTGAAGACACCAACCTTGTTCTCAATTGGGAAAAGTGTCATTTTATGGTAGAAGAAGGTATAGTGTTGAGTCACAAGATCTCGAAGCAAGGAATTGAAGTTGATAAGGCCAAGATTGAGGTTATTTTGAGGCTCCCTCCCCCTACTTCTGTCAAAGGGGTGAGAAGTTTCCTTGGGCACGCGGGTTTCTACCGGAGGTTCATAAAAAAATTTTCCAAAGTGGTACATTCGTTGTACAAGTTGCTAGAGAAAGATGCAAAGTTCTTGTTCAATGAGAGTTGTATGCAAGCATTCGAGCTTCTTAAGCTCAAGTTGACTTCTACCCCCATCATTACCGCACCAAATTGGAGCTTGCCTTTTGAGTTCATGTGTGATGCTAGTGACGTTGCGGTTGGGGCTGTTTTGGGCCAATGAATCAACAAGATGTTTCATCCAGTGTACTACGCAAGCAAGACCATGAATGAGGCTCAAAGAAACTATACAGTCACCGATAAAAAATTGTTCGCTATTGTGTTTGCTATGGAAAAGTTTTGACCTTACCTTATGGGGGCCAAAGTTATAGTGCACACCGATCACGCCGCCCTTAGGTATTTGATGACCAAGAAAGACTCCAAGGCGAGATTGATGAGATGGGTGTTACTTCTTCAAGAGTTTGATCTAGAAATTGTTGACCGGAAGGGTAGTGAGAATCAAGTGGCGGACCACTTGTCCCGTTTGGAAGAGGAGGGGAGGCCTTGTGACGGCCTTGAGATCAATGATTCATTTTCCAACGAACAACTCCTTGCGGTGTCAATGAAAGATATGCCATGGTTTGCCGATGTTGCCAATTACCTTGTGACCGGAATAATCCCGTGTGAGCTCTCTTCTAACCAAAGGAAGAAGCTCAAGCGGGATAGTTTGGATTTTTATTGGGATGAGCCATACTTGTTCAAGATTTGCACGGATGGTGTGATCCGAAGGTGTGTCCCGGAGGAGGAACAATTGGGTTTTTGGAGGATTGTCATTCCTCTCCCTATGGTGGCCATCATGGAGGGGCGAGAACGGTTTCTAAAGTGCTTAGTTGCGGATTTTACTGGCCTACCTTGTTTAAAGATGCGGGCGATTTAGTGAAGAGATGTGATGAGTGCCAAAGAGCCGGCAGAATTTCAAAAAGGTATGAGATGCCCCTCAATACAATTCTCAAAGTGGATATTTTTGATGTTTGGGGCATCGATTTCATGGGTCCTTTTCTGAGCTCCTGTGGGAACACTTACATTCTCGTGGCGGTAGACTATGTCTCAAAATGGGTTGAAGTCGTGGCTTTTCCCAACAATTAAGCCTAGAGTGTTGTGGCATTTTTTAAAAAGCGTATCTTCACAAGGTTTGGCACTCCTCGTGCTATCATTAGTGATGGGGGGTCCCACTTTTGCAACAAGGATTTCGACACGTTGCTTTCTAAGTACGGTGTCAATCATAAGGGTTTGACCCCCTATCATCCTCAAGCTAGTGGCCAACTGGAAGTCTCCAACAGAGAAATTAAGAGTATCTTGTCTAAAACTGTCAATGCTAATAGGACCGATTGGTCGAAAAAGTTGGATGACGCTCTTTGGGCTTATCGGACGGCTTACAAAACTCCGATTGGTATGTCACCATATCAGTTGGTGTTTGGGAAAGCTTGTCATCTTCCGGTGGAATTAGAGCACAAGGCCATGTGGGTTTTGAGGAAGTTGAACTTAGAATGGGATGTTGCGGCAAATCTGTGGGTTGAACAACTTAATGAGCTTGATGAGTTTAGATTCCATGCCTACTCCAGCTCGTCCTTGTACAAGGACAAAATGAATTACCTTCACGACAAATATGCTCGGAGCCAGGAGTTCAAGGTTGGAGATATGGTTCTCTTGTTCAATTCCCGATTACGTCTGTTTCTGGGTAAGCTTAAGTTAAAGTGGAGTGGGCCGTTTGAAGTTGTGTCCGTGACCCCATTTGGTGCTCTTGATCTAAGGAACAAGAATGGTGAATTATTCAGAGTCAATGGACATCGGGTTAAGCATTATCTTGGGAAATTTGATGATAGCCATGTGGTGGCACTTCTCCATCTAAAGTGATGTGCTAGTAAAATGCGTCGTGCCGCGACGTTAAATCAGGCGTTGCTTGGGAGGCAACCCATGTCTTTTTTTTTTCCTTTTTGTTGTTTTCTGTGTTTTCTTGGTAGTGTAGGTTTGATTTTTGAGCTAACTGATTGTGAGATGTTGCAGGGATTGAGTTGATGCAATGCAAAATAGTTTGAAAAAAGAGTTGAACAATCTCTAAATATTGCTAGTGCGACCGTAGTTGCTTTTGTGCGGTCCGCACTGGTGATGGTCAAAAGTGTTGCTCTCTGAAGTTTGCCCCTGCGGCCACATTCTATTTAGTGCGGTCCGCGGTGGACCTTCGCGGCCGCGATCTGTTTTGTGCGGACCGCGGAGGTTGCCTGCTCAAGCTTCATTTTGAACAAACCCAGCACGGTCCGCGGTCGGTTTTGTGCAGCCGTGCTGGTAGGTAAGGCTGGGTCCCACTGTTTTTCTATAAAAAGAGCCCAAGGGTCACAACTTACACTTTTCAAAATTTTAACACTCAGACCCCTAAAAGCTACTGTTCACTCTCTCTTCTGATAGTAATTCTTGTTTAGCCTGATTAATTGCATCTCATCATCATAATATGGTAACATTTCATCATCTTTCTTTGTTTTATATTATAATTTCATTTTTTTCATGCTCAGTAGCTAGAGTCTATTCCTCTTCTCGTTTTTATTTCATTTGTTATCCTCGGAAAGTGTAATGGTGGGATATTGTGTGTTTAGAGACCTTTGTGAACTGGGTAAAATGAGTAGGGACAAGTTAGGTGGAAAACTTGAACAAAAATAGTAAAAACTTAAACCCTAACTTAGTGCCTGTTCAAAGTACTCTCTGCGGCCTGCGATCGCCTTTGTGCGGTCTGCGGTGCCCTGACGCGGTCCGCATTGCCATTTTGCGCGGACTGCGGTGCCCATGTGATTGAAATTAAACCTATGCCCAACGCGGCCTCATTGCACTTTATGCGGACCGTGCTGGCCCACCGCGGCCGCGGTGCTACTATGTGCGGGCCGCAGTGGTTGGATTCAGAGAGGTAGTGTTTCAGTCCTTACATCAGTGCGGACTGCGGTCGCTTTTATGCGGTCCGCAGTACCCCAATGCGGCCGCACTACTGTGCAGTTTGCAGTGGGGAGAATCAGAGAGATGTCGTCCAGGGCGTTGTCCCAATGCGGACCGCGGTCGCCTTTGCGCGGTCCGCGGTGCCCCCAGTGCGGCCTCACTCCTGTTTGTGTAGGCTGCGGTGCCATGTTCTGCAACTGTTTCTGCAACATTTAACCTCCTATCTGCAATTCAATTTCAAGACTGTTTCACTGCCTGTGCTGATACTAACCATGTTGGATGTGTATGCTTGCAGATAATGGTCAAACAACAAGGTAAAGGTTCCAAACAACCCGGCTGAGGTAATTCCTCCCGGGGAGGGAAGCAACGGATGGTAAAACTCACTCCCCAGGGTAGACAAAACATAAAAGACATGAGGAAAGCAATCAAAGCGGCTGATAGAGCCCTTGACACCTCGGGGAGTGAGTACGAGCCCTCCCGGGAGATCTCTTCAGATTCAGTCCCTCTATACATCCCATATCCGGAGAACGCCATACATAGAGACACTCCCCCATCTTTCCTCGATACTCGAGCCTCAATCAACATTTCTTCTGGGTCGTCTGAGGGCTCAATGGCAGGTAGTGGGGATGAATGCTCTACCTCTCCCACAACATCAATATCTGGAGAGGGTGCTCTAGGTGATGAGGGAGATGGGGAGTTACCGGGGGAGGGGGGGAGGGGTGTGCCTCAGGTTGGGGGTGTTGACCGGACTAAGAATCCCACTGTTTGGGAGGATAGATTCGTCAGCTAGGTGGCGTTCCACAAGTTTAGGGAATGGTGGCCGGCACGGAAATTGATTCTTGAGAGAAGTTTCATTGACAGAGACCTCCTACCCCTACACCCCAATGTACATAGACAGTTTCAGGCTCGAGTGGGTTGGAAGTTTTTTAAAGATAATTGTGTGAAGGCGAATGAGCATATGGTCAAGGAGTTCTATAGCAATGTGGCCCATATCTTGAAGGGCACTAAGGTGACCAAAGTGAGGAACAAAAATGTGGTATTTACCGGGAAGGCACTAAATGAATACCTGGGGTTCAATGATGAAGATGAGTCCCTTTACAATGAAAAGTTGGCAATGGACGAGGATGTTCTTCCGTGGTTAGCTCAATACCTGGCAATCCTGGGTACGGTTCCAGAGTGGTTGCAAGCAGGGGCCAAAATACTTCGGAGAACTTTCAACTTTGAGGCTAGAGGGTGGTTGACTTTTGTGTGCAGTCTGCTCGACCTCTCTATGATCAGACTATTCCACTTGCCCGGGCTGTTCTTGTTGCTTCTATTATGGTAGGATATTCTATCAACGTGGGCAATATGATGTCCCACGTCATTTCTGTAGTGAGGGTTGAGCATGACCAAAACTATCCTTTTCCCAGCACCCTCACTATGTATTTTCGGGACCTAGAGGTGGAGAAGAGACCTTTTGACGTAAAGGTCTAACCTATGGCTTCGTTCTCATGGTACAGTTTGAAGGGGTTAGACAATACCAAGGACAAAAATTACAAGCCGCCTGCTTCTGCCCCAATCGGCCAGTCTGAAGAGTCGGTTGCGGTAGAGCCCTCCACTGAGCCTACTTCCACAGTTGTTGACATGCCTTCCAGACCTTCCACTACTGCTGGTCCCTCTACTTCAGCTGGCCCGGGGATTCTATCTTCCCAGGCCCATCCTATCACCGCCCACCAGCTGAGCCAGACACTTCATAGCTTGAACAACTGGATGGCGACTGCTTCATCCAAGTTGTCCACCTTGACTTCTACCATTACGGCTCAGTCGGCACCACAGCCGGTGCAGGTGCCCCAGTCTATCGAGGATTCACTTTAGGAGATTCTTGCCAACTAGCAAAAGATCCTCGATTCTCAGGCAGCCTTAGCTAAGGTGGTGGATTCACATGGCAAGGCCCTAAAGGAGTTTGCCAGGGAGCACAAGAAGTTGCACAAAACACGGGCTTCCAAGGAGTCTCTGAAGGCGCTGAGGGAGGATGTTGACAAACTGAAGGCAGACCAGCTGCCTTTAAACTTGCTATTTGAGGATCCAGCCCCAGCAGCAGCACCAGTAGCAGAGACATAACAGCTTCCAAAGAAGAAGAGAAAGCTCCCCAGTGTAGATGAGGCGATCATCCAGTTGACGGATCCACCGGAGGCTTCCTCCAGTCAGCCACAGGATGTTCCTGATATTCAGCCCGTACAGGTCCAGGCCCTAGTCCCAGTAGCTGAGCAGTAGGAGACCGGGAACCAATTTGAGGTTCCCGTACATACAGAGGACCAGGGGACCATTCATGTTCCCATGCAGACAGACGAGGCTTAGGGAGCTCCTATATCCTTTCCTCTTGATTTTTTTGATGCTTATTTGTTTAGTTGGCATTGGGGACAATGCCAACTTTTATTTATGGGGGTGCTCCCTACTATTTATCCGAATGATTGTATATATTAGTTGACTTAGTTTATGTTTCTGTTAATTTTTTTATTTGGTCTGTATATAACTTTACATTTAGTTACTTTTATCGCACTTTTTATCTTCTCTTTGGTCTGTATATAAAGTTACATTTTTGTATATATATTCATCCCCCGTTGTATATTCTAATCCCCTATTGTAAATATTCATTCTATTTTCTATTTTCGTACAAATTTTTCATTCTTAGCTTAGTAGATAGGCTCGCAGCCTTTTTGTTTTTGGTTTTGGCTCTTTCTAATCCTTGGTTTTCTTAATGCCACGGTTCTTTCCAAGGGTGAAGTATTGTGCGAACTGGGTGCCTCTTCCCAATGATGAATGGCGTGACAACCTTCTTAAGGGTTTGAGTCCGTTTTTGATTTTTCCCTCATTTTTAGTAGTTTATAGTTAAGGGTACCTCAAACAAAGCTTCACTTGGGCATAACACATTTGCCTTTGATCCCATGGTCAAAGAAGTGGTTGTGTTTAGGATGGTGAAAGTCTACCTTGAGACTCTTGTTTTGACCAAACAAACATCATGTGGTCTTTCGAGACTATTGTGTGCTCAATCGTGTCTAAGGTTGTTATGGGCTCCCGACTCTATGTCTTTAGCAATCCTTGAGTGTGTGTGGTGAGAAATCGAATTGTGAGTCCAAGTCCCGAGCCAATGATCTAGAACTTGCCCTGAATGTTTGAGGCGAAATTTTGAGTGAAATTCGATTTGAAAAGTGATTATAGGCTCTCCTTGATCCAAACAATAGTCGAACAACTCCATAGCCCACCAATGATATAATCCTTAGCTAACCCTTTTGAGCCTTAAACCTTTTTCTTTAAAGAACTAATGCTACAAGCCTATACCCATTCTAAATTATACCCTCTCTTAGCACCCAAATCGTCCCTTAAGTAATGGCAAAAGTCTAAGTTTGGGGGGGAGAGACAAGAAAGGAAACAAAGGGGTAAAAGGAACAAAAGCAAAAGGAAAGGAAGGCGATGAAAAAAGAAAGAAAAGAAAAAGACTAAAAGAAAGCCCAATGTACAAAGAATAAAACGGGGTTCAGGAAAAACAAAAGTGAAAAAGGTGTGAAAAAAGTAAAAAAGGAGAAATGCTTTGAATTGCATAAGAAAGAGTGACAATGTGTCTCTCTAACGCCTTGAAAAGAAGTGGAATACTCAAAGAGTCAAAGAGAATTGTGCCAGAATGAATCAAAAGAAGTGCTTAAGGGAAGATGGAAAACATATAGACCAACAACGTTTCCTATCCGAACCAAAAGCCTTCACATTGACTCCATAAAAGCCCTATATGATCTTGAGTTGGATGATGCTTGCATTAGTAGATACTTACATGAGGGTCAAGCATATGGTACTTAGAGCCGGACTTGTGACCTTTCCTTGAGAGAGACGAGTGACTTCCCATTAACCATGGTTTGCATGCTTATACTCTAAAAAGGTGAGGTTTGCTTAGGGAGAGTTGAGGATGTGTGAGTTTGGGGTCCACAACGACCAAATTAATTGAGAGAGTTCTTTGATGTAATGAGTCAATTCTTGATGCTCTTGTGTCACACTTGATCCATAGTTTTTCAAAGTTTGAATTCTATTAATGATCCATTCGTATTGAGGACAATTGTTAGTCCCAATTGATGCTTGTTGAGGTTAATTTAGAATAACTGGAATTACTTGGATTTTCCTTTAAGGGGTGGGTCTTATTTTGTTTGCTTGAGGACAAGAAAAAGTTTAAGTTTGGGGGAGTTGATAAGTTAGGATTTTAACATGTTTTATGCCCCTACTTGCCTATGCTTTGATCATATATTGTTCTAAAATAGTCCTAAAAGGCTCACAAGTTGTGCTTGATGGCAGGTTTGATCGACAAAGTGACGAAATGTCAAAGATCGGCTCAAAAAGGAGTAAAACCTGCTCAAGTATCAAAGACCAAGAAATATTAAGAAAAGAAGGCCTAGTGCGGACCGCGCAAAATGGAATGCGGCCGCACTAGGTGGTTCAGAGAGTTGGTGAATCAGGACTAGAAGAAGCGCGACCGCGGTACACATCTCGCGGTCCGCGGTGAAGGCTCCGCGGCCGCACTACTCTTTTGTGCGGTTCGCGGTCAAGAGGTTCAGAAAGATTGAGTTTGCAAAGCTAGTGCCATGTGGTCTGCGGTCGTGGTTGCGCGGACCGCGCCAGCTCTCTCCACGACCGCAGTCCATTTTACGCGGTCCGCGGAGTCCAAGTTCAGAGAAGTAGGAGTAAGCCCAGTGCGGTCGCGGTCCATTTAATGCGGCATGCATTGACCCCGCAGGGGTATTTTTGTCTAATTTTTCCAGCCAAGTATAAATAGAACATTTTACCATTTTTTAGGCAATCATATACATCAATAGAGAGCTGCACTCGTGAGAACGTATTTTGTAGCCATTTTTGGCACTTTTGCTTTACATTTACGATAAATTCTTGCAATTTAATTTTAGCAATTAATTAATATGCTTAGTTCTTCATCTATTTCTTCAATTTCTTTATCTTGCATGAGTAGCTAAACCCATTAGCTAGGGTTTTGGCTCAACCCTAGTGTGGGTAATTGATGGGTGTTGCCATATAGTGTTAGATTGACTATGGGTGTTTTCTATTTGGGTTAATTTTATGTTTTAATCTAGAATTGGTGGTTGCAAACACTGATTCAAGCTTTGTAGGTTTAACTCTTCTTGAGAAAGAGAGTCTATGACCCCAAAATTGACCCAACAAGGAATTGGGATGGACTCATGAGAAAAGATAGTCTCAATTAATGGGTTAAACCTCGAGAGAGTAATTACCCTACTTGAACCCTAGTTGCTTGGTCTAACCCATTTGGCCTCGAGAGAGTCAATTGGGCAAAGTCACTTTCTCTACCGAGAGGTGTGAGAGTGGGTAAAATTGTGCAACGGTTATAGCATAAGCCGCAATTATGTTAATCGAACCTTAGTAACATCTACCCGTCAATTAGCCACCTAGGTAGTGTCACGACCCTAGTGCCCTTCTTCCCATTAGATACAACTTAGCAATATTCTCGTAGTATAATTTAGTGTTAATCAATAGTTTTACAAAAATAGTTATAATTTGAAAACCCAAAAATGTTTGAAGTGACATTAGGAGTACAAACACATCTTTAGGATAGACAGACAATCCAACTCCACTACTAGCTCCCTGAGGAATTCGATCCAGACCTTCATATCGGGTAAAAGCTATTGCGACCCGCTCTTCCTACCTTGGTGTAGTGTTGAGTTGGCAGTGATCAGTTGACCCCGCCATTGAACCTTCACTAATGTAATGTTCTTTTGACCTCAGCTTCCAAACCTGCCTGTCCAATATTGTCACTAGCTCCTCAACATAAGATAGATCTTTGTCCAACTGGACTGAACTGAAATCTAACACGTGCGACGGATCGCCGTGATACTTCCGGTGCATCGAAACATGAAATACTTGATGAACTCCTACCAAGTTGTGAGGTAAGGCAATCTCATAAGCAACCTCCCCAACACGTCTCAATATCTCAAAAGGACCAATAAACCTCAGACTCAACTTCCCTTTCTTCCCAAATCTCATAATGCCCTTCATAGGCGAAACCTGAAGCAAGACTCGCTCTCCAACCATATAGGAAACATCATGAACCTTCCGGTCTGCATAACTCTTCTGTCTGGACTGGGCTGTACAGAGTCTATCCTGAATCACCTTAACCTTCTCCAAAGCATCTTGAACCAAGTCTGTGCCCTATAATCTAGCCTCACCATGCTCAAACCAACCCAACAGGGATCTACAACGCCTACCACATAAAGCCTCATATGGTGCCATCTGAATGCTGCACTGATAACTGTTGTTGTAGGCAAACTCCACAGTGGCTAGAACTGATCCCAAGAACCTCCAAACTCCATCACATATGCACAAAGCATATCCTCAAGAATCTGAATAGTGCGCTTGGACTGTATGTTCATCTGGGGGTGAAATACTGTGCGCAACTCCACCCGAGTACCTAACTCATGTTGTACGGCCCTCCAAAATCGTGATGTGAACTGAGTACCTCTGTCTGAAATGGAAATTGTAATACCATGCAGGCGAACCATCTCTCGAATATAAATCTCTGCCAACCGCTCCGAAGAATAGGTAGTACATACAGGAATGAAGTGCGCGAACTTGGTTAGCCGATCCACAATCACCCAAATGGCATCGAATTTTCTCAAAGTCCGTGGGAGTCCAACTACGAAGTCCATGGTGATCCTCTCCCACTTCCACTCCGAGATCTCTATCTGCTGAAGCAACCCACCCGGTCCTTGGTGCTCACACTTCACCTGCTGACAATTGAGGCACCGAGCTACAAACCCAACTATATCTTTCTTCATTCATCTCCACCAATAGTGCTGCCTCAAATCCTGGTACATCTTCACGGCACCCGGATGAATAGAATACCGCAAACTATTGGCCTCCTCTAGAATCAAATTCTGAAGCCCATCAACATTAGGTACGCTACCCCACCCTGCATCCTCAATACCCCATCATCCCAATAGTCACATCTCTAGCATCATCGTGAAGAACCTTGTACTTGAGGACGAGAAAATAAGGGTCATCATACTGACGCTCCCTGATACGATCAAATAAGGAAGACCGAGAGACCACACAAGCTAGAAACCTACTGGGTTCCGAAAGATCCAATCTCACGAACTGGCTGGCTAAGGCCTGAACATCCATCGCCATGGGCCTCTCCGCTACTGGTAAATAAGCCAAACTCCCCAAACTCTCTGCCCCGCAACTCAAAGCATCGGCCACCACATTGTCTTTGCCCGGGTGATATAAGATAGTGATATCATAGTCCTTCAGCAACTCTAGATCCTCTGGCGCAAGTTATGGTCCTTCTGCTTGAACAGATGCTGCAAACTCCGGTGATCAGTATAGATCTCACAAGGAACACCGTACAAATAATGACGCTAGATCTTTAAGGCGTGAACAATAGCAGCTAACTCGAGACCATGTACAGGATAATTCTTCTCATGTACCTTCAACTGTCTGGATGCATAGGCAATCACCCTACCATGCTGCATTAATACCACTCCAAGGCCAATCCTCCAGGCATCACAATAGATAGTATAAGACCCCGAACCTGTAGGCAATATCAATATTAGGGCTGTAGTGAAAGCTGTCTTGAGCTTCTGAAAGCTTGCCTCACACTCTTTCGTCCACTGGAATGGAGCACCCTTCTAGGTCAGCCTGGTCATAGGTGCTGCAATCGATGAAAACCTATCAACAAACCGACGGTAATAACCTGACAAGCCAAGAAAACTGTGGATCTTTGTAGTTGAGGATGGTCTGGGCCAACTCTGCACTGCTTCCACTTTCTTCGAATCCACCTATATGCCCTTACTTGATACCACGTGGCCCAAAAATGCCACGGAATCCAACCAAAACTGAAATTTTGAGAACTTTGCATATAACTTCTTTTCCTTCAAAGTCTGAAGTACTGTCCTCGGATGCTGCTCATGATCCACCCTACTCTGGGAGTATACCTGAATATAAGACAATGATGAACGAGTCAAGATATGGCCGGAACACACTGTGCATCAAATGCATGAAGGCTGCTGGGGCATTGGTCAGCCCAAATGACATAACAAGGAACTCGTAATGACCATACCGAGTCCTGAAAGCAGTCTTTGGGATGTCTGGCTCCCGAATTTTCAACTGATTGTAGCCTGAACGCAAGTCAATCTTAGAAAATACTCGTGCACCTTGTAGCGGGTCAAACAAATCATCAATATGAGGAAAAGGATAATAGTTCTTCACTGTAACTTTGTTCAACTGGCGATAGTCAATGCACATATGCATAGAACCATCCTTTTTCTTCACAAACAAGACAGGAGCACCCCAAGGTGATACACTGAGCCGAATAAAACCCTTATCAAGCAACTCCTGTAACTGCTCCTTCAACTCAGGAGGAGCCATATGATATGGAGGAATAGAAATGGGCTGAGTGCCCGGCAACAGATCAATGCCAAAATCAATATCTCTGTTGGGTGGCATACCCGAAAGATCAGCTGGAAACACATCAGGGAAGTTCCGTACTACTGGGACCAAATCAACTGTAGGGGTATTAACACTAACACCTCTCATATAGGCCAGATACGCATCACACCCCTTCTCAATCAACCGCTAAACTTTAAGGAAAGAAATAACTATACTGCGAGTGTGATCTAAAGTACTCCTCCAATGTACTCGCGGTACACCTGGCATAGCTATCGTCACGAGTTTGGTGTGACAATCAAGAATAGCATAATGGGGAGACAACCAGTCATGCCCAAGATAACATTGAAATCTACCATGCTGAGCAATAATAAATCAACTCTGGTCTCAAAAACACAAGAGCAACCAAACACGAACGATAAACGCGGTCCACAACAAGAGAATCCACCACAGGAGTAGAAACATAAATAGGAGAACTCAAAGAATCCCGAGATACTCCCAAATGTGGGGCAAAATAAGAAGACACATAAGAATAAGTGGAGCCTAGATCGAATAGAACCAATGCATCTCTATGACAGACCAGGACAATACCTGTGATGATAGAATCGGAGGCAACAACCTCAATATGGGCAAGAAGGGCATAATATCTGGCCTGGCCACCCCCTCTAGGGTGACCTCTACCTCCTCGACCTCCACCTCTAGCTGGCTGAGCAGGTGGGGTAGCAACTGGTACTAGAACCATTGCCTGGGAACTCTGCAGGGACGCTGTGGCTGAGGAGGCTGCGGAGGTGCACCCCTTCTAAGTCTAGGGAAATCCCTCACCATATGGCGTGTGACCACACTCAAAATAGGCTTTGGGAGGACGTGGTGGCTGTGACTGTCTCGGGCCAGGTCTGTTGGACTAACCACTGAAAGCACCTTGTGTAGGAGGCGCACTAGATACAGGAGGTGCATAATAAGGCTCTTGAGGTCTAGGAGGAGCTGGAAGACCATTGGCTGCTGGAAGAGCTGAATGAATGGGGCGACTCATATAAACCCTACCATGACAAACTGCAGTTGGAGAATGCGTACCAGAATAATGGCCCGACTCTCGAGACCTCTTGGCCTCCCTCTCCTCTCTATCCCGAGCATGTATACCCTCCACTCTCTTAGCAATTCTCACCACCTACTGATAAGAAATATCCATCTCCAAATCACGAGGCATGCTAGACCTGATGTTGGGAATGAGCCCCTCAATAAACCGCCGAACCCTCTCATGAACTGTAGCAACCAAGGCTAGTGCATGCCTAGCCAAGTCAGTTAAACAGATAGCATACTCCGAAGCAGTCATAGTGCCCTAGCGTAAATACTCAAACTCTGCATGCCATGCATCCCTGAGGCTCTGAGAGACAAACTCTTTTAGGAACATATCTGAAAACTGAGTCCAAGTAAGGGATGCTGCCTCAGCTAGACTGTCCAACTCAAAAGTACGCCACTACTGGTAGGCAGCTCCTCAAAGTTGGAAGGCAGTGAAAGAAACCCCACTTGATCTTGATATACCCATAGTGCAGAGGATACGGTGGCACTCCTCCAAAAATCCTAGGGCATCATCCGATGCTAAACCACTGAATACAGGAGGCTTATACTTCTTGAACCTCTCAAGCCTCCGCTGCTCATCCTATGAAGTCGCTGCCCTATCCTCGGGCTGATTTGGGACTATAGGCGGTACCGGTATAACTCTGTGATCTGATTAACCTAGACCCGCTTCTCAGGAGTGCGGGCGGCGGAAGTCTATGCTCCTCCCCTGGCCTGTGATGTGGCTACAGCAAGGGGAATAAGCCCTGCCTGAGCTAGAGTGGTGTACATGCTCATGAACTGTGCAAGAGTATCCTGAAGAGTTGAAATAGTAGTAGCAATAGGCGTATCAGGTGCCTGGACTCTGGCTGGAGTTGTTGGTGGCTTCTCTGTGGCAGCTCCTGCAGGTGCTCTGGCTGCACCACGGGCGCGTCCTCGGCCTCTACCCCGGCCCCGACCTCTGACAGCACTAGCAGGGGGCGCGGGTGCCTGGTCATATCCGGTAGCACGTGTCCTCACCATCTGTGAGAGAATAGAAGACAGAAGTTTAGAATGTTGATATCAAAATCTCGCACGACAAGGAAATCAAATGAAGTGAAATTTTTCCTAAAAGTTACATAGCGTCTCGTAGATAAGTACAGACGTCTCCGTACCGATCCCCGAGACTTTAATAAATTAGCTTGTTTCTACAACTAGCTAAGCCTAACAATTTGCGGAAAAAGGAAACAACAGATAAAAACTAACAGAAACTGCGGATAAACATAATGAAAACGTTTAAGACGCCGCTCGACATATACAAATACACACTCTCAACTAAAAGATCTCCCAAAACCTAGAATCTCATGAAATCACAAGCTATGGATACTACATAGTGCTCTAACTCTAGAATGTCTAAATCAAAGTAAATATAGAAGGGTTGTAACTACAAGAGAGAATGGAGAGGGACTCCTCGGTCTGCGGACGCGGCAGATATACCTCGAAGTCTCTGAAGAATCGCCTCGCCTCAAAGATGGTAGGGCTGAGCCGAAGAACCTGGATCTGCACATGAAAAACATGCGCAGGAAGGGCATGAGTACTCATCAGCGGTGCTCAGTAAGTGCTAAGCCAAACTTTGGTCGGGTAGTGATGAGGAAAGTCAGGGCCCTACTGATTATAGATGAAAAACAAGGTAAAAAAGTATACAATATGACACTATAATTAAAGTACTAACAGTCTATAACAAATAAAAACACAGAAAGAATCAAACTCAGAAATAGCAACAGGGGATCTCCCGGGATACCGTCCCGTAGTCTCAAACGTTAATGTGCAAGGGAAACTCCCAGAATACCAAATCCGTAGTCCCAAAGAAAATATCCAGTATGGGGAATCTACAGGGTGCTGTCTCATAGTCCCAATCATAAATGTGCTGGGGGATCTACCGAAATACCGATCCGTAGTCCCAAAGTAAACAAGTAGGGGGATCTCCCGGGATATCGTCCTGTAGTCCCAAAGTAAAAACAAAGCATCAGCACGAGGAATATTCAATTTAATCCAATTTCATACCAAGGTAAAATAGGTATTTCTAACCTAGCATGCTACACAGAATTCAAATAAAATAGTTTGAACAAGTAAAACAATTAAGTTACTTAAACACGCTTCCCTAAACTAATAGTAGGTTTAAATTGAAGTAATGTACAACAAGGAAGAAAAACACATTATAGTTACTTAATGAAAATAAGATTTTCAACAATTAGCACATGTACCCACTCGTCACCTCACGTACAAGGCATTTCAAATATCAAGAATACCATATCCTAAGGGGAGTTCCCCCACACAAGTTTAGGCAAGCCACTTACCTCGAACCAGCTCAATCAACCCGAAATCACGTTCTTGCCATGAGTACCCGACTCCAAATAGCCCAAATCTATTCAATTGAATTGCATAATGTAAATATAACTTCAGATAACTAATTCCACTAATTAATTTGAAGCTAACACGCAAAATTAAGAAAATTGCCCAAAAAGTCCCCGGGCCCACGTCTCGGAATTGGATAAAAATAACAAAACTAGAATCCTACTCTCACGACTTTATACATACCAAGAATAACAAAATCCGACCATCAATGACCCCTCAAATCCCTAGATTAAGGTCTACAATTTCCAAGCCCTAACTCCCCAATTTTAGGCTTCAAATCCCCCAAATTTCATGTTTAATTAGGTAGAAATCACAATAGGATCGAGTATTGAGTCCATAAATCTTACCTCTAAGAAGTTCTCTAGAATTACCTCTTCAATATCCCTCAAGAAGATCCAAACCCGACTCAAAAATGGTGAACTATGGCCAAAAATCGCGAAAATGACCTTTTAAACATTCTGCCCAGTGATTTAAAAATCCTTAATCGCGATCGCGGGAAGATCATCGCGATCGCGAAGCAAAAACTTTGCTGACTCAAAATTTACTCTACGAGAATGCATCGGCTCCAACGCGAACACGATGCACATCAGCCTTACACCTACGCGATCATGAACCAAGGACCGCGTTCGCGATGAACAAATGCGTGGTCAACCTCTGGTCCACTTAACCTTAGGAGTCCGCGACATAATCCACGCGTCCACGAAAAACAACCTTATAGTCGTACATGATTGCGTCCTCTTCTATGCGATCGCATAGAACAAAATCCCACCCCCGCTTGGCTAAGCCTACGCAATCACGGCCTTAACTATGCCATAGCATAGAGAAAAAAGCCTGCAACAGATCTGAAGAAAAATCTGCAATTTCTTAAACATGCATTTGGTCCATTTAACCACCCAAAACTCACCCGACACCCTTGGGACCTCAACCAAATATGCCAACATATCCCATAACATCATTCAAACTTGTTCCAACCTCCAAAATGCTCAAAACAACATCAAAACACCAAATTAATATCGGATTCAAGCCTAAGAACTCAAAAAACTCCCAAAATCCCGCTTTCGATCAAAAAGTCTATCAAACCTCATCTAAATGACCTGAATTTTGCTCACACATCACATTCAACACTATGAAGCTAATCCAACTCTCGGAATTCCATTCTGATCCCGATATCAAAATCTCATTATCGAACCGGAAACTTTAAATATTAGACGTTTGGCATTTCAAGCCTAATTAAGCTACGGACCTCCAAAACACAATCCGAACATGCCCCTAAGCCTAAAATCATCCAACAGAGCTAACAGAACCAATAAAATTCTATTTTGAGGTTGTCTTCACACTACTCTGACTACGGTCCAAATTCTAAAGCTTAAACTCTCATTTAGGGACTAGGTGTCCCAAAACACTCTGAAATCCAAAACGAACCTTCTCGACAACTTACAATAGCAGAAACAAACATGGGGAATATAGTTAATAGGGGATCGGGGTGTTAATTCTTAAAACGATCGGTCGGGTCATTATAGTACCTTGTTCTTCCCGAACCAACACACCATTTACCGCTACCTCAGATATGGCCAGGTATAAGTACAACGTTTCTTCTTTCGGGGTGTGGAGCAAAGGCGAGCTCGAGAGATATCGTTTTAGCTCCTCTAAAGCATGCTAGCATTTTGGAGTCCATTCAAAGCTGTTTTTCTTTTTGAGCAAGGAGAATAAATGATGACTCCGATCTGACGACCTTGAGATGAACCGGCTTAAGGCCGCTATCTGCCCGATCCACCGCTGTATGGCCTTCACATTGTTCACCACTGTGATTTCTTCAATGGCCTTTATTTTGTCAGGGTTAATCTTGATCCCCCTATTCGACACCACGAAGCCTAAAAATTTACCCGATCCTACTCCAAAGGCACATTTCTCGGGGTAGAGCTTCATGTTGTAACTTCTAAGGATATCGAATATTTCCTACAAATGAGTCAAATGGTCTTCTGCGCACAGGGACTTAACTAGCATGTCATTAATGTAAACATCCATAGATTGGCCTATTTGATGTTCGAACATCTTATTAACTAGGCGTTGGTACGTGGCTCCTGCGTTTATTAGCCCTAAGGGCATTACATTATAACAATATGTACCATACTTCGTGATGAACAAAGTCTTTTCCCTATCCTCAAGGTTAATTTGAATTTGATTATACTAGGAGTAGGCGTTGAGAAAAGTGAGAATCACGTGGCCGGCCGTAGCATCAATCAAGCGATTGATGTTGGGCAGCTGGAATGAGTCTTTGGGGCATGCTTTATTCAAGTCTTTATAATCTACACACATTCTTAATTTATTTCTTTTTTTTGGGGACCATTACTACATTAGCCAACCATTCGGGGTATTTTACCTCCCTGATTGATCCTATTTTGAGGAGTTTCATTACCTCATCTTTGATGAACGCGTGTTTTACCTTGGATTGAGGCCTCCTTTTTTGCTTCACTGGTTTGTACCTAGGATCGATGCATAGTCGATGGGTGGCTATTTCCGGTGGGACCAAGCATAGTAATCAATGTTGTTAACAGGAAATTGGATGAGTTTTTTCCTGAGTTCGGGGGTTAATCCCGTTCCCAGGTATACCTTTCGATCTGGAAGATGTTTGATCAAGACGGCCTGCTCGAGTTCTTTGACCGTTGATTTCGTTGCATCTGATTCCTCAGGGGCAGTGAAGGTCCGAGAAGTGAGGAAGTCTTCTTTATCGTCTTCGTTTGAATGTTCGCAGACCACCTGTTCCTCGGGGGTCGACTCGTTTCCTGGCCCATCTTGGACGGGGGGAGTCGATGTTGGTGCGATGTCATTTACTGTGAACATCTCCTTTGCTACACGTTGTTCTCTGTACACCATTTTTATACCGTGTTTTGTTGGGAATTTCATCAATTGGTGAAGTGTCTATGGTACCGCCCTCATGTTGTGTATCCACGGTCTCCCAAGTAAGGCATCGTACCCCATGTCACCCTCGATGATGTGGAACTTGGTGTCCTGAACTGTTGCATGAACACTCTGGCCCGTTTGAACATGGGTCCCTGTGGGACGTCGGTTCCTCTAACGATCATGTAAATGACATGCTGTGGTTCTTCTAGTCCGTTCTTTACATGAAGCTCAACACCATTGTTTTCGTGTGCATTTGCTGAGTTAGACATTTTTTTACCTGAAATCAAAGGCCCTTGGACAAGAAAAGCGTAAAGAATAACTCGTGTTTTCAGAAAACTAGCACCAAAACAATCACTATTATTCTTAGCCACACGGTGGGCGCCAAATTGTTTACCTTGAAAATGGTAACTACAATTACATTTGATTTTGTGGTTCTAAAAATACATGATTTATTTTAATACCAGTTATTAGGCAGTAGATGCTAAGTGTAAGTAAAGAAAATAAGAAATGCAAATCAATAGAGCCACAACGTTGGGCCTCGAGCTGGCTGGAGCAAGGCCTCGCGGTCTAGACAGGCTAATAGCAATGAGCAATTGATAAAGGATCAATGATAATAAGGGCCTCAAATATGGCCTTCTGCGGTTAATGGTGAGCAATAAATGAAGAATAATAATGAACAATGAATGAATAAGCAATAAATATGTAAAACAGTTGTTTAAGCAAAGAGCATAGAATGTTGTATTGTATTCACTGTATCATGTAATAATCTGAGTGCCCTTACAAAATGACAAGGGTCCCCTTTATATGGGGGGGACCCTTACATAGTACATGTCTAATCATGATGGGAAAATGTTATTGGTACAACTGTATAACGGTTCAATGTGGATTTGTACTTTTCTTTGCAGACTCTGTCAGCCCTCATCACGTGCCCTTGGGGGTCTTCCGCCTTTTCATAACAGTCGTCGATCTCCATGCTTGCTCGAGGTGCGTCATAGCGAGTCTTCGATATGCCCTGCCAAGGAAAGTGCCTCAAGAGCGAGCCTTGGGTTGTGCTTCGATCCTACTGAGGCCGAGCTTCGAAAATGCCATGGAAACCTTAAAATCAGCCTTCCCTGATTTTAACCGTATATAGGTAAGGAGTGGGAGAGAGAAGAACATATGACATTTTTTGTGGGTAGTACTTGAGGATACAAATTCAAACTTTATGAGTACACTATTTATTAACGATGTATGCATATTTTGCTACTTTTTTTAGTCTGTTGGAGATTTGTAGTTGTAGTGCGAATTCAAATGAAATAACTTTGTCTTTTTTGTTGGAATAAATATGCCTTATTTTGGATTTTAAGAATGATTATACTAAATTGACATTGGATTTTGATTAATTTTTTATTGCTTGCAAAAAAAAAAAGGAATGATTACATATACAAATAAAAGGAAGAAAAAAGAAACCTTAAAAAGGCACTCAAAACAGACTATCTATGTTTTTTCTTTAAATGATCTGTTATACTTCTCTGTGATTACTAGCGGCTATATATATATCTCTCAAGCTGAATTTGATTGAAAATCAAGGAGTATGGCTTATTTTTATGAATGTAAATTTCATATGCTAGAACCTATTCAAGTAATGTATATATAAGAGTCAAAGCCATTTAATGATCAATTATTCATATTAATCGAAGTAATAACACATTCTTTCATGATGATAAAATATTATATTTCTGATATAATTAATTTTCATAATAATTTATGCATAGAGATAATAACTATTTATCGATTTTATATCAACTAAATTCAGAAGAAATTATCGTTTCAAAAATTATGTGATTACAATGTAATGATCATGGCAGCCATTTTGAGAGTTATAGCCTCATTCCCACATTCCCTGCTTCTTTTGTATTCTTCAGTTGTATTTTGACTTACCGGGTTAGTTGGTTCAAGTCCGGAGTGGTTTTGGAGTAAATTGAGACACTTAGTCTCTTTTGTGAAAGCTTAAGTTGGAAAAGTTGACCGGATGTTGACTTATGTGTAAACAACCTCGGATTTGAATTTTGATGGTTCCTTTAGCTCCGTTAGGTGATTTTTGACTTAAGAGAGCGTCCAGAATGTGATTTGGAGGTCCGTGGTAGGATTAGGCATGAATTGGCAAAAGTTGAAATTTTGGCAATTTTGGCCGGCAGTGGAAATTTTTATATCGGGGTCGGAATAGAATTCTGGAAGTTGGAATAGGTTTGTGGTGTCATTTCTGACTTGTGTGCAAAATTTGGGATCATTCGGACGTGATTTGGTAGTTTTTGGCGTCGCTTGTGAAATTTGAAAGTTTAGAAGTTCTTAGACTTGAATCCAAGGATAATTTGGTATTTTGATGTTGTTTTGAGTGATTCGAAGGCTCGACTAAGTTTATATGGGATTATACGACTTGTTAGTACATTTGATAGAGGTCCTGAGGGCCTCGGGTTGATTTCAGGTGATTGACAGAACAACTTTGGCATTGGAGGATAGCTGAAGTTGAACTCAGCTGTCATAACCGCACCTGCGGAGTGGGAACCGCAGGTGCGAGCTCGTAGAAGCGGAGAAGGATCCGCAAATACGGCCAAGGCTGAGGTGGGATGGAGACACATGTGCGAAGGATTGGTCGCATCTGCGAGCTCGCAGGTGCAAGACATGGGGTGCAGATGCGGAAGAAGGGAGAATTGCCAGTTCGCAAAAGCGGAAGGATGTGAGCAGGACGACGCCTGTAGGTGCGATTTTGAGGATTTTAAGTGGTTTCCGCAGGTGCGGAAGACCTGGGCAGAAAGTATAAATAGCACATTTCGCGAATTTTGGTTCATTTCCACCATTTTCATGTCGGATTTTGGAGCTTTTGGAGTTATTTTGAAGGGAGATTCAAGGGGTTTTCAGTGAGGTAAGTTTTTTGAGCTCTAGCACTCCTATCTATGGTATTTTCCCATTGTTTTATCAATTAATTAGTTGAAATTAGGGGTGAAAATGAGGAGTTAGGGCTTGGGATTTTGGAGGGTTTGATTTTAGGATTTGAGGGACCAAATGGAGTCGGATTTTGATAAATTATGTATGGAGCTCTAACACTCCTATCTAGTTTTGTGACTTTTGTGAGATTCTGAGACGTGGGCTCGCGGGCCGGGTTTGAGTGAATTTTAGGATTTGTGTCCAATTAAGTAATTTTTTGTGTAGAATTGGTTCCTTGGCCTATATTGATTGCATTGTATTGCTTTTGGCTTGATTCGGGACATTTGGAGGCCGGTTCGAGAGGCAAAGGCATCGCGGAATAGGATTTTGGCTTGACTGAGGTAAGTAACGCTTCCAAACATGGTTCTGAGGGTTCGAAACCACGAACTATGTGTTATGTGATTAGTATTGAGGTGACGCACATGCCAAGTGACGTGCGTGCGGGCGTGCACCATGAGAATCGGGACCTGGTTCATTCCATGGCACCGTTTAGTGTCTATTTCTTACTGATATCCGTGTTTCCATCATATGATTAAGTAAATGAGTTGTAAATCATGCTAGATATCATGTTAGGACTTTACACCGATACTGTTAGGACCCCGAGTGGTCGTTTCTTGCTGTCATCTTGCTAGTTTCATTGATATTCTATACTCAATCTTATTCATGCATTTCATATCATGTCTCAGTCTTAGTTGTTATTTATTGGCACATCATATCATTGTTCCAGGCTAGTTCTCATGGCATTGTGAGCCCGTGTGTGAGACTGGAGAGTATTAACTGAGTGAGGCCGAGAGCCTAATTATGAGTGACAGTTATGGGATCGGGCTACATGCCACAGTGGTTATATTGATGATTATGATAGCGCTTGAGCTGTAGGAGCCCCTTCGGAGTCTATAACGCACCCCCAGTGAGCGCAATTAATATTATTGAGAGATGGATCTTCCCTGGAGATGGATCTTGTCCGAATCATTTATACCCGGAGATGGATCTTCTCCACAGGGCTAGAAGGGCCTTTCTCGGTATTGAGTGACTGTTGTCAGTAATGTGTATATATTCCGGGATGGATCTTCCGTGGGCCGGATGGCCATATACAGTACCGAGTGGCTGAGCACTTGAGAGTGGAGGTACATGGTACATTTTCATACATTCTATGCATTGTTACATAGAGATTATCTGAGATTTATACTTTACATTGTCCAGATCTGTATTTACTTTACTGCTTGAGCGGAATACTTGAATTGAAAGCATGCCTACTTTCCTACACAGTTTATTTCTTTTACCTGTTGAGGTTAAGTTCGTCACTACTTATCAGTCCATAGTTTAGACTTGTTACTTACTGAGTTGGTGTACTCACGTTACCCCCTGCACCTTGTGAGCAGATCCAGGTATCTCTGGCCACGGTAGCAGTTGTTGATTTACTCAGTAGCGGATCATCGGAGATAGCGAGGTAGCTGCCTGTCGATCGCAATCCTGCTCTTCTCCCTCTTATGTTCCTTTAGTTGTATTTATCTATTTTCCAGACTATATTTGTCTCGATATTGTCAGACAAATTATAGTAGATGCTCATGACTGGTGACACCTCGATGTCAGGCTTTCTTTTCCGCACTTTTGTTTTGATTTGAACTCCTTTATGAAGGTTTTATATTAAATAGCTTTGGATTATCTTTGAAATGAAAACATCGATTTGTTTTGATAATGTGTTGTCTTGCATAGTACCATGATAGGCGCCATCACAATAGGGTTAGTTTTTGGGTCGTGACAAGTTGGTATCAGAGCCTAGGTTACATAGATATTATGAGTCATGAGCGGTTTAGTAGAGTCTTGCGGATCGGTACGGAGACGTCTGTACTTATCTTCAAGAGGCTATAAAACCCTTAGGAAACTTCACATTCTTGAATTCTTATCGTGTGAATCTGTTGATACTAGTAACTAATCTTTTGTTATTCTATTCTCTCAAATATGGTGAGGGCACGTGCTACCGGCCAGGATGGATAACCACCAGTACCACCAATTAGGTCCGCAAGGGGCCGAGGTTAAGGTCGGGGTTGTGGTAGGGGCAGGGGTGTAGCCCGTACAACAGCTAGGACTGCACCTGTAGATCCACCAGTTGCCTCAGTACATGATCAAGTCTCGGTTCTGGATGCACCAGCGGGACCAGCTCAGGCACCGGCTGTGCCTATTATTATTCTAGGTCTTCAGGAGATATTAGCTCAAATTATGACCGTGTGCACCAGTCTTGCTTAGGCGGTCTCTATTAATACTACAACAGCTATTTCCTAGGCCGGGTGAGGCACTCAAACTCCCACCACCCATACACCCGAGCAGGTTGTTCAGGGACTTCAGTTACCGGCAACACCACCAGCCCAGCCGGATGCACCTGCTCAGGATTATGTAGTTCCAGTCATGCCTGATGACGAGCAGCGTAGATTGGAGAGGTTTGATAGACTTCATCCTCCGACTTTCAGTGGTGCAGAGGGCTAGGATGCCCAGGGTTTCTTCAATAAGTATCAAAAGATTCTCCGTACAACGGGTATTGTAGAGATCAGTGGGGTCTCATTCACTACCCTTCAGTTCTTTGGAGTTACCTTTACTTGGTGGGAGGCTTATGAGAGGCGTAGGCCTGTTGGTGCAGCGCCCCTTACCTAGCAACAATTCTCCGTTCTCTTTCTGGAGAAGTATGTGCCGCAGTCCCGTAAAGAGAAGTTGCACAGATAGTGTGAACAGTTGCGTCAAGATGATATGACTATGACACAGTATGAGATGAGATTTTTTGAGTTAGCCTGTCATGCTTGTTGATACCCAATTTTTCCCTATAATATTTTTCAAAATGCATATATACCTCCAAAACTATGCATTGGCATCAATTAATATTTTTCCATAATTGCATTTTTAAGGGTTTAATTAATTTATCCCAGTATTACTATTTATATAAACAGTTACTAATTGCATCACAAATAGTTTTATAATAATTTTGTGGCTTAATTTTATCATTTGCATTTGTACTAAGTTTTAATTATTTCACAAATAGCCATATTTGTATTTTTGCGGTTACAATTGCAATAACTTGCAATTATAGCTCATGCCTGCATTATTACATTATTTTACCAGAAAATAGCTTTTTGTATTTTTTTAAATACTAAGTAATTGTTTTAAAACATTTTTAGGCATGCAAATCATTTTTTATAATCTGCTAATTATTTTTAATTTTTTTTATCAATTAAATAGGTATTTAATAAATAGCCCTTTTTATTTTTCGGACCTAGCCTATTAAATCAGCCCAATTTTAATTCCCCAAATCCAATCCAATTAGAACCAGGCCCAAATCCGCCCCAGCCCAAACCTAAAGACTCTACCCAGCCCCAAACCCCTTTGATCTTGGTCGTTGATCACAGAGATCAACGGCCACTGTTCCCCCTTTCCTTTTTAGTCCAAATGACCCCTAAACTCTAATCATTTCTCCCATTTAGCCACCCTAAAATCCTCTCGTCTCTGTTCAATCTATGACCCAACCCTAACCCTAATCGCCGCCAACTAAACCTAGCCCTAATCCCTTCGATTCCTACCTGTTCTATGAAGTTCCATTATTGTTTCATTAGTCTCCTACTTCTTCTAGTTGTTCGATTTTGCTATTCCATGAAAGAAAGTGCAAAATATCTTGCCCAGATCTTGTTCGAGGCTTTTTAAGAGTCCGCCTATGGTCACCTCCATTTGTGAGCGCTACTATCTCGATGTTTATGGTTCAAAATCAGATTCTCTTTACCCCTCCCCTTTTTTTCAAAACCCTAATCTTTGGACATGAATCCGGCTAGATCTTTGTAGATCTAGAATGATTCTGAGTTCGTGAATGACTTTTATTTAAAGATCCGTTGTTTCTTACTGTCAATCGATTTTGGTACTTTGTTATTTTAGGGTTTTGGTTCCCTTGAATATTGGTTGGTGAAATCTCTATGTTTGAAGTAGTTTCAAGTTTCCATGACCGTTTTCTTTAAGAGTCTTCCGATTCCCCTACTGTTAATCCGACTCTAAGTATTTTCAAAATTAGGGTTTCTACTTCGTCTGTTTTTGCAAACGGCTTTTCCAAAATTCTTATGTTTTTGTTTAATATTTCGGTAACGACTATGTTCCAGGCTTGATTGTTTGACTGTTCGTTGTTCGTTTCAACATTGTGCCCGTTAATGTTTTGAATAATTGACAGACTGACTCAATTATCTAGGGATTCATTTTTACTTAAACGATTTACTAAATTTTTGCTTGCTTTCCTTAATCCTGAGATTTCTAATTAATGTCTCTTGCCTATTTAGGGAGTTTGACCCCAAAATGGTCTCTAATTGCTCAAGTTACCTTATTTGTGTGATTGATTGCTTGATTTATGGGTTCTAACTTTAATTGGCTGTTAAACTCACTTCTTGCCTTATTTGAAACTCAATCAGAGTTATTTATGGGAAGAATTCCCTGATTGTCTGCCCTGTCAAGCTTAATTGATTATTTGATTGCTTTCCTTACCTTATATACAATATTAAGCTGCCTTGCCTTATTTACTTTACACTACTCGACTCCTATAAGTACAAGACTCTGTTTCAAACACATACAGACACCCATACCTAAGCAAAAAATACTTAGAATTCCTGCTCTCTCTTGCAAATTGTTGTTACTTGTCTACTGCACTCTCTAGTCGGCTGGAAGCCAAGACTAGATCTTGGATCCTCTTTACTTCACTCTTTTATTGCAAATTTCAAACTGGTATACCGCTAACACTGTCATTCAATTAATCTGTGTGTTTATCAGTATGTTTACTTCTGTTTAAATCCATGTGTTTATCAGCTTGTTTACTACAATAACATGTTTACTTCTGTTTTTAATTAGAACTATGCGTTTCTACTTTCAGCAAATTTGCATGTTTACTCATGTCTAAATTAGATCTGTGTTTTGTCTTCTTCCCTACTAGCATGTTCTCCCTATCTGGATTTTTACCTTTCACAACTTTGCTCCCTAATCCCTACTGCCCCTTTGCTTGTGATTGTTCGATCCTCAGCATGCCTTGTCTTTGTGTTTGGTTACTTAGTAATAGCTATCTTAAGTAATCGTACTTCTGAATGCTGTTTGTTTGCTGGAACCTTTGTCTAAGTTCCAGGAATTGAATGACTCTGTTTGCTTCTTGTTTCCTGAAAGTCTAAAACTGCTTTTCACAAAACTACTCTTGTAAATCATTATCCACTTCAAAATTCTTAGAACATCTAGGGTCCTGCCACTCTAGTGTGAGCATTGCTTTGGAGTCCATGAGACCCCTCTGAACTTTGACACACTGGGGCTGGCTACTCCACACTGCACAAGCTGTTGATCTTTAAAGAGGACCTTGGTGTGAGCACTGCCCGGGGTCCCTGAGGCCCTTGGGAACTTTGACACACTAGGGTACCCTCTCTTCCACTATGAGATATGGTACTTGAGTCTATTTGAAGGCCTGGTTTCCCAGGTTTTGCTTTGGGCCTATCCAGGCTCCCTATAGTATAGTGTTGTTTATTCCTGTAATTCATTTACGCTGGGGTTGTAATATTAATTTCTTTGTAAACATATATTGGGGAAATTAGTAAAACTGGGAGGGATTATTACATATATTTTTGTTGGGAATGGGTAGATATCATGCCTATAGGTTTTAAAATCAGTGTTTACATCCTAGAAACCATGCCTATAGGACATTGCAATTTTTATCACTTGTGTGCGTCCTAGATATCATGTCTATAGGGTTCAAATCAACTTTTGCAATCAGAAATCATATCATTGTGTTGTTTGTCTATTTGCGTACATTCTAGATATCATGCCTATAATTTTCAAATCAATCTCCGGCATTTGGGAGTCATGCTAAATAGGATTTCAGCATATTCAGCATTTAGAAACCATGCTTATAGGGTAAAATCAATCTTGCATTCTGGACATTTTGCATGTAATTTAAAATAAGTCTTTGCATGCCAACGAGGTTTTAAAACTAATTGCTGCATTTAGTTACCACTGTCTAAAATTAACCCTCACATATAGACAACATGCCTATAGGGTCTAACAAACTAAACTACTTGTTCATTGTTTAATGGTTTATTGTACTTCCGATTAATTAGATACCATGTTCATAGGATATCACTGATACACGCCTAGGCAAGCATGTAGGGGGATTAAAACCCTGTAAACTGTAAAACTATGCTTTTGCTAACTATCCATATTTAGCAACCCCCTCTAAAATCAGTAGGTAACTGATTAGGTATTGGTTCCCCGCGTTAATACAACTTTGCATATGTTCTGATTTGTGCTCACCTAGATATCCTATTATTAGGATTCTTTTTTAAAAACACTGCTATTTGAGACGTGCACTTGCTTGCTCTGTTTGTGGAGGTAAAATGTGAGCCTTTTAACTATTCTATCCTTGGTCCAGTCCTACGTGTTTTGTTTCTCGCCTAGAGTTTTCTCCTTTTAATTACTGTAGGAGAGTCTAGATCCACCTTAACTAGAAGTCCTAAATACCTCCGGGATTATATAAGTAAAGGGACTAGTAGTGCATGCATAAGATACATATTATGATTGCTAGAACGCTTTAGGCTATGACCAAGGGAGGGTAATTGGGTAGTAAAGGATATGATGACCTGTGTGTCAATGCCACGTGTAATGCCTCTATTCGAGGGAAGTTTACCGGGTATTGCACAAAAGTGATCTTATAGGCTAACAAACCTAGGACTTCCCTCATCTTATTTACATATGTGTGCTTAGACTGCTTATCTGTTAAATCTCCTTTATCTTATATGTGTGCTTAGACTGCCTATCTGTTAAAAGACTAATTCACAAAAATGAGTTTGGCCGGGACCCACCATTGTGGACCTCAAGGGGTGCCTTACACCTTCCCCTCAAGGTTATTTCAAGCCCTTACTCAAGTCTCTAGAAATGCAAACCGGTTTCATGAGTTATTTGCTCTAGGTACCCTAACGCACCTTAAATCCGTTTGGTAGCGACTCTTCAAATTCAAATACCCAATTCTCGAAAGGAAATGAGTTGTTCCCAATGAATATCGAAACCTGGACTCCGCGAGGAAAAAGGAGGCGCGGCATCATGGCAACTCAGCTAGGGATATTTTAGGCTCTTACCATAACGAACTTGTTTTTTTGAATTAGTCTTAAGCATGCTTTATCTTGTGCACCCCTGCCCCCTTACTTGGATTTAATTGCTTATTTTCAAGAATTTATGATTTCCTTTATTTCCCAAAACTGACTTGTCTCCTTGTTTTCTTCCTATAATTGTCTTTCAATTACTTAAATACCGCATTTATCATTTTTAAACGTGCAAATACTTGCCAACATGCTATTTATTGTTGCATAAATCATGCTCAACATCATATTCCACTCGTGCGTAATCAATCCTATAGCAACACTTGATGAGTGTTTGCGCTCTTCCTATATATCACCCTTTTAAATTCTAAAAGGCGTATTTGCGGTAAAACTAGTCGATCAACGGTGTGTTCGAAGGTTCCGTGCCTTTCCCTCTCAAGTTGTTTGCTTGAGGGTCCCAGTCTAGATCTCTATATCAACCTTACTCTGATTAATTGTACATGCATCATGGTCAAACCTAGACGGGTTAATATGTTGTCCACATAATAGCCCTTTAAAATAAACCTCATCAAAAAGTACCTTTGGTTTTCCATAATCCCAATGGACGCAACCACGATTATGTGCATTAATTTTGGAGAAATAAGTGCCAATATGCTAATGATTGTTGTATAAATAGATGAACCTGGAGGGGGAAAGGTCCTAACCATCTTTTGTTTGCAGAAAATGAGGCACGAAGTCCCCAGGTTCGGTATAATCGATAGCATGCCTTCACTTTTGCTAGATTGGTTGAGGGATCTTTCCTCAAGTGACCAAAATCATGTGAAATGAGTTTTAGGAAATTTGCCTTCTTTGTTGGATCTTCAGCCAAACAAAATACTGATCATGACTGCCACCATGTTTTGGGACAAAGAAAGGGCTGTGTTCCGCTTTGGAGACATAGAAATGACCCCCCTTCTTGGAAGAAATAAGGGGATTTGCTAGGCTACCTTAGGATAGCCCTGGTTTATTGGCACCTAAAAATTGCACCACTAGGGGATTTTTGAAGATGATAGGGTTAAAAAAGAATGATGACTTGGAGTTCTTGAATAACTCCTACATACATTTCGGCTTCCTGTATGAACGATACAATCACAACAACTCTTAACGTATTTTCAATGATGAATTCTCTATTACCTCCTTGGATTGGATTTACCATAAGGTCTTTGTGTTCATCGTGTGTTTCTTGGGCATGCTAGTGTTCTCGATCCAAGGGGAAAGAATCCATACTAGGTTGGCCATGGTGGCCAAAACTTTGATGGACGGGATCGAGGGACAGACATATACCATTGTCCCTATGATCATTGCATATATGTATCGGGCCTTGGAATGTTGTCAGAATGTGTTTAGATTCTTTGAAGGTTGCAATTTGCTGCGGTAATTTTGGGTGCTAGAAGATCTCCAAAAGGGTCAACACCGTCAGGAATTTCCGTGAATGTCGTGGAATGATCACATCGCATTTCATCATCCCAAGAGAATGACCTATATTCCAGACATGTTTACCCAACCTAAGGATCTTGTAGGATGGGTATAGTTTTTCAACAAGTTAACTAAGGACCAGGTTCAATGGATGTTCGAGTGGTTCCCTACTGACGAGTTCATCATCAGATCCAAGGATGTTCTCCACTTGGTACTAATTGGGTTAAGGCGTATATAACCTTATGATCCCCTCAGGGTTATAAGACAGGCAGGTAGGAGATAGGTCATACCGCGAGTCACTAAAATGAGTCACTTCATAGCTGACTTTCAGGGTGACAACATCCCATATAAAAATGAAGCACAACACATGTGGCACTTGAAGATTATCGTGGAAAAGGATACCATCGAGCCGGATCGATATCACGCAGGTCATACATACTTTTACCCCTCATGGTTGGATGATAACATAGCAGGAATCTTCGAGCCAAGGGTTGGTCCAGGAAACAAGGTCATAGACAAAGTTGCCGAAGCATAGGTGAAGTATAACAAACTGCACAAAAGAATTTGTGAGTCTAAAGTTGAGCATATGGAGCAGCATAAGGCCGACATGGAAATGATCAATGAGTGGAAAGAGAGGGTTGTTAAATCCAGCGAAAGGCTGGAATATCTGGAGTATAGTCTGATGGAATTGGAAGGGTAAATGAGAAAGATAGTCACCAATTGTCAGAATGCTGAAGGAAATGAATGAGGACATTTGGCAAGGGCATTCTTACTGCTGAACCTGCACGAATTGGGGGAATGGATCGACAAGAGCATCCAGTTTGGAGAGGGTCCTTCTGGGACCGCGTAGATTAGTTTTACTTGCTTTTTTAAAAATGTAATAAGGCCAAGTGTTATTAGTAACATTATCTTATTTAGTATCATTTTGGGGTCGTCTATTTTTACAGTAATGAAATGAGGCAATTATTGGCACTAAATTTCTCTAAATTTATTTGTCGCTAAGCCTACCTCGGGCACAACGAGGCTCCCAAATTAGGACATAAATTTACATTCCCGCAATATGTGTTTAAATACCGTAAATATTTCAGAACCCTTACTGACTTGTTTATCTTTTGTTTTTCTTTACTTTTTATTATTCCTGTCCTTTAGGATTGGTTCGCACATACTGGCATCATTATCATATCACACCAAATCTAGAGGCCCTCCACCTCCTCCTCCTCTAAGTAATACAAAGAGCAGAGGAAAATCTAAGATGGATGACTTAAGTGGTATTCAAAAGGAAAATGCTGATAATGCAGAAACTTCAGATGGTCAAAGTATTCCGGCCCCAAATGACTTAGTTTTGCAGCTGGAACAAAAGATACTGGAGTTATAGGGAGAACTTGAGCAGGTCCGCAACTTAGCAAACCTATCCCTCACATTGAACGTCCCCGATATCGACCAACAAAATATCAAAAACCCAACACCTCCCCAAAATACACCAAACCAGCATCCACAAAATCCTCCCGCACCACATCAATATGCAACTCCACCACAACACCATCATCAACCAATCTAGTACCCATCAACCACTACCTATCACATAGCTCAGAACATACCACAACTCATTCCCGACCCACAAAACTCAACCAACAACCATCACTACACCCAAGTCCCCGGCACTTACCAAAACAACCCTATATATGTGGAAACCGTACCTTACTATACTCAACCAATCTCCTATACACCAAAATCTTATGAGAAGGACCTGCTCATCAAGAACATGGATGAGGAACTCAAGAAATTGACAAATCAAGTTAAGGGTGTCGAAGGAGGCAAAGGGATAGAAGGTCTGAATTATGAGGATCTGTCATACAACCATACGTAGAATTGCCGGAGGGTTACAAACCTCCCAAGTTCGAAAGGGTTGATGGAGTAGGTGATCCCAAAGTTCATTTGAGAACTTACTATGACAAGCTCATGGGGATCAGAAAGGATGAAAGGATTCAGATGAAGCTCTTCATAAGAGGTCTTACTGGAGATGCCCTGTCCTGGTACATAAGCCAGAACCCTAAAAGGTGGGCCAACTGGGTGAGCATGGCATCAGAATTTATGGATCTGTTCAGGTTCAACACGGAGAATACACCGGATGTCTTCTACATCCAGAATTTAAAGAAGAAGTCCACTGAGACTTTCCGCGAGTATGCTACTCGGTGGAGGTCAGAAGCAGCCAAAGTCATACAAGCACTAGAAAAAGAACATATGAACAAGTTCTTTGTCAGGGCATAGGATCCATAGTATTATGAAAGGCTAATGGTCATTGAAAATCACAAGTTCACCGATATCATCAAACTCGGAGAAAGGATTGAGGAAGGTATCAAAAGCAGGTTGGTGAAAAATTTCGAGGCACTACAGTCTATTAACAAAGCACTACAATCAGGCGGCATATCAAAGAAAAGGGAAGTAGGGGCAGTAATAGTGGCTCAGGGCCCAAAATCTCCACTCACATACCAAACACCTCCACCCACATATCAACCCTCATCTCCCAAATATTCTCAACCCATCATACTTATAACACCCAACCAGCCTACAATCATTCACCTCCAACTCATCCAAATTACCAGAAACCCTGACCTTACTTTGATCGCATACCACCTAGACAATACACCGCTATTGCTGAACCCATCGACCAATTGTACGAAAGGTTTAAGGTCGCTGGTTATGTCACTTCTATTCCTGCTGTGGCAGTGGAGAACTCATCTTAATTGGTTAGCCCAAACAAAACTTGTGCATATCATTTCGGTATGAAGGGGTACACTATTGATGAGTGCCGAACATTGAAAAACGAGATCCAGACATTGATTGATAGCAAGATCATATAGGCAAAGGAAACTACACCCAACGTCCGCAACAATCCTCTCCCAAATCATAGGGGTGATGGGATACATGTGATAGAGACGGATAAAGAATGGGATCCTGAGAGGTCAATCGGGCTTATTTGAGAACGCGATGACTTTAAACCTGCAGTTGCACTCACTCCTATTGTGGTGCAAACACAGCTGTTAGTCGAGGTTAAAGTAACCACATCAGTTCCAATTGACGTATTGGTAGCTCTACCCGCAGCCACACCTATTCCATTTGAGGTAGAAGTGGCCACACCTTTCACAGTGACTGTATCAACCACACCTCCTTTCAATTCCAATGCCATACCTTGGGATTATGTTGCCGAAGCTAGGCGAAAGGAAAAGGCAAAGATGAAAGAATCTGATGTTGCACAACGAATGACCAGAATAGGAAGGATCTATACACCTGAACACTTGGGAGGATCAAGCAAGGTTGTTGCTACTAAGCAACCTGTCATTGCAATGGGACAAGATGATCTTTGGAGGAAAGTACGGGCAAGCGAATACTCTGTTGTCGATCATTTGAACAAAACTCCCACATAGATATCCATCTTATCATTATTGCAAAATTCAAAGGCGCACAAGAATGCTTTGATAAAAGTGTTAAATGAAGCCTATGTGCCTAATAGTATCACATGTGGAGAAATGGCCAACATGGTAGGGAAAGTGCTGGAAAGTCATAAGATCACCTTCCACGAGGATGAATTACCCCCTGAAAGGTTAAGTCATAACCAAGCATTGCATATCACGGTGTAGTTTGAAGATAAATTCATTGCCAGGGTCCTGATAGATGGAGGTTCAAGCCTCAACATTTGTCCGTTGACTACTCTGAAAAGATTGGGCAAAGGTTTTCATGAGATACGAGCAGGAAGTATGAACGTAAAAGCCTTTGATGGGTCTCAAAAGGCCACAATTGGGGAGATTAATCTTTGCCTGCAAATGGGGCTAACTAGGTTCGATGTTGAATTTCAAGTGCTTGACATATCAGCTACATACAATCTTTTATTTGGTCGACCTTGGATACATGCCGCTGGGGCTGTAGCTTCCGCACTACAACAGGCCGTGAAGTTTGAATGGAACCATCAGGAGGTGATTATTCATGTTGACAGAAGTAATCCTATTTACATCATTCAAACCATCCCAGTTATCGAGAACAGAAGAAGGCTAGGAGGGAAAACCTATCACCACATTGAACATGTCAATGCAGCTGAGAAAGACAAATGGTTGAGTAACAAAATAGAAAGCATATTGGCATGGTCTGGGTATGAACCATGCAAAGGGCTTGGGAAGAATCTCCAGGGCATTACAAAACCAATACAACTGAAACGTCATGGTACAACCTTCAGGCTCGGATACCAGTATACATGACAAGAGTATGACGATTGATCTCCTTCATGGCGTGGTCCTTATTATACTCTCGAGCAACTAGTGCCACATCTGGGTCAGACTTTTCACCAGGCTGATACAATATGGGGAACTGCAGAAGAAGAAGCTTTAGCTGGGCTGAGGAATTTGTTCCTAGAGGACGATGATATAGATTGCAGTGCGATAATTGAGGAGGAAGAGGAAGAAGGCTTCACCATTCAGACTGTGGAAAAGGGAGCTATTCTGAGAAATGGGACCGCCACAACATCCCGGGCCCGCCGAGTCCCTAGGTAGCTTGGCACTTAGCCTAATTTATTTCCATAGCCATGCTAGGCATTTCAGATGTTTTTAGTAATTTTGTTTTGTTTCAGAATAAGTGCTCAATTCATCGAGCCATACTTGTTTTCGATATTTTCAAAATTTAATCAATGCATTGCTATTTATTATTCATTATTATCTTTTACACTTTTCTTTCTACAACGTTATTATTACTTTTACTGATGAACCGGTGACTGTGATATGTAATGAGACAATGCAACATAAGGATAGTGACTCAGAAGAAGAGGATGAAATACTTGAGGAAATTGTCAGGGAGGTTGAGAACTTCGAGAATAAACCTAAGTCCAACCTGGACGAAACCGAATCAGTAAATTTGGGAGAAACCGAGACCAACCATTCACTTATCACCGCCAAAGAAAGAGGAGTACGTCCATTTCTTGAAGGAATATGAGGATATCTTTGCATGGTCATATGATGACATGACCGGTCTGAGCACATCCATAGTGGCTCACAAGGTGCCTACCAATCTAATGTGTTAGCCAGTGAAGCAGAAACTCAGAAAATTCAAACCAGACATGAGCCTGAAAATCAAGGAGGAGGTCACTAAGAAAATCAAGGACAATGTCCTTAGGGTAGTTGAGTACCCAACCTGGTTAGCCAAAGTCCTCAGGGTAGTTGAGTACCCAACCTGGTTAGCCAACATTGTACCAGTACCGAAGAAAGATGGGAAAGTCAGAGTATGTGTTGACTATTAAGATTTCCACTACCAAACATGCATATCCTGATCGACAATTATGCCAAGTATGAACTCTAATCCTTTGTAGATTGCTTCGAGGGTTATCACCAGATCTGGATGGATGAAGAAGACATAGAGAAAACAGCTTTCATCACACTGTGGGGGGGGGGGTATACTACTATAGGATTATGCCATTCAGTCTAAAGAATGCTGGGGCTACTTGCATGAGAGTCATGACAACCATCTTTCATGATATGATACACAAGGAAATAGAGATGTATGTTGATGACATCATCATCAAATCCAAGAGAGCTGCAGATCACATAGCAGACTTGAGAAAGTTCTTTGACAGGTTAAGGAGCTACAACTTAAAATTGAACCCCGCAAAATGTGTATTTGGGGTTCCCGCGGGAAAGTTATTGGGATTCATTGTCATCCGTCGGGGAATTGAGTTGGACCCGTCCAAAGTTAAGGCTATCCAAGAATTACCGCCACCAAAGAGCAAGAAGGATGTGATGAGCTTCCTAGGATGTCTCAACTATATCAGTCGCTTCATAGCACAATCCATAGTTGTATGTGAACTCATCTTCAAAATGTTGAGGAAAGATGCTGAAACGAGTTGGACCGAAGATTGTCAGAAAGCTTTCGACAAAATCAAGGAGTACCTGTCCACGCCACCAGTCCTAGTCCCGCCAGAACCTGGGAAACCTTTGCTACTCTATCTATCTGTATTGGATGGAGCTTTCGGATATGTTTGGGGACAACATGATGAGACATAGAGAAAGGAGCAAGCAATATACTATTTAAGTAAGAAGTTTACACCCTATGAAGCACGGTACTCCCTGCTGGAGCACACTTGTTGTGCTTTGATCTGGACAACTCAGAAATTGAGGCATTACTTCTGTGCCTACACCACATACCTCATATCCAGGATGGACCCTCTGAAGTACATCTTTTAGAAGCCCATGCCGACTGGGAAGTTAGCCAAGTGGTAGATACTTTTAAGTGAGTTCGATATCGTCTATGTGATTCAGAAAGTGGTCAAAGGACAAGCATTGGCAGACCATCTTGCTGAAAATCCTATGGGAGGAGAATACGAACCCACGAAAATGTATTTTCCTGATGAAGAAGTATCATTCGTAGGAGAGGGCATTACTGAAGCTTACGATAGTTGGAGGATGTTCTTTGATGGAGCTGCAAAATTCAATGGAGTGGGCGTTGGAGCGGTTTTGGTATTAGAAACAGGTCAACACTACCCTGTATCTACGAAGCTTAGGTTTCCTGCACCAACAATATGGCAGAATATGAGGCTTGCATCATGGGGCTCAATCTGTCCATCGATATGAATATACAAGAGTTACTGGCAATTGGAGATTCGGATCTTCTAGTACATCAGGTTCAAGGAGAATGGGCTACGAAGAACACTAAGATATTACCACACTTGTATCATGTGCACAATAAAGAGATTCATAAAGATAGAATTCAAACATGTGCCCAGAATTCAAAATGAGTTTGCAGATGCATTGGCCACTTTGACATCAATGAGACAACATCCAGACAAGAATTTCATTAATCCCATCACGGTGAAAATCCATAACCACCCAGCTTACTGTGCTCATGTTGAAGAAGAAATGGATGGAAAACCTTGGTTCCACGACATCAAGGAATATTTGGCCAAGGGAGAATATCCAGAGTAGGAAAACCATACTAAAAAATGCACACTGCGGAGGTTGTCCAATCATTTCTTCAAAAGCGGAGGGACCCTATATAGAAGAACTCCCGATCTGGGGTTGTTAAGGTGTGTTGACGCAAAGGAAGCTTCCAGATTGCTCGAAGAAATACATGTCGGAACTTGTGGACCACATATGAATGGTTTTGTTCTAGCTAAGAAAATACTCAATACTGGATATTTTTGGATGACCATGGAGACAGATTGCATCCGATATGTACAGAAATGCCACAAATGTCAGGTACATGTAGACATGATAAGGGTACAACCCAATGAGCTTAACGCAACAAGTGCACCTTGGCCTTTTGCTGCTTGGGGAATGGATGTCATCAGTCCGATCGAGCCCACTGCTTCAAACGGGCTCAAGTTCATTTTAGTGGCCATTGACTACTTCACAAAATGGGTAGAGGCAGCATCCTACAGAGCCGTAACCAAGAAAGTTATTGCAGACTTTGTCAAGGATCGTATTGTTTGTTGATTCGACATTCCCGAGTCCATTATCCCTGATAATGCTGCCAATCTCAATAGTGACCTAATGAAAACCATGTGTGAAACCTTCAAAATCAAGCACAAAAACACTACAGCGTACAAACCTCAAATGAATGGAGTTGTGGAAGCTGCTAACAAGAACATCAAGAAGATACTAAGGAAGATGGTAGAAAACCACAAACAATGGCACGAGAAGTTACCCTTTGCCTTATTGGTGTACCGCACTACAGTCTGCACATCAACTGGAGCAACCTCCTATTTACTGGTTTATGGTACCAAAGCTGTCATTCCAGCTGAGGTAGAGATTCCTTCTTTGAGAATCATACAGGAAGCTGAAATCAGCGATGCACAATGGATAAGGAGCCGCTATGAGCAACTAGCCCTTATAGATGGAAAAGGAATAAATGCAGTTTATCACGGTCAGCTTTATCAGAACAGAACGTCCAGAGCATTTAACAAAAGAGTCAAACCAAGGCAATTTGCACCAGGACAGTTGGTACTACAGAAGATCTTCCCTCATCAAGATGAAGCCAAACGGAAATTCTCTTCCAACTAGCAAGGTCCTTACAAGGTTCATCGGGTGTTAACAGGAGGAGCACTCATACTTGCAGAAATGGACAAAGAAGTTTGGACAAAACCAATCAATTCGGACGCAGTCAAGAGATACTATGTTTAGACTATTTACATATCTTCATTTGAAATGTATGTCATTCGGGAGGATGAACTAGAATGTAATTGAACTGCGCTTGACTTGATTCCCATTTAAGAGCAGATACATAGGCAGCCCTATGGGTTCGGTCATATCTTAATAAAATTTTCATTTTTTCGAGCACCAGAAACTGGGGCAGAATTTTGAGGAGGACCCTCAAAATTCCGGAGCAAGTCCAGTCGACGCAATCATATGTCAGACAGTCAGAAATTGGTTAAGAAACTGGGGCAAGATTTTGAGAAGGATTCTAAAAATTCCGAAGAAGGTTCAACAAGTTTTGTCTCTCGCAAACGGCCGAAGGATCATTTACCAAACTAGGGCAGAATTTTGAGGAGGACCCTCAAAATTCTAAAATAAGAAGAGCTGCAATGTCTCTAAAATGTGTTACAGTCACTAGTTCATCCAAAATTACTTGATATTCCACTATGAAAAATAAGTTCATTTTTTTATCAATAAATGCATATTTTCGAAAACTCTATTTCCGTGGCAGTCAGGTGCTACTCAGGGCAACTCAAACAAGGCCTCCAGAATGGAGCGAAGCAAAGCCAGCAGATGAAGGCGCGAACAAACCTCCCCTTATAAAACTTACAATTTTTCTTTGGATGTAGGCATGGTGAACATAACAGAAGCATTCACAAACATAAACATACCAACGTCCTAACGATCAGGCTACCGGACGCAAATATATCTCCAGCTAAGAACTATCCTATTCTTATTTGTTCTCTGGATGAGGCTAAGCCCTGCCTTCATATTTGCATAAAGTTAAGCATTGCCTTCTCTCTGCATGAGACTAAGCCCTGTCTAAAATCTCCGCATGAGGCTAAGCCCTTCCTCCATATTTGCATAAGGCTAAGCGTTGCCTTCTATTTGCATGAGACTAAGCCCTGCCTCAAATCTCGGCATGAGTCTAAGCCCTGCCTCCATATTTGCATAAGGCTAAGCATTGCCTTCTACTTGCATGAGACTAAGTCCTGTCTCAAATCTTTGCATGAGGCTAAGAACTGCCTCCATATTTGCATAAGGCTAAGTATTGTCTTCTCCTTGCATGAGACTAAGCCCTGCCTCAAATATTTGCATGAGGCTAAGCCCTACCTCCATATTTGCATAAGGCTAAGCATTGCCTTCTCCTTGCATGAGACTAAGCCCTGTCTAAAATCTTTGCATAATGCTAAGCATTGCCTCCATATTTGCATAAGGCTAAGCACTGCCTTCTCTCTACATGAGACTAAGCCCTGTCTCAAATCTCTGCATGAGGCTAAACCTGCCTCCATATTTGCATAAGGATAAGCATTTCCTTCACCTTGCATGAGACTAAGCCTTGTCTCAAATCGCTGCATTAGGCTAAGCCATGCCTCCATATTTGCATAAGGCTAAGCATTTCCTTCTCCTGGCATGAGACTAAGCCCTATCTCAAATCTTTGCATGAGGCTAAGCCTTGACTCCATATTTGCATAAGGCTAGGCATTGCCTTCTCCTTACATGAGACTAAGCCTTGTCTCAAATCTTTGCATGAGGCTAAGACTTGTCTCCATATTTGTATAAGGCTAAGCATTGCCTTGTCCTTGCATTAGACTAAGCCCTGTCTCAAATCTTTGTATGAGGCTAAGCTCTGCCTCCATATTTGCATGAGGCTAAGCCCTACCTCCATATTTGCATAAGGCTAAGCGTTACCTTCTCTTTGCATGAGACTAAGCTCTGTCTCAATCTCGCATGACTAAGCTCTGCCTCCATATTTGTATAAGACTTAGCACTACCTTCTCATGGGACTAAGCATTGTCCCCCCTAGAATGAATGTTGCTCTTATCTTGGAACTATTTCTCTCGGGCTAAGCTCTACCCCAAACTCTGCACGAGACTAAGCTTCGTCTTGCTATAATTTTTATCATATCTCCGCACTTTATGGGCTGACATATAGCCAACCAGTCTAAAGGCGTCATAGTCTGAAGGCATCATCCTCATTGCTTGAAGACACCATGTCATGGCCCGAGGATCCCTCAATACTTGCACATCATTATTCAAAGGCATCATGGTTCAGAGGGACCATCCTCATGGCCTCCGAATCTCCTATCTCACAATTTATGGCCCAGGACATCATAGTCTAAGGACGTCATCCGCACTGTCCAAAGGCAATCTTTAATGGACCAAAGGGAATTTGCATCATCTATATGCTCGTATGCATTGTGTTTTAAGTTTTGCAGGTAATCCAGGAGGTAACCGTTCTTCAAACAGGAGCAGTCTTCGCTCCGGTGTCTGCTCATACCACTTTCACTTTTCCATTATAATCAATTCCCATCAATTACTCACTTTATTCTGTGATCATTCAGATATCTGCCCTATACGGCATCCGCTACGCTCCAAACTCACAATCATAACTCCCTCCGACATTACACTTCACAAAAAGACTTTTTCCATCGGCTTCATTCACCGTTGGGTCCAGAACTATACATGGCCTAATTCCGGTAAATCTAGAGATATGTAGGCAGCACAAAGACCAGGGTTCGGCCTCTATTTTTCAAAACGTCTCATTTGGTCAAAATTGGTCATCATTTCTTTACCCGAAAACTCTTTCATCCTTTTCGGGTAAAAAGGGGCAGTTGTTGATACCCAATTTTTCCCTATAATATTTTTCAAAATGCATATATACCTACAAAACTATGCATTAGCATCAATTAATATTTTTCCACAATTTCTTCATTTTTAAGGGTTTTAATTAATTTATCCCATTATTTTTATTTATATAAACAGTTACTAATTGCATCACAAATAGTTTTATAATAATTTTGTGGCTTAATTTTATCATTTGCATTTGTACTAAGTTTTAATTATTTCACAAAGAGCCATATTTGAATTTTTGGGGTTATAATTGCAATAACTTTGCAATTATAGCCCATGCACGCATTATTACATTATTTTACCAGAAAATAGCTTTTTGTATTTTTTAAATACTAAGTAATTATTTTGAAACATTTCTAGGCATGAAAATTGTTTACCGTGAAAATGGTAATAACAATTAAATTTGATTATGGGACTCTAAAAATACGTGATCTATTTTATGCTAGTTGTTAAGCAGTTGATGCTAAGAGTGAGGTTTAGAAACGAGATAAGAGTAAGTAGTAAGGTGATAATCAAACCGATAGGTTAACAATCGAGGCCTCGAGCTTGTCGATTCGGGGACCTCGAGGTCGATTCCAGAGCTCGACTGTAAGCTATCGAAGGTGATTGATGTATGGCTAACAACTATAATAAAAGGCTCTTTATAGCCAATGATAAGCAATAAATGAAGAACAACAATGAAGTCAATAAATGGAAGCAATAATATCATAGAATGTGTTAGAGAGCAAAGAAAATGTTCTTGTATATTTCATGTGGAGCAACTGAAGCAACATGAGTTTCTAAAGTGACAAGGATCCCCTTTATATATCAGGAGAATCCCAACATAGTACAAAATGCATTAATTACAAAGATATAGGGATGTGACAGCTAGATGACACCCTAATTCAGGACTAAGGTAGTCCACTAGGCTCTATTAGTCCTAGCCGTGTACCTTGGGAATTCCCCATTTCTACCATAGCTATTGTCGGCATTATCCCAAGGTCGGGCATTGACAAACCTCGAGGGGGGGGGAACCGACCATAGCCTTGTAGCCTCGAGGCTTCGAGATGATCTTCTGAGGCATCTCGATGATGAGGAATTGGACCATCTAATTTCACCATATACAGTTAGTCCCCGCGTTTCTTAGAGAGGAGCGACAAGAAACGATTTTGACATCCAGCTCTTCGGACTTCCCACGATGATGTCATGTTGACGCTATCATACTTATGACGTAAGCTTTCATGATAACCAGGACATCCCATGGACTTGTCTTTTTAGCGTCATTCAATGCGCTGCTGATTCCCATTCTACAATGCGACCGTTCCGCCATCGATCCAGTTTCCAATGACGCATTGATTGCTCCTGCCGATCTGTCTTTCAAAGGCAATGATGGCGTTGTTGGCCATACTATCACCCCCTATAAATGGGGGCCTTACGATACTATCTTTTTAACCAAGTGACTTTCAACACCTTTCCATTCCTTTCTTCCCACTATCATCCTCCATTCCTACCCACCATGTGTGGGGTCCATGGCCTTAAGGTCTTATGGCAACGTTCTCATCATCCACGCCATGGCCTTTTGCCTGGGCTATTCTTTGCCGAGCAAGATTATACTGTCTTGTCGTTATTGTTGTTGTTGTTATGGTTGCTACTGCTGTCGTCGTTGGTTCAAAGTGATAGGATAGTGGGGCTGACTTCTTCCGACTTAGGAGGACGTTTAAACTCTACACCGCTACTCAGGAGATCATTCAGACTATACATCGGTGCTCACTCTCCTACCCTGGCCTGGGGTGGCACTTCATCCCCTTGGTTTTCCAAAGGATAAAATGGCACCACCGGCCATTAGAATTGCACGGCACAATACCCCCGAAGGAGGAGCTAGAGCAGCCTCACAAGTAGGGTCGATGCCCGTTGAATCTTCAACCTCTGACTTCGGCGGGCTATGTCTCTTTTTCTGCTTCTTCTGCGTCACTTTCCTCTTCTTCATCTTCGCCTTTTACTCTTCTTCATCTTCGCCCTCGGAGATATTATTCTGGAGGACTGAGATAAAACCCCAGAGGAGGTGGCGCTCGAAGATATTGCCGCCGAGGGTGAATGCCCAAGGAGATGATGCTCGAAGATGTTGCTGCCGAGGAAGAACCTTTGAGAATAGATGAGACCCTCGTCTTTTACTACATGTGTACTTTTTCTCTTCTTGTTTCTGTGTAAGTACCCCTGGTGGGCTTTTGTAATCATATGTAAGGACCCCCCGTGGGCTTTTGTAATCAAATTTTTATGAATGTGAAGATGTTTCTTCAACTTTGTCTTCGATGTTCGCTATATTTCCTTTTGTTTGCACATATGGAGACTCTGAATACATGATTCTATCGGCTACTTCCAATATCGAACCTAGATGCAGTGTTTTTTACGACCTATGATTGATTAATACGGCTTTCTGCGGATCCCTTTGCGGTCCCTTGGATCGAACCTGGATTGGGCCGATAAATTTGGGTCGTCGGGACCCTTACTTAGCGTTGATGGAAAGTAATGTTTTGAGCCTTGAGACCGTGATTTATCCTTTAGACCTCGCGGTAATCTTTGAGGAGAAATTTTGCTTGGAGATCCGAGGATAGGGACTGCCTTTAAGCTTTCGAGAGCAGTCCCCGAGTGAGGGTTCGTTCAAACCCGAGCGATCTAGAAACCTGCTTTAGACTTAGCATAGATAGCTCTAAGGCATTGTAAATAGATCTTGGAAGAGGGTTTGCCTGAATTCAGATGGCACCTCGGGACCAAGCCCATGTGGGTGGAGCTTAAATGCTTGTTTTCTTGGAGCCTAACTCCTTTTTGGCGAAAATCCCTGAGGTTAGGTACCACCTCAAGACTTGTAATGATGTCTTTGGCTTCCTGGAGCCTAAAATTTTTCCGATTGAGACCCTCGAGGTCAGGTACCACCTCAGGATGGCGATGATGTTGTTGACTTCTTAGGGCCTAACTTTTCTTTGATGGAGGTCCTCGAGGTCGGGTACCACCTCGAGACTGGCGATGACGTTGTTGGCTTCTTACGACCTAACTTTTCTTTGATGGAGGTCCTCGAGGTTGGGTACCACCTCGGGACTGGCGATGATGTTATTGGATTCTTAGAGCCTAACCTCTTTTTGATAGGGGTCCTCAAGGTCGAGTACCACCTCGGGACTATCGATGATGTCGTTGGTCTTTTAGGGCCTAACTTTTATTTGATGGAGGTCCTCGAGGTCGGGTACCACCTCGAGTCTGGCGATGACGTTGTTGGCTTCTTAGGGCCTAACTTTTCTTTGATGGAGGTCCTCAAGGTCGGTACCACCTCGGAACTGGCGATGATGTTGTTGGCTTCTTAGAGCCTAACCTCTTTTTGATTGGGGTCCTCAAGGTCGGATACCACCTCGGGACTGGCGATGATGTTATTGGCTTCTTAGAGCCTAACCTCTCCTTGTTGAAGGTCCTCGAGGTTGAGTACCACCTCAGGATTGGAGATGATATCGTTGGCCTTTTAGATCCTAACTTCTTTTTGATAGAGGTCCTCGAGGTCGGGTACCACCTTGAGACTGGGGATGATACGGGGATTTCCGTTCTCAAAACATTACATAGTGTCGCCTAATGTACGATATGGTTGTCAAGTTGTTGGGGCGATTTGGTGATATCGGCCAGTGTTTTTAATCGGCTTTGAGGCAGGCGGATCGTCGCCATTTTCTATATATATATATATATATTTCCATATATATATATATATAGGGATGTTTCTGCTCTTTTGGAGATCCCACCATTTTAAGTAGTTGCCCTTCTTTTCTTGCGTTAAGCCTTTCATTATTTCAGTGCTAACACACTTGCACAGATCCCTACTTTAGTTCTCCAATTTTTTCATAGCCATGGCTGCTAAGTCGGGGTCTGTCTGGCAGAGAGGGGAGAACTCTGCCTCCGGCATTCAGGACCAACAAGAATACACCTTGATGATTACTTCTTCGATAGGAGAAGAGCATCTTGAGTTAGTGAGAAAATACTGCGGATGGGGGGAGAAAGTGGTGTTGAAGACATTTCCCCCGGATGAGGGCATCACGGATCATGCCAATGGATTTTTGAATGTGTACACGTATTCTTTCACATTGGGCCCCCTTGATAGGGTTGTGCTCGACTTCTGTTTAAAGTATCGGGTTACCTTGGTGTAGATCCATCCGTCATTTTGGCGAACATTGTTGATGATGAGAATTTTTTTGCGGAGAAGGCGGGGCTTGAACTTACGCTCGGTCATCTTATTAGGTTGTACCGGCCCTTTCATCATCGAGGTTTGCTAACCTTGCGATGTCAATCGACCACGCCCTTTGTTGTTGATGATGAGGATGATGGAGACTGGGAGTGGATGAGTCGCTTCATTCGAGTTCGGACATCTGACATTATCCCCGTGGAGCTTATGCCATTCCTTGAGGAATGGAACTATACACTAAGTGATGCATTCCGTGCCTTCTCAGTTTTGTCTATGGTGAAAGCTGGTTCCGTATACATGCCTTCATTTCTTTTTCTGCAGCGGTTTCATGGGTGCTAGGTGACGTTCCTGATTTGCCGGATTGGGTTCAGAAGTTAGCGACCGACTCGACCTATGATGAGCGCAATTGGCGAGCTTTGTCCCGAGGCAGATGGGAAGCAAAACATCATGGTGCGTATAGGCATCAGAGAGTCGTCCGAGGTGAGGCTGTGCTCCTCTGGAGAGGGGGAAGGGTTGCCAGCTTTTGGGCTAAATAATGACAACAATAAGCGAGAGATGCTTTTATAGGGCGATGGCGCTTAAAGCAAGGCAAAACGGGACCAGGACTTCGAAGCGAGAGCATTGTCCGATCGTGTCGTATCCGTGGTTCCTGATTCTTGAAAGATAGTTTCCCTGCTGATGTCACCTTCTTTTTCTGTCAACAGTACTTTAAGGGATACTAGGAGCCCGAGGTCGCATACACCGAGCAACCGTGCCTCGACCGAAGTTGATCCTTTCTGAGCTGGGGGAACTAGGTTGGCAGATGTGCGCTCGGCCTTCGAGGAAGCCCAGTGGCTTCACTTCGTGGTGAGTTTCGGCACAAGCCTTTCGAGCTTCGTGCCTTCTCTTCCTTATTGGGTTTTCTTTTGCAGGCCTTCGTTAAGCTTAAGTCTGGGCTGCTTTGTTGTGAAGCCAGGATGACGAAAGCTCTAGATGAGGAGAGATCCCTTAGGCTCCTTTGTGATGAAAAGGAAGTCGAGTTGGTGCACTTGCGGTATGAGGTGAACTGGAGCTTGAATTATGAGAACTACTTGACGGAGTAGGTAATTTTCTGTCCTGGGTGATCGTGCATTACGCTTCTAGCTTCTGAGGCTAACGTTTCGTTTATTTCAATTACAGAAAAAGATGGAGGTCTTGGAGCACCTTCGGGATGAAGCTGGCCGAGCCAAGCATGAGCATGATGAGCAAAAAGCACGGGCAGAGGCTCAAGCTTTAGAGGGGAAGGGCGCTCTGGCTAAAGTTCCCGCTTTTGAGGCTCAACTTTTCTTAGCTCATGATAATGCTTCGGTTCAAACAGATATGATTATGAAGCTTGAGTCCAAGTTTTTGAAGGTCAGGGATGAGATCGTTGATGCCGGGGATAAAGCCGTAATGAGCCAAACTAACCAGGAGATGACGATCTATTTAAAGGATGTTGCCGATGCTCAAGCTAAGTTGAGAAGGATCCTAGACCGCGAAGAGAGGATTAAAGAATATGCTCGTTACAAATCTCAAAGAAAAACCCTCGAGGAGATCCGTGCTAGAGGTTTCGTCCTCTCAGAAGAGTCGGCACGAGCGAGGGCGGATGAGCGTGATGCTCGGTTCTTCTGTCTGATGCCAAAGAAATCAAAGACGAGGTCGGCAGACCGTAGCTCCTAGGGGGCGTAGATTTCGCCATCTATATATATCATTTTCAAAGCATGTTTGTAGATGGACATTGTGTTTTTTCGTATATGTGTATAAGAGAAAACCTTGTGGCTTTATTTCTTCTTCATCTCTTTCCGTCTCGTATTTGGCCAGGTAAACTGGTCTTTGAGTTGGCAGGAATCCTTAGATTCATGGTATAGCCTTGGGGTTCATTTGGCTGGCCCGGGGGCTCTTACGCGCTTTTACTCTTAGGCATATTTAGGCCAACTGTTTTAGGCTCAGCCCCCGAGTCGAGCATTGACTCAAGCTTATTTGACCTTCAAGTTGCCGAGTTTTAGGCTGGCGACAGTGGCTCTTATGCTCTTGGTCGATGCAACCTTTTGGTGTGTGTGGGCTGGCAACAATGGCTCTTATGCTTTTGGTCGATGTGACCTTTTTAGTTAACTGTTTTGGGTTCAATATACAAATCGAGTTACAACTCGAGCTCATTTGACCCTCAAGTTTTCGGATTTGTGTGGGCTAGCGACAATGGGTCTTACGCCTTGGGCCGATGCATACTTTTAGTATGGGCTGACGACAATGGTTCTTACGCCTTGGGCCGATACGGCCTTTTAGTGTGGGATGGCGATAATGGCTCTTATGCCTTGGGCCGATGCGGCCTTTCAGTGTGGCCTGGCAACAATGGCTCTTACGCCTTGGTTCGAAGCGACCTTTTATAGGCTTTGATTTTCCCTCGTTAAGGACTTTTTGAAATATTTTTTGCCTGACTCTTCGATGGTTCGAGAAGAACCTCGATTATGAGTCGTTATGTGGTGATGGTCGAGCACCTCGGGAGGTTTGGCTCGGAGGCTGAGTATCTTGAAGCCTGTGATTTGGAGCTGACATGGTCGAAGCTCTTTTACCTATGTCGAGGGTAGCCTGTTTAACCGGTTCTTTTCAAAGTAATTGAAGGCCTGTGAGTTTGTAGCGACGGTCGGGCATCCCTGAGTCGCGTTAGTTTGTTTGATACAGCCTTATAACCAGAGTTATTTGTGTTCGGTCGAAGCCTTCAAGTCCCGAGTGAAGTAGTTTCGGCATCTATATCAAGGGTATGCCTTTTTATGGGTCTTACAAGTTTGATATATAGCTGAAACTTTGAGATCGGGTTTATGCCTTTAGTAAGGTCTTAAAAGTTTTACATGCCTTTGAGGTCTTATAGTTTTGGATACTTGGTACAAGTATTGTTCATGCCTTGCTTGAGATCTTATAGTTTTGTTGCTGCCTTATATAGGTCTTACGAGACCGAGTCTGCCCTCTAGGGGTCTTATGGCCTCGGGTTTTTTAATGAATGGTGATTGGAGATAGTCCCCGAGTTATCGATGGTATCTTGGCTTGTAAGCCATTACTTGTAAACTTTGTATTGCCTTATTGATGGCTTACGATTTCGGAGATTCCGACCCTGAGGTTGCACATTTTTTGAGATTTTGACGCCAATCCCCGAGTGTTCGGGGCACTTTCGGCCTTGGAGACGTTTTGTGATTTTCATGTTGCCTTGTTGAGGGCTTGTGATTTTGGAGTCCCGACCCAGAGGTCGTTCAGGTGTTGAATTATTGACGCCAATCCCCGAGTGTTCGGGACGTTTTCGGTGGAGAAGTCATTTTTGCGAGGTTGTTGAGCTTCTTTTAGAGTGTGAGATGCTTTGATAAAGATACTTCTTCAATTATTTGGTACAAGTGTACATGTTTTCGCCGTCGGGGGCCCGGCCATACGGACACAGTTTGTTCGACCGTTTGGCCCAGTACATCATTTTCCTATTGGGACCCCATTTGGCGTTTCTTGGCTTTTTCGAGCAGATGGTCTTCCGGGGGGGGGATGCCTGCCAGTGTTCGAGGTTGATTGCAAAAGAAGCCTTGAATACTTGTCAAGTCGCCCTTAGGTAGCATGTGAAGATTGCCTCATTAAAAACCTTGCCGGTAAAACCCTTTTCGAGATAAAAACTCGATCGAAGTAAAAGAGTGCAACGGATGCTTTAAAACCTTAAGGTCTTCGGGTTGGGTTAGCACTTTGACTGCTTCGTTCAGGTGCCTGCATAAGGGTTAGTTTTAACTATAAAATGAAAAGTTAGATGGTTAGACCTTAGTGTGGGATATGTCGGCGATGTTTCGAGGTCCGATGTGTTCTACTTGTTGGTGATGAGGACCCGGTACGGTCGTTTGCTCTGTTTAATCGGTTTTAACCGAAGATGTAGTTTGGTTACCCTTTGGCCCTTTTGCGGGTGGACACATTGGTGTTGGCGCCACATCGTGCACCGCGAACATTTCTCTTGCCACATGTTATTCCCCGTAGACGGTTTTAATTATATCCTTTGTCAGGAATTTCATCATTTGGTGGAAGGTGGATGGTACTGCTCTCATGCAGTGTATCCACGGCCTCCCAAACAAGGGGTTGTACCTCATGTCTTCTTCTATGACATGGAATTTAACATTCTGGGTTGTGCCGGCCACGTTGACTAGGAGGGCGATTTCTCCTTTCGTTGTTTCACTTGCCATATTGAATCTGTTGAGGACTCGAATGGCGGGCATGATTTGGTCAAGCAGTCCGAGCTGCTCTTTTACCCTCGACCTGATAATATTGGCCAATCTACCTGGATCCACGATTACACATTTTATTGAAAAGTATTCACAAGGAAAGAGATTACCAGTGTGTCATTGTGGGGTAAAGACAAGATCTCGATGTCCTATTCGCTGAATGTGAGGGCATCCTCGGGTATATACCCCCGGGTTCGCTTTTCTCTGGTAATGGATATTTTTATCCTTCTCATCACGGGTTCCAGTGGGGAATTGATGCCTCCCAAGATCACGTTAATGACATGTTGTGGCTCATTTGTTTCATTCTTCTTGGCTGCCTCACTTTCTTGGAACTGATTTTTGGCTCGGTCACTGAAGAAATCCCGGAGGTGACCTTTGTTAAGTAGTCGGGCTACCTCGTCTCGGAGTTGGTGGCAATTCTTGGTCCTGTGGCCGTGCGTGTTGTGAAATTCGAACACTAAGTTATGATTCCTTTGCGAAGGATCTGATTGTACAGCCCTGTGCCATCTCACGTCTCAGATTTTACGGATGGCGAACACTATATTAGATATATCGACATTGAAGTTGCATTCTAATAAGCGAGGTGCCTCTGTTGGCCATGTGTTCCTATCGAATCCGGCCCTGTTGAAAAGTCCTCGAGGATTCTGTCCTCGGTCTATCCTTCGATCATTGCGAGGTAGGTTGCGCCTCAGGGCGTTCCTTCTGTCTTTGGTGTATGGCTGATATCTTTTTTTGCTTGGATTTGGCTCCTTCACCAGAAGCCTACTCGAGTATACTGAGCCCGAGGGGGATCCTAGCTGGTCGTCTTCGACCCTGATCTTCGACTGGTATTGGTTGTGGACGTCTGACCAGGTCACGGCGAGATAGTTGACCAAATTCTGTTTCAACTACTTTGAAGCCACCGAGCTTCGTTCATTCAGACCTTGAGTGAAGTCCTGCACTACCCAGTCATCGGAGACTGGTGGTAGTTCCATCCATTCCATTTGAAAACGAGATACAAACTCTCGCAGCATTTCGTTCTCCCTCTGCTTGATCTTGAACAGATCCGATTTCCTTGTTGCCACTTTGATGGTACCAACATGTGCCTTTATAAATGTGTCTGCCAGCATGGAGAATGAGTCTATGGAGTTAGGAGCTCAGTTGTGATACCACATCATGGCCCCCTTCGAGAGTTTTTCCCCGAACTTCTTTAGTAAGATAGACTCGATCTCATCGTCCTTTATGTCGTCGCCCTTCATTGTGCAAGTGTAAGCAGTAACATGCTAATTGGGGTCTGAGGTCCCGTTGTATTTTGGGAGGTCTGGCATTCTAAACTTCTTCGGAATGGGTTTCGGAGCCGCTTCCTCTGGGAACGGCCTTTATATGAACTTCTTTGAATCCACACCTTTCAGGATCGGGGGTGCTCCTGGAATTTGGTCGACCCTGGAGTTGTAAGTCTTGACCTTCTTATAATTGGCTTCTATCTTTTTCTCGCCCGATCCGATCCTTCTAGTGAGGTCCTCGAGCATCTTTATGATGAAAGAGTTGGCTATAGACCCGTTATTGCTCGATCTCTCCAGTACCTGTTCGGTTGGGGGAGCTATCCCCGGTGCTACCGTGCTAGGAGTTTTCTGGTGACTTTGTAGCTGAGTAATAGCCAGTTGTTGTGCCTGCAACATTTCAAAAATAACATGAAGGCTAACCTCACATTCTTCCATGGTTGGGGTCTTCTGAGCTTCTTGTGGATCCCCTTGGCATAGGCTCCTGTCAGTGTGGGAGCTTACGTTGATGCATTGGGCGTCGTGCGAGATCGCCTCCACGGGAATTGGTTCTTGTGCATTCCTAGGGTTTTGTGGTGGCACATCGACACCTGGAACACCCACACTGTTTTCTCCGTGGTATTCAAGATTGTTGTTTTCACCTCCATTAACTAAGTTAGACATTTCGACCTGAAATCGAAAATCTTGGACAAGAGAAAGCGTGAAAGATAACTTGCGTTATGTAGTAAAACCAGCAAGAAAATAATCACTATTATTTTTACCCCCACGGTGGGTGCCAAACTGTCTACCGTAAAAATGGTAATAACAATTAAATTTGATTATGGGACTCTAAAAATACGTGATCTATTTTTATGCTAGTTGTTAAGCAGTTGATGCTAAGAATGAGGTTTATAAATGAGATAAAAGTAAGGAGTAAGATGATAATCAAACCGGTAGGTTAACAATCAGGGCCTCGAGCTTATCGATTCGGGGGCATCGATTCGATTCCGGAGCTCGGCTTGGAGCTATCGAAGGTGATCGAAGTATGGCTAACAGCTATAATAAAATCAACAACGGCTCTTTATGACCAATGATAAGCAATAAATGAAGAACAACGATGAAGGAAATAAATGGAAGCAATAATATCAAAGAATGTGTTAGAGAGCAAAGAGAATTTTCTTGTATATTTCGTGTGGAGCAACTGAAGCAACAGGGGTTTCTAAAATTGTTACGCACCACAATATTACGTCGATGTTATGCTTTGCAGTAATATATTACGATGATGTTATGCCTCGCAGTATTAAGTTATGACAGTATTGCACCCAGCAGTATTACATCACGATGATATTACACTTCGCAGTAATAAGTTACGACGATGTTGCATCCTGTAGTATTGTACGTTGGATTTGTCGTAAGGTAATTGACATCAGTCCAAGTAAAAGATTATTTGGAGATTATAAAAGATTATGCTATTTCACAAGTGACTAGTAAATTCATGAAGGTGAACGGGGGAGCAAGTCAAAGAAAATGAATTTTGTCCAAGTTTAGCATTTTGGGGTAAAATACGGCTCGAGCTAAAATACTTAGTATTTATGGACTAGTACCATGCAAGGTACCATATGACCACGGTAGTATAACATATAAAGTGTATATATGAAGAATTTTAATAATAAATTGAATTTTAAGTAATTTGGGATAATTTTTAAATTATGCATGTAATTGGTTAATCATCGGATAATGGGACATTACCCGATTAACTAATAAGTGGATAAAATTAACAAGATCATACCAAAAGAGACGTGGCAGCCCCCTTTTTAGTTTAAAGGTGAGTCATAAATCACCTTTAAATGTGTCACAAGGCTAATTTTCAAAGCCTTATCTTGTAAAGATTCTTCGAGCATATCCAATAGAAAGAGGAAACGATAAAACAACATTTTACATTCTGATTTTGAACCAAAAAGCATGAGAACTAGAGGACATTCCATTTCGTCCAAAAGAACTCTTACCCTAAGAGTTCAAGTGAAATTTCAAAGTTCAACAATTAGATTAAATTCATTTCTATCTTGTTCAAAAACGTTGGAAGCAAACCAGAACAATTTTGTCCAAGTGTGAATTTCGTCCACATTTCGCAGAAGCAGATTCGTTCAAATAATTTCTGGAACAAGTATGTTAAGGCTAAGCTCTTCTTTTATTTTGATATGATCTTGTCATTACACAAGTTTGATAACGAAGCATAAAGAAAAATTCATATCCCGAAATTTACGTATATTTTGCTAGTCTCGCAAGTTACAATATTCTCTTTATCGGGACTTCATATTCATTTGAGTATTTCATTCTTCCAGTCAAGAGAGAAGAGAGTTTATATATACAGTATTAAAGTATTCTCATTACTATCGAGCTATAATCGATAGGACAATCTCTGATCAGATGGTAAGTTATATACCGAGCCTACTGTGGCCGAGCGCTTATGAGCAAGCCTAGTTGGTCGAGATACAGAGTCTAGTATGGCCAAACTCATATGAGCGAGCCTACTACGGCAGATCAGTTATATATATACCGAGCCTTATAGGGCCGGACAACTATTTTACTTATTATATTAAGAGAGTTGAGTCATTATCAGCAAGCAAGCATATCTTCAGATTATCTTGGACTTCTAGCTACTTGTAGTTATTATATTACCAGTTCAGTTTCAGCTTCAGAATATTGCCTTACATACTCAGTACATTATTTTGTACTGATGTCCCTTTTTTGGGGGGCGCTGCATTTCATGCGTGCAGGTCAGACAGACAGATGGGTAGGCCTCCTCAATAAGTGTTGCCCGAGTTCAGCTTGATCGGTAAGCTCCATGCCTTTCGGAGTTTCCGGGTCTAGAGCTTTATGTACATCTTGTATATATATATATATGTCATGAGTAGGTCAGGGAGCTATTCTGATCACAGTATATCAATCAGTAGAGTCTTGTAGATATATCATGTCAGTTAGTGCAATATGTTGGGCATGCAGTCCTTGTATGTATATTTGTTTTGTTTATAAGTTGTAATAGTTATGATGGCCTTGTCGGCCCAGTTATATATTCACATTTAGTCAGCATTTGCAGTTATCTTGCAATGTGGCCCCTGGCCAAAGTATGACACCATATGTTCAGAGTCCCTTAGTTGCAAGTTAGTACGTAAGTATAGGTGAGGCACTGGGTGCCAGTCTCGCCCCCCAGGTTCGGGGCATGACAAAAGTGGTATCAGAACAGTTATGTCCTAGGGGGTCTACAAGCCGTGTCCAATAGAGTCTTGTTTATGGGTGTGTCGTGCACCACACTTACAAGCAGGAGGCTATAGGGCATTTAGGATTATCACTCTTTCTTCTTACTCTAGATAGTGTTGTAGAGCTCACTTATAAGAATTCAAATTCTGAATTTTTTTTATTTTGTAATAAAACGATACCTTCATCCGGAATGAAGGTTGGAAAGAGAGATAGTTGTGGACGAGCTGAGTCAGAGGAATTGGATTTTTGTATGATGCCTACGATAAGTAAATGTGAGGTCTTTAGTAGATCATGGGTGTACTAAAAGGTGTAAGCTTCCTGATAAGAAGCCTTAAGGTAAGAATATCTATCCATCTTTATGGTAAAAGACAATGAGAGATTAAGAAGATAAATATAAATTTCAACAAGCAAAAAAAGCAAGATGAAGAAGGGTATGAGGCGCCTAGTTAATGAAGGTTAACAACGTTTATAATTGAGGCAGAGGAACATAAGCTTTTTGAGTTATATTCAATAGTAACAGAGATATATACAATTGGTTGCACCCATTCCTGATATGACCTATGGGGGTTAATAGAAGTAGTATAAGAAGATATGATGGATGAATTGTTTGTGTCAGTTGACATTTCCGAAGGATATTGCAAATGTGCTAATAGATCTCCTTGTCAGACACCCAGATGGTACACCTTAAAATAGTGCAGTCAGATATAAGTACTACAAAGACATGTACTATAAGCCTTGAAGGGATACATATTACCTTAGTGTGGCTCGCGTCCCTAGTAAAGCGAGAACATTAAGCAACTTGAAGAGTCACTGGATGGAGCAAGGGGAAGCTAAAAGTAAAAGAATGTCTTGTTCGAGTTTTAGAATAAAGTGATAGGCATAAATGTTAGCGGGAAATAAGAAAAGAGTTAAAGAAGCATTATAAGTAAAATGTTTTACATGGATGACAATCTATAGTCAAGTGAAGGAAGAGACGAGAGGTGACAGGCCTTAGGACAACAAAAGAGTATAGGCCATACAGTCATGTCCTCATTTCGAGAAATAATTTCGCAACTCTATCATGATTACCAAGAGGAAAAGTAAACTAAATATGATTAGGGACCGAGTGATTTTGTAATAGTTAGCATCATGAGAATTTCAGATCGCATTCCGGTAATAATAGGATGGACTCATTCAGGAAGACGTTTTCCTTAAGCAAGCAATGTTAGCAAAGTTAAGCTTAAGGGACTGTATGTACCAGTTACATTAAGTGTCACCCTCGCGAGTAAAGGGATTTGTCATCATCGGTACAAAAGTATTGCCGCAAGTCGAGTAAGTATCATTGATGTTGAGAAACGACGCCAAAGATAAAGAGGTAAAACATCTATAGTTAAATTCTCATGGCTTCAACTCTTAGTACACCCCTAAAGGGGGGAATATGGAGTGATGTGGTATTAAGTCAAAATTAAGGGGTTCTAGTGACTATGGAATGGTAAAGGAAGAATGCGATAAATGAAAGAGGAATGAGATGGCACCTATACTTATCCAAATCTTACAGATACGCTACGATTCAAGAATATTGTAAAGCCATGACGTCAAGGAGAGGAAGTAAAGGTTCCTACCCGAGCTGTTATTAATAAATAAGGAGCTAGTGCGAGACATAAGTTAAGACAAAGGAAATAACCCGAGAAAAATTATGAGGAATATTGATATGAGAATGGGCCAACAAGTAGTTAGTAATTGGTCAGGAAGATCCAAGTTATGGCTAAATAGGAGGTTACAAACGAGTCATCAGATCGTGTGAGATAAACATAGTAGGACCTAACATGGAGAGTTCAGCCTCGAAGAATACCATTATAATACTTAAGATATATTCAAACAAGAGTAGGGGTAGTTAAAACAACCATATGAGTGTTACGGGGATAAAAGAAAGTGCCACTGGGAAGACAGTCAAAATATCAGTTCAGAAGTAACCATACAAGCACAAGGGCATAGAAGTAAGCAAGTACGGATGATTATAGACAAGTAAGGACATCAAAAAGATCCGTAATAAGCTCATAGCTTTACGAGAGTCAAAGGTTCTCCCTAAATACTACAATGAAAGACTAGCCGAGGAGATAAAAAAGAAGGCTTCAACCTAAGCACAACGACCTAAAGAGGAAATGGTCGTGTAACAACAATCTCGTAACAACATTGTAAGCATTCCAAAAGAAAGTGGCACCTACTGTGGCTAATGAACGGGAAGTAAGAATTAAAAGTAATATTCGAGATCATATGAGTTGTATGAAAACTCTGGCAAGTGTGGGCACTAAGATAAGCTATGTATGGACGCAACAAGGGGTAGAAAGACCAGGACAAGTAATTGCACACGTTTAAAGAAAGCTGAGATACAACGAAAGGAATTATTCAATCAATGATCCAGAGTTAGTACGTTATAGATACACTCAAGATTTTGGAGCATTATATTTGTTGACAATCATACTACCATAGAAGACTCCAATATAAGTTAAAAAGAAGAATTGAGCCCAGGGCATAGACAAAGGATTGAATTGTTAGAAGATTTTATCATGGATATTCCATATCGCCCATAAAAGGCTAAGGTAATAACTGATACCATGAGACACTGATCGGAAGATAGCTTAAGCCTACATAAAGGATGATTGGAAGGAAGAGAAGCTAAAGAATTACATCACCCAAGTAAATCAGGAGTCCGATTATTGGACCTAGAAAAATTATAGAAGTTTGTGCTTAAGAACATGACAGAATCACTCTTAATATCAGATGTTCAAGAGAAATAACACAACAACCATAATCTATAATGGCTCTACAAGAAAGCCAGTTAGAAGAAGTACTAGCCTCGTAAGAAATCAGTACGAAGCTCCCATCAGATTGTGTATGCATCAGAGGTGCGAGTATTATAATAGAGCTTCAAGTTATGGACGTGAATTACACCTAGGTGGGAGGGGAGGTCAGGAAAGAGATAAAAGATACGATGCAAAATTTTAAGGTATGTAAGGTAAAGGTGAACAACATACGAGATACTCAAAGGCTGAAGATTATGAGTAGTCCATACTTTGGATAGAAGTATATAAGCACGGGGATCCAATAACCAGGAGTGATAGCGGCATCATCGGCGACATGTCTTCTAGCCTATAGTTTCTAAGTACTGAGAGATCTAGTTAAGAGAATAGAGAAAAGTTGGAGACGATGTGATGTCTCGCTTGACATTCCAGAATAACATAAGAAAATCTATGGTGCAAGCAAGTTGAAGGAAAGTTTATAAATGGATATGTATAGGTCACAAGCTAAAGTATGGTAGAACGATAAAGTTTTAAGGAAGCATGTGTAAGGATGAGGAAAGACAAGTTAAAAGGTGAAGAGAATGGATAAGTCTTTAGGATTAAGCCCATAAAAACAAGAAGAGCAAATAGTTTCTCTATGTTATACAGAGCTCATTATAGCTTTAATTAACTCAAAGGAGTCTAAGATTAATAGCATTTAGAAGGAATAAAATGCTGACCTGGTAAGAAAATGAGGGTATAATTGTGACAGATACAGGATGACGTTTGGGCTTTCATTTGAATAATGATTTGAAAAAAAAAGAAGGAGAAAAGATTTCGATGGCGGCACAAAATTAGGATACCCCCATATGGTGAATCACATTGATACACTATGAAATATGATTATGGGAATCACTTTGAATATTCCTTGATGTAACGTAAGCCCTAGTGGCAAAGTATTACGTAAGAAGTTTTAAGTTATCAGTGGTATATTGTAGATCAATATTGAGGTGAATCAACAATAGATGGACAAAAGTCACAAAGTATGAGATGAGATTGGGCCGTCATTCTAAAGATGAGCAGTAATGAGAAAGAATTAAAGGACTTAAATTTATACATATGGAATAAGCAACGAGAGTAAGCTAGGTTTTGGTAGCAGACCTCAGCAACGATAAATTAATGTAAGAGTTATGGTAGTAAATTCATACGGATGACTAAATGGACCTATGCGATGAGATATAGCAATATTCGTGAATTCAACAAAGTACCGAGCGAAGAACTTCAGTATACTCATAGGTGCCCAAAGGGACATCTTATCACGCTTTACATATGAAGCCTAGAGATTGAGCACCTTTAAAGATCAAAATCATACAGGCTACATGATGAAAGGTAGCAACAGTTACGAGATTGGAAGGATTCCGACTACAAGATGTGGTGTGAGAAGAAGGCCTAAGAGAGGAATGTCCTGGACTTTGGACTTATTCACAGAACAGTCGCCTAGATGGCAAGGGAAGTTCTAAAGTATTTGAAATATATAAGTTATGAAAATAATAAGTGCATCAGTCAACATTTGAGGACGAATATTTCAAAGGGGGGAATAATGTTACATCCCATCGTATTACGTTGATGTTATGCTCTGAAGTAATATATTACGATGATGTTATGCCTCGCAGTATTAAGTTACGACAGTATTGCACCTAGCAGTGTTACATAACGATGATGTTACACTTCGCAGTAATAAGTTACGACGGTATTGCACCCAGCAGCATTACATTACGATGATATTACACTTCGCAGTAATAAGTTACGACGATATTGCACCCTGTAGTATTGTACGTTGGATTTATCGTAAGGTAATTAACATTAGTCCAAGGAAAAGATTATTTGGAGATTATAAAGATTATGCTATTTCACAAGTGATTAGTAAACTCATGAAGATGAACGGGGGAGCAAGTCAAAGAAAATGAATTTTGTCCAAGTTTGGCATTTTGGGGTAAAATACAGCCCGAACTAAAATACGCAGTATTTATGGACTAGTACCATGCAAGGTACCATATGACCCTGGTAGTATAACATATAAAGTATATATGAAGCATTTTAATAATAAATAGAATTTTATGTAATTTGGGGTAATTTTAAAATTATGCGGGTAATTGGTTAATTATCGGGTAACGGAACATTACCCGTTTAACTAATAAGTGGATAAAATTAACAAGATCATACCAAAAGGGACGTGGCAGCCCCCTTTCTAGTTTAAAGGTGAGTCAAAAATCACCTTTACATGTGTCACAAGACTAATTTACAAAGCCCTATATAGTAAAGATTCTTATGAGCATATCCAATAGAAGGAGGAAAAGATAAAACAACATTTTACATTCTGATTTTGAACCAAAAAGCGTGAGAACCAGGGGACATTCCATTTCGTCCAAAAGAACTCTTAGCCTAAGAGTTCAAGTGAAATTTCAAAGTTCAACAATTAGATTAAATTCATTTCTGTCTTGTTCAAAAACATTGGAAGCAAACCAGAACAATTTCGTCAAAGTGTGAATTTCGTCCTCATTTTGCAGAAGCAAATTCGTTCAAATAATTCCTGGAACAGGTATGTTAAGTCTAATCTCTTTCTTCATTTTGGCATGATCTTGTCATTACACAAGTTTGATAATGAAGCATAAAGAAAAATTCATATCCCGAAATTTACGTATATTATGCTAGTCTCGCAAGTTACAATATTCTCTTTATTGGGACTTCATATTCATTTGAGTATTTCATTCTTCCAGTCAAGAGAGCAGAGATTTTATATATACAGTATTAAAGTATTTTCATTACCATCGAGCTATAATCGATGGGCAGTCCCTTATTGGGCAACCTCTGATCAGATAGTAAGTTATATACTGAGCCTATTGTGGCCGAGCGCTTATGAGCGAGCCCAGTTGGTTGAGATACAGATCCTAGAATGGCCGAGCGCCTATGAGCGAGCCTACTATAGAAGAGCAATTATATATATACCGAGCCTTATAGGGTTGAACAACTATTTTACTTACTATATTAAGAGAGTTGAGTCAGTATCAGTAGGCAAGCATATCTTCAGATTATGTTTGACTTCCAGCTACTTGTAGTTATTCTATTATCAGTTCAGTTTCAACTTTCAGTATATTTCCTTACATACTCAGTACATTATTTTGTACTGACGTCCCTTTTCTGGGGCGCTGCATTTCATGCGTGCAGGTCAGACAGATAGACGGGTAGGCCTCCTCAATAAGTGTTGCCCGAGTTCAGCTTGATTGGTAAACTCCATGCCTTTCAGAGTTTCCGAGTCTAGAGCCTTATGTACATCTTTTATATATATGTATATATGTTATGAGTAGGTCGGGGAGCTGTTCCGATCACAATATATCCATCAATAGAGTCTTGTAGACATATCCTATCAGTTAGTGCAATATGTTGGGATTGTAGGCCTTATATGTATATTTGGTTGGTTGGTCAGCTATAATAGTTATGACGGCCTTGTCGGACTAGTTATATATTGACATTTAGTCAGCATTCGCAGTTGTCTTGCAATGTGGCCCATGGCCAAAGTATGACATCATATGTTCAGAGTCCCTTAGTTGCAAGTTAGTACGTGATGATAGGTGAGGCACTGGGTGCCAGTCTTGCCCCTAGGTTCGGGGCGTGACAAAAATGACAAAGATCACTTTTATATATGAAGAGAATCCCAACATAGTAAAAAATGCATTAATTACAAAGATATAGGAATGGGACAGCCAGATGACATCCTGAGTCAGGACTAGGGTAGTCCACTAGGCTCTGTCAGTCCTAGCTATGTACCTTGGGAACTCCTCATTTTTACCATTGCTATTGTCGAAATTATCCCAAAGTCGGGTGTCGAGGGGGGTGGGAACTCGACCATAGCCTTTTAGCCTCGAGGCTTCGAGATGATCTTTTGAGGTGTCTCGATGATAAGGAATTGGACCCTCTGATTTCACCGTATACAAAAATCATTTTTTATAATCTGCTATTTATTTTTAAAATTGTTTTATCAATTAAATGGGTATTTAACAAATAGACCTTTTTATTTTTCGGACCTAGCCTATTAAACCAGCCCAATTTTAATTCCCCAATCCCAATCCAATTAGCACCAGGCCCAAACCCACACTATCCCAAACCTGAAGACTCTACCCAGCCCCAAACCCCTTTGATCTTGGTCGTTGATCACAGAGATCAATGGCCATCATTCCCCCTTTCCTTTTTAGTCCAAAAAACCCCTAAACCCTAACCATTTCTCCCGTTCAGCTGCCCTAAAATCCTCTCTTCTCCGTTCTCTCTGAGACCCAACCCTAACCCTAATCGCTGCCACCTAAACCTAGCTATAATCCCTTCAATTACTACCTGTTCTATGAAGTTCCACGATTGTTTCAGACCTCCATTGGTCTCCTACTTCTTCTGATTGTTCGATTTTGCTATTCCATGAAAGGATCTATAAGTTTACGCCTACGGTCACCTCCGTTTGTGAGTGCTACTATCTCGATGTTTATGGTTCAAAACCAGATTCTCTTTACCCTTCCCCTTTTTTTCAAAACCCTAATCTTTGGACATGAATCCGTCCAGATCTTTGTAGATCTGGAATGATTCTGAGTTTTTCAATGACTTTTCCTTAAAGATCCCTTATTTCTTACCGTCAATCGATTTTGGTACTATGTTATTTTAGGGTTTTGGTTTCCCTGATTATTGATTGGTCAAATATCTGTGTTTGAAGTGGTTTCAAGTTACCATGGCCATTTTCTTTAAGTGTCTTCTGATTCCCCTACTGTTAATCGACTCTAAGTATTTTCAAAATTAGGGTTTCTACTTTGTCTGTTCTTGCAAAAGGCTTTTCCGAATTTCTTATGTTTTTTGTTTAATATTTCGATAATGACTATGTTCCAAGCTTGATTGTTTGACTGTTCGTTGTTCGCTTCAGCATCTTGCCCGTTATTGTTTTTAATAATTGACTAACTGACTCAATTATCTATGGTTTCATTTTTGCTGAAATGATTTACTGAATTTCTACTTGCTTTCCTTAATCTTGAGATTTCTAACTAACGTCTCTTGCCTATTTATAGGGTTCTTTGACCCTAGAATGGTCTCTAATTTCTCATGTTATCTTATTTGTGTGATTGATTGCTTGATTTATGGGTTCTAACTTTAATTGGTTGTTAGACTCACTTCTTCCCTTATTTGAAACTCAATCCGAGTTATTTATAGGAATAATTCTCTGATTGTCTGCCCTGTCAAGCTTAATTGATTATTTGATTGCTTTCCTTACCTTATTTACAATATTAAGCTGCCTTGCATTATTTACTTAACACTACTTGACTCCTATAAGTACAAGACTCTATTTCAAACACATACAGACACCCATAACTAAGGAAAAAATACTTAAAATTCCTGCTCTCTCTTGCAAACTGCTGTTACTTGTCTACTACACTATCTAGTCGGCTGGAAGCCAAAACTAGATCTTGGATCCTCTTTACTTCACTTTTTATTGCAAATTTCCAACTAGTATGTCTCTACTACTGTCATTAAATTAATCTGTGTGTTTATCAGCATGTTTACTTCTGTTTAAATCCATGTATTTATCAGCTTGTTTACTTCTGTTTAAATCCATATGTTTACTAGCATGTTTACTTCTGTTTAATCCATATGTTTATTAACATGATTGTTTCTGTCTAATCTACGTGGTTACTTCTGTTCAATCTGTAGCATGTCTAACTAATGTGTTTCCTAGCATGTCCATTAATGTTCAATATATGTGTCTACTGCACTAGCATGCCTACTGTTGGCCAATACATGTGTTTACTACAATAGCATGTTTACTTCTGTTTTTAATTAGAACTATGTGTTTCTACTTTCAGCAAATTTGCATGTTTAGACATGTCTAAATTAGATCTATGTTTTTTCTACTTCCATACTAGTATGTTCTCCCTATCTAGATTTTTACCTTTCACAACTTTGCTCACCAATCCCTACTGCCCCTTTGTATGTGATTGTTCGATCCTAACATGCCTTGTCTTTGTGTTTGGTCACTTAGTAATACCTAACTTAAGTAATCCTACTTCTAAATGTTGTTTGTTTGCTGGAACCTTGCCTAAGTTCCAGGAATTGAATGACTCTGTTTGCTTCTTGTTTCCTGAAAGTCTACAACTGCTTTTCGCAAAACTACTCCTGTAAATCACTATCCACTTTAATATTCTTAGAACTTCTAGGGTCTTGCGCCTCCAGTGTGAATATTTCTTTGGAGTCTATGAGACCCCTCTGAACTTTGACACACTGGGGCTAGCTACTCCACACTGCACAAGCTGTTGATCTTTAAAGAGGACCTTGGTGTGAGCACTGCCCGGGGTCCCTGAGGCCCTTAGGAACTTTGACACACCAGGGTACCCTCTCTTGCACTATGAGATATGGTTCTTGAGACTATTTGAAGGTCTGGTTTCCCAGGTTTTGCTTTGGTCTATCCAGGCTCCCTATAGTGTAGTGTTGTTTATTCCTGTAATTCATTTACACTAGGGTTGTAATATTAATTTCTTTGTAAACAAATATTGGGGAAATTAGTAAAACTGGGAGGGATTTGTTGGGAATGGGTAGATATCATGCCTATAGGTTTTAAAATCAGTGTTTACATCCTAGAAACCATGCCTATAAGACATTGCAATGTTCATCACTTGTGTGCATCCAAGATATCATGGCTATAGGGTTCAAATCAACTTTTGCAATCAGAAATCATATCATTGTGTTGTTTGTCTATTTGCTTGCATTAGAGATATTATTCCTATAAGTTTCAAATCAATATCCTGCATTTGAGAGTCATGCTAAATAGGATTTCAGCATATTCAGCATTTAGAAACCATGCTTATAGGGTAAAATCAATCTTGTATTCTGGACACTTTGCCTGTAATTTAAAATTAGTCTTTGCATGCCAATGAGGTTTTAAAAATAATTGTTGCATTTAGTTTCCATTGTCTAAATCAGCCCTCACATCTAGACAACATGGCTATAGGGTCTAACGAACTAGTCTGTCTGTTCAAAGTTGTTTACTGGTTTATTGTACTTCCGATTAATTAGAGACCACGTACATAGGACATCACTGATACACGCCTAGGAAAGCCTGTAGGGTGATTAAAATCCTGTAAACTGTTAAACAATGCTTTTGTTAACTGTCCAAATTCAGCAAGCCCCCTCTTAAATCGGTAGGCAACTGATTAGGTATTGGTTCCTCGCTTTAATAAAACTTTGCATATGTTCTGATTTTTGCTCACCTAGACATCCTGTTATTAGGATTCTTTTTTAAAAGTGTCTAAAACACTGCTGTTAGAGACATGCACTTGCTTGTTTTATTTGTGGAGGTAAAATGTGAGCCTTTTAACTATTTTATCCTTGGTCCAGTCCTACGTATTTTGTTTGGTTCCTAGAGTTTCTCCTTTTAATTACTGTAGGAGAGTCTAGATCCACCTTAACTAGAAGTCCTAAATACCTCCGAGACTATATAAGTAAAAGGACGGGTAATGCACGCATAGGATAAATCTTAAGGTTGCTAGAACGCTTTAGGCTATGACGAAGGGAAGGGTAATTGGGTAGTAAAGGATATGATGACATGTGCGCCAATGCCATGTGTAATGCCTCTATTCGAGGGAAGTTTACCGGGTATTGTACAGAAGTGATCCTATAAGCTAACAAACCTAGGACTTCCCTCATCTTATTTACATATGTGTGCTTAGACTACTTATTTGTTAAATCTCCTTTATCTTATATGTGTTCTTAGACTGCCAATTTGTTAAAAAACTAATTCACAAAAATGAGTTTGGCAGCGACCCACCGTTGTGGACCTCGAGGGGTGCCTAACACCTTCCCCTCAAGGTTATTTCGAGCCCTTACCCAAGTCTTTGGTAATGCAAACTAGTTACATGAGTTATTTGCTCTAGGTGCCCTAACGCACCTTAAATCTGTTAGGTGGTGATTCTTCAAATTCAAATACCCAATTACCAAAAGGAAATGAGTTGTTCCCAATAAATGTCAAAACTCGGTTTACGCAAGGAAAAAAGGGGTGCGACAATGCTGTTTGGTTTGTTCCTACAGACAGGGAGAGGATCAGGAGGTTCGTGGATGGCATCGCACATCAGCTATAGATTCTTATGACCAGAAATAGGGTGTCTATTGCTTCTTTTGAGGAAGTGATTGACATTGCTCGAGAGATAAAGACGGTTCGTCGCCACGAGCGAGTTGAGAGGGAGGCCAAGAGGCCTCAGGGATCTGAAAGCTTTAGTAGTGTTTCTTTTAGAGGTTAGTTTCACCACGACAGGGGTCGTCCCTTCAGGCATGCTCAGACGGCCCGTCTAGGTCACCGTGGTGGATCATCTGGCCATGGTCTTCATAGTTCGCATCAGGGCCACTTATCTCTCAGTGTTTTTCCAGCTTAGAGTTTGTCTCATGCACCATCAGCTTAGGGCTCATCTATATCTAGTTCTTCTAGTGGGTATCCTGGTGCTCGTGGCTCCCTTTAGTCCCCACCGCCATTTGCAAGGAAAGGTTGCTTTGTTTGGAGATTTGGGCCATATCAAGAGGTTATGTCCCCGCCTTGTGGGAGGTTCATCTCAGTAGAGGAGTCAACCTTCGACTTTAGCACTAGTTACTTCACCCTCCGCCCAGCTAGGTCGGGGTGGAGGTCAGTCAGCTAGGGGTCGCCCTAGGGAGGGAGGCCGATCAGGTGGTAGTCAGACCCATTTCTATGTACTCCCTACCAGACCGTATGCTATTACTTCAGATGTTGTGATCACAGGTATTATCTCAGTTTTCCATAGGGATGCCTCTGTATTATTTGATCATGGTTCCCCGTTTCATATGTGTCATCATATTTTGCTCACTATTTTGATATGCCCCACGAGTCTCTAGTTGCATCTGTTCATGTATCTATTCCTATAGGCAATACTATTATTGTGGACTGCGTATATCGATCTAATGTGGTGACTGTTGGGGGTATGGAGACCTGAGTAGACCTTTTGCTACTTAGTATGGTTTATTTTGATGTGATATTGTGCATGGAATGGTTGTCTCTATGTCATGCTATTCTGGACTGTCACGCTAAGCCGGTGACGTTGGCAATGCCAGAGGTGCGACGGATTGAGTGGCGAGGTTCATCATATTATGTTCCCAGTAGAGTGATTTCATTCTTGAAGGCCCAGTGGATGGTTGGGAAGGGTTGTCTTTATTATTTGGCATTCATGAGGGATGTCAGTGCAGAGACTCCTACTATTGATTCAGTTCCGGTGGTGAGAGATTTTCCGGATGTGTTTTGCTGCAGACCTATTGGGCATGCCACCGGACAGGGACATTGACTTTGTCTTGAATTGGTGCCGGGCACTCAACCTATTTCTATTCCACCGTATCGTATGGAACCAGCGGAGTTTAAGGAATTGAAGGAGTAGCTTCAAGAACTCCTTGATAAGGGGTTTATTCAGCCTAGTGTGTCACTTTGAGGTGCACCTGTTCTATTTGTAAAGAAGAAAGATGTCACTATGAGAACGTGCATTGATTACAGGCTGTTGAACAAAGTCACAATCAAGAACAAGTATCTTTTGCCTTATATTGTTGATTTATTTGACCAACTTTAGGGAGTGAGGGTGTTCTCCAAGATTGATCTCAGGTCAGGGTATCACCAGTTGAAGATCAGGGACTCGGACATTCTTAAGACAACTTTCAAGACCCGATATGGTCATTATGAGTTCCTTGTGATGTCTTTTGGGCTGACCAATGCCCCAACTTCATTCATGCATTTGATGAACAACGTGTTTCGGCCTTATCTTGACTCATTTGTTATTGTATTCATTGATGATATCCTAGTGTACTCGCGTAGCCAGGAGGAGCACGTTGAGCATTTGAGAGTTGTATTGCAGCAGTTGATGGAGGAGAAGCTTTATGCTATGTTCTCCAAGTGTGAGTTTGGGCTCAATTTAGTGGCGTTGTTGGGGCATGTGGTGTCAAGTGAGGGTATTCAGGTTGAACCATAGAAGAAAGAGGCAGTCCAGAGTTGCCCCAGACCGTCCTCAGCCACAGAGATTAGTAGCTTTCTTGGTTTGACGGGTTATTATCGTTGGTTCGTTTAGGGATTTTCATCTATTGCATCACCCTTGATCAAATTGACCCAAAAAGGTGCTCCTTTCAGGTGGTCGGATGAGTGTGAGGCGAGCTTTCAGAAACTCAAGACCGCCTTGACCACTGCTCCAATATTAGTTCTTCCATCAGCTTCGGGCTCTTATACAGTATATTGTGATGCTTCTCGGGTCCGCATTAGGTGTGTGTTGATGTAGGAGGGTAGAGTGATTGCTTATGCTTCTCATTAGTTGAAGCCCCATGAGAAGAACTACCATATTCATGATTTGGAGTTGGCTGTCATTGTTCACGCGTTGAAGATTTAGAGGCACTAATTCTGTGGTGTATCTTGTGAGGTGTTTACTGATCATCGTAGCCTCCAGCACTTGTTCAAATAGAAGGATCTCAATTTGAGGCAACGAAGATGGTTGGAGATGCTAAAGGACTATGATATTACTATTTTGTACCATCCGAGAAAGGCCAATATGGTGGTCGATGCCTTGAGTAGAAAGGCAGTGAGAATGGGTAGTCTTGCGTTCTTTCCTATTGGTAAGAGACCTCTTGCAGTTGATGTTCAAGCCTTGGCCAATCGGTTTTTAAGATTGGATATTTCGAAGCCTAGTAGGGTCCTAGCTTGTGTGGTTTCTCAATCTTCCTTATTCGATCACATCAGAGAGCGCCGGTATGATGATCCTCATTTGCTTGTCCTCAAGGACAAGGTTCTGCATGATGATGCTAGAGATGTGACTATCAGTGATGACGGGGTATTGAGGATTCAGGGTCATATATGTGTGCCCAATGTAGATGGGCTTCGGGAGTTGATTCTTAAGTAGGCCCATAGTTCGCAGTATTCCATCCATCCGGGTGCCACAAAGATGTAACAAGATTTGAGACAACACTATTGGTGAAGGAGGATGAAGAAATATATAGAAAGATATATGAGCATCAGAGACCAGGTGGCTTGCTTCAGTAGATAGAGATTCCAGAGTGAAAGTGGGAGCGGATCACCATGGATTTCATAGTTGGACTCCCACAGACTTTGAGAAAGTTCGTTGCTATTTGGGTGATTGTGGATCGGCTGACCAAGTCAGCACACTTCATTCATGTATGTACTACCTATTCTTCGGAGCGGTTGCCTGAGATTTACATTAGAGAAATTGTTCGCCTTCATGGAATGCCATTTTCCATCATTTCAGATAGATGCACGTAGTTTACATCACAATTTTGTAGAGCCGTGCAGCGAGAGTTGGGCACTCAGGTGGAGTTGATAACGGCATTAAATCCTCAAACAGACGAGCAGTCCGAGCGCACTATTCAGATATTGGAGGACATTTTACGCACTTGTGTCATTGATTTTGGGGGTTCATAGGACCAGTTTCTATCGCTTATGGAATTTCCTTACAACAACAGTTATCAGTCGAGTATTCAGATGGCTTCGTATGAGGCTTTATGTAGGAGACGATGTAGATCTCTAGTAGGTTGGTTTGATCCGTGTGAGTCTAGGATTTTTGGGTACAAACTTAGTACAGGATGCTTTGGACAAGGTGAAATTGATTCAGGAGCGGCTTCGTACAGTACAGTCAAGGCAAAAGAGTTATGCTGACAAAAAGGTTCGTGATGTGTCTTATATGGTTGGGGAGAAGGTTCTACTGAAGGTTACACCCATGAAGGGTGTTATGAGATTTGGGAAGAAGCGCAAGCTGAGCCCTCGGTTCATTGGGCCTTTTGAGGTGCTTTGGAGGATTGGGGAGGTGGCTTATGAGCTTGCTTTCCACCTAGCTTGTCAGGTGTGCATCTAGTATTTCATGTTTCCATGCTCCGGAAGTATATCGGCGATCTGTCTCATGTCTTGGATTTCAGCACGGTTCAGTTAGATGATGATTTGACTTATGATGTGGAGTCAATGGCTATTTGGTGCGGCAGGTCTGAAAGTTGAGATCAAACGATATAGCTTCAGTAAAAGTGCAACGGAGAGGTCATCCCATGGAGGAGGCTACTTGGGAGACTGAGCAGGAGATGTGGAGAATATATCCACACCTATTTGAGACTTCAGGTAAGTTTCTAGACCCGTTCGAGGATGAACATTTGTTTAAGAGGGGGAGGATGAAACAACCCGGCCGGTCGTTTCGAGAGATATATCTTTGTTCCCCCATTCCCTACTTCATTGTTCGAGGATAGTTCTCATGGCATTGTGAGCTCATGTGTGAGACTGAAGAGTGATGACTGAGTGAAGCCGAGAGCCTAATTATGAGTAACAGTTATGGGATCGGGCTGCACGCCGCAGCGGTTATATTGATGATTATGCTAGCGCTTGGGTTGTAGGAGCCCCTCTAGAGTCTGTAACACACCCTCAGTGAGAGCAGTTGATATTATTGAGAGATGGATCTTCCCTGGACATGGATCTTGTCTGAAGCATTTATACCTAGAGATGGATCTTCTCCACATGGCTAGAATGGCCTTCTTTGGTATTGAGTGACTGTTGTCGGTGATGTGTATATACGAGATGGATCTTCCCTGGATTGGATGGCCATATACAGTACCGAGTGGTTGAGCACTTGAGAGTGGAGCTACATGGTACATTTTCATACATTGGCACGTAGAGATTAGCTCAGCTTTATACTTTACATTGTCCAGATATGTATTTACTTTACTACTTAAGTTGAATACTTAAATTGAAAGCATGCCTACTTTCTTGCACAGTTTTTTTCGTTAACTGTTGAGGTTAAGTTTGTCGCTACCTATCAGTCCATAGTTTGGACTTGGTACTTACTGAGTTGGTGTACTCACGTTACCCCCTGAACCTTGTGTGCAAATCCAGGTATCTCAGGCTACGGTAGCGGTTGTTCATTTACTCAGTAGCGGATCATTGGAGATAGTAAGGTAGCTGCCTCGCAATCGCAGTATTGCTCTTCTCCCTCTTATCTTCCTTTAGTTTTATTTAGTTATTTTCCAGACTATGTTAGTCTCGATATTGTCAGACAAATTGTAGTAGATGTTCATGACTAGTGACACCCCGATGTCGGGCTTCTTTTCTGCACTTTTGTTTTGATTTGAACTCCTTTATGAAGGTTTTATACTAAATTGCTTAGGGATTATCTTTGAAATGAAAACATAGATTTGTTTTGATAATGTGTCGGGTTACCTAGTAACACGATAGGCGCCATCAGAACAGGGTTAGTCTTTGGGTCATGACAAGTTGGTATCAGAGCCTAGGTTACATAGGTCTCATGAGTCATGAGCGGGTTTAATAGAGTCTTGAGGATCAGTATGGAGACATTTGTAGTTATATTTGAGAGGCTGCAGAACCCTTAGGAAACTTCACATTCTTGAATTCTTATCGTGCGAATCTGTTGATACTGGCAACTAAACTTCTGTTATTCTATTCTCTATAGATGGTGAGGACACGTGCTATCTTCTAGGATGGATAGCCACCAGTACCACCAGTTGGGGCCGTGAGGGGCTGAGGTCGCAGTCGGGGCAAAGGTGTAGCCCGGACAACAGCTAGGGCAGCACCTGTAGATCCACCAGCTGCCTTAGTACATGATCAGGTCCTAGTTGTGGATGTACCAGCGGGACTAGCTCAAGCTCCGGTTGTGCCTATTATTATTCTAGGTCTTCAAGGGACCTTAGCTCAGATTCTGACCGTGTGCACTAGTTTTTCTCTAGCAGTCTCTGTTACTACTACAACAGCTACTTCTCAGGATTGGGGAGGCACTTAGACTCCCCGCCGCCCATACACCCGAGCATGTTGTTTGGGGAATTTAGACACTGGGGCCACCACCAGCCCAGCCGGATGCACCTGCTCAGGATTATGTGGTTCCAATCATGCCTGATGACAAGCAGCGTAGAGTGGAGAGGTTTGATAGACTTCAGCCTCCAACTTTCAGTGGCGCAGAAGGCGAGGATGCCCAGTGTTTCTTGGATAAGTGTCAGAGGATTTTCCTTACAACGGGTATTCTGGAGACTAGTGGGGTCTCACTAAGTACCTTTTATTTCTCTAGAGCTGCCTTTACTTGGTGAGAGGCTTATGAGAGGCGTATGCCTGTTGGTGCAGGGCCACTTACCTAGCAACAGTTCTCCGTACTCTTTCTAGAGAAGTATGTGCCGCAGTCTCGTAGAGAGGAGCTACGCAGACAGTTTGAACAGTTACGTCAAGATGATATGACTATGAAGCAGTATGAGATGAGATTTTTTTAGTTAGCCTATCATGTTGTTTGGTTCATTCCTACAGACAGGGAGAGGATCAGGAGGTTTGTGGATGGCCTCGCATATCAGCTACGGATTCTTATGACCAAAGAGAGGGTGTCTGGTGCTTCCTTTGAGGAGGTGGTTGAGATTGCTCAAGAGATAGAGTCGGTTCACCGCCAGGAGCGAGTTGAGAGGGAGGCCAAGAGGGATCGGGGATCTGGTATTTTTGGCAGTGTTCCTTCTGGAGGTCAGTTTCACCACAGCAGGGGTCATCTCTTTAGGCATGCTCAAATGGCTCGTCCAAGTCACCGTGGTGGATTATCTGGCCATGGTCCTCATAGTTCACATCAGGGCCACTCATCTCTCAATGCCCTTCCAACTTAGAGTTTGTCCCATGCACCATCAGCTCAGGGCTCATCTATGTTTGGTTCTTCTAGTGGGTATCCCGGTGCTCGGGGCTCCCATTAGTCCCCACCGCCATTTGTAGGGAGAGATTGCTTTGAGTGTGGAGATTTGGGCCATATCAAGAGGTGTTGTCCCCGCCTTGTGGGGGGTTCATCTCAGTAGAGGAGTTAGCCTTCGACTTCAGCACCAGTTACTTCACCCCCACCCACCCAGCTCGTGGTGGAGGTCAGTCAACTAGGGGTCGCCCTAGAAGGGGAGGCAGATCAAGTGGCGGTCAGGCCCGTTTCTATGCACCCCCTTCTAGATTGGATACTATTGCTTCAGATGGTGTGATCACAAGTATTATCTTAGTTTTCCACAGGGATGTTGTTGTATTATTTGATCATGGTTCCACTTTTTCATATGTGTCGTCATATTTTGCTCATTATTCGATACTCCCCCCGAGTCTCTTATTTCATCTGTTCATGTATCTACTCCTATAGGTGATACTATTGTTGTGGACCACGTATATCGATTTTGTGTGGTGACTATTGGGGGTTTGGAGACCCAAGTAGACCTTTTGCTACTTAGTATGGTTGATTTTGATGTGATATTGAACATGGATTGGTTGTCTCCATGTCATGCTATTCTGAATTGTCATGCTAAGATGGTGACGTTGGATATGCCGGGGGTGCTACGGATTAAGTGGCAAGGTTCATCGGATTATGTTCCTAGTAGAGTGATTTCATTCTTGAAGGCCCAGCGGATAGTTAGGAAGGGCTATCTTTCTTATTTGGCCTTCGTGAGCGATGCCAGTGGAGAGACTCCTACTATTAATTCGGTTCCGGTGGTAAGAGATTTTCTGGATGTGTTTCCTGGAGACCTGTCGGGCATGCCACCGGACAGGGACATTGACTTCGATATTGATTAGGTGTCGGGCACTCAGCCTATTTTTATTCCATTGTATCGTATGTCACCGGTGGAGTTAAAGGAATTGAAGGACCAGCTTCGAGAACTCCTTGATAAGGGGTTTATTTGGCCTAGTGTGTCACCTTGGGGTGCACTTGTTCTATTTGTGAAGAAGAAAGATGGCACTATGAGAATGTGCATTGATTATAGGCAGTTGAATAATACATGTTCAAAAGTTCATATTCTAACTATTAGATTGATTACACAACCCCAATTGAAGAATTCCTAAAATTCATCCCTAGGCCCACGTGCCCAGATTCCGAAAATATTCGTTGAAAGTGTTTACCCATAACCTCACGAACTCAAATATATGATTTCCACTCACTTCCATAACAATTTTCGTGGTTAAATACCATTTTTATCAAAACCTAGGTTTTCCATCTAAACCCATAATCTTCGCAATTTTACATGTTAAAATCTGCCCATAATCTATGTATTAAACTCACATTGTATAGAAATCACTTACCTTAAAGTGCTAGGTGAAAATCCCTCTTCCAATAGCTTTATATTCAACTAACAAGTGAGAGAAATGAAGAAAGGAGCCTAAATCTCGACTTAAATGCAACCCTTCTGCCTAGTGGTATTTTCGCACTTGCGGAAGGATCTCCACTTCTGCGGGACCACTTCTGCGGTCAAAAATCCGCTTCTGCAGAACACGCTCGACACTTGCCCATCACACATGCGGCCACGTCGCGCATCTCCGAGCCCGCTTCTGCGGACAGGTCCACATCTACGAACCCGCTTCTGCAGAAGCTTCGCTGCATCTGCGGTCCAGGCCTGGCCAGCCTCATGCCACTTCTGTGATCCCCAGCTCGCTTCTGCAAGCTCAGACATGCAGCCATAGCCTCGCAGGTGCAATTACACCAGAAACCTGGTGCTTCAGTTATTCTTCCAAGTCCGAATGAGTTTTGCACCTCGTCCGATTAACATCAAAGGCCCCCGGGTCCCCGACTAATTATACCAACAAGTTTGAAATCATTAAACGAACTTGCTCGAACCATTAGAACGCATAAAACAACATCAAAACTAAGAATCACACACCAAACTAAATTGAATCAACTTATGAACTTCAAGTTCTTCCAACTTGCTCCGAACGCGCCGAAACATACTTAAACTACTCGAAATGAGACCAAATTATGCGTGCAAATCTTAAATCACCATACGAAACTATTCCCATGCTCGGAATCCCAAATGGACCTCGATAACACCAAAACCTACTCCAAACCAAATTTAAAGAACTTTAAAACCTTCAAGGTGCCAACTATCAATATTAAGCACCGAAATGCTTCAGGGTCATCCAAAACCCAATCCGAGCATACGCCCAAGTCCAAAATCATCATACGAACCTATTGGATTTGTCAAATCCCAATTCCGAGGTCGTTTACTCAAAGCATCGACCAAAGTCAAACTTAGCCCTCTTTAGCCAACATTAAGGAACCAAGTGTTCCGATTTCAACACGAACCCTTCCAAATCCTAAACTAACCATCCCTGCAAGTCATAAAACAGTTAAAACACATACAGGAAGTCATATTTAGGGGAATGGGGATCTAGAAAGCATAATGACCGGTCGAGTCATTACATTCTCCACCTCTTAAACAAACATTCTTCCTCGAACAGGTCTAGAATCATACCTGGAGTGCTTAATAAGTGTGGATATCTGCTCCGCATGTCCTCCTCAGTCTCCCTAGTTGCCTTCTCGACTAATTGATCCCTCCACTGAACCTTTACCGCATAAATATTCTTGGACCTCAACTGGTGAACCTGCCTATCAATAATGGCAATTGGCTCCTCCTCATTACCCAGGCTCCCATCTAGCTGAACCGTGCTGAAGTCTAACATATGCGACCTGTCGGCATGATACCTCTGAAGCATAGACACGTGGAAAACCAGATGAACTCCTGATAGATTGGGAGGTAAAGCAAACCCATAAGCAACCTCCCCCACTCGTCTCAACACCTCAAATGGACCTATAAGCCTTGGGCTCAGCTTGCCCTTCTTCTCGAACCTCATGATTTCCTTCATCGGCGAGACCTTCTAGAGAACCTTCTCACCCACCATAAATGATAAATCATATGCCTTCTGATCCTCGTAACTCTTCTTTCTAGATTGTGCTATGTGAAGTAGCTCCTTAATCAACTATACCTTATCCAAGGCATCTTTTACCAAATCAGTACCATATAACTTAGCATCTCCAGGCTCAAACCATCCAATGGGAGAACAACATCGCGGACCATATAAAGCCTCAAATGGAGCCATCTCGATGTTGGACCGATAAATGTTGTTGTAAGCAAACTCAGCCAAAGGCAAGAATTGATCCCACTGCCCTCCGAAGTCAATCACATATGCTATGAGCATATCCTCCAAGATCTAAATTGTCTGCTCTGATTGTCCGTCGGTTTGTAGATGAAAGGCTGTGTTGAGCTTTACACGGGTCCCCAACTCACTCTGTATTGCTCTCCAGAAATGCAAAGTAAACTGAGGGCCTCTATTTGATATGATGGAGACAGGCACATCATGCAACCGAATGTCATGCCCCATCTTGTGCGAGCGTGACCGGCGCTCAACCGAGTAAACCCGGTCGAGAAAGCCTATTAGATTTCCTTCTATCCACTTCATCGGTGAATAAAGAGGAGATGTACTCTATTAATCAAACACTGAAACGATTTATTAACAGCTCCCATTTCATTTCCATTAGCAGCTTCACTCATAATGTCCAAAATATTACAAGTTTATAAATATAATGAAAAAGATGTTTGCCAAATACCAACATTTATAGTTAAATTCCCAACATCAAACAAAACCCACAACCTGTCTATAGAGCCTCTAAGTATAATAGAAGAGTAATATAGAAATACCGGCAACAAGGCCCCGGCTATATCTCAGCACAATACATGAGGAACAAAAGATACATGACCCGAAATGAAGTGGGGCTCACCAAGTCAGTTGGGAAGAGAGTGTACCGCTATCACGGATCAATACCGCCTGCTATAGAACAACCTGCATCCATTTAAGGTGCAGCGACCCCGACAAAAGGGACGTTAGTACCGTTGAATAGCACTAGTATGTATGACCAAGTATCCCTTTTCAAAATAGAATACTAATTTAAGAAAGGGAGAAACATAGAAAACAACAAGTCACAATCAACAATATCCAAATGCCCCGTTAAGTCATAAAAGTTTTCAAAATACGAAAATAATATATATTATTGGTTGGGAGATCATTAGAACCAACATACCACCGTGTTTTTAGCACGGAGTCCGATCACGCCCGATTGACTAGGCTATCTCCACACAAACGATGTGGTTTGACATGTGATGCGAAAGAAAGGTGTTACCAAGAGTAGTACCACCATGTGTGCAACACGCCATCCGATTTCCACCCGATCAACTAGGCTGCCTTCCCACATATGTCGTGTGGGTTGACTTTTCCAATTCACAACTATTATTAGTTTCATCCCAATTAAGGGGAATAATCACAATCACACAAATATTTCAATCCCATTGCAATTTAGGGGAATAATCACAAATTTACCCCTATACCAGCACATGTAGTTTCAAGTGTGGGTTGCTACTACCCACCCTTCCTCGGTGACTAACTATACTCCCGAAAATATTTTTGATTTGATTTTCACACAAAGGTAACATAACTACAAATGTATTAACCTCAACATCTTTCACATTGTATAAATCTTCATTAGTATTTTCAACCACTCATAATAACAATATTTCCTTGGCTCTTTTAACCATTCACAGGATTCTTTATTCATGGCACGATGGCCGTATTTCATGTTCCACACTTTCACCTCTTTTATTTTCAAGGATCACCATCAAACATCAACATACAGAATATTTCAAAAATCATAAACCTCAAATTCATTAGTAATGGAAACTTTAAACATAAACAGGTTTTTCCCAAAGAATGAGGCACACTGACCAGCAATAAAAACACACATCAAAATCATAAACAACAAAATACACCATTTATTCTTGAAATACTCTTTCACAAAATTGGCAATGTACAATTTCAACACCTGAGTATGTAAGAACCCGAATCACGTTAGATATATTTATAAAGCAAAGCGTTAGTTAAAACAGCCACTTATGGGCATGAATTGAGTACAAAATCTTTTAGGCAATTCTATTTTCAAAGTCATTTTTATAGGTTATCAACAACAAGACATTTTCAATCAAGACTTTAGGTACACATATGAGCAAATAAGAATCTTAAGCATAATGAGTTTTTTTCACACAATTTGGCATACTAGCTTTCATTTGAAATACGACCCAAAGCCATAACATTTTAATGTGCAATCCATACTTTAAACATATATATTTCGACATAAGGGTCATTCGGAATAGTCGAGTTTATAAGGGATAACCCGGAACATAGGAATTAGGAATCTTGAACCAACCACACTTGAACTTACGGGAACATTATGGAATTCTATTCTAAGAGAGAGAATTTAGCCAACATACCTTGTTTGAGCTTTTCATAAGTTACTACAATGACCCAATACTTCTAGCAATGACAATCTATAGGAAGATAGCGAAAATCGATCAATAATTAGAAGGATTCTCATTGTGTAACTCTCTTAGGAATTTTGTCAACACTTAGCATGCAAGATGGACTACAAAGCTCTCAGTGGTAATTCCTTCCTCCCTTAACCAATTTCAACAAGAACTACCCAAAATGGTTCATTAACCCCATATCCTACAACCTGTGGTCACATGCATGACCTATTTCCAACCCCACAATACACTAGAACTCCTAACCTCTTGTATAAAAGATTATGAGTAGGACTTACTCGGATAGATGATGGTTTAGTGAGTGGCTTCCATGATCCTTGAAGATTGGTGCAAGATTGGATGATTAGAATGTTAGGTTTCTTCCTACTCTCTCTAAAATGCTCTTACCTCTCTCTTAAATCACCAGACAATCGTTTCAAAACAAGCCCCAAGGGCAATTATCGGGTTATAAAAATAGGAAAATGGACCCTCCGAACTCAGGTCTGCGGTCACAGAATGGACCGCAGAATAGATATGTGGTTCGCAAAATGGACTGTGAAAGTGAGCCCAAAAATAGGAATGGTCTGGACAGATCTGCGACAGGTTTGCAGTCTGCAGACCACTTATGCGATCGCAGAATGGACCGCAAAAACACCCAACAAAATTCTTCATGCCAAATCTGTGAAAGAAAATGCGGACTGTGAAATGGATATGCAACCTCATAATGGATCACAAAACGAGCTTCAAAATTCAACAAACTCTTTGCTCAACTCCATGATGATTATTTGACCCGCAGAACGGTTCTGCGATCGCGAAACTGACCGCAGAATTGCCTTCTTCTACAAAAAATTTCCATCCACTCCTCAGTGCATACTTCAACCCAAAATGTTCGTACCACGGCAAGCGAATTTCTACAATCTTCAAACATATTAGCCTACCTCAGCACCACGAAATCTCGGGTTTTAGGTAAAAAAGTTTATGGGGCCTTACACCGAACAATCTCCTGAATATAAATCTGGGCCAATCTCTTTGAAGAATACGTAGTCACAACTAGAATGAAGTGTACCGACTTGGTCAACTTGTCGACAATGACCCAAACTGCATCAAACTTTTGCAAGGTCCGCGGCAACCCAACTACGAAGTCCGTAGTGATGCGCTCTCGTGTCCACTCAGGTATAGTCATCTCCTGGAGTAGGCAATATGGCCTCTAATACTCATACTTAGCCTGCTGACAATTTAGAGACCTCATTACATACTCGACTATGTCATTATTCATCCGTCGCCACCAATAATGCTGCCTCAAGTCGTGATACATCTTCGTAGCACCTGGATGAATAGAATATCACGAACTGTGTGCCTCCTCTAGGATCCTCTCCCTCAACCATCAATATTAGGAACACATAGGTGACCCTGGAGTCATAGAACATCGTCCTCACCGATAGTAACCTCCTTGGCACTACACTGTAGTATTGTCTCTTTGAGAACCAACAAGTGCAGATCATCAAATTGGCGAGCCTTGATCTGCTCGAATAGTGAAGACTGGGCAACGATGCATGCAAGAACTCGGTTGGGCTCTAAAATATCCAACCTCACAAGTTTGTTTGCCAAAGACTGAATGTCCAAAGCTAGTGGCCTCTCCTCTGCTGAAATAAATGCCAAGCTACCCATACTCTCTGCCTTTCCGCTCAAGACATCTGTAACTACATTCGCCTTTCCCGGATAATAAAGGATGGTAATATCATAGTCCTTTAGTAACTCAAGCCATATACGCTGCCTCAAATTGAGATCCCTCTATTTGAACAAGTGCTGTAAGCTGTGATGATCGGTGTAAACCTCACAGGACACCCCATAAAGATAATGCCTCCAGATCTTAAGAGCATGAACAATTGCGGCCAACTACAAATCATGTGCAGGGTAATTCTTCTCATAGGGATTCAGCTGACACGAAGCATATGCAATAACCCGCCCCTCCTGTATCAATACGCAACCCAAGACGACACGTGAAGCGTTGTAGTACACAGTACATATCCCTGAGCCAGAAGGCAACACTAGAACAGGTGTCGTAGTCAAAGTTGTCTTGAGCTTCTTAAAGCTCGCCTCACAGTCATCGGACCAACGGAATGGAATACCCTTCTAGGTCAATCTAGTCAAAGGTGCTGCAATAGAGGAGAAGCCCTCCACAAACTGGCGATAATAACCTGCTAAAACCAAGAAGCTCCTGATCTCAGTCACCGTGGTAGGACGAGGCTAACTCCGAACTACCTCGATCTTTTTGGGATCTACCTTTATACATTGTCCTGATATAACATGCCCCAAGAATGCTACAAAATCTATCCAAAACTCACACTTGGAGAACTTAGCATATAACCTCTGTTCTAGCAAGGTCTGAAGTACCACTCTCAAATGCTGCTCGTGCTCCTCCATGCTACGTGAGTAGATCAAAATGTCATCAATAAAGATAATGACAAACGAATAAATATATGGCATGAACACCCTGTTCATCATATCCATAAATTCCATGGGGGCATTAGTCAAACCGAAAGACATCACTAGAAACTCATAATGGCCATATCTAGTCTGGAAAGCAGTCTTCGGGACATCTGAATCCCGAATCTTCAACTGATGGTACCTCGATCTCAATTCAATCTTAGAGAAAACCCTGGCACCTGCAACTGGTCAAACAAATCATCAATACGCGACAACGGGTACTTGTTCTTGATGGTGACTTTGTTCAACTAGCAGTAATCTATGAGCATCCGCATATTCCCATCTTTCTTCTTCACAAATAACACCGGTGCACCCCAAGGCGATACACTCAATCTGATGAACCCTTTTACTAGCAACTCCTCAAGTTGTTCCTTCAACTCCTTTAACTCTTTCAAAGCCATGTGGTATGGTGGAATAGAGATAGGCTGGGTACCTGGAGCCAAATCAATATAGAAATCGATATCACGATCTGGTGGCATGCTTGGGAGATGAGAAAGAAACACATCGGAGAACTCCCGGACTACGGGTCCCAAATCAAATCGCTAGTGTCTCTGTAGTAGTATCTCGTATATACGCTAGATAAGCCAAACGACCCTTCTCGACCATGTGTCGAGCCTTGGGAAAAGAGATAACCTGACTAGATACACTGAAGGGCGAACCCTTCCACTCCAACCTAGGAAACTTTGGCATTGTTAAGGTAACAGTCTCGTCATGGCAATCAAGGATGGCGTGATATGGTGATAACCAGTCCATGCCTAGGATGACCTCAAAATCGGTCATTCGCTCTAGTCTCATAACCACAGAATGTAACAACACAAGACCGATAGATCCGATCCACAATAACAGAATCGCCCACAGGAGTGGACACATAAATAGGAGTACGCAAGGACTCACGAGGAACACCCAAGAAATGAGCAAACATATATGAAACATATGAATATGTCGACTCTGGATCAAATAGTACTTAAGCATCCCTATCGTAGATAGAAATAATACGTGTGATCACGGCATCTAAGGCCACTGGATCTGGTCTAGCCGGAAAAGCATAGAACCTAGCTGGAGCGCCACCTGACTAGCCTCCACCTCTAGGACGGCCCTTACCCACCTGCCATCTACCAACTGGTGGGGCAGTTGGTGCTGTAATCATAGGCTGCTGACCCTGCTGCACTACCTTGCCCCGAAGCCTAGGGAAAAACCTTCGCACATGACTGAGTTCCCCGCACTCGAAACAACCTTTTGATACGGTGGACTACTGACCTAAGTCTGACTTTGATGGCCCGAATGCCCACTGGAAGAACCCTAAATAGCTGGTGGGCGGTAGGAACTCTCTAGAATGGTGCTAAAATAGGGTCGCACTAGAGCACCCCAAGGAGGCGGCGGTGCTGGATATGTGGGCCTACTGGACTGACCTCTGCCCCCAGCTGGGACACCTCTAAACTCTCCAGAATATCGAAACCGCTTATCCCTCGTAGCCTGCTCTTAGCTATGCTAACGTACACCCTCGATCCTCCGAGCTATCACTACAACTAGCTCGTAAGAAGTCCTCATCTCAACCTCTCGGGCCATAGTTGCCTGAATACCAGTGTGCAAACCTACCATAAACCTTCGTACTCTCTCTGCGTCAGTAGAAAGTATCATAAGTGCATGGCGAGACAACTCATAGAATCTCACCTTGTAGTCGGTCACTGACATATAACCCTGCTGAAGCTGCTCGAACTGAAACTCCAACTCTTCCCTCTAAGGGGGTGGAATATACTTATCCAGAAAGATACGGGTGAACCTGTCCCAATTCATGGGAGGAGAATTTGTTGGTCTACCAAGAATATAGGACTGCCACTATTTACGGGCCCTGCTCTCCAGCTGGAAAGTAGCAAAGTCCACCCCATGGGCCTCCAATGTCCTTATGTTGTGCATTCTGTCCCTGCATCGATCAACGAAGTCTTGGGGATCTCATGTCGCTTACTTCCAAAGACAGGAGGGTGTAACCTAGTCCATCTGTCCAATAGCTTCTGCGGCTCGCCGACCGGAGCTGGTCTGGGCTCAGGTGTAGCTGTTGCCACTGGCTGGCTTCCACCCACGGGTAGTGTGCCCGGGGTCTGATATACAACAACTGCATGTCCAGGAGCCTGAGCAGTAGGGGTCTGTGCTCCCCCTTCCACCTGAGATGTGGCTGGTTCCGCTAACAATAAACCAGCCTGAGTCATAGTAGCCATGATAGCATACAGCCCATGATCTCCTAGAATACCGGTGCTAACATGAAATCTATTGGGACTGGCTCTGTTATAGGCACCTCTCCCTGTTCCTTAATAATAAGATCGTCTACTGGATTCGTTGGTGTCATAGCTGGAGCAACTTTGGGACGTCCTCGTCCTCTACCATAGACAGGAGCCCTCCCTCAGCCTCTAGCAATAGGGGGAGAAGCTTCTCCCCAATCTGGAACATTAGTTGCACGTGTTCTCTCCATATATGAGAGAACAAGAGAAAAATACTTAGTGCCACATCAACCGCATGATAGGAGATAAAGAAAGAGTAGTTTCCTAACACCCTTGTATAGACCCGAATTTCCCACCGTCGGGAACGTGATGGCGCCTAACATCGCACTTACTAGGCAAGCCAATGTTAGAATTCTATTCACCTTTTTCCCTTACTTTTTATAATTAAAATTTAACAAAACTAAATCAACGAAAATAAAAACGGAAGTACATAATTAACTAATTATCCTTATACTATTAACAAAACCGAAACAGTTACCACCCAGAAACTGGTGTCACAACCCACGAATATTCTATGAATATCTACAAGTAATGGTCTGAAAGAAAAATACATCTGTCTCGAAAGAAAATAAAATAGAAATGTAGAACATATGAGGGGACGCCAGGGCCTGCGGACGCCTGCAGGACTACCTTAGGTCTCCAAGGTGAATGCTGCAACCGACCTCTCGATCAGCCACAACCAGCTCCAAAATCTACACAGAAAGTACAGAGTGCAGTATCAGTACAACCGACCCCATGTGCTGGTAAGTGTCGAGCCTAACCTCGACAAGGTAGTGACGAGGCTAAGGCGGGGCATTTACAATATAACTTGCATACAGTCAATAATAAAGCAAAAAAGGAAGAACAAAACGAAATGGAACAGTAACTTATAGTAAAATAAATACGGAATTCAATTATCTTGCCAGTACTCAGCTATAACTAATCCTTAAGAGAATTACAATGATATCGAATAAAATCACAGCAAAGGAAGAACACATAAACAACAAAATAATGTGGCGCGCATCCCGATCCTGCCATATAATCAGTAACAATATGAACATTCACCCTTATTACTCTTTGTTGCGGTGTGCAACCTGATCCCACCAGTCCACCATTATTACTCCTCAATATATCAGCCTTATTCATCATGTTGCGGCATGCAACCTGATCTCACTTGTCCACCCTTATTACTCCTTGTTGTAGTGCGCAACTCGATCCCACCAGACAATCACATTTCACCCTCATCTCTCTTGTTTCGGCGTGCAACCGGATCCCACCATATCAGTACCAATCATAAAATAAGAATAGAAATTTCACAGTTTAGCTCAAAAACCCTCCACAATATTTAAACCTCAAACCAAGTCAAATAGAGGACTATAAATCTATGAAACCTCACTCCGCTATTACTACATAGCGAGACCAACCGAAATATACTATGAAATACCAGTAAACCAACTTAAACCAATAATGTAACACAATGAAATTACGGAATAACTAATACATTCATTAAAGAAAACAACATCTAACATGAAGCAAATAGACATGGAAGCATCAATAAGCATGGAACAGTTTAAGACAAGAAGATAATATATTGGGAACGGGGAAGGGAGTAGGTTAAACAAATAATTTGACAGCGCATAGGTACTCGTCACCACACCTATACACAACGCACATGGAATTTCACATAGCAATCAAGTCGGGGATCCCTAATCCCTCGAGTCAAAGTTAGACCAAACACTTACCTCAATCCAACGGGAAATTCAAATCTCAGTTACAACTTTACCTCCCAGTTCCACCTCCAACCCACTCGTATCTAGTCATAATTAACTTAATAACATCAATTATCGCTAAAGAAATCAATTTCAATGCATAATTACAAATTTTCCAACATTTTGCCCAAAAAATCACAAACCCGACCCCAGGCCCGCTTGGTCAAAATATGAAATTCGGACCAAAACCCGATTACCCATTCACCCCCAAGCCCGGATATACAATTGGTTTTGAAATCCGACCTTAATTTGAGGTCTAAATTCCCAAGTTCCACCCAAAAATCCCCAATTCCACCAGCAAAAACCCTAGATTGTAGGATGAAATCTTGTGAAAAGAAGTAAAAGATTGAATGAGATGAGTTAAGTATCATTTACCTATGATTTAAGGAAGAACTAGCCTTTGAAAAATCGCCTCTTGAAGTTTAGGTTTTGAAAAATGGGAGAATGAATGAAAAATCTCGTCTAAGTCCAACTTATCAACTGTAAATGTCGTATTTGCGACCTGTGCTTCGCAAATGCGAAGCCCTTCACAGTCCTGCTGCCTTCGCAAATACGAGGAAAGGGTCACATTTGCAAACACTGTTCCTCGCAAATGCGAGTAAAAGATCGCATTTGTGATCATACCCCTCTCAGCCTCCCTTCGCAATTGCGAAGGTTTGTTCGCATTTGCGAACTTTGGCAGCCCAGCCTTCTAATCGCAATTGTGATGAAAGGCTCACAAATGCAGATCCTGCAGGGCTCGCAATTTGCGATTCCTGATCTTGCGATATTAGGGGTCTGCAACAAGCTAAACCACACCAGCAATATCCTCTAAGTTCCAAATCACTCAGTAGCCTATCTGAACCTCACCCAACCCCTCGGGGATCCAAACCAATCATGCACACAAGTCTTAAAACGTCATAAAAACTTGGTCGCGCGATCAAATAACCAATATAACACCTAGAACTACGAATTTAGTACCAAACTGCATGAAATTTTCAAGAAAGTTTCAAAACTTCTTACTTTTCAACTAAAGGTTCGAATCATGTCAAATCAGTCCCGTTTTTCACCAAATTTCACATATAAGGTATGAATATCGTAACAGACTTGTACCGGGCTCCGAAACCAAAATACGGACCAATACCAACAAGATCAAATCCTTTAAAATATTACATTTTTAGTCTTATCAATTTCCTTCAAAAATTTATTTCTCGGGCTAGGGACCTCAAAATTTGATTCCAGGCATATGCCCAGGTCCCATATTTTACTACGGACCTACCGGGATCGTCAAATCACGGGTCCGGGTCCATTTACCCAAAATATTGACCGAAGTCAACAAAAATCAACTTTTTAGGCCAAAAATTGTTGTTTCATAAATTTTCTGAATAAAGGCTTTCCGAAATCACGCTCGGACTGCGCACACAAATCGACAATAGATAAAATGAGGTTTTTAAGACCTCAGAACACAGAATTAGGTTCTAAAATAGAAGGTGACCTTTTGGGTCATCATATTCTCCACCTCTAAAATAATTGTTCGTCCTCAAACAGACATAGAAAAGTACCTAAGCCAGTGAAAAGATGGGGATATATGTTTCGTATATCTGACTCGGACTCCCAGGTAGCTGCCTCAACAGGCTGACCTCTCCACTGCATACGAACCCGAATGATAACTCTTCGATTTCAACTGACAAACCTGCCAATCTAGAATAGCTACTGGTTCCTTCTCATAGGTTAAATCATTATCCAACTGGACATTGCTGAAGTTTAACACGTAGGATGGATCGCCGTGATACTTCCGAAGCATGGACACATGAAACACTGGATATACCGCTGATAAACCTGGTGGCAACGCAAGTCGGTAGGTCACCTATCCCACTCGATCAAGAATCTCAAAAGGCCCGATGAACCTAGGGCTTAATTTGCCCTTCTTCCCAAACCGCATCACACCCTTCATGGGTGATACCTGAAGCAACACTCTCTCTCTGACCATGAATGCCACATCAAGAACCTTATGGTCAACATAACTCTTTTTCCTAGACTGAGCTGTACGAAGTCTCTCCTGAATGATCTTAACCTTATCCAAGGCATCCAGCACTAAATCTGTACCCAACAATCGATCCTCCCACAGCTCAAACCACCCAACCGGTGATCGACACCGTATACCATACAACGCCTCACAGGGAGCCATCTAGATGCTCGACCGGTAACTGTTGTTGTAGGAAAATGTCCACTAACGGCAAAAACTGATCCCAAAAACCTCCAAAGTCAATAATATATGCGCATAGCATATCCTTCAAGATCTGAATAGTACGCTCGGACTGTCTGAGGATGAAATACTAAGCTCCACTCGACCCGCGTACCCAACTCACCTTGTACTACCCTCCAGAAATGCGAGGTAAACTGTGTACCATGAAGACGAACAATCTTATGGATATATCTCTACCAACCGCTCCGAAGAATAGGAAACTGCCATAGGAATGAAATGCGCTGACATAGTCAGCCTATTCACAATAACCCATACTGCATCAAACTTTCTCTGAGTCTGTGGAAGTCCAACAACGAAATCCATAGTGATACATTCCCACTTCCACTCAGGAATCTCAATCTTCTAAAGCAAACCACCAGGTCTCTGATGCTCGTACTTTACTTGCTGACAATTTAAATACCGAGCTACATAAGCTACAATATCCTTCTTCATCCTCCACTACCAATAATGCTGCTGCAAGTTCTGATACATCTTGGCGGCACCCAGATGAATAGAATACCGGGAACTGTAGGCCTTCTCTACGATCAACTCACAAAGCCCATCCACATTAGGCACACAAACACGACCATGCATCCTTAAAACTATATCATATCCAATTGTAACCTGCTTGGACTCATCATGTCACACTGTTTCCCTAAGTACAAGCAAATGGGGATCATCATATTATCGCTCTCTGATACGCTCAAACAAGAAAGACCGAGCAACTGTGCAACCTATAACACGACTAGGCTCAGAAACATCCAACTTCACGAACTAATTGGCCAAATCCTGAACATCTAATGCAAGTGGTCTCTCATCGACTGGAATATATGCAAAGCTGCCCATACTGGCTGACTTCTTGCTCAAAGCATCGGCCACCATATTGGCCTTCCCAAGATGATATAAGATGATGATATTATAGTCTTTCAATAGCTCCAACCACCTCCTCTGCCTCGGATTGAGCTCCTTTTGTTTGAACAAATACTGCAAACTCTTATGATCTGTGAACACCTCACACGACATGCCATATAAATAGTGCATCAAAATCTTCAGCGCATGATAAATGGCTGCTAGCTCCAAGTCATGAACTAGATAATTCTTCTTGTGAATCTTCAACTGCCGCGAAGCATATGCAATAACCTTTCCACCCTGCATTAATACCGAACCAAGTCCAATACGAGATGCATCACAATATACTATATAGGGCCCTGAACCTATGGGCAACACCAACACTGGCGCTGTAGTTAAAGCTATCTTGAGCTTCTAAAAGTTCGCCCCACACTCGTCCGACCACCTAAAAGGGGCACCCTTCTGGGTAACCTGGTCATCGGGGATGTTATAGATTAAAACCCCTCCATAAACTGATGGAAATAACCTGCCAAACCCAAAACACTCCGGATCTCTGTAGCTGATGTGGGTCTAGGCCAGTCCTTGACTACCTCAATCTTCTTAGAATACACCTGAATACCCTCTGCTAATACAACGTGACCCAAAAAAGCAACTGAACTTAACCAAAACTCTCATTTTGAAAACATAGCATATAATTGGCTGTCTCTTAGAGTCTGAAGAACGATCCGAAGATACTGCTCATGCTCTTCTCGGCTGCGCGAGTAGATCAAGATATCATCAATGAAAACAATCACAAAGGAATCCAGATAGGGCTTGACACCCGGTTCATCAAATCCATAAATGTTGTTGGGGCATTTGTCAAGCCAAATGACATCACTAGGAACTCATAGTGCCCATATCGAGTCCGAAAAGTTGTCTTAGGGATACGGATGCCCTAATCCTCAACTAATGGTAGCCAGACCTCAAATTAATTTTTGAAAACACTTTAGCATCCTGAAGCTGATCAAATAAATAACCAATCCTCGGCAATGGATACTTGTTCTTGATGGTGACTTTGTTCAAGTGCCGATAGTCTATGCACATCTTCATCGACCCATCCTTCTTCTTTACAAACAACACCGTCGCACCCCAGGGCGAGACACTAGGTCTAATAAAGCCTTTATCAAGCAAATCTTGCAACTGCTCCTTCAATTCTTTTAACTCTAGCGGGCCATACGGAACGGCGAAATAGAAATGGGCTAAGTGCCCGGAGCTAAATCAATGAAAAAGTCAATATCCCTCTCGGGTGGCATCCCCGGCAGGTCTGCAGGAAAACCTCTGGAAACTGCCAAACAATTGGTATAGAATCCATAGAAGGAACCTCTGCACTAGAATCACGAACATAAGTCAATTAAGCCAAACACCCCTTCACGACCATACACCGAGCCTTCATATAAGAGATAACCCTACTGGTAGAATGACCAAGAGTCCCTCTCCACTCCAATCGAGGTAACCCCGGCAATGCTAAGGTCACGGTCTTGGCGTGACAATCCAATATAACATGATAAGGTGAAAGTCAATCCATCCCCAAAATGACATCGCAATCAACCATATTGAGAAGTAGAAGATCTACGCTAGTCTCAAGACCCCCAATAGTAACCACACACGAACGATAGACATGATCTACAACAATAGAATCCCCCACTAGTGTGGGCATATATACGGGAGCACTCAAATAATCACGAGGCACAACCAAATATGAAGCAAAATAAGAAGACACGTAGGAGTATGTAGACCCTAGATCAAATAGAACTGAAGCATCTCTACTGCAAACCGAAATAGTACCTGTGACAACAGCATCGGAGGACACAGCCTCAGGCCTGGCTGGGAAAGCATAACATCGGGGTTGGGCCCCACCACTCTAAACCATATCCCTGGGATGGCCTCCTACTGGCTGGCCTCCACCTCTAATGGCCTGACCTCCACCTCTAGCTGGCTGACCCCTACCTCTGGCTCCCTAACACTACCTCTAGTTGGCTGAGCGGGCGGTGCCAAAATCATAGCACGAGAACCATGCTGATGTGGTTGAACACCCACCAGTCTCGGACAGGTCCTCCAGATATGCCCACACTCACCACACTTGAAACATTTATCCTAATACTGCGGCTGAGAAAGCTGAGGCACCCTGACGAGCTGACTGACGACGATAATAACTCTAAAGAGGAGGTGCTCTCATAGGAGCTGGAGGTGCACTATAAGCTGGCTGCCCTAAAGAAGGTACATAAGGACCACGACCCCCTGAAGCTCCATGGGAAATCTGAAGTGCTGAATGAAACGGCCTGGGAAGATGGCCCCTACCAAAAGTACCCCGGCCTCCAGATGAGGCACCACTGAATCCTCTGGAGTAACGAGGCCTCTTGTTAGACCCCTGACCACTCCCTTGAGCTAAAACCATCTCAACTCGTCTGGCCACATTGCCTGTATCCTGGAAAGAATCTCACTCCCTGACTCGTTAGTCATTTGCAATCTGATAGGCTGAGCAAGTCCCTCAATAAACCTCCTCAATCTCTCTCTCTCTCTCTCTCTCTCTCTCTCTCTCTCTCTCTCTCTCTCTCTCTCTATAGGAAGTATAAAAATAGCATGATGGGCTAGATCAACAAATCCAGTCTCGTACTGAGTGACGGTCTTAGAACCCTACTGAAGGTGTTCGAACTGCCTCTGATAGTCCTCTCTCTAAGTGATAGGAAGATACTTCTCCAAAAATAGCTGAGAGAACTGGTCCCAAGTAAGAGCTGGTGACCCAACGGGTGCCAAACAATAATCCCTCCACCATTTTTTGGCAGAACCTGACAGACGAAAGGCAGCAAAGTTGACCCCATTGGTCTCCACTATCCTCATGTTTTGTAACACCTCGTGAAAACTGTCCAGATAGTCCTGGGGATCCTCTAAAGATGTACCGCTATAGGTAGTGGTGAAAAGCTTGGTAAACCTATCCAATCTCCACAAGGCCTCAGAAGACATAGCTGATCCATCGTCGGTTTGTGTTACAATACCCGACGGAACTACCCTAACTGGCTGAGCTACTGGAGTTTGAAAATAGGGAGCCATCTGCTCCGGAGTGTGAGTAGTGGGAGTCTGTGCTCCTCCCTCAGCCCGAGAGATGGCTGGTGCTACAGGGAATGTACCGGCCTGAGTAACACTCTCCATAAGGCCCACTAGACGGACCAAAGCATTCTAAAGTACCGGGGTAGCTATGAACCCTTCTGGAACCTAAGGTAGACCTGCTGGAATGGTCTGGGCTGGAGCCTCCTCATCAAACTCTACCTGAGGCTCTGCCGCTGATGCTGCTGCTCGAGCTCTAGGCTGAGCCCTGCCCCTGCCTCGACCTTTTTCACGGCCTTGGCCTCATCATCTGCCCCTCGTAGGAGCTGCCATTAGGGGCTCGGGCTGCTGATCAACTGATGAAGTGGTACGCGTTCTCTCCATCTGTGAAGGAACATAGTAAAGATTTCAATTAGCATTGAGAGATCAAATCGCACGACAAATATGAATAGAAATGAAATTGTTCCTAACTCTATAGCCTCTTGAGGATAAGCACAGACGTCTCTGTACCGATCCCTTAGACTCTACTAATCTTGTTTGTGAATTGTGAGACCTAGGCAACCTAGTACTCTGATACTAACTTGTCACGGCCCGAATTTCCCACCGTCGGGACAGTGATAGTGTCTAACATCGCTCTCGCTAGGCAAGCCAACATTAGAATTCTATTCACCTTTTCCCTTACTTTTTATAATTACAATTTAACAAAACTGAATCAACAGAAATAAAAGCAAAAGTACATAACTAATTGATTATCCTTGTACTATTAACAAAACCGAAATAGTTACCACCCAGAAACTAGTGTCACAACCCATGAACATTCTATGAATATCTACAAGTAATGGTCTAAAAGAAAAGTACATCTGTCTCGAAAGAAAATAAAAGAAAAATGTAGAACATAGAAGGGGACGCCGGGGCCTGCGGATGCCTGCAGGAATACCTTGGGTTTCCTAGGTGAATTCCTGCAACCGACCTCTCGATCAGCCACAACTAGCTCCAAAATCTGCACAGAAAGTGCAGAGTGCAGTATCAGTACAACCGACCCCATGTACTGGTAAGTGTTAAGCCTAACCTCAAATAGGTACCGACGAGGCTAAGGTGGGGCATTTACAATATAACTTGCATATAGTTAATAATAAAGCAAAAAGGAAGTACATAACGAAATGGAACAGTAACTTACAGTAAAATAAATACGGAATTCAATTATCTTGCCAGTACTCAGCTATAACCAATCCTTAAGAGAGTTACAATGATATCGAATAAAATCACAGCAGAGGAAGAACACATAAACAACAACATAATGTGGCGCGCATCCCGATCCCACCATATAATCAGTAACAATATGAACATTCACCCTTATTATTCCTTGTTGCGGTGTGCAACCTGATCCCACCAGTCCACCATTATTACTCCTCAATATATCACCCTTATTCATCCTATTGCGGCGTGCAACCTGATCTCACATGTCCACCCTTATTACTCCTTGTTGTAGTGCACAACTCGATCCCACCAGACAATCACATTTCACCCTCATCTCTCTTGTTGCGGAATGCAACCAGATCCCACCATATCAGTACCAATCACAAAATAAGAATAGAAATTTCATAGTTTAACTCAAAAACCCTCCACAATATTTAAACCTCAAACCAAGTCAAACAGAGGACTATGCAATATGAAACCTCACTCTGTTATTACTACACAGAGAGACCAACCAAAATATACTATGAAACACCGGTTAACCAACTTAAACCAATATTGTAACACAATGAAACTACGAAATAACTAATACTTTCAACAAAGTAAACAACATCTAACAGGAAGCAATTAGACATGGAAGTATCAATAAGCATGGAACAGTTAAGACAGGAAGATAATATATTGGGAATGGGAAAGGGAGCAAACCAAACAAATAATTTGGCACCGCATAGGTATTCTTCACCACACCTATATGCCACGCACGTGGAATTTCACATAGCAATCAAGTTGGGGATCCCTAATCCCTCGAGTCAAAGTTAGACCAAACACTTACCTCAATCCAACGGGCAATTCAAAGCTCAATTACCGTTTTACCTCTCGATTCCACCTACAATCCACTCGTATATAATCATAATTAACTTAATAACATCAATTATCGCTAAAGAAATCAATTCCGATGCATAATTATAGATTTCCCAACATTTTTTCCAAAAAGTCAAAGACCGACCTCGGACCCGCTTGGTCATAACCCGAAATTCTGACCAACCCGATTACTCATTCACCCCCCAGCCCAAATATACAATTGATTTTGGAATCCGACCTCAATTTGAGGTCTAAATCCCCAAATTTCGAAATTCCTATGTTCTACCCAAAAATCCCCAATTCCACCATGAAAAACTCTAGATTCTAGGATGAAATCTTGTGAAAAGAATTAAAAGATTGAAGGATATGAGTTAAGAATCATTTACCTAAGATTTGGGGATGAACTAGCCTTTGGAAAATTACCTCTTGAAGTTTAGGTTTTGAAAAATGGAAGAATGAATGAAAAATCTCGCCTAAGTCAACTTATCAGCTACAGATGTCGCATTTGTGACCTAAGCTTTGAAAATGTGAAGGAGCCATCGCAAATGCGAAGCCCTTCACAGTCCTAGTGCCTTCGCAAATGCAAGGAAAGGGTCGCATTTTCGAACACTGTTCCTTGCAAATGCGAGTAAAAGATCGCATTTGCGATCATACCCCTCCCAGCCTCCCTTCGCAATTGCGAAGGTTTGTTCGCATTTGTGAACTCTGCCGGCCTATCCTTCTAATCGCAATTGCAATGAAAGGCTCACAAATGAAGACCCTGCAGGGTTTGCAACTGTGATGCCCGATCTCATAATTGCGAGATCAGGGGCCTGCAACAAGCTAAAGCACACCAGTAATATCTTTTAAGTTCCAAATCACTCCGCAGCCGATCCGAAACTCACCCGAGCCCTCAGGGCTCCAAACCAATCATGCACACAAGTCTTAAAACATCATATGAACTTGCTCGTGCGATCAAATCCCCAAAATAACACCTAGAACTACGAATTTAGTACCAAATAGCACGAAATTTACAAGAAAGTTTCAAAATTTCTAACTTTTCAACTAAAGTTCCGAACCACGTCAAATCAGTCTCATTTTTCACCAAATTTCACAGATAAGGTATAAATATCATAACGGACCTGTACCAGGCTCTGGAACCAAAATGCGGCTTGATACCAACAAGATCAAATCCTTTAAATTATTACATTTTCAGTCTTATCAATTTCCTTGAAAAATTTATTTCTCGGGCTAGGGACCTCGAAATTTGATTTCAGGCATACGCCTAGGTCCCATATCTTACTGCTGACCTACCGGGACCATCAAATCTTGGGTCCAAATCCGTTTACCCAAAACGTGGACCGAAGTCAACAACAATTAACTTTTTAGGCCAAAATTGTTATTTCATAAATTTTCCAAATAAATGCTTTCCAAAATCAAGCCTAGACTGCGCACGCAAATCGATAAGAGATAAATAAGGTTTTAATACCTCAGAACACGGAATCAGGTTCTAAAACAAAGGATGACTTTTGGGTCATTACAACCCTATAGCCTCTCGAAGATAATTACGGACATTTCCGCACCGATCCACAAGACTCTATTAGGCCTGCTCTTAACTTATGAGACCTACGTAAACCTAGTGCTCTGATACCATGTTGTCACGACCCAAATCTCTTATAGGTCGTGATGGCACCCAACGTCGCCGCTAGGCAAGCCAACAGTGAACTAACCACGTGATTTCTCCTTTTAACAAATTTCCAAGTAATTAAACTTTCCTTAATTAAAATATTAAGAAACAACAGGTTTAATAAATAAGACGAAAGCAGCTGAGTGCAATCATAACCATAGAACATAAACCAAAAATCGCAAGTCTACTAGTGTGTGGCAAGACCTGGTATCACAAGTGTATGAGCACTAATATATTATACAAAACTTTAGCTACTGTCTGAAATAGAAATAGACAAAAATGAATGTAAAGGAGAGACACTAGGTGTTGCGGAATGACTCAGGAAGCAGCTCACCACTAGGCCTCTAGGTAATGGGGATGTGCACCGATGTGATCGCTAGATGCACCTACCTCAGATCCTGCACGGTCAATGCATAAGTGTAGCGTGAGTGCATAAACAACATGTACCCAGTAAGTATCAAGTCTAACCTCGAAGAAGTAGTGACGAGGGGTCGACTTCAACACTTAGTATTGGCTAACAATATGAATATAGAAATTCTAAATAAGCATGGGTCATGTAATTAACAAAAATAACTCAATAACAAGCAGGAACAAATAATTCTTTCACAAATTAATAAATTCCCATCATTAATAATTCTAACCTCACAAGCCACAAAATAATATCAAGTACGATTAGGCTCCGAGTATTATTAAGCATAATTTATGCCGAGGTCGCACGGCCCAATCCAGAATAACGTGTATACTACCGAGGGACGTGCGACATGATCCATGATGCATATATTCTACTGCCGAGGCGTTCGGACCGATCCACAAGAAATGAGGATACTTTATAAGCATTTTGACTTAACGTTCTTACAAGGCTAATACGCAACGTAATACAATTTCCATTAACGGTCAAGTAACCCGCCAAAATTTCAAGTAAAATTCGGTCTTTTACAATTTCTTTATCAAATTCCAATATGAATTAGATAATTTAATTAACAAGTAGGACACAAACAATACAAGTATTTCATGATTTGGGTCCTAAACTACTCGGACATAAGCATAATTAGTAGCTAGGCACGGACTCTCGTCACCTCGTGCATACGTAGCCCCCACAAATAGAATCAAATATCAATTTAAATCACCTATGGTGTAAATTTCCTCCTACAAGGTTTGGCAAGATACTTACCTCGTCTCAAAGCTCACTTTCCTGTCACAATTTTGTCCTAAAGCCTCAACTCTGTGCCGAGCAATTCAAAACTAGTCAAATGTTAAATAAATTAATCAATACATGTTCAAAAGTTCATATTCTAACTATTAGAGTGATTACCCCATCCCAATTGAAGAATTCCTAAAACTTATCCATGGGCCCACGTGCCTGAATTCCGAAAATCTTTGAAGAAAGTTGTTACTCATATCCTCACGAACTCAAATATATTATTTCCACTCACTTACATAATAATTTTCATGGTTAAATCCCATTTTCATCAAAACCTAGATTTTTCATTTAAACCCATAATCTCCACAATTTTACATGTTAAAATCTACCCATAATCTATGTATTAAACTCACATTGTATAGAAATCACTTATCTCAAAGTGCTAGGTGAAAATATCTCTTCCAATAGCTCTATATTCGACCAACAAGTGAGAGAAATGAAGAAAAGAGCCTAAATCTCGACTTAAATGCAACCCTTCTGCCTAGCGGTATTTTCGCACCTGCAGAAGGACCTCCGCTTCTGCGGTCAACAGTCCGCTTCTACGGAACACTCTCGACCACTGGCCCATCGCACATGCGGCCACGTCACGCATCTGAGAGCCCGCTTCTGCGGACGGGCCCTGCATCTGCAAACCAGCTTCTGCAGAAGTTTCGCCGCATCTGCGGTCCAAGCCTGGCCAGCCTCAAGCCACTTCTGTGATCCCTAGCTCGCTTCTACGAGCTTGCACCTGCAGCCATAGCCTCGCAGGTGCGATTGCACCAGAAACCTAGTGTTTCAACTATTCGTCCAAGTCCAAATGAGTTCTGCACCTCGTCCGATTAACTCCAGAGGCTCCCGAGGCCCCGCGTAAACATACCAACAAGTTTGAAATCATAAAACAAACTCGCCTGAACCCTTGGAACGCATAAAACAACATCAAAACTAAGAATCACACACCAAACCAAATTGAATCAACTTATGAACTTCAAGTTCTTCCAACTTGCTCCGAACGCGTCGAAACATACCTAAACTACTCGGAATGACACCAAATTTTGCTTGCAAGTCTTAAATCACCATACGAAACTATTTTCTGGCTCGGAATCCCAAACGGACCTTGATAACACCAAAACCTACTCCAAACCAAATTTATAGAACTTTAAAACCTTCAAGGTGCCAATTATCAATATTAAGCGCTGAAACGCTCTCGGGTGCTCAAAACCCGATTCGAATATACGCCCAAGTTCAAAATTATCATACAAACCTATTGAAACCATCAAATCCCAGTTCTGATGTCGTTTGCTCAAAACATTGACCAAAGTCAAACTTACCCTTATTTAGCCAACATTAAGGAACCAAGTGTTCTGATTTCAACCTGAACCCTTCCAAATCCCGAACTAACCATCCCCGCAAGTCATAAAATAGTTAAAGCACATACGGAAAGTCTTATTTAGGGAAATAGGGATCTAGAAAGCAAAACGACCGGTCGGATCGTTACACTTTATTTTCACATTTTTAAAATTTCTAATATTTGAATAATGATTGCGGTAAATATATACTTTGGTTAATATTTACCTGTAAAATTGTACAATTAAATTTGTTATGTGATTTATAGACAAGCAAACTGATTTGATCTGAAATGATAATTAAACTAGATTAATAATAAGACTTAGCAATTAAAATCAAAAGAAATGACAAGCCCGGTTCTGGAGCAATGCCTCTAAGAACATAAATAAGAACAATGTAAAATAGTAAGTAGAGTTATTTTATTTAGCTTGAGATTGGAATGTAGCATATGTTTTGCCAAAAAATTTCTATCTTGCAATGGTTGTTGAGTCTATTATTTATAGCTACACCTAGGAAAACAAGATCCTAGGATCAAGCCCCTCTTAAATGACAATAAATGAGACATTGATGAATATGTAATGACAAGCCTTGAATACAAATATTCTCTGCAACGAAAGCTCATTTAATGCCAGGGAATATTCTTCATTGAATGTTATCCGATGGGAAGCATTTGATCTGCTCACGTTGATCATGCTCCCTTCGGCGTCTATCCGATTGTCAATTGCAGTTATTGTTCCCGGTACTGGTTATTACGCAATTTGCTTTCTTCCTGTATTCGGTTCCACGTGTCACGCTGTAATTCGATCACTTAATATAAATCGATTTTACCCTATACAGTTAACTCCAAGAATAAAAATTACATGTTTGAATTAATTGAAAGTTAAATATACTAAGTCAAAAAATATTCAAGGACAATAACTAAAATTAAACAACAGAGGGACTAAAATCACTATTTCCCCAAGTAAAATATTTATATGCCACTTAAGTTAGATTAGGGAGTAGTACGTGTTACACTTCCTACAATTGGAACTTAAGGGTGTGTTTGGTATAATGAAAAATGTTTTCCGTGGATTTTCTTGGAAAACAAGTAGTAATCTTATTTATTTCCCGGTGTTTGGTACGCAAATTAAGGAAAATGACTTTTCAAGAGTATTCATAAATAATTTAGATATAATAAACATGAAGCCATAAACTTTCAAATCAACAACCTTCCGAACTCACAAATTTCATAAATTTTCGAACAGCTAAACTTTCAAAACCGCGAAATTTCGAACTCGTAAACTCTATAATTTCAAAACCCGTAAACTTCCAAACACATAAACCTCCGAACTCATAATTTTGGAACTTGTAAAATTTTGAACCTTTAAACCGATAAATAAAAAAATTAAAACTGAAAAACATATTTAAAATATTTTTTTTTTTGGGGGGGGGGGCAGTAAAACAAAAAAAACAGATTAAATTACAAAATTTTTTTGTGCGGGTAGGGGGGTGGGATGGGTGGTGAGGAAAAAAAAATTGAAATTGCAAAAAAAAAAAAAATTAAGGTAAAAAAAAATTGTGGTGGGGTGGAGGGGTAGTAGGGTGGATGGTAACGAAAAAACTTAAATTTAAAAAAAAAAACTTTTTTTGGAGAGGGGGTGGGGAAGGTTGAGAAGGAGTTTTGGAAAATGTTTTCCCTTCTCTTGATAAGGAAAACATTTTCCTCCGATTGGAAAACACTTTCATTTATGGTTGGCTTATCATTTATGGTAAGGAAAATATTTTCCAAAACATTCCTTATCAAGAGAGGGGAAAATATTTTTCAGAACTCTTTCTCAACAAATTTGTAATTTCAAATTTCTATTTTTTGTTTTTTGCACCACACAACCACCCACCCACCCCCCAACACCAAGCTTTTTTTTTTTTGTAATTTCAAATTTATGTTTTTTCGTTTTTCTGCCCCTCCCCCCGAAAAAAATATATCCTGAAAAAATATTCTATTAATATATTTTTAGTTTTAGCTTTTTTCATCTTTTGGTTTATAGGTTCGAAATATTACAAGTTTCAAAGTTATGATTTCAGAGGTTTATGTGTTTGGAAGTTTACGGGTTTAGAAATTATAAAGTTTACTGGTTCAAAGGTTCGTGGTTTCGAAAGTTTAGCGATTCGGAAATTTATGAAATTTGTGAGTTCGGAAGGTTGTTGATTCAAAAGTTTATGGCTTCATGTTTATTGTATTTAAATTATTTATGAATGTTCTTGAGAAGTTATTTTCCTTAATTTGCGTACCACCGAAAAATGAATAAGATTACTACTTGTTTTTTAAGAAAATATTTTTTTGAAAAATATTTTCCACGGAAAATATTTTCCGTTATACCAAACACACCCTTAGAGTAAAAAAGTCTGATAGATCAAAATGGCCATGTAAAATTAAACGACATTCTTCTTTTCAATCGAACATTATTCCAATACTATTTTTGTAAAAATATATAAATATACATTCTAAAAAATACTATATTAGATATATATATCGTAGAATGAATCGAATAATATTACAATATTTTAGGCCTTTAACCACACCTGTAAAGCATGGCCTAAACAATCAGAAAGTGTGGCCTTTACTAAAAGGCCACGCTTTTCGTCCTACGGTAACGCTTTCCGAGGGGTGGCTTAAACGACATAACCTTTGATCTAAAGCAATGCTTTAGAAGCCACGCTTGAAAAGGATGGCTTAAACACTAATAAGAGCTTAATTTCAAAATTAGCAGTCATTTTATCCATGTTTTGAGAAACAATAGTAAACCCTAAACAATAAGATTCCAATTGAATCGGGTGGCACATAATCCAGACAAGGTTTAGCACCTCCATAAGTGATTTACACAGAACCCAACGTAATTATCTCAAATCATTCTAATTTGCTTCAATCAATTTGTTAAAAGATACGAGAAGAGCTCTCAACTTTTGTTACAGAATTTTAAGGAAGAAAAAATGAAGATTTTCTTGTAAACATGAGAGACAGGTTTTAGCGAATATTTTAGGGCATAGTTTTTCGCTAAAGGTTTTAGGGGGAAATTATAGCGGGAACTTTTAGAAAATATTTTAGGGCACGCCTATATAGAGTTGCTTCTACAAATATTAACAATCACGCTCGCAAAGCGTTGCATTACGTATGAATAAGTGTTGTTATTTATTTTATGATTTGGCAATAATTAAAAAACGTAGTCTATACTATCAAAGGGAACGCTTTATAAGTGTTTCTTAACAGTCGTAGCCAAAATCTCTTAGCAAAGACCACCCCTTAGAAAATGTTGCCACAAACATATTTAGCCACGCTTTTTAGGCGTTGTGTAACGACCCGACCGGTCGTTTTGAGCTCTAGCATATCATTCAGTGGTTTGAGGCCCTGAGTAGCTTCACTTCAGGTATTATGACTTGTGTGCATGGTTGGAATTAAATTTCGGGAAGTTCGGAGTTGATTTGGAGAGAGAATTCTCATTTCGGAAGCTTTAAGTTGAAAGAATTGACTAAGATTGGATGTTGAGTAAACGACCTCGAAATCGAGATTAGAAGGTTCCGGTAGGTTCGTATGATGATTTTGGACTTGGACATATGTCCGGATCGGGATTTGTAAGACGCGGAAACGTCTTAGCACCTATTGTGGAAGTTAGCATTTTTGGAATGTTTTCATAAGTTTAGGTTGAAGTGAATTTCAATGTTATCGATGTCCATTTGGGATTCTGAGTTTGGAAATAGCTCCGTATGGCGATTTTGGTATTGGGAGCGTGATCGAAAGTGAATTCAGAGGTTCGTGGGTCATTTTGGAGTCATTTGGCTAAATTTAAAAATTTGAAGGTTTTTGAGAAGTTTGACCGGAAGTGGACTTTTTGATATCGGGGTCAGATTCCGATTTCGGAAGTTAGAGTAGGTCTGTAATATTGAATATGACTTATTTACAAAATTTGAGGTCAATCAGACGTGATCTGATAGGTTAAAACATCAAAAGTAGAAGTTTGAAATTTTAAAGTTCATTAAACTTGAATTGAAGTGTGATTCATGGTCTTAGCGTTGTTTGATGTGATTTGAGGCTTCGAGCAAGTTCGTGTTATATTTTTAGACTTGTGCAGGTGTTTGCTTTGGAGTCGGGGGCTCGAGTGAGTTTCGAAGTAGCTTCGGAGTGTTTTGTGAATGAGTTGGAATTTCTGGTTCAGTATGATCGCATTTGCGAGGAATTGGTCGAAAATACGATCACCACATTTGCGAAGGTAGGCTCACATTTGCGAACCTGGGGTTGCTGAGGGGAGATCGCATTTGCGAGGGAGTCATCGCTTTTGCAATGTTGTCCTCTTCGCATTTGCGAGGATTTTTGTCGCAAATGCGACCATGGCAGGGGGGAAGCTGGATTTCACATTTGTGATGCCTTTGTCGCAAATGCGACCATCACAATTGCGAGCTAGAAGTAGCAAATGCAACTTCTGCTTCTGGTGCAATGGCTTTTTATTCCAAGACTTAGCCCATTTCCCTTATTTCCCATTTGGTCTTAAGTGATTTTTGAGACCATTTGAGAAGGATATCCATCATCATCAAAGAGGTAAGTGATTTCTTCCAATTATGGGTTAAATGCAAGTATTATATATGGATTTAAACATATAAAATTGTGGAAATTTAGGGATTTTGAAGAAAACCCTAGAAATTGAGATTTTTGGATTTTGATCACGATTTTGGGCATGGAATTGAGAATAACTTATATATTTGAGTTTGTGAGGTCATGGATAAACTTTATCTTCGAAAAATTTCGGAATCCGGGCATGTGGGTCCTAAGGCAATTTTGTCAACTTTTCGATCGGGGTTAGGAATTGTTATAAGTTGGATTATAATGAGTAATAGAACACATATTAATGGGTTTACATAATTATTGGCTAGTTTTGGGGCATTTTGCATCGATTTGAGTCTTCAGAAGGGTGTGGAATGCTGGTTATGGAACTTCGGGGTGAGGTGAGTCTCCTTTCTCACCTTGTAGAGGGAATTGTCCCCATAGGTGAATTAATTGGTTATGTACTTCTATTTGTGGGGGCTACGTACGCACGAGGTGACGAGAGTCCGTGCGTAGCTACTATTATACCTATGTCCGGGTAGTTTTAAGCTTACATCATGCCTTGATTGATATCATTGTTAATTTATGTTATTGTTGTCTTGGAAGAAACAAGATTAGGGTTGCGTAATAATTGTGTTAAAAGGAATTTGAATTGAGAAAATCTAAGATTTTTTAAGAGTTTCCATGAAATTTCGTATTTTTGAAAGAATTGAGAAATATTATAATGACTTAAGAAATCTATGTGTAACCACGTCGTATGTGCATTTCGCGAGCGGTGAAAATCTCTTTAAAAGCTTCACGTTGAATTGTCCTTATTTTTAAAGGAAATCAAGAAAAAAAAATTGATTTATTAATAAATTATATTTGATCGCGTCACATGTATGATTCGCGAGCAGGGTATTTCTTGCTACTACTCTTATGGGATCAGGTCGTTCGCCTCGACAGGATTTATGTACCACACTCATATGTGAGCAGGCCGTTCACCTCGGCAGGTTAATAGATGCATCTATGGTCCGCGCCGTTCGACCCTCGGCACTGCATAGTTTACTTTTATGTTGGATCGGGCCGTACGCCTCGGCATTTCCTATATATGTACATCATTCTTATGGAATTTGTACGTAATATTTGGCTAGAAGTCTGTGTATCTTAGGATTTTTCCCTGATTTGATTTATGACAACTTCTTGATGATATCCACCATATCTACATATGTGCTCCAGTTACGGAGGAAACTTTCTAGCTGAAAACTTGAGTAAAATAAAGAAGAAGGAGGATGTTACTATGTGTTTTATACAAGCTTATTTCATATAATTGCCATGTTTCATACTTATTCACCTATTTATTAAAATGATATTATTGGACTGTTAGTAAGTGTCGAAGTCAACCTCTCTTCACTACTTCTTCGAGGTTAGGCGGGATACTTATTTAGTACACATTATTTTTGTACTCATGCTACACTTGTTGTGCATTTTTGTTGCACAGGCACATGTACCTCTAGTGGTCTGATGGACGTAGTATCATGTATAATATAGAGACTTAGGTGAGCTGCATCTCTCGAGATGACCCGCAGCCAGCAGAGTCTCTTTCGATGTATTATATTTACTTCCTGTCCAAGTTTATATTCCGGACAGCTATTGCACATTACTAGATTTCCTAGTAATTGCTCATGCACTTGTGACACCGGGTTCTGGGATGATTTCAGGATTATGCAGTAAATAAATTTTGAAAAGACGTCATTATTTATTCAGTGAAATTTATTATTCATTGTTTCATATTTTGCGGAAATGATTTTGAAAATATTAAAATGAGAATTTACTAGTTAAATGGTGTTGGCTTTCCTGACAGTGGAGTCCGGTGCCATCACGACCCTTAGTGGATTTTGGGTCGTGACAACATGGTATCAGAGCACTAGGTTCCCTTAGGTCTCACGAGTCATGAGCGAGTCTAGTAGAGCCTTGTGGATCGGTACGGAGACGTCTGTACTTATCTTCGAGAGGCTATAGGGCTGTTAGGGGCACTTCCCTTCTTGATTCATCATCGTGCGGTTTGATTCCTTTGAGGTCTATGCCTTTACTTCTTTCCTACTCAATCTATGTGATTCGAAGCGCTTATTATAAATTGAGAATTGAGGAATTTTAATGGTACTGTAGATGTGGTGTGTGATGTTTCCTCCTACGAATTTGACTGGGCAGCGAAGGATGAGGAGGGGCATGTGGGAAGTGTCATGTGGTGATTATACTCCTAGAAAGACAAGTGTGGGAAACAAGAGTCGAGTAGTTGCTTGAAGGAGTGAGTTTGACCAAAGTGGGAGAGTGGCAGAATAGCATATGGGTATAGTGGCACAGTAACTACACACCTTGAGGAAAAATCAAAGTGATTTGGGAATTTTAATGGATAGTGATTAGGTCCACGGGCTTAATTTGAAATATTGGCGATTATGCGGCGGAAAATTGGGTGCAACAGAAATGAGTTGCTTGATATGAAGAAGGATACAACATGACTTTGGATTGGAATGTATTGTCGCGCCTTTAGTTGATGTCCATGACGAGTGAATGGACTTGTGCATCTAGTGAGTGAGCATGGGCTCAGGATGGGTTACTGATTCCGTAGTAGTTGAGCAGTGCAGCATCATTGCGATATGTCGGCATGTAATTTTCACAGGTGGGTTATCTCTTGTGAGCAGGCCAACGGTTGCATGGTTGGCGAAGTTTCTACAAAGGATTTTACTGGCTATCCAGTAAGAGGTCGAATATGTGGATGTTGCTAGAGATTCAAAGTGTTCATGAAATGCTAACGGAAGGATTTCGAGGAATCTGGCAGTTTGATTGCGCAAGATCGTGTCAATAAGAGATAAAGGACCCTAGTGGGTTCCAAGGTGGTGTGATAGTAGCTTCAAGCTAAGTGGGAAAGTCTCGCCGCCTTCCATGGCCGTCTATTTATGAGATTTCTGGTTATCAGTATATTGGCGGGATATTATGACTAAGGAAGAGGGTCATCAGTGGTAATTGGACCGAAGAATTTGAGGAATGCGTACTATAATTGGCCTTATCGATTATGTTCATCCTTGAGGAAGGCTCAGGATTTATGCTTTGTATAGATGCGAGTTTCAAGGAAGTGATTCTGCCGGGTGCTTCATCGAGAGGGTGTTCATGTGCTAGAAGAGTCTTGGAGTTGATTATATTCGAGACCAAGTCAGAGTGGGTGGCTCTCAATAACGGTCCTAGTGGATTCAAAGGTTAAGGTGTGGTTGTCACGACCCTAAACCCAGACCCGATCATGATGGCGCCTCTCATGAAGACAAAGCCAGCCGACACAACACCCAATTCATTTTAAACAATTATATTAACACAATTTAAGTCATTAATATGCTAATAAGCTCAAAATAAAAGTGAACTAGTACAATTTGCGGAAACCAACACAGCCCAACATCGGGGTGTCACCAGTCATGAGCATCTAACATAGTCTAAGAGTGTGAAAAATGAGTTTATACAATCTATTACATAACTAGGACAAGGAAAATACAATAGGAGGGAGAAACATTGGGCTGCGAACGCCGAGCAGCTACCTAGTGGACTCCGAATAGCCTACTGAGCAATCAACCCTCACTGGCGGGACCTGAAGCTCCTGAATCTGCACACAAGGTACAGGGAGCAAAGTGAGTACTCCAACTCAGTGAGTAATAACAATAAATGAAGACTGAGCGATAGAAAATCACGTAAAAACAGAACAACATGCTATAAAGAAGCAGAAAAAAACCAAATAAACGCAATAAAACAACGAAATCTTATAAAAACACCTCAGTTCAGTAAAAGTATATTTAAAAACACCTTTTAAACATTTAAACAAGTAAATGGGAAGCAACTAGAAAGGATAAACACATAAAATCCGCCCCTCGGGCACAATGTCAACAGAATTAGCGCCTCGGGCAATAACATGGAACAACATTAGCCCCTCGGGCTATATCACATATCACATTGCGTACCCGCGCTCACTGGGGGTGTACAGACTCCGGGAGGGGGCCCTTACAGCCCAAACGCAATATCAAGCCATCTCGTGGCATAATCAATAGGCTCTCGGTCTCATATCAAGCCACCTCGTAGCGTACAAATCAGGCTCTCGGCCTCATAATCATAAGCAGTACAACATTGTTGTGGCGTGCAACCCGATCCCATAATAATCCTCACTACACAGGCCCTCGGCCCTACTCAGTCAGAAATCTCTAAAAGCCACTCGGGCACAGTAAAATATGATGCTCAACCCAAAATATCATTTAAAGTGTTAAAACAAAGTAAACATGGCTGAGTTATGAAAACGGTATAATATAGCATGACTGAGTACAAATATAAAATCAAAACAGTGAGGAAATAGCAATAAAATCCCCTAAGGGTCCAAATAGTTGGCACGAGGCCCAAATAGGGCATTCAGCCCAAAATATGATGATAGCAAAACAGTTTTCAATCAAATACGCGGTAAAACAGTCATTCGGGATGGACTAAGTCACAATCCCCAATGGTGCACGACCCCACACTCGTCATCTAGCGTGTGAGTCACCTCAATATAGCACAACGATGTGAAATCCGGAGTTTCATACCCTGGGGACAACATTTACAATCATTACTCACCTCTATCCGGTCTAAACTCTAGCCCGCGATGCCTTTACCCCTCGAATTGGCCCCAACTCGCGTCGAATCTATCCAAATCAGAATCACGACGTCAAAATATGCTAAGGGAATGAAGCCAATGCTAAAATAATCAAATTACAATATAAATCCCAAAATTATCCAAAACCCGACCCCTGGGCCCACATCTCGAAATCCGATAAAATTTACATCAATACGCTCCTTATCCTCCCACGAGTTCATTCATATCAAAAGTACCAAATCCGACCACAAATGACCCCTCAAATCCCCAAGTTAAGGTCTCCAATACCAAGCCATAATCCATAATTTTTAACCCTTAATTTCCATTAATTTCAAGCCAAATCAGTGAAATAATGCCATAGGATGGATTATTAGGTTCAAAAATCTTACCTCCAGATGTTATCCCTTGAATCCCTCTTCAAAATGGCTTCCCCAAGCTCAAACCCGAATAAAAATGGTGAAGAAATAGCTCAAAATTGCGAAGGGAGTCTTTTATAGCTTTTGGCCAAGGCTTTTCGCACCTGCGATCCAAATCCCGCTCCTGCGGTCCCGCTTTTGCAGTCTAGAGGACCGAACCTTCGGTTTTCACTTAAGTCCTCAATTTCTGCATCTGCGATGCACAATCCAAACTTATACCAATCTTCAAAACACCTCAAACAACATCGAATCAACCAAGACATATCGAATTCAAGCCTAAGGTTCCAAAATCTTCTGAATTACGCTTTTGATCAAAAAGTCTACCAAACCATGTCCGAATGACCAGAAATTTTGCCCACACATCCCAAATGGAACCTAGTGCAACTTTCGGAATTCCATTCCGACCTCTATATCAAAATCTCACCTATCAACCGGAAAACGCCAAAATTCCAATTTCGCCAATTCAAGCCTAAATCTACTCCGGACCTTCAAAACACATTCCGATCACACTCCTAAGTCCCAAATCATCTCCCAAAGCTATCCAAACAATCGGAACTCACATCTGAGCCCTTTAACACATAAGTCAACATCCAGTTGACTTTTCCAACTTAAGCTTATTCAAAAGAGACTAAATGTCTCAAACCTTACCAAAACCTCTCCGAACCCGATCCAACCAACCCTATAACACATAATACCGTTGAACAAGAAAATAAAAGGCAGAAATGGGGAAAACGGAGTGGTAACTCATGAAATGACCGGTCGGGTCGTTACATCCTCCCCCTCTTAAACAAACGTTCGTCCTCGAACGAGTCAAGAAACATACCTGAAGCCTTAAACAGGTGAGAATATCTGCTCCGCATCTCCCGCTCGGTCTCCCAGGTAGCCTCCTCCACGGGCCGACCTCTCCACTACACTTTCCCTGAAGCTATATCTTTTGATCTCAACTTTCGAACCTGACGCTCCAAAATAGCTACTAGCTCCACATCATAAGTCAAATTATCATCTAACTAAACCGAGCTGAAATCCAGAACATGAGACGGATCCCCAATATACTTCCGGAGCATAGAAACATGATACTGGATGCGCACTCGACAAGCTGGGTGGCATAGCAAGCTCATAAGACACCTCCCCAATCCTCTGAAGCACCTCAAAAGTCCCAATGAACCGAGGACTGAATTTACCTTTCTTCCCAAATTGCATAACACCTTTCACGGGTGGAACCTTCAACAAAACCTTCTCACCAACCATGTAGGACATATCCTGAACCTTCTTGTCAGCATAACTCTTTTGTCTTGACTTTATGAAGCCTCTCCTGAATTACCTTCACTTTTCTAAGGCATCATGCACCAAGTCTATCCCCAATAGCCGAGCCTCACTTGGCTCAAACCAACCAACTGGAGATCTACACCGCCTCACATACAAAGCCTCATATGGAGCCATTTGAATACTCGATTGGTAGCTATTGTTATAAGCAAACTCTGCGAGCGGTAGAAACTAATCCCATGGCCCTCCAAATTCAATGACACAAGCACGCAACATGTCCTCCAATATCTGAATAGTGCGCTCGGACTGCCCGTTCGTCTGAGGGTGAAAAGCTATGCTCAACTCAACCTGAGTACCCAACTCTCGCTGCACAGACCTCCAAAATTGTGAAGTAAACTGAGTGACCCTATCTGAAATGATGGAAATTGGGACACCATGCAAACGAACAATCTCCCAGATATAGATCTCTACCAACAGCTCTGAAGAATAGGTAGTACACACCGGAATGAAGTGTGCAGACTTGGTCAGCCGATCCACAATCACCCAAATAGCATCGAACTTCTTCAAAGTTGGTGGGAGCCCAACTACAAAGTCCATGGTGATCCGCTCCCACTTCCACTCTGGAATATCCATCCACTAAAGCAAGCCACCCGGTCTCTAATGCTCATATTTCACTTGCTGACAATTGAGACACCGAGCTACAAATCCCACAACGTCCTTCTTCATTCTCCTCCACTAATAATGTTGTCTCAAATCCTGATACATCTTCACGGCACCCGGATGAATGGAATATAGTGAGCTATGGGCCTCCTCCAGAATCAACTCCCGAAGCCCATCCACATTGGGCAAACATATCCGGTCATGCATCCTCAACACCCCATCATCACCAATAATCACATCTCTGGCATCATCGTGTTGAACTCTGTCCTTAAGGACAAGCAAATGAGGATCATCATAATGGCGCTCTCTGATGCAATCATATAAAGAAGACCGAGAAATCACACAAGCCAAAACCCGACTGGGCTCCGAAATATCTAACCTCACGAACCAATTGGCCAAGGCCTTAAAATTAAATGCAAGAGGTCTCTCCCCAACTAGAATATATGTCAAACTCCCCATACTCACCGCCTTCCTACTCAAGGCATCGGCCACCACATTGGCCTTCCCCAGATGGAACAATATAGTAATATCATCATCCTTTAGCAACTCTAACCATCTCCGCTGCCTCAAATTGAGATCCTTTGCTTGAACAAGTGTTGGAGGCTACGATGGTCAGTAAACACCTCACAAGACACAACATACAAATAATGCCTCCAAATCTTCAATGTGTGAACAATGGCAACCAAATCCAAATCATGAACATGGTAGTTCTTTTCATGGGGCTTCAACTGACGAGAAGCATAAGCAATGACTCTACCCTCCTGCATCAACACACACCCAATACAACTCTCGAAGCATCACAATACACGGTATATGAACCTAAAGCTGATGGCAAAACTAACACTGGAGTTGTGGTCAAGGCTGTCTTGAGCTTCTGATAGCTCTCCTCACACTCATCCGACCACCTGAATAGAGTACCCTTTTGAGTCAACTTGGTCAAGGGCGATGCGATAGATGAGAATCCCTGAATAAACCGGTGGTAATAACCCTCCAAACCAAGAAAGCTGCGAATCTTTGTGGCTGATGAGGGTCTGGGCCAACTCTGAACCGTCTCTATCTTCTTTGGCTCAACCTGAATACCCTTACTGGACGCCACGTGCCCCAAGAAGGCCATTGAACTAAGCCAAAACTCACACTTGGAGAACTTTGCATAAAGCTTCTCCTCCTTCAATCTCTGCAACACAACTCTCAAATGCTTTACGTGCTCCTCCTGACTACGCAAATACACTAGAATATCATCAATGAAAACTATGACAAACAAGTCGAGATAGGGCTGAAACACGTTGTTCATCAAATGCATGAACGTTGCTGGGGCATTGGTCAGCCCAAAAGACATCACCAAGAACTCATAATGACCATATCGGGTCCTGAAAGTTGTCTTAAGAATATCTGAGCCCCTGATCTTCAACTGGTGATAACCTGAACGGAGATCAATCTTGGAGAACACTCTTACTCCCTGAAGCTGGTTGAATAGATCATCAATGCGAGGCAAAGGATACTTGTTCTTAACTGTTACTTTGTTCAACTTCCTATAATCAATGCACATCCTCATAGGGCCATCCTTCTTATTCACAAATAGAACCGGCACACCCCAAGGCGACACACTAGCCCAAATGAACACCTTATCAAGGAGTTCCTGAAGTTGCTCCTTTAACTCCGCTGGTGCTATACAATACGGTGGAATAGAAATGGGTTGAGTGACCGGCACCAGGTCAATACCAAAATCAATATCCCTGTCCGGTGGCATGCCCGGCAGGTCTGCAGGAAACACATCGGTAATCCCTCACAACTAGAACAGAAATTGGGAGTCTCTGCATCGACATCCCTCACAAAAACTAGATATGAAAGACAACCCTTCCCAACCATACACTAGGCCTTCAAGAATGAATCACCCTACTGGGAACATAATCAGTCAAACCTCGCCACTCGATCCGCGGCACACCCGGCATAGCCAATATCACTGTCTTAGCATGACAGTCCAAATAGCACGACACGGAGATAACCAATCCATGCCCAATATAACATCGAAGTCTATCATACATAACAACAACAGATCCACTCGGGTTTCCAAACCCCCAATAGTCACCACACATGACCGGTACACACGGTATATAATAATAGTATTGCCTACCAGAGTAGATACATGAATAGGTAAAATAAGAGACTCACAGGGTGTATCCAAATAACGAGCAAACTATAATGACACATAAGAATAAGTGGATCCGGGATCAAATAGTACAGAGGTATCTCTGTTGCAGATTGAGACAATACCTGTAATAATAGCATCGGAAGCAATAGCATCGGGTCTAGTTGGAAGTGCATAAAAATGGGACTAACCACCACCTGGTCGACCTCCCCCTCTAAGGCGACCCCTAGCTGACTGACCTCTACCCCTAGCTAACTGGGTTGGCGGTGGTAAAGTAACCGGTGCTAAAGTCGATGGCTGACTCCTCTGCTGAGATGAACCCGCAAGACAACGAGGACACTACCTCCACATATGAACCATCTCTCCACACTCATAGCAACTCCCGGGTGCTGAAGACGGGGATTGAAGGGAACCCCTAGCACCGAAATGACTAGCAGACGCACCTGGCATAGAAAAGCCCTAAACTGATGGAGCACGGGACGAACTCTAAGTTGGAAGGGCACTAAGTGATGACTCCCTGATGAGGACTGTGAGAACCATGACCCGATGATGCCCCACGATAACCTGGGCAAGTTGGCTAAGCATGCTTGAATGAACGGCCTCTGCCATGCTAAAACTAACCTCTCGAAGGAGCACCACCATAACTACCAGATCCTCGAGGCCTCTTGGCCTCCCTCTCTTCTCGCTCCTGGTAATGAACTGACTTAATACCACGAGCAATGTCTACAACCTCCTCAAAAGTAGCACCAGACACCCTCTCCCTAGTCATGAGAATACGAAGATGATAAGTGAGGCCATCCACAAACCTCTTAATCCTCTTTCTATTTGTCGGAACCAACCAAATAGCATGACAAGCTAACTCTGAGAACCTCATCTCATACTGCGTCACAGTCATCTCTCCCTAATGCAACTACTCGAACTACATACGCAGCTCCTCTCTACGAGACTGCGACACATACTTCTCCAAAAAGAGAACGGAGAACTATTGACAGGTAAGGGGTGTTGCACTAACAGGCATGCACCTCTCATAAGCCTCCCACCAAGTGAAGGCAGGTCCAAAAAACTGAAAGGTAGTGAAAGAGACCCCGCTGGTCTCCAGAATACCCGTTGTGCGGATAATCCTCTAACACTTGTTCAAGAAACCCTGGGAATCCTCGCCCTCTGCACTACTGCAAGTCGGAGGCTGAAGTCTACCAAACCTCTCCAACCTGCACTGCTCGTCCTCTGGCGTGGCAAGAGCTACATAGTCCTAAGTAGATGCAACCAGCTGGGCTAGATGTGCCCCCGGTGTCTGAAGTCCCTACAAGACTTGCTCAAGTGTGCGAGCGGCGGGAGCCTGAGTGCCTCCCCTGGCCTGAGAAGTAGTTGCGGTTGTAGTAACCGAAACCGCCTGAGCTAGGCCAGTGCATACTGATAGAATCTAAGCCAAGGCCTCGTGAAGACCCGAAATCACAATGGGCACAGCTGGTGCCTGAGCTGGTGCTGCTAGAGGGTCCACAACTGGGACCTGATCCTAAACTGGGGCGGTTGGTAGATCTGTAGGTGCTGTCCTAGCTACTGTGCGGGCTACACCCCTGCCCCTACTATGACCACGACTGCGTCCTCGTCCTCTAGTGGCCACAGCTGGTGGTACTGGTGGTCGTCCATCCTGATCGATAGCGTGTGTCCTCACCATCTGTGAGAGAATAGAATAACCGAAGTTTAGCACTCGGATCAACAGATTCGCACGACAAGAATTTCAAATATATGGAGTTTTTCTTAAAGGTTGTGAAGCCTCTCGAGGATAAGTACAGACGTCTCTATACCGATCTGCGAGACTCTACTAAACCTGCTCGTGACTCGTGAGACCCATGTAACGTAGGCTCATATACCAATTTGTCACGACCCTAAACCCAGACCTGGCCGTGATGGTGCCTCTCGTGAAGACAAGGTCAGCCGACACAACACCCAATTCATTTTAAACAATTATATTAACACAATTTAAGTCATTAATATGCTAATAAGCCCAAAATAAAAGTGAACTAGTACAATTTGTCGAAACCAACACAGCCCGACATCAGGGTATCACCAGTCATGAGCATCTAACATAGTCTAAGAGTGTGAAAAAAGAGTTTATACAATCTATTACATAACTATGACAAGGGAAATAAAATAGGAGGGAGAAACACTGGGCTGCGAACGCCGAGCAGCTACCTAGTGGACTCTAAATAGCCTGTTGAGCAATCAACTCTCACTGGCGGGACCTGAAGCTCCTGAATCTACACACAGGGTGCAGGGAGTAAAGTGAGTACTCCAACTCAGTGAGTAATAACAATAAATGAAGGCTGAGCGATAGGAAATTACATAAAAACATAACAACATGTTATAAAGAAGCAAAGTAAAACCAAATAAACGCAATAAAACAGTGAAATCTTATAAAAATGCCTTAGTTCAGTATAAGTTTCTTTAAAAACACCTTTTTAACAGATAAACAAGTAAATGAGAAACAGCTAGAAAGGATAAACATATAAAATTTGCCCCTCGGGCACAATGTCAACAGAATCAGCCCCTCGGGCAATAATATGGAACAACATCAGCCCCTTGGGCTATATCACATATCACACTGGGTACCCGTGCTCACTAGGGGTGTACAGACTTTGGGAGGGGCCCCTTACGGCCCAAGCGCAATATCAAGCCATCTCGTGGCATAATTAATAGGCTCTCGGCCTCATATCAAGCCACCTCGTGGCGTACAACTCAGGCCCTCGCCTTATAATCATAAGCAGTACAGCACTGCTATGGTGTGCAACCTGATCCCATAATAATCCTCACAACACAGGCCCTCGGCCCTACTCAGTCAGAAATCTCTAAAAGTCACTCGGGAACAGTAAAATATGATGCTCAGCCCAAAATATCATTTAGAGTGTTAAAACAAAGTAAATATGGTTGACTTATGAAAACAGTATAATATAGCATGACTGAGTATAGATATAAAATCAAAATAGTGAGGAAATAGCAGTAAAAATCCCCTAAGGGTCCAAATAGTTGGCATGAGGCCCAAATATGGCATTCAGCCCAAAATATGATGATCGCAAAACAGAATTACGCGGTAAAACAGTCATTTGGGATGGACTAAGTCACAATCCCCAATGGTGCACGACCCCACGCTCGTCATCTAGCGTGTGTGTTACCTCAATATAGCATAACGATGTGAAATCCAGGGTTTCATACCCTCAGGACAACATTTACAATCATTACTCACCTCTATCCGGTCCGAACTCTAGCCCGCGATGCCTTTGCCCCTCGAGTCGGCCTCAACTCGCATAGAATCTATCCAAAATTAGAATCACGACGTCAAAATGTACTAAGGGAACGAAGCCCATGCAAAAATAATCAAATTACAACATAAATCCCAAAATTATCTAAAACCCGACCCCCGGGCCCACATCTCGAAATTCGATAAAATTTACATCAATACGCTCCTTATCCTCCCACGAGTTCATTCATATCAAAAGTACCAAAATCTGACAACAAATAGCCCCTCAAATCCCCAAGCTAAGGTCTCCAATACCAAGCCCTATTCCCCAATTTTCAACCCTTAATTTCCATTAATTTCAAGCCAAATCAGTGAAATAATGCCATAGGATCGATTATTAGGTTCAAAAATCTTACCTCCAGGCATTATCCCTTGAATCCCTATTCAAAATGGCTTCCCCAAGCTCAAACCCGAATAAAGATGGTGAAGAAATAGCTCAAAATCGTGAAGGGAGTCTTTTATACCTTCTGGCCCCGGCTTTTCGCACCTACGACCCAAATCTCGCTCATGCGGTCTCGCTTCTGCGGTCTAGAGGACTACACCTACGATTTTCACTTAAGTCCTCAATTTTGCACCTGCGATGCACAATCCGCACCTGCTCCATCGCAGGTGCGGCTCCTTAACCGCTTCTACGGTTCCTGCCTTCCTTGGCTCCTTCCGTTTCTGCGATTGATCTTCCGCATCTGCGGGGGTCGCACCTGTGGCCTCCCAACCGCAGATATGGTTATGACAGCAGTCCTATAACTTTAGCTACCATTTTCAAATTCCTATCTTTCCGTCAACCATCCGAAATCACCCTGAGGCCCCCGGGACCTCAACCAAAAGCACAAACAAGTCACATACCACCATCCAAACTTATACCAATCTTTAAAACACCTCAAACAACATCGAATCAACCAAGATACATCGAATTCAAGCCTAAGGTTCCAAAATCGTCCGAATTATGCTTTTGATCAAAAAGTCTACCAAACCACGTCCGAATAACCTGAAATTTTGGTCACACATCCCAAATGACACAACAAACCTACTCCAACTTTTGGAATTCCATTCCGACTCCTACATCAAAATCTCACCTATCAACCGGAAAATGCCAAAATTCCAATTTCGCCAATTCAAGCCTAAATCTACTTCGGACCTTCAAAACACATTCCAATCACACTCCTAAGTGCCAAATCATCTGCCGAAGCTATTTGAACCATCAGAACTCACATCCGATCCCTTTAACACATAAGTCAACATCTGGTTGACTTTTCCAACTTAAGCTTACTCAAAATAGACTAACTGTCTCAAACCTTATCAAAACCTATCCGAACCCGAGCCAACCAACCCGATAACACATAATACGGTTGAACAAGACAATAAGGCAGAAATGGGGAAAATGGAGCGATAACTCATGAAACGACCTGCCGGGTCGTTACAGTGGTGCCTGAGAATTTTGGGTCCACAAGCATGGTTAAGAATCGAGCTTTTGTAGCGGATTATAAAAGGAGGCTTAGAGTGTCTAAGATATCTTTGTCTTGCAGTGTAACATTTGGGGGAAACGAGAGAAAATGACTTCGAATTTGTAGAGGAATTTTCAGAATGGGTGTATCAGTTGAAGATGCGAATGTTCGTGCAAGGAGGGTATGAAACGGTTCATGGGTTTGGAGACAATGTGGTCTCGTATAATAGGGTCACTCAAGATAAGTGCGGATTTGGGTTGGTAATGTCAGGAATGGAGCTATTATTATATCTAAGGCAAATTAAGGATGAATTAGTAGAAGTTAGATTGGTTATCCATGGTTGAATTGGCATAATGGTGGCAGTAACCAGTTCCTTCAGCATGATTAATTCGTGTATATGATTTGTGGCGGTACGTGCGAGGCTCGACGACCGCCGTAGTTAATTTTATTTGGAAGTATTCAAGTAATATAGCCTGTTATGTAGGCGGATCCTAGAAGGGTTATGGTAGTTTAGACCACTACTTGAGGATTTGAATATTCTACGGGTATGAGAATTTACTCGCGTGTTATGGTTCTCTTGGAATGAGTTAAGTAAAAAGTTTTCAGGTAAGGAAGTGTTTACCATATTAGTGATTCAAGAGTTATGATGAAGATCTTGCGCTATCACATATTAGCATATTGGGTGCAGTGAGTGGTATGGAATTTGAAAGTGAGGATCACGGTTGCGTTACAGTGTTGACAAGGATGTCACGAGCTCGGATCAGCAGGAAAGGGATTTGAACGTTTATAGTAAGCTAGCATTGTCTTCAACGTCACCTAAGATCGATGTTTAGTGAAAAAGGCTTTGCATCCTGGTTAAGGATTCTTGATCGCTTTTCAGTGTTAGTGCGGCCGGTGATATGGATGTACAGACCTGTTATCTGTTGCGGAAGGTCATAGAAGCGTGCCCCATGGGAAGGTTGTATAGGTGTTGCATGTAGTCACTTGATTGATTGAAGAATTAAACCAAGTATGAAGATTGTGGTGATATCGTTAATTTGAGAATTGATGCCTGGAGGGCACTCGAATTATTGGGTTATGGATTGTGGAGGATTACTCCAGTTATGACGGTTGTTCTTGTGTGTTATGGGAAAAGGGGGGTTATTATAGGACCAGGAAAGATTTTTTTGACCTAGTTTGGTACGATCAGAATTGTCTTAAGATCTGTGAATGGATTTAAATATAAATGTGGGCTCTATATCAGGACGGAGGTGTTCATTTCGGCATATCTCTCCTTATGGAGGAGCATTCGGATGTTGGATGTTATTTCATCGTTGGCTATTTCATGTAATGCTATATTGTGCCGTGTGAGTTGTGAAAGGCTTGATAATTTTCTTATGTGTTGAGGTTCCGCGTAGCGATGGTGTTATGTGAGCAGGATGGCTCTTTAGTTTCAGAACATATACTGCACCTCAATTGTGCTTGAGTTTGTTAGCTTATGGCGATATATGTCTCCCCAGGGATGTTATTATGCACTTAGCGTGCTTGTGACCGATATTTGGTATTTTGTTGTAATAAGCAATTTAGCTTGGTGTGTATCTCCTTATGTGAATTTTATATGTGGATTGAGTGGCACGCCACCATGGGTATGTTGTTAGGATCGAGTTGCATGCCGCAATAGTGTGATGTTGAGTACAGTTCCATATATCTGTTTTGTGTGTTTATTTCCCATTTTCTGAGGAAAGTTTATATTAGTTGCATGAGTTGAGTAGTCCCTTCTTGAGTTCGTTTTCCTTATGTATCACGTTCGATCTTGCAGCCTATTGGCACGTTGTGGCATCATATAGGACTTTTGATGGGTACTGGGGTGGCTTATTGCCTGAGCAGTTCGTACTAGGTGATATGAGATTATTGGATCTAGGGTCGGTGCAGTCGGATTATATGAAGTATAATAAAGAGCAAAGATCATTATTTGGCCAGAATGAGGTAATGGTTCTTGTCAGAGGTGTAGGCTCAATAATTTGTTGACTCAACAGTTAGTTATGAGTTTCCACGCATCTCTTACGTCGTGGCGGTATTGCAAAAGTTGGGACCCCACTTAAATATATCATGAGGTGCATTGTGAGCATCAGATTCGGGGAATGTCGGCTATCATGATCAGAGAACGTTATTATGGTCCTGTGAATGGCGTGGTGCATAGTGTGAATTCAGCAAAGGTATGCAATCTTGTATCAGCACATCGCGTGGTAATTTATACGGTATTCATATGTTGAAAGCAAGCCTGGCAAAGAATTTCGGATGTTGAAACTGGGCTCTAAGGCTTATTTGCCTAAATGAAAGAGGTTATCTTTAGATTTGATTGAGCTAATATGTCCAACTGAGTTGTGGTAGCATGGGTAGGTGCACCAGGGGTTAAGTAGTGATTCAGACTACTTCAATGCAATTCTTAGCACATTCGAGGATGAACGTATGTTTAAGAGGGAGAGAATGTAACGACCCAACCGATCATTTTGAGCTCTAGCGCATCATTCAGCGGTTTGAGGCCCTGAGTAGCTTTACTTCAGGTATTATAACTTGTGTTCATGGTCGGAATTGAATTCCAGGAAGTTCGGAGTTGATTTGGAGAGAGAATTCTCATTTCGGAAGCTTTAAGTTGAAAGAATTAAATAAGTTTGGATGTTTGAGTAAACGACCTCGGCATCGGGATTCAAAGGTTCCGGCAGGTTCGTATTATGATTTCAGACTTGGGCGTATGATCCGGATCGGGTTTTTGAAAGAACCGGGAACGTTTTAGCACCTATTGTGAAAGTTATCATTTTTGGAAGAATTTCATAAGTTTGGGTTGAAGTGCATTTCAGTGTTATCGATGTCTATTTGGGATTCCGAGTTTGGGAATTGCTCTGTATGATGATTCTGGTGTTGGGAGCACAATCGAAAGTGAATTCAGAGGTTCGTGGGTCATTTTGGAGTCATTTGGCTAAATTTAGAAATTTGAAGGTTTTTGAGAAGTTTGACCGGAAGTGGACTTTTTTATATCGGGGTCACATTCCTATTCCGGAAGTTGGAGTAGGTCCGTAATGTCGAATATGACTTGTGTACAAAATTTGAGTTCAATCGGACATGATTTGATAGGTTTAAACATCGAAAGTAGAAGTTTGAAATTTTAAAGTTCATTAAGCTTGAATTGGAGTGCGATTCATGGTTTTAGCGTTGTTTAACCTTGTGCAGGTGTTTGGTTTGGAGCCCCGGGGGCTCAGGTGAGCTTCGGAGTAGCTTCGGAGTGTTTTGTGAAGTAGTTGGAATTTCTGGTTCTAGTATGATCGCATTTGCGAGGAATTGGTCGCAAATGCGATCACCGCATTTGCGAAGGTAGGCTCGCATTTTGCGAACCTGGGGCTGCTGAAGGGAGATCGCATTTGCCAGGGAGTCATCGCTTTTGCGATGCTGTCCTCTTCGCATTTGCGAGGATTTTTGTTGCAAATGTGACCATGGCAGGGGAAGCTGGGTTTCGCATTTGCAATGCCTTTGTCGCAAACGCGACCATCGCAATTGCGAGCCAGAGGTCGCAAATGCGACTTCTGCGTCTGGTGCAATGGTTTTTTATTCCGAAACTTAGCCCATTTCCCTCATTTCCCACTTGGTCTTAGGCGATTTTTGATAGCATTTGAGAAGGAGTTACATCATCATCAAAGAAGTAAGTGATTTCTTCTAGTTATGGGTTAAATGCAAGTATTATATATGGATTTAAACATATAAAATTGTGAAAATTTAGGGATTTTGAAGAAAAACCTAAAAATTGAAATTTTTGGATTTTGATCACGACTTTGGGCATGGACTTAAGAATAAATTATATATTTGAGTTTGTGTGGTCATGGGTAAACTTTATCTTCGAAAAATTTCGGAATCTGGGCACGTGGGCCCGAGGGCAATTTTGTCAACTTTTCGATCGGAGTTAGGAATTATTATAAATTGGATTATAATGAGTAATTGAACACATATTAATGGGTTTACATAATTATTGTCTAGTTTTGGGGCATTTTGCATCGATTTGAATCTTCGGAAGGGCGTGGAATGCCGGTTATGGAACTTCGGATCGAGTGAGTCTCCTTTCTAACCTTGTAAGAGGGAATTGTCCTCATAGGTGAATTAATTGGTTATATGCTTCTATTTGTGGGGGCTACGTACGCACGAGGTGACGAGAGTCCGTGCGTAGCTACTATTATACATATGTCCAGGTAGTTTTAGGCTTACATCATGCCTTGATTGATATCATTGTTAATTTATGTTATTGTTGTCTTGAGAAGAAACAAGATTAGGGTTGCATAATAATTATGTTGAAAGGAATTTGAATTGAGAAAATCTAAGATTGTTTTAAGGGGTTCCATGAAACTTCGTATTTTTGAAAGAATTGAGAAATATTATAATGACTTAAGAAATCTATGTGTAACTACGTCGTATGTGCATTTCGCGAGCAGGAAAAATCTCTTTAAAAGCATCACGTTAAATTTTCCTTATTTTGAAAGAAAATAAAGAAAAGGATTTTGATTTATTAATAAATTACATTTGATCGCGTCGTACGTATGATTCGCGAGCGGAGTATTTCCTTCTACTACTCTTATGGGATCGGGTTATTCGCCACGGCAGGATTTATGTACCACACTCTCATGGAAGCGGGGCGTTCGCCTCGGTAGGTTAATAGATGTATCTATGGTTCGCGTCGTTCGACCTTCAGCAGTGCACAATTTACTTTTATGTTGGATCGGGTTGTACGCCTCGGCATTTCCTATATATGTACATCATTCTTATGGTATTCGTGTGTAATATTTGGCTAGAAGCCGGTGTATCTTAGGGTTTTTTCCTGATTTGATTTATGACAACCTCTTGATGATATCCACCATATCTATATATGTGCTCCAGTTACGGAGGGAACTTGCTAGCTGAAAACTTGAGTAAAATAAAGAAGAAGGAGGAGTTACTATGTGTTTTATACAAGCTTATTTCATATAATTGCCCTGTTTCATACTTATTCACTTCTTTAATGATATTATTGGACCGTTAGTAAGTGTCGAAGTCGACCTCTCGTCACTACTTCTTCGAGGTTAGGAGGGATACTTTCTGTGTACACGTTATATTTGTACTCATGCTACACTTGCTGTGCATTTTTGTTGGACAGGCACATGTACCTCTAGTGGCCTGATGGACCTATGTCTTTGGTGAGTTGCATCTCTCGAGACGACCAGCAGCCAGCAGAGTCTCTTTCGGTGTATTATATTTACTTTCTGTCCAAGTTTGTATTCCGGATAGCTGTTGTACTTTATTAAATTTTCTAGTAAGAAAAATGCATAAGTACCCCCTGACCTATACCCGGATTCCCAACTACACACTTTTTCTTTGCGGGAATCCTATTACCCCCCTAAACTTATTTTAAATGTAATTAGTTGCGCCCTTAACGTTGACAACCAAACTCTTATTTTTAGTACTTTTTTATTCTTTCTTCTTTTTCTTATCCTTTTTTCTTACTTCTTATTATTCTCACTTTTTTGGTTATTTCATTCTCTTTCTTTTTGTTTTGATCACCGGCGGCATAAAATGGTGGTCGTCGGAATTTCACAAACACCATTTTTCAGGCGAATTTTTTTTTCCGTCGACAAATTTTAGTCCCGATCTAAGTGTGTTTTGTTTTATATATACATAAATTTTTCTTGAAAGTGTAATTTATGTGTGGAGGAAGAGCAAAAGAAATAAAAACGAATATAAGCTGAGAAAACTTTTTTAGTTAAAATTTTAATACATCATTTTTTTCGGTGTGGGAAGGTATTCCGATGATGAATTTTTCCCCCAAATCTGAGTGTATTTTGCTTTGCTTACGAATAGATATTTTTAAGAGTTTAATTTGTGTGTGAAAAGAAAAAATAAAAGAAAAACGGTTAGACAAAGTCGCCGGTGAATGAACATCCGCCGGAATTAGAGAAGAAACGGAAAAAAAGTAAAAGAAAAGAGACAAAGAAAAAGGGAAAAAAAGTAAGAAAAATGGTAAAAAGAATAAAAAATAATCTGAAAATCATTTTTTCTTGCTTCTCGCTCTCCTTTGGGAGAGTGAAATACACACACTCTGCCACGTCAGCATTAAGGGTGCAAATAATTACATTTAAAATAAGTTTAGGGGGGTAATAGGATTCCCGCAAAAAAAAAGTGTGTAGTTGGAAATCCGGGTATAGGTCGGGGGGTACTTATGCATTTTTCCTTTTCTAGTAATTGCTCATGCACTTGTGACACCGAGTTCTGGGATGATTTCGGGATTATTCAGTAAATAAATTTTGTAAAGACATCATTATTTATTCTGTGAAATTTATTATTCATTGTTTCATGTTTAGCGGAAATAATTTTGAAATATTAAAACGAGAATTTACTAGTTAAATGGTATTGGCTTACCTGACAGTGGAGTTCGACGCCATCACAATCATTAGTGAATTTTGGATCGTGACACGTTTTTTAAAATTAATGTGGTCTTGCGCCAAATTTGTTGTAGTCAAGAACTATTAGTGGCAAGACCATGGAAGTCGAATATCGGATTTATATGGCAACACCATGGCAATACTGTCTTATGAGATATTCCAATAGTTTTGCTCCACCTATATTTATGGACTAACCTCTACGTCACGATATTATTTTTGCACGCTAAAGGTATTTATATGATCTTTTTGGTATATATAATGCTTAAGGTATCAGCTCAAATAAATTTTTCATCTCGCCAAATTTGAACTAATTACTTTTATTTTATAATTTTTTTGATAAATAAAAATAGTATCAAGTCATATTAATTCTGCATGACTTAATTAACAATTACGTAAATACTACATGACCTCACAAGCTGTCAGTGTATCAAATCGTTAATTTGTGATATGTTAGTGTGGAAAAGTGCATCTTTAGAACCTTTTTTCCTTTTCCCATGTCACACCTCCTTTTACTGAAGATAAAGAGTTTTTTCAATTAAAGTAACATTACTCGAAATGAGATTATTTATTTAATTAGAGTCGTCACTCGAAATAATTATTATGGTGTCCCAAGTCAATGGTTTGTTTTAAAATCCCAAATCGAGGAAATTAATTCTGTTTAAGGTCCACGAAACACAGAAGACCGGATAAGAAATTCTATTAATCCGGGAGAAGGTGTGAGGTACTTTCGCATTCCATGGTTTTAGCATGGTCGCTCTTAATCATATTTGGTTTAATTAATTATTTAATTACGTATTTTTTAGAACCTATGTACGTTTTACCTTTTACCGCTTTTAATTATGGCATTATGGAATTATCTTTTAAACGAATCACATGTGTGTGAATCAATTTTGTGTATTATGTTAAAATCATATCACGTGTACGTGTACACGATTAATAACACTTAATTATTTATTAAAATTGTTTGGCCAAAGTCGCGCGAACGCGTGCCTTGGTTTTATTTTGGGAATCGTAATCATTTCACGCGAACGTATACATAATCACGATGATTGATTAATTAAGAGCACGTCTAAAGCATTCTACAATGTTCATAAGTTGTTTATTTAATCCTAAATTGGGATCGCAGGCGAAAGTTAAGATTATGGACTAAATGTGATGATCAAATTACCAAAAATCTTCAAGTCTTAGTAAGATGTTTGAAATTCCCAGCGGACTCCATTACTTGAACCTAAATGAAAGCTAGCATTTTAAGAAGTTTCATTAATAAAAGAGGACGTAGCAGCCATATTATTTCAAGAGATTAAGCCAAGGCTGATCTTCCGTGGTCCGGATAATTCTAAGCTTTCCATAACCCATATAAAATTAGGCGCCACAGATAGATATATTCAGCACGTTGTTTATGGCCAAATGAATGAACATGATAAGTATTTACCAAATTCTTATCATGGACACACCAAGAGTGAGTTTGAAAATTAGTAATTAAGTAGCAACAATTAGCAACAATTATACAAGTTTCTAAATATAAAGATATGAATAACTACATTATAGGATTAATTCATTGCATTAACACCCCATCTGAAGCAGTGGTATCAGCTTGAACTAAATTAATTGAACAATGCATTCATGAATCACGATATACTACTTATAGGGGAAGTTTTAATTAATTGCAAATTTGAGATCAATAGCTACTGAAATTAGAAATATAAGTTGTAACATTGAAAATAATTAATTATGAACCTTCATATCATTATAAGATGAATTCCAAAATCCAGCGGCTTCAACAATAATCACATGGAATAACTGAATGATTCAAACGACTTGAATGATGTTTAAATCTATCGGACACGACCTCCAAAACAATTATCCGCATGAATTTAAATGAATTTCAACCAGCCTTCATAGATTCACAAAAGCACTAACACAAACTTTCAAATTACTCAATTCTAATCGATAGCTCACTAACAACTTGAACCTTTAATGGAAGCTGTCACGATCCGGAGTTCTCACCTTCGGCATCGTATTGGAGCCTAATATTTTACTTGGTAGGCAAGCCAACGTTAGAGTATCTTTAAGACAATTTTAATAAATTTCAATACATACAATCAATTAAGCCGAAGTGAAACAAAAAAATGAGTGCGAAATAACGTAAAAACTAATAATATCTAGTACAACCGGATCTGGAGTCATAATTCACGAGCTTCTAGAGTTTCAACATACAGAGTCTTAAATAAGTTCAACTATCTCGAATAATAAGAATAGTAAATAAGGGAAAAGTGGAAGGGGACTTCAAGGTCTGCGGATGCCAGTAGATCTACCTCGAGTCTCCAAAAGCAGTTCTGAGATGAAACGCCTCACGGACAGCTGAGACCAATACCAAAATCTGCACAAGAAGTGCAGAGTGTAGTATGAGTACAACCGACCCAATGTACTTCATAAGTGTCGAGCCTAACCTTGACGAGGTAGTGACGAGGCTATGACAAGACACCCACATAAATAAACATGTGCAAATATCAATTTACATACAACATAACAACAATAAAGGCTAAACATGTACTGTTGGGAAGGGACATGCGAAAGGGATATAAAATATGATAAGTACAACATGGAATGATAACAAGAAACAGCCAATAAGCCTTAACCATCAAAACGAATGAACATAATGAACAAATCTGCATGGCATCATCACCCTCCGTTCTTTTACTCTCAACCTCACTATGAAACAATAATAAGCACGACATCACCCTTCGTGCTTTTACTCTCACTTTCATAATAAATCAATAGATATGGCACGACATCACCCTTCATGCATTAACTCTTACATTATGGCACGGCATCACTCTTCGTGCATTAACTCTTACAATATGGCACGGCATCACCCTTCGTGCATTAACACTCAAATATGACATGGCACCATCCTTCTGTAATGACCCGGCCGGTCGCTTTAAGAATTAACACCTTGATCCCCTATTAACTGATTTCCCCATATTTATTTCTGCTATTGTGAGTTGCCGGGAGGATTCGTTTGGAGTTTTAGAGTGTTTTGGGACACTTAGACCCTGAATGAGAGCTTAAGCTTTAGAATTTGGACCATAGTCAGAGCAGTGTGAAGACGGCCTCGAAATGGAATTATGTTGGTTCTGTTAGCTCCATTGGGTGATTTCGGGATTAGGGGCATGATTGGATTGTATTTTGGAGGTTTGTAGCTTATTTAGGCCTGAAATGCCGAAAGTTGAATTTTTGAAGTTTCCGGTTCAATAGTGAGATTTTGATCTAGGGGTCGGAATGGAATTCCGAGAGTTGGGGTAGCTCCGTAGTGTTGAATGTGATGTGTGTGCAAAATTTCAGATCAGTCGGACGAGGTTTGATAGACTTTTTGATCGAAAGCAGAAATTAGATGTTTTGGGAATCCTTAGGCTTGGATTGGAGAGCAATTTGTGGTTTTAGTGTTGTTTGATATGATTCGAGGCTTGGAATAAGTTCGTATGATGTTTTAGAATTGGTTGGCATGCTTGGTTGAGGTCTCGAGGGTCTCCGGTGAGTTTCGGGTGCTTAACGGAAGTTGAATTGGACTTAGGAAAAAATTGAAGTTGGCTAGATCTGTCATAACCGCACCTGCGTGCATGGGACCGTAGGTGCGGGCCCGCAGAACCGATGGAGAAGCCTCAAATGCGGCTCGGCATTTGGAGTTCTAAAGTCGCAGGTGCGAGAGCTAGAGCGCACCTGCGAGACCGCAGGTGCGGTAGAAGAAGCGCAGGTGCGGCTTGGTGCTTTAAGTGAATTCTCGAAGATGCGCACCTGGGATCGCAGGTGCGTGGAAATGGCCGCAGGTGTGGAAACCCTGGGCCAGAACCTATATAAGGTTTTAGTCGCGATTTTTGCCCATTCTTTCACCATTTTCATCCGGGATTTGAACTTTTTGGGAGGTTTTTTAGAGAGGATTCAAGGGAGCTTCAAGGAGGTAAGATTTTTGGGACCCAAACTCGTTGTTATGGTATTTTTCTACTGATTTTGCAAGAAATTTATTGAAAATAAGGGTTAAATTTGGGGGTTTAGAGTATGAAATTGGAGATTTGGAATTAGCGATTTAAGGGGTTGTTTGTGGTCCGATTTTCATGTATTTGGTATGTATGAACTCGTGAAAGTGTGAGGATTCTAGTTTTGTGAATTTTATCTGATTCTGAGACGTGAGCTTGGGGGACTTTTTGGGCGATTATCCTAATTTCGCATGTTTGCTTCGAATTAATTAGTGGAATTGGTTACTTGAAGTTATATTTACATTATGCAATTGATTTGAATAGATTTGGGTCATTTGGAGTCTGGTACTCGTGGCAAGAACGTGATTTCGAGTTGATTGAGATGGTTCGAAGTAAGTGGCTTGTCTAACCTTGTATGGGAGAACTCCCCTTAGGATTGGTATTGTTGATATATGAAATGCCTTGTACGTGAGGTGACGAGTGCGTAAATGTGCTAATTGTTGAAAATCATATTTTCATTAAGTAACTATAATTGTGTTTTTCTTCCTTATTGTACATTACTTACAATTTAAGTCTACTATTAGTTTAGGGAAGCATGTCTAAGTGACTTAATTGCTCTACTTGTTCAAATTGCTTTATTTGAATTCTGTGCAGCATGCTAGGTTAGAAGTACCTATTTTACCTTTGTATGAAATTGGATTGAATTGAATATTCTTCGTGTTGCTGATGTGTGTTTACTTTGGGACTATGGGCAATATCCCGATAGATCCCTCTTGCCTGTTTATTTGGGACTATGTATTAGTATTCCGGTAGATCCCCCTGCACATTTATATTGGAACTACGGGACTGCACCCGGTAGATTCCACAAGTACTGGATATTTATATTTGGGACTACGGATTGGTATTCTGGTAGATCCCCTGCGCACTACGAGTTGGACTACGGGATGACACCGAGGGAGATCCACTGAATATTTATATTTGGGGACTACAGGACGGTATCCTGGTAGATCCACGGTTGCTATCCCTATGTGGAGTTACGTTCTTTCTGTAATTTCCTCGTCGTTGTATTTGTTGTTGTTCTTATTATCATGTGTTACTTCGTACTGTTAGCATTTAATAATATTGTCATATTCTATATTGTTTTACCTTGCTTTACATCTATAATTAGTAGGGCCCTGACCTTCCTCGCCACTACTCAACCGATGTTAGGCTTGGCACTTATTGAGTACCGTTGTGGTGTACTCATGCCCTTCCTGCGCATGTTTTTCATATGCAAATCCAGGTTTTTCGGCTCAGCCCTACCATCCTTGAGGCGAGATAATTCTTCAAAGACTTTGAGGTATATCTTCCACGTCCGTATACCGAGGAGTCCCTCACTATTCTCTTTTGTAGTTACAGCCCTTTTGTATTTACTTTGATTTAGACATTCTGGAGTTAGAGCACTATGTTGTATCCATAGCTTGTGATTTCATGAGATTCCGAGTTTTGGGAGATCTTTTTAGTTGAGAGTGTGTATTTATATATGTCGAGCGGCATCTTAAATGTTTTCATTATGTTTATCCGCAATTTCTATTAGTTTTTATCTGTTGTTTCCTTTTTCCGCAAATTGTTAGGCTTACCTAGTCGTAGAGATTAGGTGCCATCACGATAGTTCACGGAGGGCGAACTGGGGTCATGAAAAGTTGGTATCAAAGCTCTAGGTTTATAGGAGTCATGAATCACAAGCCGGTTTATTAGAGTCTCGCGGATCGGTACGGAGATATTTGTACTTATCTACGAGAGGCTATGTAACTGTTAGGAAAATTTCACTTCATTTGATTTCCTTGTCGTGCGAGATTTTGATATCACAACTCTAAACTTCTGTCTTCTATTCTTTAACAGATGGTGAGGACACGTGCTACTAGAGATGACCAGGCACCCGTGCCCCCTACTAGAGCCGTTAGAGGTCAGGGCTGGGGTAGAGGCCGAGGACGCGCCCGTGGTGAAGCTAGAGCACCCGCGCGAGCTACCATAGAGAAGCCACCAGCAGCTCCAGTCAGAGTCCAGGCACCCGATACGCCTACTGCTACTACTATTCCAGCTCTTCAGGAGACTCTTGCACAGTTCATGAGCATGTACACCACTCTAGCTCAGGCAGGGCTGATTCCCCTTACTGCAGCCACATCTCAAGCCGGGGGAGGAGCATAGACCCCCGCCGCCCGCACTCTTGAGTAGCAGGTCCAGGTTGATCAGATCCCAAAGGTTATATCGGTACCGCCTGCAGTCCCAGATCAGCCTGAGGACAAGGCAGCGACTTCATAGGATGAGAAGCGGAGGATTGAGAAGTTCAAGAAGTATAAGCCTCATGTATTCAGTGGTTTAGCATCAGATGATGCCCTGGAACTTCTGGAGGAGTGTTACTGATCCTCCACACTATGGGTATATCAGGATTGAGTGGGGTTTCTTTCACTACCTTCCAGCTTCGAGGAGCAGCCTACTAGTAGTGGCGCACTTATGAGTTGGATAGTCTAGATGAGGTAGTTTCCCTGACGTGGACTCAGTTTTCAGATATGTTCTTGAGAGAGTTTGTGCCTCAGAGCCTCAAGGACACAAGGCGCGTAGAGTTTGAGCATTTGCGCCAGGGCACTATAACTGTTTCGGAGTATGTTGTCCGTTTCATTGACTTGGCTAGGCATGCACTAGCCTTGGTTGCTACAGTTCGTGAGAGAGTTCGCCGGTTTATTAAGGGGCTCATTCCCAGCATCAGGTCTAGCATGGCTCGTGAGTTAGAGATGGATATTTATTATCAACAAGTGGTGAGCATTTCTAGGAGGATAGAGGATATGCATGCTCGGGATAGAGAGGAGAGGGAGGCCAGGAAGTCTTGAGAGTCAGGCCATTATTCTGGTGCTCGTGCTCCAGCTGCAGTTCGTCATGGTAGGGATTATATGAGTTGCCCCATTCATTCAGCTCTTCCGGCAGCCAGTGGTATTCCAGCTCCTCCTAGACCTGAGGAGCCTTCTTATGCACCTCCAGTATCTAGTGTGCCTCCTGCATGGGGTGCTTTCAGTGGTCAGTCCAGCAGACCTGGCCCGAGCTAGTCACAGCCACCACGTCCTCCTAGAGCTTATTTTGAGTGTGGTGACACACGCCATATGGTGAGGGATTGCCCCAGACTTAGGAGGAGTGCACCTCCACATACTTCTTAGCCACAGCATGCCCTGCATTGTTCCCAGGCTATGATCATAGCACCAGTTGCTACCCCACCTGCTCAACTAGCTAGAGGTGGAGGTCGGGGAGGTAGAGGTCGCCCTAGAGGGGGAGGCTAGGCCAGATATTATGCCCTTCCTGCCCGTACCGAGGTTGTCGCCTCTGATTTGTTCATCACAGGTATTTTCATGGTTTGTCATAGAGATGCATTGGATCTATTCGATCCAGGCTCCACTTATGCTTATGTGTCTTCTTATTTTTTCCCGCATTTGGGCGTTCTCGGGATTTTTTGAGTTTCCCTGTTTATATTTCTACCCCTGTGGAGGATTATCTTGTTGTGGACCACATTTATCGGTCGTGTTTGGTTGCTCTTAGTGGTTTTGAGACTAGAGCCGATTTATTATTGCTCAGCATGGTAGATTTCGATATTATCTTAGGCATGGACTGGTTTTCTCCCCGTTATGCTATTCTTGATTGTCACACCAAAATCGTGACGCTGACTATGCCAGGTTTACCGCGAGTAGAGTGGAGGGGTACTTTAGATCACACTCCCAGTAGAGTTATCTCTTTCCTTAAAGCTCAGCGAATGGTTAAGAAGGGATGTGACGCGTATCTGGCCTATGTTAGAGATGTTATTGTTTATACCCCTACAGTTGATTCAGTCCCAGTAGTAAGGGACTTCCCTGATGTGTTTCCAGCTGATTTTCCAGATATGCCACCCGATAGAGATATTGATTTTGGCATTAATCTGTTGTTGGGCACCCAGCCCATTTCTATTCCTCCGTATCGTATGGCCCCTCTGAGTTGAAGGAGTTGAAGGATCAGTTACAGGAATTGCTTGATAAGGGTTTTATTCAGCCCAGTATATCACTTTGGAGTGCTCCTGTCTTGTTTGTTAAGAAAAAGGATGGTTCTATATGTATGTGCATTGATTATCGCCAGTTGAACAAAGTTACAGTGAAGAACCGGTATCCTTTGCCTCGTATTGATGATTTGTTTGACCAGCTACAGGGTGCACGAGTGTTTTCTAAGATTGACTTGCATTCAGGCTACCATCAGTTGAAGATTCGGGAGCCAAACATCCCGAAGACTGCTTTCAAGACTCGGTATGGTCATTACGAGTTCCTTTTATGTCATTTGGGCTGACCAATGCCCCAGTAGCCTTTATGCATTTGATGCACAGTGTGTTCCGGCCATATCTTGAATTGTTCGTCATTGTCTTTATTGATGATATTCTGGTGTATTCCCGGAGTCGGGAAGATCATGAGCAGCACCTGAGGACAGTGCTTCAGACTTTGAGGGGAAAAAAGTTATATGATAAGTTCTCGAAATATGAGTTTTGGTTGGATTCTGTGGCATTCTTGGGTCATGTGGTATCGAGTGAGGGTATACAGGTGGATCCGAAGAAAGTGGAAGCAGTGCAGAGTTGGCCCAGACCATCCTCAGCTATGGAGATCTGTAGTTTTCTTGGCTTGGCGGGTTATTATTGTCGATAAGTTGAGGGGTTTTCATCTATTGCAGCACTATGGCTAGGCTGACCTAGAAGGGTGCTCCGTTCCAGTGGACGGAAAAGTGTGAGGCGAGCTTCCAGAAGCTCAAGACAGCTTTGACTACAGCCTCAGTTTTGATATTGCCTACAGGTTCAGGGTCTTATACTGTCTATTGTGATGCCTCGAGGATTGGCCTTGGAGCGGTATTGATGCAGGACGGTAGGGTGATTGCCTACACGTCCAGACAGTTGAATGTACATGAGAATAATTATCCTATCCATGATCTCGAGTTAGCTGCTATTGTTCACGCCTTGAAGATCTGGCGTCATCATTTGTACGATGTTCCTTGTGAGATCTATACTGATCACCGGAGTTTGCAGCATCTGTTCAAGCAGAAGGACCTTAATTTACTCCAAAGGAGATGGTTAGAGTTGCTAAAGGACTATGATATCACTATTTTGTATCACCCGGGCAAGGCCAATGTGGTGGCCGATGTTTTGAGTCGTCGGGCAGAGAGTTTGGGAAGTTTGGCTTATCTACCAGCAACGGAGAGGCCCATGGCGATAGATGATTAGGCCTTAGCCAACCAGTTTGTGAGGTTGGATCTTTCGGAGTCTAGCCGGGTTCTAGCTTGCGTGGTCTCTCGGTCTTCCTTATTTGATTGTATCAGGGAGCGTCAGTATGATGACCCTCATTTGCTCGTCCTCAAGGACAAGGTTCTGCATAGCGATGCTAGAGATGTGACTATTGGTGATGGCGGGGTATTGAAGATGTAGGGTCAGGTATGTATACCCAATGTTGATGGGCTTCGGGAGTTGATTCTAGAGGAGGCCTATAGTTCGCGGTATTCCATTCATCCGGGTGCCGCAACGATGTACCAGGATTTGAGGCAGCACTATTCGTGGAGGCAGATGAAGAAGGATATAGTTGGGTTTGTAGCTCGGTGCCTCAATTGTCAGCAGGTAAAGTATGAGCCCCAAAGACCGGGTGGATTGCTTCAGCAGATAGAGATTCTGGAGTGGAAGTGGGAGAGGATCACCATGGACTTCATAGTTGGACTCCCACGGACTTTGAGAAAGTTCGATGCTATTTGGGTGATTGTGGATCGCTGACCAAGTTCGCGCACTTCATTCCTGTGTGTACTACCTATTCTTCAGAGCAGTTAGCGGAGATTTATATCCGGGAGATTGTTCGTCTGCATGGTATTCCAGTTTCTATCATTTTAGATAGAGGTACTCAGTTCACATCACGGTTCTGGAGGGTCGTACAGCATGAGTTAGGTACTCGGGTAGAGTTGAGTACGGCATTTCACCCCCAGGCGGACGGACAGTCCGAGCGCACTATTCAGATTTTTGAGGATATGCTCAGTGAATGTGATAGAGTTTGGAGTTTCATAGGATCAGTTCTTGCCACTGGCGAAGTTTTCCTACAACAACAGCTATCAGTCCAGCATTCAGATGGCACCGTATGAGGCATTGTATGGTAGGCGGTGTAGATCCCCAGTGGATTGGTTTGAGCTGGGTGAGGTTAGATTATTGGGCACAGACTTGGTTCATGATTCTTTGGAGAAGGTTAAGGTGATTCAGGATAGACTCCGTACAGCCCAGTTAAGACAGAAGAGTTACGCGGACCGGAAGGTCCGTGATATTTCCTATATTGTTGGAGAGAGGGTCTTGCTTCGGGTTTCGCCTATGAAGGGCGTTATGATATTTGGGAAAAAAGGGAAGTTGAGTCTGAGGTTTATTGGTCCTTTTAAGATATTGAGACGTGTTGGGGAGGTTGCTTATGAGCTTACCTTACCTCCCAGCTTGGCGGGAGTTCATCCGGTATTTCATGTTTTGATGCTCCGGAAGTATCACGACAACCCGTCACACGTATTGGATTTCAGTTCAGCCTAGTTGGGCAAGGATCTATCTTATGTTGAGGAGCCAGTGGCAATATTGAACAAGCAGATTCGGAAGCTTACTGATCGAAAGAGAAAAATGGAAATTTTGGGAATCCTTAGGCTTGGATTGGAGAGCGATTTGTGGTTTTAGCGTTGTTTGACGTGATTCGAGGGTTGGAATAAGTTTGTATGATATTTTAGGATTGGTTGGCATGCTTGGTTGAGGTCCCGGGGGCCTCGGGTAAGTTTTGGGTGTTTAACATAAATTGAATTAGACTTAGGAAAAATCTGAAGTTGGTTGGATGTGTCATAACCACACCTGCGTGTATAGGACCGCAAGTGCGGGCCCGCAGAAATGATGGAGAAGCCGCAGATGCGGCTGGGTGTTTGGAGTTCTGAAGTCGTAGGTGCGAGAGCTAGAGCGCACACGCAAGACCGCAGGTGCGGTAGAAGGAGTGCAGGTGCGGCTTGGTGCTTTAAGTGAATTCTTGCAGATGCGCACCTGAGATCGCAGGTGTATGGCAATGGGCGCAGGTGCAGAAACCCTAGGCCAGAACCTATATAAGGTTTCAATAGTGATATTTGCCCATTCTTTCACCATTTTCATCCGGGATTTGAGCATTTTGGGAGGTTTTTGAGAGAGGATTCAAGGGAGCTTCAGGAGGTAAGATTTTTGGAACCCAAACTCATTATTATGGTATTTTTCTACTGATTTGGCAAGAAATTTATGGAAAATAAGGGTTAAATTTGGGGGTTTAGGGTTTGAAATTGGAGACTTGGAATTGGGGATTTGAGGGGTTATTTGTGGTCCGATTTTTGTATATTTGGTATGTATGAACTCGTGAGAGTGTGAGGATTCTAGTTTTGCAAATTTTATCTGATTTCGAGATGTGGGACCGGGGACTTTTTGGCGATTTTCCTAATTTCGCGTGTTAGCTTCGAATTAATTAGTGGAATTGGTTACTTGAAGTTATATTTGCATTATGAAATTGATTTGAATAGATTTGGGCCATTTGGAGTCAGGTACTCATGGCAAGAACGTGATTTCGAGTTGATTGAGATGGTTCGAGGTAAGTGGCTTGTCTAACCTTGTGTGGGGGAACTCCCCTTAGGATTGGTATTGTTGATATATGAAATGCCTTGTACGTGAGCTGACGAGTGTGTACATGTGCTAATTGTTGAAAATCCTGTTTCATTAAGTAACTATAATTGTATTTTTCTTCCTTGTCGTACATTACTTGCAATTTAAGCCTACTGTTAGTTTAGGAAAGCATGTCTAAGTGACTTAATTGCTCTACTTGTTCAAACTGCTTTATTTGAATTCTGTGCAGCATGCTAGGTTAGAAGTACCTGTTTAACCTTGATATGAAATTCGATTGAATTGAATATTCTTCATGTTGTTGTTGTATGTTTACTTTGGGACTACGGGCGATATCCCGATAGATCCCCCTTGCCTGTTTATTTGGGACTACGGATTAGTATTCTGGCAGATCCACTTGCACATTTATATTGGAACTATGGGACTGCACCCGGTAGATTCCCCCAGTATTTACATTTGGGACTACGGATTGGTATTCTGGTAGATCCCCTGCGCACTACGAGTTGGTCCACAGGACAACACCCGTAAGATCTACTGGACATTTATATTTGGGGACTACAGGACGGTATCCTGGTAGATCCATAATTGCTATCTCTGTGTGGATTTACGTTCTTTCTGTAATTTACTCTCCGTTGTATTTGTTGTTGTTCTCATTATCCTGTGTTACTTCGTACTGTTAGCATTTAATTATATTGTCGTATTCTATACTATTTTAACTTGTTGTACATCTATAATTAGTAGGGCTCTGACCTTCCTCGTCACTACTCGACCGAGGTTAGGCTTGGCACTTACTGAGTACCATTGTGGTGTACGCATGCCCTTCCTGTGCATGTTTTTCATGTGCAGATCTAGGTTCTTCGGCTCAGCCCTACCATCCTTGAGACGAGGCGATTCTTCAGAGACTTCGAGGTATATCTGTCATGTCTGCAGACCGAGGAGTCCCTCTCCATTCTCTCTTATAGTTACAGCACTTCTATATTTACTTTGATTTAGACATTCTGGAGTTAGAGCACTATATAGTATCCATAACTTGTGATTTCATGAGATTTCGGGTTTGGGGAGATCTTTTCAGTTGAAAGTGTGTATTTATATATGCCGAGCAGAATCTTAAATGTTTTCATTATGTTATCCGCAATTTCTATTAGTTTTTATCTGTTGTTTCCCTTTTCTGCAAATTGTTAGGCTTACCTAGTCGTAGAGACTAGGTGCCATCACGATAGTTTACGGAGGGCGAACTGGGGTCGTGACACCTTCGTGCATTAACACTCTCCCTTACAATATAATAATGAACATATAACAACAGGGAGATAGAATGAACAAAAACAAGCCTTACATCAACATGGTTCCACAATACCAACTTCAACTTCAGAAACAATACTCAACTATCACAGATAGTCCATAAACGCGAAAAGAATGATCAATTTAGTAATTAACTAGTCTAATCATGGATATCATGATCAAATAAAGCAATAGATTACAACAAATAAGTCTCTCCCGCATGCTTTAATCCAACAACAATGCATAAATACTCGTCACTTCACATATACGTTGTACCCAACATCTAAACAAGTAGCAAATAGGCAAACAAGTCTTAATCCCTCAAGTCAAGGTTAACCATGACACTTAACTCGCTCCAAAGATCAACTCAAAGCTCAACCACAACTTTGCCTTTCAAACAAGCCTCCGAACCAACAAAATCTAGCAAATTACCAATCAAACAATTCAAATTAAGCCTTAGGAACTACCCGCAATTGCAAAAGATTCAATTTAGGTCATTATTGAAAAGTCAACAAATGTCAACTCCCGGTCCCACTTGGACCAAACCCGAAATTCGGACCAAAACCCAATTACCCATTCACCCTCGAGCCCAATTATGTAATTTGTTTTGAAATACATCTTCAATTTGAGGTCTAAATCCCAATTTATCTCTAATTCTACACACCCAATTTTCACCATGAAAATACTAGATTTTTGGTTGAAATCTTATGAAATATAATGGAAGATTGAAAGAAAATTGGTTAGAATCACTTATCAATGGATTGGGGAAGAAGGGCTCTTGGTAAAATTGCCTCTAGGGTTTTCTTATTTTGAAAATTTGAAGAATGAGAGAAAATCCCGTCTAACTCGAATTTAACCAGTTGCAGATATCGTAATTGCGATAATTGCGAACCTGCAAATGTGAGCTTTTCTTCGCAAATGCGTAGTCCCAGATTTTTCTACTATCATCACAATTGTGATGATTTGTTCGCAATTGCGAACAGTGTCCATCCGCAAATGCGACCTTTTGATCGCAAATGCGACCCAATGGTGAGCCGACCATCTTCGCAAATGTGAAGACTTTCTTCGCAATTGCGACCAAGACAGGAACATGGGTTACTCGCAATTGCAAACTCTGACCTCGCAATTGTGACATCAGAGGTCAGTACCAGAATTGAAGCACACCAGCTATGTTCTCCAAACAAAACATGAACACAAGTCCAAAAACATCATACGAACTTGCTCGCATGATCAAATCGCCAAAATAATACATAGAACTACGATTCGGACACCAAATCAAATAAATTTTCAAGAAAACTCATGAACTTCTATTTTAACAACCGGATGTCCGAATCACATCAAACTAACTCCGTTTCTCACCAAATTCGACAGAAAAGTCAAAAATATGGTAATGGATCTATACCGGATTTTGGAACCAAAATACGGACCCGATATATATAAAGTCAAACATTGGTCATGATTTTAGATTCATTAAGCCTTCAAACTTTAATTTTTCAACAAAATACGATAACTCGAGCTAGGGAACTCCGAATTTGATTTCGGGCATACGTCCAGGTACCAAATCACAATAAAGACCCACCAGAACTGTCAAAATACAGATCCGGGTTCGTTTGCTCAAAAGGTTGTCCGAAGTCAACTCAAATAGACTTTTAAGATAAAATTTTATATTTTATCAATTTTAAACATAAAAGCCTACCGAAAAAAATTCGGACCATGCACGCAAATCGAGGAAGGCTAAAATAAGGTATTTGAGGCATCGAAACATAAAATTAGGTTCTAAAATTCTAGATGGCCTATCGAGTCATCACAGAAGCACATTCAGTATTAGGTATCGATCAGAAAAAAGAGAAACAAACAGAATTTGGGGCTTAAGCAAGCCAGATCGAAATTAGCATGAACTCAACAAGAATACAACAAAGTTTTATCCATAAATTTGAAATAAAAGGAGAGATGAGGATTTACATATCTAAAATAGGGAAACAACAGCACAAAAACCAAATAAAAGTCTAAAACTCCTAGTTGGTGAAGTTCAGCAGTGACGAACAACAAAAACAGTCCCAAACCAGAGGAAGGAAAGTTCGAGACCCAGGTGAATCAATTCGAAATCAGCAGCAAACAACTACAACTTTATTTTAAATTGTTTGAATCTGAAGCAATCTACTAAAACTCTATTGTTCTTCCTTTGTTTTATTTTTTTCAGAATTTCATTCACTTATTTTTTATTTTCTAGATCTCAGATTTTTAAAATTCAAACTCTTTCTCTCCACCGTTATCGATGAATGTGATTGAGTGTGTATTCAGCTTTGTGAATGAGAGAGAAGTGTAGATGAGAGTGGCAAGATGAATCTATTCTTTGAGTGATGAGGGGTATCTATTATGTATGAAGGATTAGATGAGAGAGTGAGAATTCTGTGTATCCAGGTGGGTGCAGATGAGAGAGTGAAGAAGGAGATGGGGCGGCTAGGGTTTGGTGTATTTTTTGAGAGGGGGTCTATTCCCGAATTGGATGGGATTGAGGTTGTTTTAGTGAGTGGGGAAGGGGCAACAACGTCGTTTCTGAGATGAACGGCATCATTTGGGAGCTGAGCTAGGCAGGTCGGGTAGATAGGGGAATAGGTTGGTGCGGATTTGGCAAAGGATGGGCCTAATTGTTGGCCCAGTTTCGATTTTGAGCTCAAACAAACATTCTCCTTTCTCTATTCTTTTTCCAGTTTAGCCATTAATTAACTAATATAATATTGAGAACTTGAATTGCACAATTAACCTATTACATGAATTATCTAACAATTGAACTAATTAATTTATGTATTAACCAACTCAATTATTTAATTTGAACCTAAAATGCAAAACAAACTAAAGTATTTTGTATTTTAATCACGTATTTATGTAATTATGCCCTTAAAACTACGAATAAAAATCTAATATGCAAAGATAAATAATAAAATAGTTTTGATGGTTTTAAAATATATCTTATGAGGTAAATAATCTATTAATAAAAATAAAATGCAATAAAGCACACAAATAAAATTCCTAAAATTCTACAAAATAATAAAAAATTATTTTGAATATTTTTTTGGAATAATTTCATATATGAGCAAAAATTACGTGCTCATAGCTGCTCCTTTTTGCTCTAGAACATGAAGAATTTTCGAGCAAAGATAAAGTGAGAAATCATGAGTAATTTTTTCCTGTTTGATACTCCATGAGAATCATTTTTGAAAAGTTTTGATCAAACCTTGCTTTTGAGGTTGCCTACATATCCTTGGCTGTAAAGTAATCAGGTCAGTGTAGTTTCTTTTGGTAGTTGGGACTATTAAAAAGCTGTTATTTCACCGTTGTTGTTATTGCTACTTGTTGAACTCCTTATTACACCAAAAATGAAATTAAAAGAAATTAAACAATCCTATCAGCTATGAGTTACAAGATTCCTATCTATAAGTCTTCTGAACCTTGGTCTTGGGTCTTGAATGGTTCTTCATGCAGACTTTTGATTTGAACCTTGATGCTTGCTAGCTTCAGGTGCTTGTTCATTCTTCTATGGCTTTTTCTGATCAAAACAGGAAAATCAAATGCTCGTGACTTTAGTCATGTCTTGTGCAGTTCACATCTTTTCATTCACTTCTTCATTTTTGATTCGTTTTTTTCCTCTTTTTTTCTTTATTTTGGATTGAGACTTCTTTTTTAGTCATATCAAACCCTGTGCCTCGAGGTAAAACTTGGTCAGATACCAAAACAAGCAAACGAACAAAATTTTTCTGCCCTAGTTTTCACTAGAAAAAATTTGTGAGTTATTGTAACAAAATTCTAAACTACTTTTTTATTAAAAGCAATAAAGTGTCAGGAATTGTGTACCCTGAAGAGATCAATTTTTTTTTTTGAAATGGTGTTTCCTTATTGTCAAAATGATGTCTCAACTAAGGATTGGTGTACCTTATGTCGAGAAAATATGACTAGAGAATAGTGTACCCTACTTAAGATCAAATCAACTAGGGAGTGGTGTACCCTATGTCGGAGAACACAACTAGGAATTGGTGTACCCTATACCGGTAAAGAAACTAGGGAATGGTGTACCCTATATGGGAGAATGATATCAAAGAGTAGTGTGCATTTAAGATCAATTGATAATGATATCAGGGAGCGGTGTACCCTGCATTTAAGATCTATTGGTAAAGATATCAGGGAGTGGTGTATCCTATGTTGGAAGACATGGTTAGGGATTGGTGTATCTTATACTGCTAGGGAGACTAGGGAGTGGTGTACCCTATGTCTAAAACATCATCAACTAAGGAGTGGTGTACCCTATGTTGGAAACACAACTAGGGATTGGTATAAATGGTAAGAATACTAGGGAGTGGTGTACCCTATATCTAATATATCATCAACTAGGGAGTGGTGTACCCTATGTTGGAAAGCACGACTAGGGATTGGTGTACCCTATACTGGAAAGGAGTATAGGGAGTGGTGTACCCTATGTCTAAGATATCATCAACTAGGGAGTGGTGTACCCTATATTGGAAAGCACAGCTACGGATTGGTATACCCTATACTGGAAAGGAGACGAGGGTGTGGTGTACTCTATGTTTAAAAGAATGATATCAAGGAGTGGCGTACCCTGCATTTAAGCTCTGTCAATAAAGATATCAGAGGATGGTGTACCCTGCATTTAAGATCAATCAACTAGGGAGTGGTGTACCATATGTGTGCAAACACAGCTAGGAGTTGTGTACCATATACTGGTAAGGAAACTAGAGAGTGGTGTAGCCTATGTCTAGGAAAGATACCAGGGAGTGGTGTACCCTGCATTTAAGTTTTATCAATAAAGATACCAGGGAGTGTTGTACCCTATGTTGGAAAATACAGCTAGGGTTGGTGTACCCTATACTACCATAATTTTGAATTTTCTTTCTTTTCTTTCTTCTTTTAATTTAGAGAATGAGTAAAATGCGGGATAGAAATTGGAGAAGACTTGTAGATATCCAATTTTTCTCTCATATAATTTAAATATGCATAAATAATTTCATAATATTAAACATATACAAGTATTTTTATAATTTTTCTATAATTTTTAAAGGCCTTAAATCAATTTATTTCTGTATTTTTTAATTATATAAATATTAAATAATTATCCCTCATATTACTTTACGATGATTAAATCATCTAAATTCATCATTTATGCTCATATAGGTGTTCAAATATCTTATTTGCATTTTTACAATTACATTTGTATTTTTAAGACTATAATTGCATATTTTTCAAAATAGCCCATACATATGCATAACTACATTATCTATACAGAAAATGACTTTTTATATTCTTATAATATTAAGTAATTATTTTAAATCATATTCATGCATAAAAATAATTTTTATCACTTAATTAACTATTTTTACAAATTATTTTATAAATAAATTGGGTATTTAACAAATAGCCCCTTTAATTATATCTAAATTCGGACCCCCCAGCCCAATTCACCACCCAATTCAAATTAACCTTAGCCCAATCTACCCCAGCCCAAATTGAATAACCCCTACCGACCTAAACCTTCTCTAATCGTGGTCGTTGATCTCTAAGATCAACGGTCCACATTCCCCCATTCCTTTTTTAACCCAAACGACCCCCCAAATCCTACCCATTCTCCAAAGATTGCCGCCCTTGAATCCCTCTTCTTCTCTATTCTCTCTGAAACTATCCCTAACCCTAAGCTTAGCACCGTCACCCCAAAATTTCCCCAAATCCCTTCGATTCTTGCCCGTTCCATGGGACTTCTCTGTGATTTCAGGCCCCTGCCGGCCTCTTACCTCTTTTGGTTGTTCGGTTCTCGCCATTTTCTAAGGGAATATCGAAGAGATCCAGCTCAGAGTCAACCTAGGCTCTTCGTTTTCTTATAAGCCCGCCTTGTCTTTATCAATGTTTGTGAGTATTGTTGTCTCTCTGGATATGGTTAGATTTTTCCCTCACCCCGTCCCCTTTTCTCAAAACCCTCATCTTTTCAACTTGAATCTGTTCAGATCCTTGTAGATCTGGAGCGATTTTGAGTTTATCCAGTAGTTTTCTTTAAGAAAACAAAATCTCTTGTTCTCTTTATCATTAACTAATTTTGATGTTCCTCCAAATTAGGGTTTCACTTCCTTAGTATTTTCTGTTCAGATCTCTTTAGATCTGAAAAGATTTCGAGTTTCTATAGCATTTTTCTTTAAAGATCTTTAGTTTTCCTTACTGTTAATCGACACTAATGTCTCTAAGAACTAGGGTTTCACTTTGTTCCGTTTCTGCAAGACTTTTCTAAAAGATTCCTATGTGTTTGATTATCATTGTTACTTATTCTTCCATGACTACATTCCAGTCTTTAACTTGTTTGATTACTTCATTGTTCGCTTCAATATTTACCCGTTATTCTTGAGTAATTGATCGATTATCTAAACTGTATAGGGTTTGAAATTGCTTCGTTTTACTGAGGTGATTACTTCTTGTGATTTTTGTCTACTTTCCTTATTCTGGGACTCCTAATTTATACTACTTGCCTTAATTGTTCCTATTAAGCTTAATTTATGGGTTGACTGCCTTAGCAACCCAAAATTGGTCTTTATTTACTTGTGTTACCTTATTTGTGTGACTAATTGCCCGGTTACTTGCCGGATGTTTTGGTGTTTTGACTCTAATTGGCTATCAGACTTACCACTTACCTTTAGCCCTCAATTCCGAGTTATTTTTGGATATAATCCCATGATTTTTGCCTATTGATTGGCTCTATCATGCCTAATTGATTGATAGATTGTTTTCTTTACCTTATTTGCAAACCTTTAAACTGCTTTACCTTATTTACTTTACTTTACTCAATGCTATATAAGCCTCACTCTTTTTTTTAACACACACGAACACAGACATAGAAAGACACACAAAAGTTCTTGCTATTATCCCCCATCACAATCTTCTTACTCTTTGTTTGTTGCACCGTCTAGCCGGCTGGAAGACAAGGCTAGGCCTTTGGACCCTGTTTGCTTCACACTTTTATTTCTATCTCTTAATTTGTATGCCTCCACATCTGCTATCTATTCAAACTTCTCTATGATCAAATTTGTGTTCTCCTTGTAATCAGCATGTCCTTTTCGGTTTAATTAAACCTATGTGTTTCCTGTAATCAGTATGCCTTTTTCTGTTTAATTAAACCTATGTGTTTCATGTAATCGGCATGTCTACTTTTGTTTAATTAAACCTATGGGTTTCCTGCTTTCAGTATGTCTGTTTTAACTAGACCTATGTGTTTCCTACTTTCAGCATGTCTACATGTTTGCTTATATGTAAATTAGACCTATGTCTATTTGTTTCTCAACTAGCATGTTCTTTCTGTCCTGTTTTAAGTATTCACTCCTAACAGACTTCTGATTAATGATTTCCATGTTCCCAACCCCTGTTGCCCTTCATATATGACTGTCTGATTGGTAATCTGATCCCAGCATACCATTTCTTTGTTTAATACTTGTCCATATAACCACCTACTAACAACTAGTAAACTAAGTTGAATCTAGGCAATGTAAAACTTTGCTTGAAGTGATTATGATCCTGTTGTTGTCTACTGTTTGATTGCTGGAATCTTTGTTTGAATCCCATGTGTTAAAATGACTCTGTTTGCTCCTATTTACCCCAGAAAATCCAAACTGTTTTCAACTCTTACTCTTAGAATATTTAGGGTCCTGCCCCTCCAATGTGAGCACTGTCTAGGAGTCCATGAGACTCCTCTGAACTTTGATACACTGGGGCTGGCTCTCCAAAACTTGCTCACAAAAATGTTTCTTTAAAGGTTTTCTGGTGTGAGCATTGACCGGGGTCCCTAAGGCTCTTGGAAACTTTGATGCACTAGAAAACCATTGAGTGTACTATGAGAATAGTGTCATATTTCAGACTTGGTTGAAGGCCTGGCTTCCAAGATTACTTTTGGCCCTATCCAGGCTCCCCATAGTATAGCAGTTCCATTTTGTAATTCATTTACATTTGGTTTGTAATAATAATTCCTTGTAAAACAGATATTGGGGTTATTAGTAAAAATGAGATGGATTCTTATATATATTTTATTGGAAACGGGTATAAATCATACCTATAGGTTGCTGCAATGTTTGTTTACTTATGTGCATTAGAAACCATGCCTATAGGACTCATCTAATTCCTTGAATCCTGAATTTTCATCATTACAAAACCTGCTTCTAAGTCGTTACTCAATTTTGCATCGATAATCATGTCTTCAAAACTTCATGTGTGCATTAGCAATCATGTTTCTAGGAATTTCCTTGTTGATGTCCGCTTGGCAATTGATTGATGCTTTACTAGCCTAGAAACCATGCCTACAAGGTTTAAAACCAATTCCTGCATTTAGATACCATGCCTACAAGGTTTAAAACCAATTCCTGCATTTAGATACCATGTCAATAAGGTTTAAATCAGTTTATGCATTTAGATATCATGTCAATAAGGTTTAAATCAGTTTCTGGATTTAGATACCATGTCTATAAGGTTTTAAATGAGTTCCCGCATTTAGATATCATGCTTATAAAGATTAAATCAGTTCCTACATTTAGATACCATGTCTATAAGGTTTAAATCAGTTCCTGCATTTAGATACCATGCCTATAAGGTTTAAAATCAGTTTCTACATTTAGATACCGTGTCTATAAGGTTTAAATCAGTTTCTGCATTTAGATACCATGTCTATAAGGTTTAAATAAGTTCCTGCATTTAGATACCATGTCTATAAGTTTTTAAATCAGTTTCTGCACTTAGAGCTCATGCCTATATGATTTCAACATGTTTCCGCACTTAGAAATCATGCCTATAGGGTTTAAGATAAAATCAGCCGCTAAAATCAGTAATCATTTTACATCTTAGACACCTGGTTTATAAAAATTCTGTCAGTTTATCATTTAGGCAATCTTGTAGGTTGTTTGAGTTCTGAGTTTAAAACTGTCATTTTCCTGCTGCTTGAAACTGCCCAGATTCAAGAAGTAATAAAATCAGTAGGCAAACTGATTAGGTATTTGCTACCCCGCTTTATTAAAACTGTTGCATATGTTGTGCTCATCTAGATATCCTACTATAGAACTTTTAAATTATTTAAAACTGTTTGTTTGAGGCGTGCAATTGTTTGTCTATTTGTGGAGGTAAATATGAGCCTTTAATTGCATCTTTATTTGATAGTCCTATCTGACTTTTGTTTGTCGCTTAGTTTTCTCCTTTTTAAACAACATAGGCGAGTCTAGAACTTCATTAAATAGGGGTCCTAAACACCTCCAAGGCCACAAGCAAAGGACGGGTAATGCACGCATAAGGCATGTACTGGATACTATTAGAGCACTTAGGTAACAATAATTAAGGGGAGAGTAATCGGTTAGAAAAGGATATGATCACCTGTGCGCTAATGCTATGTGTAGCATCCTAACTTGGGGACGATTACCAAGTATTGCACAGAAGTGATCCTATAGGCTAAAAAACCTAGGACCCCTTTTACCCATTATTTTAAACGTAATATCTATTTATCTCAATTGCTTTGTTTGCTTATAAGATTAATTCACCTAATTCGAGTTTGGCCGGGACCCACTGTTGTGGACCTCGAGGGGTGCCTAACACCTTCCCCTCAAGGTTATTTCGAGCCCTTACCCAATCTCTGGTAATGCAAACCGATTTATGAGTTATTTGCTTTAGGTGCTCTAACGCACCTTAAATCCGTTAGGTGGAGACTCTTCAAATTCCATATGCAATTCCCAAAAGGAAATGAGTTGTCCCAAAGAAATGTCGAAACCCGGACTCCGCAAGGAAAAAGGGGGCGTGACAGCATGGCGACTCTGCTGGGGATATTTTAGGCTCTTACCGTAACGAAATTGTTTTTGTGAATTAGTCTTAAGCATGCTTTATTCTGTTAATACATGTGCACCATTTCCCCTTCCTCCCTTATTTGGATTTAATTGCCTATTTCTCAAGCACTCATGATTTCCTTTATTTCCTGAAACTGACTTGTCTCCTTGTTTTCTTTCTTAATTGTTTTTTAATTATTTAAATACCACATTTATCATTTTTAACGTGCAAATACATGACAACATGCTATTTATTGTTGCATAAATCATGCTCAACATCATATTCCACTCATGCATAATCAATCCTATAGCAACGTTCTATGAGTGTTTGCGCTCTTCCTATATATCACCCTTTAAATTCAAAAAGGCATAGTTGCGGTAAAACTAGTCGATCAGCGATGCAATCGATGGTTCTGTGCCTGTCCCCCTCAAGTTGTCTACTTGAGGGTACCAATCTAGACCTCTATAAAAACCTTACTCTGATTAATTGTACATGAATCATGGTCTAACTTAGTCGGGTTAATATGTTGTCCATATAATAACCCTTTAAGACAAGCCTCGTCCAAAAGCCCATCGGGTTTTCCATAATCCCAATGGATGCAACCATGATTGTGTGCATTAATTTTGGAGAAATAAGTGCAATTATGCTAATCATTGTTATATAAATAGTCGAATCTGGAGGGAGAGAGGGCCTAACCATATTCATTTTGCAGAAAATGAGGCACGAAGTCCCTAGGGTCTGCATGGTCAGTAACATACCATCACTATTGCTAGATTGGTGGAGGGATCTTCCATCAAGTGACCAAAATCATGTGAAAAGGGTCTTAGAAAACTTGCCTTCTTTGTTGGACCTCCAGCCGAATAAAATGTTAATCGAAGCTGCTACAATGTTCTAGGACAAAGAAAGGGCCGTGTTCCGCTTTGGAAATATAGAAATGACCCCTCTCTTAGAAATAGGGGGATTTGCTAGGCTGCCTTAGGATAGCCCTAGTTTATTGGTACCTAAAAATCGCACCACTAGGGGATTTCTTAAGATGATGGGGTTAAAGAAGAATGATGACTTGGAGTGTCTGAAAAACTCCTACATACCCTTCGACTTCCTCTATGAACGATACGGTCATAGAAGGTCTTACCGTATTTTCGATGATGAATTCTCCATCACCTCCTTGGGTTGGATCACCACAGGGTCTTTGTGTTTATCGTGTGTTTCCTGGGTATGCTAATGTTCCCGATCCAAGGGGACAGAATCCACACCAGCTGGCCATGGTGGCCAAAACTTTGATGGAAGGGATCGAGGGGCAGACATATACCATTGTCCCCATGATCATTGTAGATATGTACCGAACCTTGGAGCGCTGTCAGAAGGGGTACAGATACTTCGAGGGTTGTAATTTGTTGTTGCAGGTTTGGTTGTTAAAACATCTCCAAAGAGGTCAATACCGCCAAGGGTTTCCGCGAAGGCCATAGAATGATCACATAGCTTTCCACCATCCTAAGATGATGACCTATATCCCAAACAGGTTTGCTCAACCGGGAAATGCTGTAGAATGGGCATAGTTCTTCAGCAATCTGATCGAGGATCAAGTTCAATGGATGTTCGAGTGGTTCCTAACCAATGAGTTCATCATCAGATCCAGGGATGTTCCCCACTTGGTATTGATCGGGTTAAGAGGCATATACCCTTATGTTCCCGTCAAGGTTATGAGACAGGCAAGCAGGAAGCAGGTCATAGCGCGAGTTGCTAAAATGAGTCACTTCATAGCTGATTTGCAAGGTGACGCCATTCCATACAAAAATGAAGCACAACACATGTGGCACTTGAAGATTATTGTGGAAAAGGATACCATCGAGCTGGATCGGTATCACGCCAGTCACGTGTACTTTTACCCTTCATGGTTGGATGATAACATATGGGGAATATTCGAGCCAAGGGTTGGTCCAGGAAACAGGGTCATAGACGAAGTTGCCGAAGCACAGGTGAAGTATAACAAATTGGGCAAAAGAGCTCGCGAGTCTGAAGCCTAGCATATGGAGCAACATAAGGCTGATATGGAAATGATCAATGAGTGGAAAGAGAGGGCTGTTAAATCCAGCGAAAGGCTGGAATATCTAGAGTACAGTCTGATGGAATTGGAAGGGAAAATGAGGAAGAGAGTCACTGATTGCCAGAACGCTGAGGGAAACGAATGAGGACATTTGGCAAGGGCATTCTTACTGCTGAACCTGCGCAAACTGGGGGATCTGATCGACAAGAGCATCCAGCCTGGAGAAGGTCCTTCTGGGACCAAGTAGATTGGGTTTACTTGCTTTTTAAATGTAATAAGGCCAAGGGCCATTAGTGACTTATCTTATTTAGTGTCGTTTTGGGTCGTCTATATTTACATTAATGAAATGAGGCAATTATTCGCACTAAATTTCTCCAAATCTATTTGTCCCTAGGCCTACCTCGGGCAAAACAAGGCTCCTAAATTAGGACGTGAATTTACATTCCTGCAATATGTGTTTAAATACTGCAAACTTTTCAGAATCCTTACCAACTTGTTTACCTTTTGTTTTTCTTTATTTTTATTATTATTCTCATCCCCTAGGGTTGGTTCGCACATACTGGCATCATCAGCATATCACACTAGATCTAGAGGACCTCCACCTCCTCCTCCTCCAAGTAATACGAAAAGCAGAGGAAAAGCTAAGATGGATGACTTGAGTGGTATTCGAAAAGAAAACGCTGAAAATGCGAAAATTTTAGACGGTCAGAGTACTCCGAAACAAAATGACTTAGTTTTGCGATTTGAACAAAAGATACTGGAGTTACAAGGAGAACTTGAGCAAGTCTACAACTTAGCAAACCTCTCCCTCACTCTAAACGTCCCACATATTAACCAACAAAATTCTCAAAACCCAGCAACTCCTCAAAATACGCGAAGCCAACGTCCACAAAATCCTCCCCCACCCCATCAATATGCAGCTCTACCTCAAAACCCTATCCTTTACCAATACTAACGCCTCCACAACACCATCATCAACCAACCCAGTACCCACAAACCACTACCTATCACACTCCTCAGAACATACCACAACTCATTCCCAATCCTCAAAACTCAACCAACAACCACCACTACACCCAAATCCCTAGCACTCACCAAAACAACCCCATATACGTGGAAATTGTACCTCACTCCACTCAACCAATATCCTATACACCAGAATCCACTGAGAAGGACCTGCTCATCAAGAACATGGCCGAGGAACTCAAGAAATTGACAAGTCGAGTTCAGGGTGTTGAAGAGTAAAGGGATAGAATGTCTGAGTTATGAGGATTTGTGCATACAACCAGATGTGGAATTGCCGGAGGGTTACAAACCTCCCAAGTTTGAAATGTTTGACAGAACAGGTGATCCCAAGGTTCATTTGAGAACTTACTGTGACAAGCTCGTGGGGGTCAGAAAAGATGAAAGGATCCAAATAAAGCTCTTCATGAGAAGTCTTACCAGAGATGCCTTGTCTTGGTACATAAGCCAGAACCCTAAGAAGTGGGCTAATTGGGTAAGCATGGCATCAAAATTTATGGACCGGTTCAGGTTCAATACAAAAAACTCACCAGATGTCTTCTATATCTAGAACGTAAAGAAGAAGCCAACTAAGACTATCCACGAGTATGCTACTCGGTGAAGGTCGGAAGCGGCCAAGGTCAGACTAGCATTAGACGAGGAACAGATGAACAAGTTCTTTGTCAGGCACAGGACCCACAGTATTATGAAAGACTAATGGTCATTGAGAATCACAAGTTCTCCGACATTATCAAACTCGGAGAAAGGATTGAAGAGGGTATCAAAAGCGGGATGGTGAAAAATTTCGAGGCATTGCAGGCCACGAACAAAGCGTTGCAATCAGGTGGCATATCAAAGAAGAAAGAAGTGGGCAATAATGGTGGCCCAAGGCCCAAAATTTCCGTTCACATACCAAACACTTCCACCCATTACCAAACACCTCCACCTACATACCAACCATCACCTCCTAGATATTTCCAACCCGCCACCGCTTATCACACGTATAACACCCACCCAGCCTATTATCATTCACCTCCAACTCATCCAAATTACCAGAAACCCCGACCTAACTTTGATCGCAAACCACCCAGACAATACACCACTATTGCTGAACCCATCGACCAGCTGTACAAAAGATTGAAAGTTGCTGGTTATGTCACCCATATTCATGTTGTGTCAATAGAGAATTCATCTCAATGGGTCAACCCAAACAAAACCTGTGCATATCATTTCGGTATGAAGGGGCACACCATTGACGAGTGCCGAACATTGAAAGATAAAATTCAGACATTGATTGATAACAAGGTCATACAGGCAAAGGAAGATGCGCCCAACGTCCGCAACAATCCTCTCCTGGATCATCGGGGTGATGGGGTACATATGATAGAGACAGATGAAGAATGGGATCTTGAGGGGTCAATCGAGCTTATTCAGGAAGGCGATGACTTTAAACCCACAGTCACACTCACTTCTATTATGGTACAGATACAGTCGTCAGTCAAACTTGAAGTAACCGCATCGGTTCCATTTGAGGTAGAGATAGCTCCACCTGCAGCCACACCTATTCCATTTAAGGTAGAAGTGGCCACAACTTTCACAGTGACAGTAGTAATCACACCTCCTTTCAACTCCAATGCCATACCTTGGGATTAAGTTTCCAAAGCTAGGCAAAAGGGAAAATCAAATATGGAAGAATCTGATGCCGCACAAGGAATGACCAGAATGGGAAAGATCTATACACCCGAACATTTGGGAGGATCGAGCAAGGAGGCTGCTACTAAACAACCTATCATTGAAACGGGACTGGATGATCTTTGGAGGAAAGTACAAGCGAGGGAATACTCTGTCGTCGATCATTTAAACAAGACCCCCGCCCAGATATCCATCTTGTCACTATTGCAAAATTCAGAGGCGCATAAAAATGCTTTGATGAAGGTGTTAAATGAAGCTTATGTTCCCAACAATATCACCTGTGGAGAAATGGCCAACATGGCAGGGCAAGTGTTGGAGAGTCATAAGATCACCTTCCACGAAGATGAATTACCACCTGAAAGGTTAAGTCACAACCGGGCACTGCATATCACGGTACAGTTTGAAGACAAATTCATTGCCAGGGTCTTAATAGATGGGGGTTCAAACCTCAATATTTGTCAGTTGACTACTCTGAAAAGATTGGGCAAAGATTTCCACGAGATACGGGCAGGAAGTATGAACATAAAAGCCTTTTATGGGTCTCAAAGGGACATGATTGGGGAGATTAACCTTTGCCTGGAGATGGGGCCAACTTGGTTCGATGTTGAATTCTAAGTGCTTGACATATCAGCTACATACAATCTTCTGTTGAGTCAACCTTGGATACATACCGCTGGGGCTGTGGCTTCCACGCTACACCAGGCCGTGGAGTTTGAATGGAGCCATCAGGAGATGATCATTCATGAAGATGGAAGTAACCCCATTTACACCAGCCAAACTATCCCAGTTATCGAGAATAGAAGAAGGCTAGGAGGGGAAACTTATCACCACAATGAACATTTCAATACAGTTGAGAAAGACAAATTATGGAGTAACAAAATAGAAATCATACTAGCATGGTCCGGGTATGAACCCGGCAAAGGGCTTGGGAAGAATATCCAGGGCATTACCAAGCCGGTACAATTGAAACATCATGGCACAACTTTCGGGCTGGGATACCCATATATCTGGCAGGAGTATAATGACTGGTCTCCACCATGGCATGGTCCTTATTACCCTCTCGGGCAACCAATGCCACATTTGGGTCAGACTTTTCATCAGGCCGATACAATATGGGAACTACAGAGGAAGAAGTTTTAGTTGGGCTGAGGAATTTGTTTCTGGACAACGAGAATATGGATTGCAATGAGATAATTGAGGAGGGGGAGGAAGAAGGCCTCACCATTCAGACTGTGAAGAAGGGAGCTATTCTTAAGAATTGGACTGCCACACCATCCCGGGCCCGCCGAGTCCCTGGGTAGCTTGGCATTTAGCCTAATTTATTTCTATAGTCATGCTAGGCATTTTAAATGTTTTCAGTAATTTTGTTTTAAGACACATTTTGTTTCAAAATAATTGCTCGATTCAGAGAGTCGTACTTGTTTTGGTTATTTTTAAAATTTAATCAACGCATTGCTATTTATTATTTATTATTATCTTTCACATTTTCTTTCTACAACATTATTATTACTTTTCCTGATGAACCGATGACTGTGATATGTAATGAGACAACGCAACATAAGGATAGTGACTCAGAAGAAGAGGATGAAATACCTGAGGAAATTGTCAGGGAGGTTGAGAACTTTGAGAATAAACCTAACTCCAACCTGGACGAGACCGAAACAATAAATTTGGGAGATGCTGAAACCGTCAAGGAAACTTACGTAAGCATTCACTTATCACCTCAGAGAAGGAAGAGTACATTCGTTTCTTGAAGGAATATGAGGATATCTTTGCATGGTCATATGATGACATGATCGGTCTGAGCACATCCATAATGTCTCACAAGTTGCCTACCAATCCAATATGTCCGCCAATAAAGCAAAAACTCAGAAAGTTCAAACCAGAAATGAGCCTGAAAATCAAGGAGGAAGTCACTAAGCAAATCAAAGCTAAGGTCCTTAGGGTAATTGAGTACCCAACCTAGCTAGCCAACATTGTACCAGTTTTGAAGAAAGATGGAAAAGTCATGGTGTGTGTTGACTATCGAGATTTAACAGAGCAATTCCCAAGAACAATTTTTCACTACCAAATATACACATCCTGATCGACAATGGCACCAAGCATGAACTCCAATCCTTTATAGATTGCTTCACGGGTTATCACCAGATCTGGATGGACGAAGAAGACGTAGAGAAAATAGCTTTTATCATACCGTGGGGAGTATACTGATAAAATATGATGTCATTCAGTCTAAAAATGCTGGGGCTACTTACATGAGAGCCATGAAAACCATCTTCCATGATATGATACACAAGGAAATAGAGGTATATGTTGACGACGTCATTATCAAGTCCAAGAGGGTCGCAGATCACATAGTGGATTTGAGAAGGTTCTTTGACAGGGTAAGGAGGTACAATCTAAAATTGAACCCCGCAAAATGTGCATTCGTAGTTCCTGCAGGAAAGCTGCTGGGATTCATTGTCAGCCGCTGAGGAATTGAGTTGGACCCATCCAAAGTTAAGGCTATCCAAGAGTTACTACCACCAAAGAGCAAAAAGGACGTGATAAGATTCCTAGGATGCCTTAACTACATCAGTCGCTTCATAGCACAATCCACAGTTATATGTGAGCCCATCTTTAAAATGTTGAGGGAAGGTGCCAAAATGAGTTGGACCAAAGATTGTTAGAAGGCTTTTGACAAAATCAAGGAATACATGTCCACACCACCAGTCCTAGTCCTGCCAGAATCGGGGAGACCTTTTCTACTCTATCTGTCCATATTAGATGGAGCTTTCGGATATGTTTTGGGACAACATGGCGAGACAGGGAGAAAGGAGCAAGCCATATACTACTTGAGTAAGAAGTTCACACCTTATGAAGCATGATATTCTCTGTTGGAATGCACTTGATGTGCTTTGACCTGGATAGCCCAGAAATTGAGGCATTACTTATGTGCCTACACCACAGACCTCATATCCAGGATGGACCCTCTGAAGTATATCTTTTAGAAGCCCATGCCAACCGGAAAGTTAGCCAAGTGGCAGATACTGTTACGCGAGTTCGATATCGTCTGTGTAACTTAGAAGGTGGTCAAAGGACAAGCATTGGCAGACCATCTTGCTGAAAATACTATGGGAGGAGAATATGAATCATTAAAAACGTATTTTCCTGATGAAGAAGTATCATTAGTAGGAAAGGACATTGCTGAAGCCTATGATGGTTAGAGAATATTCTTCGATGGGGCTACAAACTTCAAAGGAGTGGGCATTGGAGCAATTTTGGTATCAGAAACAGGTCAACATTACCCGGTATCCGCAAAGCTTAGGTTCTCGTGGACCAACAATATGGCAGAATATGAGGCTTGCATCATGGGGCTCAATCTGGCCATCGATATAAATATACAAGAGTTGCTGGTAATTGGTGATTCAGATCTTCTGGTACATCATGTTCAAGGAGAATGGGCTACAAAGAACACCAAGATACTGCCATACTTGTATCATGTATAGGAGTTAATGAAGAGATTCACAAAGATAGAATTCAAACATGTGCCCAGGATTCAAAATGAGTTCACACACGCACTGGCCACCTTATCATCAATGATACAACATCTAGACAAGATTTCATCGATCCCATCACGGCGAAAATCCATAACCAACCGGTTTATTGTGCTCATGTTGAAGAAGAAATGGATGGAAAACCTTGGTTCCATGACATCAAAGAATATTTGGCGAGAGGAGAATATCCAGAGCAGGCAAACCATACTCAGAAACGCATGTTGCGGAGGCTGTCCAATCACTTCTTCCAACGCGGAGGGACCCTGTATAGAAGAACTCTTGATCTGGGGCTGTTAAGGTATGTTGATGCAAAGGAAGCTTTCAGATTGCTCGAGGAGATACATGCCGGAACTTGTGGACCACATATGAATGATTTTGTTCTAGCCAAGAAGATACTCAAAGCTAAATATTTTTGGATGATCATGGAAACAGATTGCATTCGGTACGTACAGCAATGCCACCAGTGCAAGGTACATGCAGACATGATAAAGGGACCACCAAAAGAGCTCAATGCAACAAGTGCACCTTGGCCTTTTGCTGCCTGGGGAATGGATGTCATCGGTCCGATTAAGCCCACTGCTTCAAACGGGCACCGGTTCATTTTAGTGGCCATCGACTATTTCACAAAATGGGTAGAGATTGCATTTTACAAAGTTGTAACCAAGAAAGTTGTCTCGGACTTTGTTAAGGATCGTATTGTTTGCCGATTCGAAGTTCTCGAGTCCATTATCATTAATAATGTCGCCAATCTCAACAGTGACCTGATGAAAGTCATGTGTGAAACCTTCAAAATCAAGCACAAAAACTTTATAGCATACATGCCTCAAATGAATGGAGTTGTGGAAGCTGCCAATAAAAACATCAAGAAGATACTAAGGAAGATGGTAGAAAATCACAAACAATGGCACAAGAAGATACCCTTTGCCATATTGGGGTACCGCACTATGGTTCGCACATTAACCGGGGCAACCCCCTATTTACTAGTTTATGGTACCGAAGCTGTCATTCTAGCTGAGGTAGAAATTCCCTCTTTAAGGATCATATAGGAAGCCAAACTCAATGATGCAGAATGGATAAGGAGACGCTATGAGAAACTGACCCTTATAGATGGAAAAAAAATGAACGCAGTATGTCACGGTCAGCTTTATTAGAATAGAATGTCCAGAGCTTTCAACAAAAGGGTCAAACCAAGACAATTTTCACGGGACAGTTGGTGCTGAAGAAGATCTTCCCGAATCAAGATGAAGCCAAAGGGAAATTCTCTTCCAACCGGCAAGGTTCTTACATGGTTCATCGGGTGCTAACAAGAGGAGCACTCATACTTGCAGAAATGGATGGAGAAGTCTGGCCAAAACCAATCAATTCAGATGCAGTCAAGAGATACTATGTTTAGATTGTTTACATTCCTTCATATGATGTAACTGAACTATGCTTGACCTGATTCCCGTTTAAGAAGGGATACGTAGGCAGCCCTGTGGGTGAGGTCATATCTTAATGAAATCTTTGTGTCCCCCAGCACCAAAAACTGGGGCAGAATTTTAGTGAGGACCCTCAAAATTCCGGAGCAAGTCCAGCCAATGCCATCATATGCCAAACAGTCAGAAATTGGTTAAAAAAATGGGGCAGAATTTTGAGAAGGATTCTTAAAATTTCAGAGAAGGTTCAGCAAGTTTCATCGCACGCAAAATGGTCGAAGGATCATTTACCAAACTAGGGAAGAATTTTGAGGAGGACCCGCAAAATTGTAATACAAGAAAGCTGCAATGTCTCTGAAATGTGTTACAGTCATTAGTTCATCTAAAATTACTTGATATTTCACTATCTTTTTTAAAATAACTCTATTTTCATCAATAAGTGCATATTTTCAAAAACTCTATTTCCGTGACAACCAGGTGTTACCTAGGGCAACTCAAACAGGGCCTCCAGAACGGAGCAAAGCACAGCCAGCAGATAAAGGCACGAACTAACCTCCCCTTACAAAACTCACGACTTTTCTTTGGGTGCAGGCACAGTGGACATAACAGGAGCATTCGCAAATATACACGCAGCAAAATCACTATCAATCGGGCCACCAGACATAAATATATCTCCAAATAAGACACATTCTACTCTTATTTGCTACTTGTTCACTATATAAGGTTATGCATTGCCTTCTCCTTGCATGAGACTAAGCCTTGTCTCAAATCTTGTATGAGGCTAAGCCTTGCCTCAACATTTGCATAAGGTTAAGCACTGCCTTCTCTTTGTATGAGACTAAGCCTTGTCTCAAATCTTGCATGAGGCTAAGCCCTACCTCCACATCTGCATAAGGCTAAGCACTGCCTTCTCTTTGCATGAGACTAAGCCTTGTCTCAAATCTTGCATGAGGCTAAGCCCTACCTCAATATTTGCATAAGGCTAAGCGTTGACTTCCCCTTGCATGAGACTAAGCCCTGTCTCCAATCATGCATGAGGCTAAGCCCTGTCTCCATATTTGCATAAGGCTAAGAGTTGCCTTCCCCTTGCATGAGACTAAGCCTTGTCTCCAATCTTGCATGAAGCTAAGCCCTGCCTCCATATTTGCATAAGGCTAAGCGTTGTCTTCCCCTTGCATAAGACTAAGCCCTCTCTCCAATCTTGCATGAGGCTAAGCCCTGCCTCCCTATCTACATGAGACTAAGCCCTGTCTCAAGTCTTTCATGAGGCTAAGCCATTCCTCCATATTTGCATAAGGCTAAGCACTGCCTTCTCATGGGACTAAGCAATATCCCTCCCTGCATAAATGTTGCTCTATTTTAAACTTGGCACTATCTTCTTCCCTCGGGCCAAGCTTTGCTCCTAAACTCCGCACAAGACTAAGCTTTGTCTTGCTATCACTTTTGGTATCATATCTCTGCACTTCATGGGTTGACATATAGCCAACTTGTCCAAAGGTATCATAGTCCGAAGGCATCATCCTCAGAGCCTGAAGACACCATGCCATGGCCTGAGGATCCCTCAAACTTGCATATCATTATTCAAAGGCGTCATGGTTTAGAGGTATCATTTTCATGGCCCAGGACATCATAGTCTAAGGACGTCATATGCACTGTCCAAAGACAATCTTTCATGATCCAAAGGGAATTTGCATCACATTTAAATTCTCGTAGTAATCTATATACTTACATGAATCGTATTTTGAGTTTTGCAGGTAATCCAGGAGGTAACCATTCTTCAAACAGGAGCAACCTTCGCTCCGGTTTACGCTCATACCATTTTCACTTTGCCATTATAACTGATTCCCATCAATTACCCACCTTACTCTATGACCATTCAAATATCTGCCCTATAATATATTCGTTGCACTCCAGACTCATAATCATAACTCCATCTGACATTACCATTCACAAAAGAACTTTTGCTGAAACTGGCTACCATTCCTATAGCAACTCCATCGGCTTCATTCACCGTTGGGTCCAGAACTACACATGGCCTAATTCCTGTACAACCGGGAATATGTAGGCAACTCAGATACCAGAGTTCGGCCTCTATTTTTCAAAACACCCATTCGGTCAAAATCGGTCATTATTTCTTTACCCGAAAACTCTTTTATCCTTCCCGGGTAAAGAGGGGCAGCTGTTGATACCCAATTTTTCCCTCATATATTTTAAATATGCATAAATACTTTCATAATATTTTACATGCATTTACAAACATGCACAAGTATTTTTACAATTTTTCTATAATTTTTAAAGGCCTTAAATCAATTTATTTCAGCATTTTTTAATTATATAAATATTCAATAATAATCCCTCATATTACTTTACGATAATTTAATTATCTAAATTCATTATTTATTCTCATATAAGTGTTCAAATATCTTATTTGTATTTTTACAATTACATTTGCATTTTTAAGACTATAATTGCATATTTTGCAAAAATAGCCCATACATATGCATAACTACATTATCTATACAAAAATAACTTTTTATATTTTATAATGTTAAGTAATTATTTTAAATCATCTTTATGCATAAAAATCATTTTTATCACTTAATTAACTATTTTTACAAATTATTTTATTAATAAATTAGGTATTTAACAAATAGCCCCTTTAATTATATCTAAATTCGGACCCCCCAGCCCAATTCAAATTAACCTTAGCCCAATCCGCCCCAGCCCAAATTAAATAACCCTACCCGACCCAAACCTTCTCTAATCGTGGTCGTTGATCTCTAAGATCAACGGTCCACATTTCCCCTTTTCTTTTTTAACCCAAACGATCCCCCAAACCCTACCCATTCTCTAAAGACCGCCGCCCTTGAATCCCTCTTCTTCTTCGTTCTCTCTGAAACTATCCCTAACCCTAGCGTCGTCACCCCAAAATTTCCCCAAATCCCTTCGATTCTTGCTCGTTCTATGGGACTCCTCTGTGATTTCAGCCCCTATCGGCCTCTTACCTCTTTTGGTTGTTCGGTTCTTGTCGTTTTCTGAGGGAATCTCGAAGAGATTCAACTCAGAGTCGACCTAGGCTCTTCGCTTTCTTATGAGCCCGCCTTGTGTTCATCAATGTTTGTGAGTATTGTTGTCTCTGTGGCTATGCTTAGATTTTTCCCTCAGCCCGTCCCTTTTTTTCAAAACCCTCATCTTTTCAACTTGAATCTGTTTAGATCCTTGTAGATCTAGAGCGATTTTGAGTTTATCTAGTAGTTTTCTTTAAAAAACAAAATCTCTTGTTCTCTTTATCGTTAACTGATTTTGATGTTCCTCCAAATTAGGGTTTCGCTTCCTTAATGTTTGTTGTTTAGAGCTCTTTAGATTTGAAAAGATTTCTATTTCTATAGCATTTTTCTTTAAATATCTTTTGTTTTCCTTACTGTTAATCGATACTAATGTCTCTAAGAACTTGGGTTTCACATCGTTCTGTTTCTGCAAGACTTTTCTAAAAGATTCCTATGTGTTTGATTATCCTTTTTACTCATTCTTCCATGACTACATTCTAGTCTTTAACTTGTTTTATTACTTTATTGTTCGTTTCAATATTTGCCCGTTATTCTTGAGTAATTGATTGATTATCTAAACTGTCTAGGGTTTGAAATTGCTTTGTTTTACTGAGGTGATTACTTTCTGTGATTTTTGTCTACTTTCCTTATTTTGGGACTCCTAATTGGTACTACTTACCTTAGTTATTCCTATTAAGCTTAATTTATGGGTTGACTGCCTTACCAACCCCAAATTGGTCTCTATTTACTTGTGTTACCTTATTTGTGTGACTAATTGCCCTGTTACTTACCGGATTTTTGGTGTTCTAACTCTAATTGGCTATTAGACTTACCACTTACCTTATTTAGACCTCAATTTCGAGTTATTTTTGGATATAATCCCATAATTTTTGCCTATTGATTGGCCCTGTCATGTCTAATGGATTGACTGAGTGTTTTCTTTTCCTTATTGGTAAACCTTTAAACTACTTTACCTTATTTACTTTACTCTACTCAATGTTATATAAGCCTCACTTTTTTTTCTAAAACACATGCACACATACATAGAAAGACACACAAAAGTTCTTGATCTTATCCCCCATCACATTCTTCCTACTCTTTGTTTGTTGCACTGTCTAGCCGGCTGGAAGCCAAGGCTAGGCCTTTGGGCTCTGTTTTCTTCACTCTTCTATGTCTATCTCTTAACTGGTATTCCTCCACTTTTGCTATCAATTCAAACTTCTCAGTGATCAAATTTGTGTGCTCCTTGTAATTAGCATGTCCTTTTCGGTTTAATTAAACCTATGTGTTTCCTGTAATCAGCATGTCTTTTCCTATTTAATTAAACCTATGTGTTTTCTGTAATCAGCATGTGTACTTCTACTTAAATAAACCTATGGGTTTCCTGCTTTCAGCATGTTTACTTCTGTTTTAACTATACCTATGTGCTTCCTGCTTTCAGCATGTCTACATGTTTGCTTATATGTAAATTAGACCTATGTCTACTTGTTTCTCAACTAGCATGTTCTTTCTGTCTTGTTTTAAGTATTCACCCCTAACAGACTTCTGATTAATGATTTTCATGCTCCCAACCCCTATTGCCCTTCAGATATGACTGTCTAATTGGTAATCTGATCCCGGCATGCCATTTCTTTGTTTAATATGTGTCCATATACCTACCTAGTAACAACTAGTAAACTAAGTTGAATTTAGGAAATGTGAAACTTTGTTTGAAGTGATTGTGATCATGTTGTTCTCTACTGTTTGATTGCTGGAATCTCTATTTGAATCCCAACTGTAGAAATGACTCGGTTTGTTCCTATTTACCCCAGAAAATCCAATTTTTTCAACTCCTACTCTTAGAACATCTAGGGTCCTGCCCCTCCAGTGTGAGCACTGTCTAGGAGTCCATGAGACTTCTCTGAACTTTGACGCACTGGGGCTGACTCTCCAAAACTTGCTCACAAAAATGTTTCTTTAAAATTTTTCTGGTGTGATCATTGCTCGGGGTCCCTAAGGCCCTTGGGAACTTTGACACACCATAAACCATTGGGTGTACTATGAGAATAGTGGTATATTTCAGACTTGGTTGAAGGCCTGGCTTCCAGGATTACTTTTGGGCCTATCCAGGCTCCCTATAGTATAGCAGTTCCATTCTGTAATTCATTTACATTTGGTTTAATTCCTTGTAAAACATATATTAGGGTTATTAGTAAAAATGAGAGGGATTCTTAAATATGTATATATATATATATATATATATATATATATATATATATATATATATATATTTTGTTGGAAACGGGTATAAATCATGTCTATAGGTTGCTGCAATGTTTGTTTACTTATGTGCATTAGAAACCATGCCTATAGGACTCATCTAATTCCTTGAATCCTGAATTTTCATTATCAAAAAACCTGCTTCTAAGTCGTTACTCAATTTTGCATCAATAATAATGTCTTCAAACCTTCATGTGTGCATTAGCAATCATGTTTCTAGGAATTTCCTTGTTGATGTCCACTTGGCAATTGATTGATGCTTTACTCGCCTAAAAACCATGCCTACAAGGTTTAAAACCAATTCATGCATTTAGATAACATACTTACGAGGTTTAAAACCAATTCCTGCATTTAGATACCATGTCAATAAGGTTTAAATCAGTTTCTGCATTTAGATACCATGTCAATAAGGTTTAAATCAGTTTTTGCATTTAGATACTATGTCTATAAGGTTTTAAATCAATTCCTACATTTAGATATCATGTCTATAATGTTTAAATCAGTTCCTGTATTTAGATACCATGTCTATAAGGTTTTAAATTAGTTCCTGAATTTAGATATCATTCCTATAAGGTTTAAATTAGTTCTTGCATTTAGATACCAGGCCTATAAGGTTTAAAATCAGTTTCTGCATTTAGATACCATGTTTATAAGGTTTAAATCTGTTCTGCATTTAGATACCATGTCTATAAGGTTTAAATCAGTTCCTGCATTTAGATACCATGTCTATAAGTTTTAAAATCATTTTCTGCACTTAGAGCTCATGCCTATAGGATTTCAACATGTTTCAGCACTTAGAAATCATGCCTACAGGGTTTAAGTTAAAATCAGCCGCTAAAATCAGTAACTAGTTTACAGCTTAGACACCTGGTTTATAAAAATCTTGTCCGTTTATCATTTAGGCAATCTTGTAGGTTGTTTGAGTTCTAGGTTTAAAACTGTCATTTTCCTGTTGCTTGAAACTGTCCAGGTTCAAGAAGTAATAAAATCAGTAGGCAAATTGATTAGGTATTTGCTACCCCGCTTTAATAAAACTGTTGCATATGTTGTTCTCATCTAGATATCATGTTATAGGACTTTTAAATTGTTTAAAACTGTTTGTTTGAGGCGTGCAATTGTTTATCTATTTGTGGAGGTAAATATGAGCCTTTAATTACATCTTTATTTGATAGTCATATTTGACTTTTGTTTGTCACTTAGTTTTCTTCTTTTTAAACAACATAGGCGAGTCTAGAACTTCCTTAAATGGAGGTCCTAAACACCTCCAGAGCCACAGGCAAGAGACGGGTAATGCACGTATAAGGCACGTATTGGATACTATTAGAGCGCTTAGGTAACAATAATTAAGGTGAGGGTAATCGGGTAGTAAAGGATATGATGACATGTGCACTAATGCTATGTGTAGCACCACAACTTGGGGACAATTACCAAGTATTGCACAAAAGTGATCCTATAGGCTAAAAAACCTAGGACCCCTTTTACCCCTTGTTTTAAACATAAAATCTATTTTTCTAAATTGCTTTGTTCACTTATAAGACTAATTTACCTAATTCGAATTTGAGCGGGACCCACCGTTGTGGACCTTGAGGGGTGTCTAACACCATCCCCTCAAAGTTATTTCGAGCTCTTACCCAATCTCTGGTAATGCAAACCGGTTTATGAGTTATTTGCTTTAGGTTATCTAACACACCTTAACTCCGTTAGGTGGCGACTCTTCAAATTCCATACCCAATTCCCAAAAGGAAATGAGTTGTCCCAAAGAAATGTCAAAACCCGGACTCCGCGAGGAAAAGGGGGGCGCGACAAGACTTCCTTTTTTGGAGTTGTTGCTGTTGCAGAGCTGTTTCTAACCCCCCCTCCTTTAGCCCCCACGCAGTTTCTTTTTGGTTGCACCTGCTTCTTGCAAGGTTTCTTTTGGGTTGCACCTATTTCCTGTTTTCTCACACAAAGAACAATTGCTAGTTTGAAACGGTGGTTGGTTTTGTGGCCTTAAGTGTTTCAGTCACTTGATCTCGGCCCATCTTATTTGATGATGATTTCAACTGCAACTGGATGTTTCCTTGATACCGATCGCATTTCTCGCCCCGGAGAACCTTTGGCTTTTCAAACATTTGCCATGACGGCTAGTCATGTAACGAGACTTAACCTTTCCAACTTTAATTTTGCCTTTGTGGGCATTTAAATTTTGGCTTCTTTCTTCAAAGTTCCAATTTCAGATCATTGAGGAACCTTTGGCTTTTCAAACTTTGCGAAACTGATAGTCACGTGGTACTTAACCTTTTCCACTTCATTTTTCCCTTGTAGTCACTTCTATTTGATTTCTTCCTTCTAAGAGTTTTCGATTTTGAAGCATCAGTCACCTTGGCTAGTCGGAGTCAACTTGATGCCCTTGCTGAGGCTGGTTGCCTTTTGAATATCAGCTTGTGTCAAACGAGAGCCATGTAAATCAGTCTTGCCATCTCTTTTTTGCCTTAGATTTTGGAACGAAGTTAGACTGAAAAGGATTCAAAGAAAGACAAACAATGAAATGGAGAATGAATTTAAACAAGAGGTGTCCCTTTCGGGGAACGGAAAGAATAACTTATTTGGGAGTACATGCGGACTTCAATGAACATGACATGCCTTTTGGACTGGATGCCTGATCCGTGTAAACCGTACGACTCTCAGAAACTCATCATAACTTTGCCTCGAAAGCAAGAAACCTTGTCCAGGGCTGTGTCGATGCCAAGGCTGTGAGGACCCTCTTTTCGATCAGTGGCGCCCTTTACGGGTTTTCACCAACTGACCTCTATCATTTCTCTTCTCACCATATCCTTATAGTGCTCTTTGAGAGTTCTCACTAACAAGACTCTCTCATTTTAATTTCTTTCATTTTGATTGCATTAGATCCAAGTAACTGTATCCTTCAATTTTGAACATTCTTGCCGATTGATCAGAAGGATTGAAAAGGATTTGGGTAAAAAGAATTTGGATTGAATTACAACTTTGAAACCTTTCAGGCGAAACCATCATCGAACCATTGTAACATTTGTCCTAGTTTACACTTTTGGGGGAATGTGGATTTTTGTTTTAGTGTGACTAAACTTCAGAGAGAGGCTGCTTACGTATCTTTTCAGAAACAAGTCGAACGAAGTTCAATTACGTAACTTTGTTTTTGATTTTCTTTTCGTTTTTGTCTTGTTTTGTTTTCTTTTTTCTTTTTCTTTTTCCTTTTTTTTTGTCTTTTTCTTTTTCTTTATCATTCATTCATTCACTTTTTTCTCTTTTTTTCTAGGTTCCAAAGAAGGTAATCAAATAAAGGTAGCCGGCTTAAAGGGTTTGCAAAGGGTTGATAGTGTTTGGGTAGCGAGAATGAAATCCTTTGTCATCCTAATTAGAGAGCATTAAAGCTGCATAAAGGGTCAAATATAGTACCTTTTGACTGTATCTACATTGACAGTTGTCTCGAAGACATTTCTTTCGATATCTCCTAAATACAATACTCCCTTTGGCAAACACTCTTGTTACCATGTATGGACCTTTCCAATTTGGAGTCAATTTTTCTTTAGCTTCTTCATGATGTGGGAGGATACGTCTCAGAACGAGTTGGCCTACTTTAAATTTCCTGGTCCGCACTTTCTTGTTGTAGGCACGTGCCATTCCTTATTGGTACAACTACCTATGATAATCCGCGGCCAATCACTTTTCATCAATCACAGTTAATTGTTCCAACCGGTTCTTGACCCATTCTTCATCCTCAATCTCAGCTTCGATAATGATCCGAAGCGAGGGAATTCAACTTCTGCAGGTTTCGTTCAAACTTGGATTAGGTTCATTCTTATACTATTCTGATTCTCTGTTTTATTTCCTTAATTGAATCTTCATTGATTCTGCTTCCTAATTCATTATTTTGAAGTTCGACAGTGTTTTAGGATCTGGGCATGAAGTCCACAAGCATGTCATATTATTAAAATTTGCATTTAACATAACTGAAAAAAGAATAAGAGCAGTGACAAGATTAAGAAAAAAGACTTGGACGATGAAATATTGATTTTATTTATTTGAATTTTAAAAGATAGACAGGTTTAATTGAAAAGTAAGATAATAAAAGTAAAACATCTGGATTACACCCTGAAATAATCCGGACGTAGAAAGGATAGGAAGGCCAGCTACCGAGACTCCCATATGACAGGGAACTCTTCATGGTTTGGCGACCGTTTTAGGTTTCTCTTCTATGCGACAATGGCTACTATGGCTTTCAGTGCTGGATCAAATTCCCCATCATCACAGATCATTCCAACAACTGTCACAGTGTTGTGAGCATGCAATGGATTGTTCATCACATTAGGGGCATCTTCTTCCCTGAGAACTATTGACTTGAACTCAATGAGGTCTTTCACTGCTCTTTTGAGAGTCCAACAATCTTCAGTATCATGTCCCATTGCTCCGAAGTGGTATTCACATCTAGCATCAGCTTGGTGTGAGGGGGACTCAGGTTCGGCCGATTCGGGGCCACTAGCTGCAACAGACCTAGACTGATTAGCTTTTGAAACAAACTTGAATATGATTCACTAATAGGGGTGAACGGATTCCTTCTGAGGGGCTCTCTTCGGTGAGGATTATATTGGGAAATATTTGGTTGGGGATTATATGGAGCTTGGTAGGGACAGGAATTCTTGGGAGGTGGAGCTCGTTTTTGTGTATAATGTCGTGGCCGCGTGTAAGATTGCGCATTCATCATTGCATAGGGAGGTGGTGCCACGGTATAAGCAGCATCTTGATGGGGATAATAGTGTTGTGGGATCTTAGGAAGCATATATGATTGGTTGAATGACCTGCAAGCCCCCTTGAGCTCAAAGCCATCATGGATCCCTCTTCTCTCCTGTTTCTGTTCATCAACCCCCCTCCCCCCCCCTCCCCGAACCATTCTGAACGGCCTGTGATATGGCCCTAAAGGCAGAATAACTCAATATTCGGCCCATTTTTAAACCATTTTCGACCATCTCCCCAATTTTGATAGCCTCAGCAAATGGATTACCCATAGCGGACATCATGTTCTGAAAGTAGTCTGCCTCTTAGGTGTAGGAAGACCATAACCATTTCTGCTTCGTCCATTGAAGGCTTTACCATGGCGGCTTGATCACGCCATTTGACAGCATAATCACGGAAGCTTTCTGTGGTTTTCTTTTTCAAATTCGACAAAGAGTTTCTATCGGGAGCGATCTCCACATTATACTGGAACTGGCGGACAAAATCTTGGTCCAGATCATCCCACACATGCCAAAGGGCGATTTCATGATCCATGTACCATTCGGAAGCAACTCCGGTGATTACAATATCGTTTCAAATGAGTGATAGGGTCTCCGTGCCCGTCATATTTTTCAAATTTTGGCATCTTAAAGCTAGTTGGCAAGTGGACATGGGGAAACATGCACAAGTCGGCGTAAGAGATACTCTTTTGGCCGTTCAGGCCCTGCATACTCTTTAAGCTCTACTCCAAGCTTTTCATCTTCCGAGACATTTCCTCTTGCTCAGAATTCTTGATAACCTTTTCTTGGTCAACCGAGAAGTCACATTGCGAGGTTGAGTAAATGAGTATGGGGTCACATATGCTATTTCTGGTTAAAACTATGGACCCTGAAAGGTTAACGTTGGAGGCTCAACATACGGACATGGTATAGTTGGTTGTGATATAGTACAGACTGGTGCTATAGAGAATATTGTTGGCGGTGCCTTTGAAACCGGCAGCTGGGGGCGAACCACAAAAGGCATGCCAGGACCGTTAAACGGCATTGGAGGGTACCCACATGGGATGAACAAGTTGGACACGGGGACATTGGTAGCCCCACCTGACATTGGGATCAACTCAGGGAACCCAGGGAGGATTGCACTCAGCGGTTCCTTACTATTAGACCAGGCGCCCCAAATTTCTAACATGCGGAGATGTAACATCCTATTCTCTTTAGTAGTTACTGATTCTGGTTGTGGAATAGCCGGTGTCGGGCTATCCTCAGAGTTGATAATTGGTAGATTGCTTTCGGAGGCCATAGGAACCTTTCCTTTAGATCTTGTGAAGTATGACAGGGAAGCCAGATTACCAAAAAAAAAACACCTGAATAGAACCTGGCTAAATTGCACGCACAACAACCTTGTTAGTTTTGAGACATTTAACAGATAGGAAATCGTATGTTGGGATGCAATGCACCTAAACAGTTAAAAGTTCTACCATGTGTTTGCAACGGTTGCGTGTTTCATCCCGACTTTGTTGCCCCATTTCCACTCTATGACTCTTTTCTTTTCATTCACGCTCTCTTTTCTTTTCTTTTTGCTTTGGCTACCCATTTATTTTCTCTTTTTGTGTTTTGTCGCTCCTGGTTTTTCTCTGTTATTTTTGCTACTCTTTTTTTCACTCAGTTTATTTAATGGATATGATCGAATCCAATGGGGATTGCTCACGTATCATGACACCGCATGAATCAGATCATTACATAGCTCTCAGGGATACCAGGAACAAAGTAAATCAACTAACTCTTTTTCTAATTTATTCATCATCATTTTTTTCTTTTTTTGTATAGGAAATCATACCACAAAATATCCTAACAAGAAAAATATTTTGGATTTTGAATTTTTTTTATTTTTTGGAATTTACGGAAGAAAGTCTTCTAAATAAGAAAGAAAATATTTTTTTGGATTTTGATTTGTTTTTATCTGTCTTTTTTTTTGGGAATTTTCGACAGAAAGACTTCTAAAGAATAAAGAAAATATTTTTGAATTTTTGGTTTTAATAAAAAAAAAATTGAATTCTTGGTAGAAAAACATCCAAAGAAGGAAAACACATATTTTTGGATTTTGATTTATTTTTTTCGAATTAAAGACTTTAAAAAAGAAAGAAAAATATTCTTTTGTGTTTTTATTTGGGATTTTCTAAAGAAAAACTTCTAAAGAACGAATTAAAGGAAAATATTTTTAGATTTTTAAAAATTAGGGTCTCAAAGAAAGACTTTTCTAAAGAAAGAAGTAAAGGCAAATATTTTTGATTTTCTTGAAAATTGGGGGCCGGAACCGATGAGGTTTTCCTATGTATCTCTTATCCGGCGCGAACCAGACCTGGGTAGTGCGGCCAGTTTTGACAAAACGGAGGAAACCTGACACTTGCAAATTTTAGCTCATTTTGAAATGACTTTTCTTTTTTTCTTTTTTTTCAGCAGAGTTTTGGGATTTTTCAAATACCGAGATTTTTGGAAACCGAATGAATTTTCTCTCTCCTGCCTCTTACTTCTGCTTTCTGAACTTTCTATACTTATTCTAGAAGTTAGTCAACATGCAAACCAGATCAAACAAAATGCACAAGTAATATGTAGGATGCATCAGGATGGTTTTTTATTTTTGGATACACCTGTCCTAGACGGAACCAACCCCTATGTTGAGTCCCCAAAGGAATGCACGTTATGCAAACAAATGTTCCTACTAGGGATCCGGCATGATGCTATGCTATTCTAGGTTTAAAATCCTGGGGGAATGTTTTAGACCTGCTTACTCAAGCGGACAGGTCGAGCCGAGGTGGAGGCAACGTACTGGGAGCACGAAAGTCTACCTAGCATAGCTACTGATCCAACCTTGTTCTATTTGGTATGACCTCTAACAGAAAAGTGGGCCACGTGCACGTGTGCACCAATAGTTTACAAGAATCAGAAGGGAGGCGTAAGAAGGCAATTTATACAGTTCAAATAATATCAAAGCGGTAAATTAGTGGAAATTAGCACATTAGGCTCACAAACACAGTAATATCAACCATAAAAAAGCCAAGTATAGATCACATTACAAGCTCGAAGTTTGAACCCTGAACCAGAGATTTTGGGTTCGTTCCCCAGCAGAGTCACCAGAACTATCACACCTCCTTTTTTTGAAGATAAGGGGGTTTTCAATTAAAGTGACATTATTTAAAATGAGATTATTTATTTAATTAGAGTTTCCACTTGGAATAATTATTATGGTATCCCAAGCCACCGGTTTGTTTTAAAATTATAAATTGAGGAAACCGACTATGTTTAAGGTCCGCAAAGCACAGAAGACCGGGTAAGGAAATCTGTTAATCCGGGAGAAGGTGTGAGGTGCTCCCGGATTAAGAAATTCTGTTAATCCGGGAGAAGGTGTGAGGCACTCTCGGATTCCGTATTTTTAGCACGATCGCTCTTAATAATACTTGACTTACTTAATTATTTAATTACATATTTTTTAGGACCTATGTACGTTTTACCTTTTACCGCTTTTAATTATGGTGTTATGGAATTATCTTTTAAACGAATCACGTGTGTGTGAATCCGTTTTGTGTATTGTGCTAAAATCATGTCATGCTTACGTGTACATGATTAATAACACTTAATTATTCATTAAGATTGTTTGGCCAAACTCGCATGAACACGTACCTTAGCTTTATTTTGAAAATCGTAATCACGTCACGCGAACATATATATAATCACAATGATTTGATTAATTAAGATCACGCCTAAAGCATTCTACAATGTTCATAAGTTGTTTATTCATTCCTAAATTGGGATCGCGTGTGAAAGTAAAGATTATGGACTAAATATGATGACCAAATTACCAGAAATGTTCAAGGCTTAGTAAGGTGTTTGAAATTTCAGCGGACTCCATTACTTGACCCTAAATGAAAGCTAGCATTTTAAGAAGTTTCATTAATAAAAGAGGACATAGCAGCCATATTATTTCAGGAGATTAAGCCAAGGCTCATTGTCACGACCCTAACCCCGAACTCGGTCGTGATGGCGCCTCTCGTGAAGATAAGGCCAACCAGTTCAACCCAACTCAACTTTTAAAGCAATTAATCAATATAAAAATAGTCTAAACATGATTTAAACAATACTAAATAGCGGAAATATCGATAACAATGCGGAAAGTCCAACCCGACACAGCCCTAACCAGGGTGTCACAAGTCACGAGCATCTCTAAACCATAATAATAGTATGCTAAAGTCATAAACTACTACAAGTGTTTGAAAGGAAACAGAAATGATAGAGAAGTAGAGACACGGGGCTGCGGAAGTCAACAACTACCTCGTAGTCTACGAAAAAACCCCTGGAACTGGAGGAATCAGCACTCAAGAGCGATATCAGCTATGCCTGAATCTGCACACAGGGTGCAGGGAGTAAAGTGAGTACTCCAACTCAATGAGTAACAAATATAAATAATGACTGAAAGTAAGAAATCACGTAAAACACAAGGCATTTCATACTGAAGCAGTAAAATCACTTAAAACAGTAAAACAGTGAAAATCCCTTTCTCAACAAGTAAAACAAGTAATTGACAGGTAAGTAAACAAATAGAAATTTTCCCCTCGGGCACAGTATCAACAAATTCACCCCTCGGGCAACATCTCAGAACAGTACCAGCCCCTCGGGCTTAAATATCAGAACAATACCAGCCCCTCGAGCTCAATCTCACATCACAATGGGTACTCGCGCTCATTGGGGGTGTACAGACTCCGGGAGGGGCCCCTTACGGCCCAAGCGCAATATTAAGCCATCTCGTGGCATCAAATCTAGGCCCTCGGCCTCATATCAATCAAGCCACCTCGTGGCATATTAATGTATCTCAGGCCCTCGGCATCATATCAGTATTAATGTATCCTCACAACTAGGCTCTCGGCCTAACTCAGTCCAAAAATCATCACAATCCCCTCGGGCATTAGTAAAATAGTATTTCTCAGCCCAAAACATCATTTAAAATATCATTTAAGTCTCAAATATGGGTAAAAATGACTGAGTAGTAAAACAGTGAAAATTAACATGACTGAGTTCAAGTAGCAAACCAAAACAGTGAGGAAATAGTGATAAAAATCCCCGAAGGGTTCAAATAGTTGGCACAAAGCCCAAATATAGCAATCAGTCCAAATCATGATGATAACAAATAAGTTTCAGTCAAATACGTGGTAAAATCATCAATCGAGACGGATCAAGTCACAATCCCCAATAGTGCACGACCCCACGCTCGTCATCGAGCGTGTGTCTCACCTCAATATAGCACTACGATGTGCAAATCCGGGGTTTCAAACCCTCAGAGCATCATTTACAATCATTACTCAACTCGAACCTGCTAAATCTCTAGCTCGCGACGCCTTCGCCCCTCAAATCGGCCTCCACGCACGTCGAATCTATCCAAAATCAGAACGTGGACGTCAAAATATGCTAAGGGAACAAAGCCCAAGCGAAAACAATCAAAATATGACACAATTCCCGAAATTACCAAAACCCGAGCCCCGGGCCCACATCTCAGAATCAGGTAAAATTTACATTTTTAGAATCCTCATACCCTCACGAGTCTAACCATACCAAAATTATCCAATTCTGGTACCATTTGGTCCTTCAAATCATCATTTTATATTTTTGGAAGATTCCACAACTTTTCTTCCCAAATTCCATCCCCAAAATCACTAATTAAATGATGAATGATAGATTCATGTACTCTAGCCAAATCTGAGTTAGAATCACTTACCCCGATGAATTTCTTGAAAAACCTTCGAAAAATAGCCAAAATCCGAGCTATCTAGGTCAAAATATTAAACAAAACCCAAAACCTCGTATTTATAGAGTACCCCACAGATTTCCACCTCTGCGGACCGCATAAAAACTATCGCGGTCCGCACAAAACCAGTGCGGTTCGCACAAAAATGGCAGCGGCCGCACAGGTTTTCATCTGCAGTGACAGGCTTTAGTATTTTGGCCATAACTTTCTCTACAGATGTCCAAATTGCGATATCTTTACCTTTCTGGACTAGACACGAAGGGCTACAACGTTTGTTTTTGAATCATCTCAAAATTCCTTGTAGATCAAAAGATATGAGCTTCCGAAGTAGGACCAGTGAAATATCCCTCACCGCAACCGCACTGCATTTTGTGCAGTCTGCACAGCACCTACTGCGACCGCACTTCATTTTGTGCGGACCGCGCTGGTGGGTTCCGAGGCCTGCAACCCTTCTGGACCTGCTACAGCTATGATTTTTGGCTTAAAACATCCTGAAACCTACCCGGAACCCCCCGGAACTTCAAACCAATTGTACCAACACATCCCATGACATTGTTCAAACTTGTTCAAAAATTCGGAACGCTCACAACAACATCAAATCACCAATTTAACATAGGATTCAAGCCTAAGAACTCCAAGAACTCTTAAATTATGTTTTCGATCAAAAGGTCTATCAAATCTCGTCCGAATGACCTGAAATTTTGCTTACACATCTCAAATGACACAACGAAGCTACTGTCACTCTCGGAATTTCATTCCGACCCCTATACCAAAATCTCGCCTGTCAACCGGGAAACGCCAAAATCTCAATTTCGCCAATTCAAGCCTAAACCTTCCACAGACTTCCAAAATGCATTCCGATCACGCCCCTAAGTCACAAATCACCTAACGGAGCTAACCAAACCACAAAAATTTCAATCCGAGATCAAATATAAACAAGTCAAATCTTGGTCAACCTTTCAAATTTTAAGCTTTCAATTGAGACTGTTCTTCCAAATTCATTTTGATTAACCTGAAATCCAATACCAACGATTTACATAAGTCATAATACACCACATGGGGAAAGTCATACCTGAGAACTGGCGAGCGAAGTGGAAAAGCTCAAAACGACCGATCGGGTCATTACACTCATCTTTCGTGGTCCGGATAATTCTAAGCTTTCTATAATCCATATAAAATTAGGCGCAACAGATAGATATATTTAGCACGTCGTTTACGGCCAATTGACGGAACATGATAGGTATTTACCAAATTCTTACCATGGACATACCAAGAGTGAGTTTGAAAACTAGTAATTAAGTAGCAACAATTATACAAGGTTCTAAATATCAAGATATGAATAACCATATTATAGGACTAATTCGTTGCATTAACACTCCATCTGAAGCAGTGGTATTAGCTTGAACTAAATTAATTGAACAATGCATTCATGAATCACGATATACTACTCGTAGGGAGGAAGTTTTAATTAATTGCAAATTTGAGATCAATAGCTACTGATTTTAGAAATACAAGCTGTAACATTGCAAATAACTAATTATGAACCCTCATGTCATTATAAGATGAATTCCAAAATCCAGCAGCTTCTACAATAACCACAAGGAATAGCTGAATGATTCAAACGACTTGAATGATCTTTAAATCTGCCATACATGACCTCCAACACAAATATCCACATAAATTTAAATGAATTTCAACCAGCCTTCATAGATTCACAAAAGCACCAAACAAACTTTCAAATTACTCAATTCTAATCGATAGCTCACTAACAACTTGAACCTGTAATGTAAGCACATTCAGCATTAGGTATCGATCAGAAAAAAGAGAAACAAACAGAATTTGGGGCTTAAGCAAACCAGATCTAAATAAGCGTGAACTCAGCAAGAATACAATAAAATTTTATCCATAAATTCGAAATAAAAGGACAAGTGAGGATTTACATACCTAAAGCAGGGAAACAACAGCACAAAAACCAAATAAAAGCCTAGAACTCCTAGTTGGTGAAGTTCAACAATGATGAATAGCAGAAACAGTCCCAAACCAGAGGAAGGAAAGTTCGAGACCCAGACGAGTCACTTTGAAATCAGCAGCAAACAACTACAACTTCGATTTTAAATTGTTTGAATCTGAAGCAATCTACCAAAACTCTAATGTTCTTCCTTTGTTTTATTTTTTTAAAATTTAATTCTTTTTTTTTTGTTTGTTTTCTAGATTTTTGAATTTCAAACTCTTTCTCTTCGCCGTTTCCGACGTATGTGATTGAGTGTGTATTCAGCTTTGTGAACAACTGAAAAGTGTAGATGAGAGTGGCAAGATGAATCTATTCTGTGAGTGATGAGGGGTATCTATTGTGTGTGAAGGATCATATGATAGAATGAGAATTGTGTGTATCCGGGTGGGTGCAAATGAGAGAGTGAAGAAGGAGAGAGGGAACGGCTAGGGTTTGGTGTGTTTTTAGAGAGGGGTCCGTTTCCGGATTGGAGGGTATTGGGGTTGTTTTAGTTGGTAGGGAAAGGGCAACGATGTCGTTCCTGAGATGAACGACGTCGTTTGCGAGCTGAGCTAGGTGTGTCGGGTAGATATGGCAATGGATTGGGGCGGATTTGGCGAAGGGTGTGCCTAAGTGTTGGCCTAGTTCCGATTTTAAGCTCAAACAAACCTTCTCCTTTCTATTTTAGCCACTAATTAACTAATACAATATTGAGAAGTTGAATTGCACAATTAACCTATCACATGAATTATCTAACAATTAAACTAATTAATTTGTGGATTAACCAACTCAATTAATTAATTTGAACTTAAAATGCAAAACAAACTAAAGTATTTTTGTATTTTAATCATGTATTTATGTAATTATGCCCTTAAAACTATGAATAAAAATCTAAAATGCAAAGATAAATAATAAAGTATTTTTAATGGTTTTAAAATATTCCTAATGAGGCAAATGATCTATTAATAAAAATAAAATGCAATCAAGCACACAAATAAAATTCTTAAAATTCTACAAAATAATAAAAAAATTATTTTGAATATTTTTTAGGAGTAATTTCACAGTAATTATTGAAATTCTTATAAGTAATCCTTACTAAATTAACTAGTATTAGTACCCGCGCGATGCGCGGATAATCAAAAAGAATGATCTACACTGTAAAATTTAACATGTTAGTGTTAATACGATCTTTACAACCAAAGATTAAAAATATTTTAAGACTACAGTAAAACTTTCATTTCATCTCCTAGTAAATGTTCTATACAAAATAATGATGCTATACAATTTGTTTGATATGAATGTTCCATGAAAAATAATGATTCTATACAATTTGCTTGATATGAAACATGTGCTTAAGGGAATATTTTTGTAGCAACTGCCCATGATATATTGCAGTGCATTTTTCAAAAGTTATCCTCTGTATTGAGTCAATGATGAAGGAACATGAATTATGTCAAATATTAGCTTATTCAGAATCAAAATGTATGCGGCAATGCATATGCAAAAACTGATTTCCTGCTAAGGCTCTCTCTTTATTACTATCTGGCATTTGTGGTAATTGAAACTTTTTACTCTTTCTACCATTCTACAGGCTTTGTCTATTAGCCTAACACTGTCTAAAGCCAAAGTTGAGGCAGAAAAGGGACAGGTCAACTGCGGAGAGCTGATAAATTTAGTTATTCAAACCATAGATGAAGCCGGTGGAAGGGTTGATTATGCTGAGGTGAGAACTTAAACAATAATAATATATTTTATACGGATATAAATAATAGAATACCAACTGGGAACTTAATATGTTCCCAATATCAAAAATTGATGGAACCCCTGTAATTTTTAGTTTCAATATATGCTTGATGGTGTTAATTTCATATTGTTTGGTCCAACCACAAAGTTTTTCATCACGTATAATCCCATTTCATGTATTTTTGTTTTGAAAATACGCATAACAGCTCTTCCAATAGTTGCATGAATTCGATCTCCCAAAAATAAAAAATGTGAAAAGAAATTTAAGTTAGTAAGGCGCATAAGTTGAAGAAAATACATCACAACTCGAAAAAAATAATAACATGTAAAAGAGTATGCACCTTTTCATCTTGAATAATTAATTCAATTGAATTAGAATTTTCTGGTTTCTCGCGGTCTGGAATGCGCCATAATCTAACAACACGAACCTTCAAATTCCAACTCATTTTGGACATTGATATTTCGCTGATATAGTTATAGTTTGGAGCCAAACTTTGCAAAAATTTGTGTGGAAGCTAAACCTTAAGCAATGTAGAGAAGCCAACCCTAAAAAATGTTGATCATAGTAAACCAATTTTTATGTATATGAAATCCTAATATTTAAAAAAGGCATGTGCAAATCAATTTGTATGTGTGAGTTCTGAAGAAATGATACGAATCTTTTATTTTTTAGCTTTTGGCATTTTTTTAATTTTCAACCTTTTTGTGGTTAATTAAAATTTGTTAACCACCAAACCTTAATTTTCTTGTCTTTTTCCTTTGTCCTCTTGTTCGTTTTTCAAAACTATTTCCTTTACATGCAAATTCAACAGGAATGGACCTTAAAACTGAGAGGACACCTTGTTGTAGACTCAGGGCTCTAAGACATGAGATAACAAACTACTTTGAGAAAATAACTCTATTTTGCAAAAAACGGCCGATGTGGCCAAAAGTGACTAGACATGCAAGATTTGGCTAAGACCCCGCCAAGCCAAGAACCTAAGACTTACGAGGAAGACCGGACTCTATGTGGGTTGCCTACGTATCCCGCCCGGAAAGACGAGAATCAGGTGTGCGTAGTTCGGGAAGATTAGATATAGGATAGAATTTTAAAAAATGCATCTAATTTGAAAAAAAACTACATATTTTTTTTGTCTTTTTTGAAAAAATGATGAAAAATGTAAAATCTTTTTAGATTTTCTTTTTCTTTTTTTTTTTGAATTTTGAAAAATGATGGGAAAGTGTAAAATCTTTTTTTTTTTGGATTTTTCATTTTCAAAAATTTGTGAAAGAAAAATATAACTAGGCCATACTTGCTTCATTTTCACCCTTCTTTCCCAAATATCGGTCCACCAAATGACCTTTTTACCCTCAAAGATGCAACATGTATCATATAGAGATGATTGAATGTCCTTTTTGGGCCATGGGCCCATTTTGACATAATTTGGATATGCCTCCTATAAAGGGACACGGTGTTTGGGACCGAGCCCTGCTAAGTGTAAATGACATGATGCAAATAAACATGACCTAAAGGCTTACCTAAGTTTGAGGGTTCACTAAACAAGGCAATTCGGGGCGGCACGTGGTTGATGGAGGCTGCTTTAGCTGTTCGCCCACTCCACGCTCCCACGCCACCCCTCTAAAGATACGGGTGACTCACAAAAAGCCCATGTACGCTCAAACGTACTCCGGAAGACTTGTTGCAGAAGAAGACCTGGGGTTATGAAAATGATGACAATTTATAAAGCAGTAACACATAAAAAAACTGTAAACAAATAAGCAACTAGCAAATAATAAAACGACATAAACAAAATAAAAATCAAATAAAGCAAACAAAACACATAAAAAACCTTCAACCGAATATCGTAAAAAGTCAACAAGATCAAGTACTAGCTCGAACCTGCAATTCCCCGGCAGAGTCTCCAGAGATGTCACACCCTTTTTTTAACAAACCTCACTTACCCTCTTAAAATAAATAAAAAGGATTTGTAAAGCTTGAAAGGGTTTCCAATTAGAACGTGACAAAAATTGTGTTCAAAAGGAAATAACTCAGAGTCGCCACCTGACATTGATTTCGGTGTGCCAGGTCACCATTTTTTCTAAACATAATTTCTTCCTTTCAAAACGCTTGAGACTCCAAACGAAGTCTGCACCAGAGATTTGGGTAAGGGGTTCATTTGACTCGGGGAGAATGTGTTAGGCATTCCCCGAGTCCCGTGAAAGTCACGGTTGCGTACTCGATCTAGTTGGCTTTCAAAATATTCAAGTTGAAGTAAAGCACACAGAAATAAAATAAACACACAAGAGGATCGAGGTCGTCCCTACCTAAATGAAAGAAAAATTTAAAGGAAGAGAAAAGAAAAATCCTAAGCTAACCTATACTACGACTTTTCCACCATGTTCGCCAAGGCCTCCAAAATATTTACATTGTTCTTCGGGGCATACCCCGGATAATAATATATAAAAAATTTACGGGACATTCCCCGGATAAATTTAACTACGGGAACGACCTCTCGCCTCAAAATTAACAAAAATCTTAGGGCTTGCCTACCTAAATGTGGTCGGCCGAGACGTGCTCCTATCAAATAATGTAATAAAGAAAAACTAAATAAAAGAAAACTAAATAATAGAGAATTCAATTCATACTCATTTCTTCTCAACAATTTTCATGTATTCGGCCAAACCCAATTCCTAAAGCATGCGAGCAACTTTAAATCACTAATAGGCCAAGCCTTTACCAACCCACGCGGCCCAAAGTCGTTCTCAATAATTCACTTAAAACATTAACATAAAGAATCACACAAACAAGGTACACAGATGAAAAACCAAAGATAGACATTCCACCGACGAGCATTTAAAGCATTCAGAGGATATGAGTGAGCAATTAACTAACTGTAGAATAATGGACTAGAATACATAGGAGCAAGGATGTGAATCAAGCTATTGGGAAACAACATTGGCAGATTTCCTATCGGCACAATTTTATAATCTCGCATTCTTTAAACGCACTTCTCAAGCCTGGATCATACTCTACCCAAATTACTCACATGTTCTAACTCCACAGTGCATAGTCCATCAAAATAATATAATGACAATGGTGGCTTAATTGGCATGTGAACAAAGTTTGAAGCCATTAACTCTTAAAGGAGAAGAGAAGCAGGTGGTTTATAGTGAATTATCAGACATGGAATAGGCTTAAAGGACCTGATTCATGCTGCTTCAAACTTAAAGCACGTCACTAAATTAACACATAGAGCTAGGGCTAATTGCGCACACTTAACCAAGAATAGAAATGTCGTTCAATCACAATTTTTGAAGTTTACTGCACATAACTTAGACTTAGCATGGGAACTAACACTCTTGAACACTCCTTAGCCCAAACGAGATGCCCATAAAACCATTAAGATTACCAAAATGACACACTGTAGAACTTCAATTCTTTAATTTTGTTTAAAACAATTCAGTGTTCTATTCCACTTAACAACGAACCTATCACATTTCAAAAATTAAACTCATCACTGCTAGTTTCTCCTGAATGATTAACAAGCAAATCCATGTCTTTGGAAATTAGGAATGGGTGCAAGAGGATGGAAATTGGTGCAAGAGTCAAACAGAAACTAGTAAAGACAAACAGATCAAGGCATTTAATAAGCCGGAGATGAATCGATTTAGCCCAGAAACTAAACTGCAATCTGAACGCTTCAGTTTTACAACTACTCATGCTCAAACATTTCAAACATCAAGCAAATTATCAGATAATAAGAACATAATTATCAATCTCGGTAAATTCCCCCATGGCTCTTACCATACTTCAATTAACACCAGAATAAAACAAGAGAAAGAATTAGAAAATGAACCTGAAGTGAGCAAAGAAACTCTTGATTAACTTCGTTTGATTGCAATCAAGTAAATTCCAGCAACAAATATTTGAAACAAACAACAGCAAATAAGTAGGAACTCGAACCAGCTTCAAATAGGCACCTCGGCTCAAATTGGCGACGAACGCAGAACCAAACTTCAATCGAAGTCCATTGTTGAACACCACGATCAAAAGAGGAAACTAAAATATTTTTGGATATTTTCTAATTTTTCGAAATGGAACAAAAATCAAACTCAAACTATTTTTGTATTTTTCATTTTTCTGGAATGTAAAACCAAACACGGAAAGGTCTGAAAACTCAAAGAACCCTAGAACCTTTTCTTTTCCAATTTTCTTCCCCCTCTCCTCTCTCTCCAAAAAAAGAACCCCCTAATATATAGGCACCCTAGAAGCTTCCTCCTCCTTCTTCTCTGAGAAACGCGTGTGGCCCCCAACCAGATCCAAAAATCCCATTTTCTAACAAAAATCAGAAAATGGAAGTCTTGGATCAAAATTTAATCCAACGGCTCCCATTTTCCTACATTTATCTCAAGGATTCGGATTTTTTGTTTAAACAAAAGATATAAAAGAAGAAATCCGCGTGAATCAGATTAAAATGATGAGATTTGCTACGGAAGGGATGACGTGGAAGAAGGAGAAGACGAGAGGGGGGACCATGGCACTCGACTGAGTGAACTCGCCGGTATTTTTTGAGTTTTCCGGCGAGATGGGGCGCCGTTTGGTGTTGTATATTTTAGGTTTAGAATTTGGTTAATATTTGGTTTTTATATGGGGTAGGGAAAGAATATGGGTTGTTGGATTAAAAGGGATGAATGACTAGGATTTAGTTGGGAAAATGGGGCGGGTAGATGGGTTGACGGGTCAGTTGGGTTAGGGAGATGGGCTTCCAATTTGGGCCTTTTCTTGTGTAAAATTGGGCCAAAATTTTGTACTTCTTCAGTTTTTAAAAATCCATTAAATAACCAACCCAATCTTTTTTGAATTAAAACTAAACTAATTTCAATTAATTAAATAAACTATGCAATAATATGAAACTATATATTTTTTTAATGTATCATATTTTATATAAATTAAAAGTAAGAGTGAAAATCATAGTAAAAACAAAATATATGGCTATAAAAATCTTAATAGCCTAAACTAAATAGAAATAAGGTAAAATATGAAACTATATATATGTATTTTTTTTTTCAAGGATTATACTAAAAATAAAAATATAAAAAACTGTGGCAAACTTAGCATAGTACTACTATAAAAATACTAATGAACTTAAATAAATAAAAACAAAAAACAAGCATATCTAATAAGATAAATTGAAACTTTCCTCTTTATTTTTCTATTTTTTTCTTCTTTTTTTTTATGATTTGAAATTAAAATAAAATAGGCTAAAATAACATAATAACTCAAGTAGATATTTTAAAACATAAAAAATACTAAAACTAACTTTAAAAACTGTGCGGGTCAAAAATTACATGTCTACAGCTGCCCCTCTTTGACGGAAAACACGAAGTGTTTTCAGGCAAAGAACAACAAGACATGTTTTTTTGAGCCGACCCTTATTTAGAGAAACAAAAACTAAAGAAAAGAGGATGTGACGAGCTTTGGTATCTGAGCTGCCTACATATCCTTGGCTATAAGGAATCAGGCCACGTGTAGTTCATAGTGGGAAGAGCGATGGAATACCGAGGTGGAGAGCCGAGTGAAGTACCGTCGAGGTTCCGGTTCGCAGTTCCTTCCATTACATTAAAATAAAAGGAAAAATTACAACAGAAGTAAAAGAAAAATACAATATCCTATCTACTTCTTGTCTTGAATCTTCCTTGAATCTCCACTTGATCTTCAATACGAAACAAAAAAATGGACCCTGTTCTTCAGGCGTGGCTCCTGATGCTTCTTAAATTTGCGAATTGAAGTAATTCTGAAATGAATTCCCTCGTTCTCCAGGTGGGCACTTGCCAATAGCTTGACTTTGGTATAAAATGAGTTCTCTTGTTCTCCAGGTGGGTGCCTGATTTCCAAAACCTGAATTGTATTCCCTCGTTATCTAGGTGGGCGGCTGATTACCAACAATTGAATTGTATTCCCTCGTTATCCAGGTGGGTGCCTGATTACCAAAACTTGAACTGTATTCCCTCGTTATCCAGGTGGGCGCCTGATTACCAAAAACTTGAATGTATTCCCTCGTTATCCAGGTGGGCGCTTGATTGCCAAAACTTAAAACTGTATTCCCTCGTTATCCAGGTGGGCGCCTGATTGCTAAAACTTGAAACTGTATTCCCTCGTTATCTAGGTGGGCACCTGATATTGCAACAAAACAGACAAAACAAAAGAAATTTTTCTGCCCCAGTTTGGGATGTAGGCATGTTTGTGAGTATTAATCGGATCATGTTACCTACAGAGCTCTAAGAATTTAAAAGCTAAATCCCATTATCCAGGAGGGCCCTAAAAACTTAAAGTTAAATCTCATCTTAAGAGTGATAACTTTAAAGCTAAATTATATTTTCTAAAGGGAGAACTTATATTAAAACTTAAAACTAAATCCCATTATCCAGGAGGGTCCTGAAAACTTTAAATTAAATCCCATTATCCAGGAAGGTCCTGAAAGCTTTAAAACTAAATTCCATTATTCAGGAGGGTCCTGAAAATATTAAATTAAATCTTATTATCCAGGAAGGTCCTGAGAACTTTTAAAATTAAATCTCATTATCCAGGAGGGTCCTGCAAACTTGAAAATTAAATCTCATTATCTAGGAGGGTCCTGAAAACTTAAAATTAAATCTCATTATCCAGGAGAGTCCTGCAAACTTGAAAATTAAATCCCATTATCCAGGAGGGTCCTGCAAACTCGAAAATTAAATCCCATTATCCAGGAGGGTCCTGAAAACTTAAAATTAAATCTCATTATCCAGGAGGGTCCTGAAAACTTTTAAATTTAAATCTCGTTATCCAGGAAGGTCCTGAGAACTTTTAAAATTAAATCCCATTATCCAGGAGGGTCTTGAAAAAAAATTTAAATTAAATCCCATTATCCAGGAGGGTCCTGAAAACTTAAAATTAAATCTCATTATCCAGGAGGGTCCTGAAAACTTTTAAAATTAAATCCCATTATCCAGGAGGGTCCTGCAAACTTGAAAATTAAATCCCATTATCTAGGAGGGTCCTGAAAACTTAAAATTAAATCTCACTATCCAGGAGGGTCCTGCAAACTTGAAAATTAAATTCCATTATCCAGGAGGGTCCTGCAAACTCGAAAATTAAATCCCATTATCCAGGAGGGTCCTGAAAACTTAAAATTAAATCTCATTATCTAGGAGGGTCCTGCAAACTTGAAAATTAAATTTCATTATCCAGGAGGGTCCTGCAAACTCAAAAATTAAATCTCATTATCCAGGAGGGTCCTGAACAGAATTTCTTGCTCCCTGAACCATGCTTTTCCCTGGGAGGTCCCTGTGGATTAAAAAATTTTCTTGCCCCCGTTTCAGACAAATAAAATCTTGTTAGCTTGAAAACGTGGTGGTTAGTTTGTGGCATCATTGCTGAGTGTCTGCTTCCGCCACTACCATGCTTCATTCCGATTAGCTGCTTCGGGCTAGCAAGGAGTTGTTTGACTTTTTGATTGGAACTGGACCACAAAACCTCTGCATGACCTGAATCTCTCACACTCACTTCTTGCATTGCATTTTCATTTTAAAAATTGTTGAATCCTTGTATTTTCTCAAAATTCAAGATTCACTTGATTGCTTGAATCTTAGTTATCACCATACTGCTTATTCTAAATCAAGTCAACTGTGATGTGTTTGACCGGAATCCGTTTTGTGCAATTTAGAAGCTGGTAGTAGGCTTTAAAATCCTTTCCTGCTTGTTCAACAAGGGCTAACTCGAAAGAAACTCATAAAGATAGACTCAAAGAGCAAAGTGAAATGATTTTTGACAAAAGGAACAAAGGAAAATTTTGAATACAGATGACTATATGAAGAAGAATGAGAAAAAAAAGACTTATCTGAGGGAAGCAGCCAACTCCAATGATTATGACATGCATTTCGGACTGATCAACCTACTATGTCCAACCAATCATATTTTCTGTTCATGTCATGTCTTCATACTTTAAAAACCGAGCTTTTACTAATCCAATTCCTCTGTAAAGTCATGAGCCTCATTCGACTTGTAGTGCCCTGAAGGGTTTTCACCAATAAGCCTCTCTCATTTGTTCATCTCTCTACTCACCATCGCCTTACGGTGCCCGTGAGGGTTTTCACCAATAAGATTCTCTCATTTTAAATTTTCTCTCATCTCACCATCGCCTTACGGTGCCCGTGAGGGTTTTCACCAATAAGACTCTCTCATTTTAAATTTTCTCTCTTGCACCCATGAATAAAGTGTTACCCATGATGTAAATCATACCTCTATCTCACTTGATCTGGCATCCACAAAGATTGATCGGAAGGTCTTTCTTTGGACCGTAATGTAGGCTTTTGGACGGGGTTAGAAAGAAAGGGTGGCATGAAGGCTCAAACTAACTTAAGATGAAAATGGGTCAAAATTACAACTTTTGGAATCAGATCTTTTCAAAACCAAAACTTCTGCCCCAGTTTCTTTGGGTCTGGGGAATTTTTGTTTTTATTTTGATGGGACCGAACCGTAAGGCTGCTACGTATCCTTAAAAGTAATTAGGTCGAACGTAGTTCAAAATAAAGTTGTTTGTTTTCTTTTTCCTTCTTTTCTTTTTTTTTCTTTTTCTCTTTTCCCTTTTTTTCCTGTCCTTTATTCCTTTTTTCTTTTTCTATTTTCCTTTTTTTCTTTTCTTTTCCTTTTCTAGTTCCTACTCTATTTCTGATTCCAAAAGAGGGGTATGAAACAAAAAATTAGGGCTCAAAATGGGTAGCAAAGGATAAAAGTGTTTGGGTAGCAGAATAAAATGCCTTCGTTATACCAAACTCAAGAATGCCAAGTACAAACATGCAATTGAAGATAAGCAAACAAATCACATATATTAACTATTGATGGCATCAATACATACAAAGAGTGTCAATGGGTAATACCTTTGTCTCAATGAATGACCCTGCCAGTTCGAAGCAGACTTGACTCGACCTTATCTTGATGTGGAATAATGCATTTCAGCACTGACTGATTTACCTCAAACTGCTTGAGAGATATTTCCTTGTTGTATGCTCTTATCAACCTCTTGATTTCCCAGACTTACTGCCTCAGTTTCACTCAATTCAAAATTTAGGTCATCTCAAAATGCGTGAATCTTTAATTGTTTCCTCAAATGCATCATTTTATCATATTCAAAACGGTGACATTGCTTCATGATTAGACTAACTTTCAAGATCAGGCTGAGAATTATGCATGCATGTCATGTCACTAGAGTCGGCATGAAAAGAACTATAAAAGGAAAAAAATAACCTAAACAAAAACTGACTAGAACTAATAGAAAATAGAAGATTGCATTAGACAGATGATGAAAAGGGTTTCAATAAGACAAGCAAAATAGACATGGGTTACAACCCTGGAACAATCCTAAATAACACTAGACGAGTTACTACAACTAAACGAACTAGGCAAAATAAGAATAAGAACAGTTTGAGCCACAAAATAATGTCCGGAGTACAACGCCGAAATAACCTGGACAATAGAAATGACAACAAAATAAACCACCAATACTCCTCCCTGGCTAGCCAAGAAAGGAGTGTTTTTCCAATTACCGAGCTCGACATCTTAGCCATTGGGTTGCACATCAAAATTACTGGGACCTTCACCAATTTCAATATCATTAACCTCAGTCAGCAAGTTTCTAAAAGGATGCTCATACTCCCTGTCACCACGCATCTTCCTCAAAAAGTGTGCATCATCATGTGCAGGTAAAAGATTCTGTGCAATGTTCTGGGTGTCACTATCCTGGACCACAATTATCCCTTCTTGAATCATTCTTTCTATCTCCTTTTTCAAAGCACGACAATCTTCAATGTTATTCCCTTGGACATTAGAGTGGTACATGTACCGTACAGTAGGGTCAAAACCTTTTGCATTTGGGTCTAGAGTATAGCCGATGAGCGGCTCAATCAGGCCAGACTATTTTAACTTTTCAAACAAGCTTGTGTAGGATTCTCCGATTGGAATGAAAGACTTTTCTCTTTGTTGCTGCCTTCTCATTTTATACTCCGGCCTTGGTTGGAACCTCTTTCAGGTAGGGGGTTGATATGCTCGTTGAGGTGGGTAAGATATTTGTGGAGGCGGTACAAGCCGTTGCGAGTTTTGTGAGTATGGAGCATATGGCAGTGCATTGTGGATAGAGTACTAGGGAGGTGAGGTATGACTTTGAGGATTTTGTGGAGGAAAGTAGCATTGGTAAGGATTATTTGGAGTACGAGGATATTCATGGGGTCGGTATTGAGGCTGAAAGCGTTTAGCAGGAATGCCTACTGGATCATGTCGTTGGCGGGGCTCAGCAACATCTTTTCTATCAATCGGAGAACTAACCCGAGCAACTTGTTTGTTCCATCTGAACCAAAACTCCCTAAAACTTTCCTTGGGTCTCTTTCCTTGGGCATCGGGGACTTTGAACACAGTCTCGCTAGAGGATCGAGGAAGAGTAGCTGGTGGAGGAGCTACAAAAATAGGAGCAGATGACGGAGCAGGGTATGAGGTTGTTTTGGCTGGTGGAGCATGGAAAATTTGGGAGGAAGTGCCAGGGTAATTCTGGTAAGGGGTAAAGCCCGGGGCGTGTTGAGGGTAAGATCAACAGTAGTAGGAATCTGGGCTTGTGATAGTGGTGGGATAGTTGCAGGGTTTTCAGTGTAGTTAGTGGGGAATGAAGGTGGAGGATGCCCCCTGATCCAAGACTGATACATTTCTACCATCTGCTGTTTCAACCTTTGGACCTCCTCTTTCAATTCAGATTCCGACTTCTCAATCTCCCTCGATGGGTCAATAATTCTTGTGTCCAAGTCTTTGCTAGCCATGGGTACCTTGCTCTTTGACCTTGTGTTGTATGGACGAATCGCCAAAGTGCCACAAACTAACCACTCTCTGTTATGATAACAATGAAAGTAACAAAGGGGAGCAAAATAAAGCCAACATGTTAGCGTTAGGGCATTTATCAGATATAAATATCACACTGCGTGCAATGCCCCTAGTCACAATTAACGATTCTAGAATGGCTTCGAGAGTACAAAGGTCATCTGACATTATCCCAATTTCACTCTTCTTGCCCCATTTCCCTCTTCATTTTCCTTTCTAATACCACTTGGTTTCTCATTTCTTTCCCCCTCTTTTCTTTCCTCTCATTTCTCACGTCCCACATCTTCATTCTCTTTTTCTCTTTTTTTTTTGTTTTTTTTTGTTTTTTTGTTTTTTTGTTAAAAGATGCCTCGATCGAACCCTATATAGGTTGCCTACATATCATGTCCCTCATGAATCAGATCAAGTGTAGTTCTGGAAAAAGTAATGGACAAATAAAAAAAATAAAAATCTTTTTAGATTTTTCATCTACAACTTTTTTTTTGGATTTTCAAATACAAAATAGGAAGTACTATAACAAAAGACTCGACAATCTTAACTAGACTGACAGACTCGATACTACTGTACAAGACTAAAAATTAAAAGACAACATAAGATAGACTAAAAAAATAAAAGTTTCCTCAAGCAACTCGTGCATGCAATGGTCTTGACTAGAATGGTCCTGGGGTATTTGTCATGCTCAAACTCTAGCAAATTGCTCCATACCTGAATGGAAAAAATAAGATCAGATAGAGTTAATGACTCAAGACACATGTGACGCCACGACACCTTCTATTGGTGTCACGACCCAATCCCCGAACCCGGTCGTGATGGCGCCTCTCGTGAAGACAAGGCCAGCCAGACCAAAACGGAACACCTCTTTTAAACAGTTAATCATCATAAACAGTAATATCATATAATATAATGCTCATAAATTGCGGAAATTAACGATAATAACAGCGGAACCATCCCGACACAGCCCAAACCAGGGTGTCACAAGTCATGAACTACTACAGAATCTGCTATAGGTCTACAAAGTACGGAATCCGATACAACAGTCTGAAGAAAACATAAATGATAGAGAATAAGAGAGACAAGGGGCTGCGGACGTCAACAGCTACCTTGTATCTCCAAATCACTGCCTAGCCTAAAAGGAATTAGCGCTCAGGTGCAGACTCTGCTATGCCTAAATCTGCACACATGGTGCAGGGAGTAATGTGAGTACTCCGACTCAGTGAGTAATAATTACAAATAATGGCTGAAAGTATGAAAACACGTAAAGGCACTAAGAAGTTCTATATCAAAACAATAAAATCATTTAAACATCAGTGAATAAGGAAATCATGTGAAATTCTTTTAACCAAGTAAAATAGATATAATCAGTATAATTCAGCTCCTCAAGCATTTTAGTTCATTTATTCGTTCTTATCCTCAGTTCTCAATTCATATACTTCTCACGATAACCGAGTCAATAAATATACATACCGCTGCGGCATGCAGCCCGATCCACATATCGTTGTGGCGTACAGCCCGATCCATAATAATAATAGTCGACTGCGCTCAGTGGGGGTGTGCAGACTCCGGAGGGGCTCCTTCAGCCCAAGCGCTATATAATTGTTGCGGCGTGCAGCCCGATCCATATAAGCAGTTGTTGCGGCGTGCAGCCCGATCCATAATGTATATAATATATATCTACTACGGCGCGCAGCCCGATCCATATCATATAAAATATCCTCACTATTGAATCCTCAACCCCTCTCAGTCATTTAAAAATCAAAGCCTCTCGGGCATAATGTACGGTCGGGATCTCGGACCTCACATCTCTTCCTATTTATGATTAACATTTCAAAAATTTGGTTCATATCATTCTTAAGCAATTGGAAACATGACTGAGGATATAAATTCTTTAACAAAGTAAGTGAGGAAAACCAGTCAAAAATCCCCTAAGGGTTCTACAGGTCGGCACAAGGCCCCAAGCATGGCAACAAACCCAATTCACAACAATAAAGTGTATGTCTCAATCAAAAATGTAGTAAAATATCATTCGGAATGGACCAAGTCCCAATCCCCATAGCATTGAACCTCACGCTCGTCACACAGCGTGTATCTCAACTTAGTATAGCACTACGTTGTGCAAATCCGGGGTTTCAAACCCTCAGTACATCATTTAAAATCATTACTCACCTCGAAGTGGTTAATTCTCTAACTCACGATGCCTTTGCCCCTTGAATTGGCCTCCACGCGCGTCGAATCTATCCAAAATCAGAACGAATACGTCACAATATGCTAAGGGAACAAAGCCCAAGCGAAAACATTCGAAAAATATCAAAAATCTCGAAATTAGCAAAACCTGAGCCCCGGGCTTACATCTCGGAATCGGGTAAAATTTACATTTTCAGAATCCTCATACCCTCACGAGTCTAACCATACCAAAATTATCCAATTCTGATACCATTTGATCCTTCAAATTATCATTTTACATTTTTGAAAGGTTCCACAATTATCTTCCCAAATTCCATCTCAAATCACGAATTAAATAATGAATTCAGTGATAGATTCATGTACTCTAACCAAATCTGAGTTAGAATCACTTACCCCGACCAATTTCTTAAAAAACCTTCGAAAAATTGCCAAAATCCGAGCTCTCTAGGTCAAAATATCAAATAAAACCCAAAAACTCATATTTATAGAGAACCCCTCGAATTCCAACACCACTGACCGCACAAAAATGACTGCGGTCCACGCAAAACCAGCGAGGTCCGCGCAAAAACGACTGCGGCCGCGCAGGTCTTGCTCTGCAGGGACAGGCTTTAGTATTTTGGCCATAACTTTCGCTACAGATGTCCAAATGGCGATATCTTTACCTTTCTGAAAACTAGACACGAAGGGCTACAACTTTCGTTTTTGAATAACCTCAAAATTCCTTGTGTATAAAAAGGTATGAGCTTCTGAAGTAGGACCAGCAACCTGCAGTCTTCACGACCGCGACCGCGGCCACTTTGACGCGGCCAGCACTAGGTCAGCGCGCCCAGCGCGAAAAGGAGCGCGATCCGCGCCAACACTGCTGCTCCCTCCATTTTTCTAAGTTTCAGGGTGTCCGTACTCGCTCAAAACTCACCCGAAACACACCCGAGGCCCCCGGGACCTCAACCAAAAGCACCAACGCATCCTAAACACTATTCAACCTCGTTCTATTCATCAAAACACCTCGACTAACACCAAAATCATCAAATCACATCGAATTCAAGCCTATGAATCTCAAGAACTTTCAAATTCCATTTTTGATCAAAAATCCAACCAAACCACGTCCGAATGACCTCAAATTTTGCAGACAAGTCCAAAATGACATAACAAAGCTACAGAAACTCTCGGAATTCCATTCCGGCCCTCGGATCAAAATCTCACCTATCAACTGGAATTTGCCAAAATATCAATTTCGCCAATTCAAGCCTAAATCTTCTCTACAACTCCAAAACTCATTCCGATCACGTTCCTAAGTCAAATTCACCTCCCGAAGCTAACCGAACCATTGGAACTCACTTCCGAGCCTTCTAACATATAAGTCAACATCCGGTTGACTTTTCCAACTTAAGCCTTCTTAAAAGAGACTAAGTGTCTCATTTCTTACCAAATCCTCTCCGAACTCGAACTTATCATCTTGATCACATAAAACACGGATAACGAAGCGTAAAGAAGCTGAAATGGGGGAAATGGAGCGGTAACTCATGAGACGACTAGTCGGGTCGTCACATTCTCCCCAACTTAAACAAACGTTCGTCCTCAAACGAGTCAAAAAACATACCTGAAGCCTCAAACAGATGAGGATATCTGTTCCGTATCTCCCGCTCGATCTCCCAGGTAGCCTCCTCCACGGGCCGACCTCTCCATTGCACCTTCACTGAAGCTATATCCTTTGACCTCAACTTCCGGACCTGGCGACCCAAAATAGCTACTGGCTCCACATCAAAGGTCAAATCGTCATCCAACTGAACCGTGCTGAAGTCCAAAACATGAGACGGATCCCCAATATACTTTCGGAGCATAGAAACATGAAATACCGGATGCACACTCGATAGGCTGGGTGGCAAAGCAAGCTCATAAGCCACCTCCCCAATCCTCCGAAGCACCTTAAAAGACCCAATGGACCGAGGACTCAACTTGCCTTTCTTCCCAAATCTCATAACACCCTTCATGGGCGAAACCTTCAGCAAGACCTTCTCACCGACCATGCAGGACACATCTCGAACCTTCCGGTCCGTATAACTCTTCTGACGTGACTGCGCTGTACGAAGCCTCTCCCGAATCACCTTCACCTTCTCTAAGGCATCCTGAACCAAATCTGTCCCCAATAGTCTAGCCTCGCCGGGCTCGAACCAACCAACCGGAGATCTACACCGCCTCCCGTACAAAGCCTCATATGGAGCCATCTGAATACTCGACTGGTAGCTATTGTTGTAAGCAAACTCTGCAAGTGGTAGAAACTTATCCCATGAACCTCCAAAGTCAATAACACACGCACGCAACATGTTCTCCAATATTTGAATAGTACGCTCGGACTATCCGTCCGGCTGAGGATGAAATGTTGTGCTCAACTCTACCTGAGTACCCAACTCTCTCTGCACGGCTCTCCAAAATTGTGAAGTAAACTGAGTACCTCTATCTGAGATGATGGAAACAGGAACACCATGCAACCGAACAATCTCCCGGATATAAATCCCTGCCAACCGCTCTGAAGAATAGGTAGTACACACAGGAATGAAGTGCGCAGACTTGGTCAGCCGATCCACAATCACCCAAATAGCATCGAACTTCTTCAAAGTCCGAGCAAGTCCAACCACAAAGTCCATAGTGATTCTCTCCCACTTCCACTCGGGAATAACCATCTGCTGAAATAAGCCACCCGGTCTCTGATGCTCATACTTCACCTGCTGACAGTTGAGACACCGAGCTACAAATCCCACAATATCTCTCTTCATTCTTCTCCACCAATAGTGCTGCCTCAAATCCCGATACATCTTCGCGGAACCCGGATGAATAGAATATCGTGAGCTATGGGCCTCCTCCAGAATCAGCTCTCTAAGCCCATCCACATTGGGCACACAAATCTGGCCCTGCATCCTCAACACACCATCATCACCGACGGTCACATCTCTGGCATAATCATGCTGGACTCTGTCCCTAAGGACAAGCAAATGCGGATCATCATACTGGCGCTCTCTGATGCGATCATATAAAGAAGACTGAGAAACCACACAAGCCATTACCCGACTGGGCTCCGAAATATCCAACCTCACGAACCGATTGCCCAAGGCCTGAACATCAACCGCAAGAGGTATCTCCCCAACTGGAATATATGCCAAACTCCCCATACTCATTGCCTTTCGGCTCAAAGCATCGGCCACCACATTGGCCTTTCCCGGATGGTACAGAATAGTGATATCATAATCCTTAAGCAACTCCAACCATCTTCGCTGCCTCAAATTAAGATCTTTTTGCTTGAACAAGTGCTGAAGACTGCGATGATCAGTGAACACCTCACAAGATACGCCATACAAGTAATGCCTCCAAATCTTCAATGCGTGAACTATGGCAGCCAACTCTAAAACATGAACGGGGTAGTTCTTCTCATGGGGATTCAACTGCCGAGAAGCATAAGCAATAACTCTACCCTCCTGCATCAACACACATCCAATCCCAACTCTTGAAGCATCACAATACACAGTGTATGAACCTGAAGCTGATGGCAAAACCAACACTGGAGTTGTGGTCAAGGCTGTCTTGAGCTTCTGAAAGCTCTCCTCACACTCGTCCGACCATACGAATGGAGCACCCTTCTGAGTCAACTTGGTCAAGGGCGATGCAATGGAGGAAAATCCCTGAACAAAACGGCGATAATAGCATGCTACCCCAAGAAAGCTACGAATCTCTGTGGCTGAGGACGGTCTGGGCCAACTCTGAACCGCCTCTATATTTTTCGGATCAACCTGTATACCCTCGCTGGACACCACGTGCCCCAAGAAAGCCACTGAACTGAGCCAAAACTCACACTTGGAGAATTTTGCATAAAGCTTCTCCTCCCTCAGTCTCTGCAACACAACGCTCAAATGCTCTGCGTGCTCCTCCTGACTACGCGAGTACACCAGAATATCATCAATGAATACAATAACGAACAAATCCAGATAAGGCCGAAATACATTGTTCATCAGATGCATAAATGCTGCTGGGGCATTGGTTAGCCCGAAAGACATAAAAAGAAACTCATAATGACCATATCTGGTCCTGAAAGCAGTCTTAAGAATATCTGAATCCCTGATCTTCAACTGGTGATAACCCGAACGGAGATCAATCTTGGAGAACACCTCGCTCCCTGAAGTTGATCAAATAAATCATCAATGCGAGGTAAAGGATACTTGTTCTTAATTGTTACTTTGTTCAATTGCCTATAATCATTGCACATTCTCATCGTGACATCCTTCTTCTTCACAAACAAAACGGGTGCACCCCAAGGGGACATACTAGGCCGAATGAACCCCTTATCTAGGAGTTCATGAAGCTGGTCTTTCAATTCCTTCAACTCTGTTGGTGCCATACGATATGGCGGAATAGAAATGGGCTGAGTGCCCGGCACCAGGTCAATACCAAAATTGATATCCCTGTCCGGTGGCATGCCCGGCAGGTCTGCAGGAAAAACATCGAGAAAATCCCTCACAACTGGGACAGAATCAATACTAGGAGTCTCAGCTCCAACATCCCTCACAAATGCTAGATATGAAAGGCAACCCTTCCCAACCATACGCTGGGCCTTCAAGAAGGATATCACTCTACTAGGAACATAATCAGTCACACCACGCCACTCGATCTGCGGTACACCCGGCATAGCCAAAGTGACTGTCTTAGCATGACAGTCTAGAATAGCATGACACGGAGATAGCCAATCCATGCCCAAGATGACATCAAAATCCACCATGCTCAATAGCAATAGATCCACTCGGGTCTCCAGACCCCCAATAGTCACCACACATAACCGATACACACGGTCTACAATAACAGTATCGCCCACTGGGGTAGATACATGAACAGGTAAAGCAAGAAACTCACGGGGTGTACCCAAATAACGAGCAAAGTTTGATGACACATAAGAAAAGGTGGAACCGAGATCAAATAATACAGAGGCATCTCTATAGCAGACTGAAACAATACCTGTAATGACAGCATCTGAAGCAATAGCATTTGCCCTGCCAAGAAGTGCATAGAAACGGGCATGACCGCCCCCTGATCGACCTCCCTCTCTAGGGCAACCCCTGGCTGCATGAGCTCCACCCCTAGCTGGCTGGGCGGGTGGTGAAGTAACTGGAGCAGAAGTCTAGGGCTGACCCCTTTACTGATACTGATCATCGCGAAGTCGAGGACACTTCCTCCTCATATGCCCAAACTCTCCGCACTCATAACAACTACCCGATGCTGGAGATGGGGACTGAAGGGAACCCCTGGCACCAAAATGGCCAGAAGAAGGACCTACCACGGAAGAACCCTGGACTGATGGGGAACGAGATGAACTCTGAGATGGAAGGGCGCTGAGTGATGACTGGCCCTGCTGTGACCCATGATAACCACGACCTGAGGATGCCCCACGATACTCTGGATGGGCCAACTGAGCAGGCCTAAAAGAACGACCTCTACCCTGCTGGAACTGGCCCCTCAAAGGAGCACCACTGAAACTGCCAGAGCCCCGAGGCCTCTTAGCCTCCCTCTCCTCTCTATCCTGACGACGAACCATCTCAATCTCTCGAGAGATATCAACCACCTCCTCGAATGTAGCACCCAATACCCTCTCTCTAGTCATCAAGATACGGAGATGGTAGTTAAGGCCATCCACAAATCTCCTGATCCTCTCCCGATCGGTTGGAACCATCCAAACGGCATGACGAGCCAACTCAGAATACCTCGCCCATACTGTGACACAGTCATATCTCCCTGCTTTAGCCACTAAAACTGCCTGCGCAGCTCCTCCCTGCGAGATTGCGGTACATACTTCTCCAAGAAGAGAGTGGAGAACTCCTGCCAAGTCAGGGGCGCTGCACTAACCGGCCTACGCCTCTCAAACGCCTCCCACCAAGTGAAGGCAGCCCCAGTAAACTGAAAGGTGGTAAATGCCACACCACTAGTCTCAAGAATCCCTGCTGTACGGAGTATCCGCTGACACTTATCAAGAAAACCCTGGGCATCCTCGCCCTCAGCACCACTGAATGACGGAGGCTGGAGTCTACCAAACCTCTCAAGACGACGCTGCTCATCGTTAGGCATAACTGGCACAATAAACTCCTGAGCTGGTGCAACCAGCTGAGTTGGGGGTGCCCCCGGTGTCTGTAGTCCCTGCACTACTTGCTCAGGGGTGCGAGAAGCGGGGGTCTGATTGCCTCCCCTGGCATGTGAAGTAGATGCTGCTGTAGTGGCTAAAACTACCTGAGCCAGGCCAGTGCAAACTGATAAGATCTGTGCCAAGGCCTCCTGAAGACCCGGAACCACGATAGGCACAACTGGTGCCTGAACTGGTGCTGCTGGAGCATCCATAGTGGGAGCTTGATCCGGAGCCGGGGTAGTCGATGTATCAATAGGTGTTGCCCTCGCTGCTCTGCCTCTGCCACATCCACGACCGCGTCTACGGCCTTTGGTGGCCTCAGTGGGTGGCACTGGTGGTCGTCCACCTCGTCCGGTAGCTCGCGTACTCACCATCTGTGAGAGAATAGAATATCAGAAGTTTAGTACTTGGACCAACAAGTTCGCACGACAAGAGTTTCAAGAATATGCAATTTTTCCTAAAGGTTCTGCAGCCTCTCGAGGATAAATACAGATGTCTCCATACTGATCCGTGAGACTCCACTAAACCTGCTCATGGCTCATAAGACCTAAGTAACCTAGGCTCTAATACCAACTTGTCACGACCCAATCCCCAAACCCGGTCGTGATGGCGCCTCTCGTGAAGACAATGCCAGCCAGACCAAAACAGAACACCTCTTTTAAATAGTTAATCATCACAAACAATAATAACATATAATATAATGCTCATAAATTGCGGAATTTAACGATAATAACAGCGGAATCATCCCGACACAGCCCAAACCAGGGTGTCACAAGTCATGAGCTACTACAGAATCTTTTATAGGTCTACAAAGTACGGAATCCGATATAACAGTCTGAAGAAAACATAAATGATAGAGAATAAGAGAGACAAGGGGTTGCGGACGTCAACAACTACCTCGTATCTCCAAATCACTGCCTAGCCTGGAAGGAATCAGTGCTCAGGTGCGGACTCTGCTATGCCTGAATCTGCACACATGGTGCAGGGAATAATGTGAGTACTCCGACTCAGTGAGTAATAATTACAAATAATGGCTGAAAGTATGAAAACACGTAAAGGCACTAAGCAGTTCTATATCAAAACAGTAAAATCATTTAAACATCAGTGAATAAGGAAATCATGTGAAATTCTTTTAACCAAGTAAAATAGATATAATCAGTATAATTCAGCTCCTCAAGCATTTTAGTTCATTTATTCGTTCTTACCCTCAGTTCTCAATTCATATACTTCTCACGATAACCGAGTCAATAAATATATATACCGCTGCGGCGTGCAGCCCGATCCACATATCACTGTGGCGTACAGCCCGATCCATAATAATAATAGTCGACTGCGCTCACTGGGGGTGTGCAGACTCCGGAGGGGCTCCTTCAACCCAAGCGCTATATAATTGCTGCGGCGTGCAGCCCGATCCATATAAGTAGTTGTTGCGGCGTGAAGCCCGATCCATAATGTATATAATATATATCTGCTGCGACGCGCAACCCGATCCATATCATATAAAATATCCTCACTATTGGGTCCTCGACCCCTCTCAGTCATTTAAAAATCACAGCCTCTCGGGCATAATGTACGGTGGGGATCTCGGCCCTCACATCTCTTCCTATTTATGATTAACATTTCAAAAATTTGGTTCATATCATTCTTAAACAATTGGAAACATGACTGAGGATATAAATTCTTTAACAAAGTAAGTGAGGAAAACCAGTCAAAAATCCCCTAAGGGTTCTACAAGTCGGCACAAGGCCCCAAGCATGGCAACAGGCCCAATTCACAACAATAAAGTGTATGTCTCAATAAAAAAATGTAGTAAACTATCATTCGAGATGGACCAAGTCCCAATCCCCATAGCATTGAACCTCACACTCGTCACATAACGTGTATCTCAACTTAGAATAGCACTACGTTGTGCAAATCCGGGGTTTCAAACCCCCAGGACATCATTTAAAATCATTACTCACCTCGAACTGGTTAATTCTCTAGCTCACGACGCCTTTGCCCCTTGAATTGGCCTCCACGCGCGTCGAATCTATCCAAAATCAGAACGAATACGTCACAATATACTAAGGGAACAAAGCCCAAGTGAAAACATTCAAAAAATATCAAAAATCTCGAAATTAGCAAAACCCGAGCCCCGGGCCCACATCTTGGAATTGGGTAAAATTTACATTTTCAGAATCCTCATACCCTCACGAGTCTAACCATACCAAAATTATCCAATTCCGATACCATTTGGTCCTTCAAATCATCATTTTACATTTTTGAAAGGTTCCACAATTTTCTTCCCAAATTCCATCTCAAATCACGAATTAAATGATGAATTCAGTGATAGATTCATGTACTCTAACCAAATCTGAGTTAGAATCATTTACCCCAACCAATTTCTTGAAAAACCTTCGAAAAATCGCCAAAATCCGAGCTCTCTAGGTCAAAATATCAAATAAAACCCAAAACCTCGTATTTATAGAGCACCCCTCGGATTTCGACACCGCAGACCGCACAAAAATGACTGCGGTCTGCACAAAACCAGCGGGGTCCACGCAAAAATGACCGCGGCCGCGCAGGTCTTGCTCTGCAGGGACAGGATTTAGTATTTTGGCCATAACTTTCGCTACAGATGTCCAAATTGCGATATCTTTACCTTTCTGGAAACTAGACACGAATGGCTACAACTCTCGTTTTTGAATCACCTCAAAATTCCTTATGGATCAAAGGATATGAGCTTCCGAAGAAGGACCAGCAACCTACAGTCTTCACAACCGCGGCCGCGGCCACTTTGACGCGGCCAGCACTAGGCCAGTGCGCCCAGCGCCAAAAGGAGCGCGGTCCGCGCCAACACTGTTGCTCCCTCCATTTTTCTAAGTTCCGGGGTGTCCGTACTCGCTCAAAACTCACCCGAGGCCCCCGGGACCTCAACCAAAAGCACCAACGCATCCTAAACACTATTCAACCTCGTTCCATTCATCAAAACACCTCGACTAACACCAAAATCATCAAATCACATCGAATTCAAGCCTATGAATCTCAAGAACTTCCAAATTCCATTTTTTATCAAAAATCCAACCAAACCACGTCCGAATGAACTTAAATTTTGCAGACAATTCCAAAATGACATAATGAAGCTACAGAAACTCTCGGAATTTCATTCCGACCCTCGGATCAAAATCTCACCTATCAACCGGAATTTGCCAAAATATCAATTTCGCCAATTCAAGCCTAAATCTTCTCTACAACTCCAAAACCCATTCCGATCACGCTCCTAAGTCACAATTCACCTCCCGAAGCTAACCGAACCATCGGAACTCACTTCCGAGCCTTCTAACACATAAGTCAACATCCGGTTGACTTTTCCAACTTAAGCCTTCTTAAAAGAGACTAAGTGTCTCATTTCTTACCAAATCCTCTCCGAACTCGAACTTATCATCTTGATCACATAAAACACGGATAACGAAGCGTAAAGAAGCTAAAATGGGGGAAATGGAGCGGTAACTCATGAGACGACTGGCTGGGTCGTCACAATTGGACACATGCAAGGCATGATTAAGGCTATTTTTGCAAAATAACCTACGTAGCCAACATGTGGCTATTAGCGCAAACTCAACAAAGATGACCTCAAAGACATGGACATACCTCACTAAGGCTTATATGGTTTCGAACTCCCAATAATCATGACCCAAAATTAATTTACAGAAATGACCCATTTTGCAAAAACGACCGATATGGACCGAAGTGGCTAAAGATGCAAACTCAATGAGGACGTGACTTAACTTAATATTACACCTAATTGTGGAATCAGGATTCCGAGACATGGGTCGTTGGACCACTTTTGCGAAAACGGCCCCATTTTGCAAGAACAACCGATGTGGCCTAAAGTGGCTAGACATGCAAATTCAACAGGAATGAACCTTAAAACTGAGAGGACACTTTGTTGTAGACTCAGGGCTCTAAGACATGAGATAACAAACTACTTTGAGAAAATAAATCTATTTTGCAAAAATAGCCGATGTGGCCAAAAGTGGCTAGACATGCAAGATTTGGCTAAGACCCCGCCAAGCCAAGAACCTAAGACTTACTAGGAAGACCGGACCCTATGTGTGTTGCCTACGTATCCCGCCCCGAAAGACGAGAATCAGGTGTGCGTAGTTCGGGAAGATTATATATAGGATAGAATTTTAAAAAATGCATCTAATTTGAAAAAAAAACTACACATTTTTTTGTCTTTTTGAAAAAATGATGAAAAATGTAAAATCTTTTTGGATTTTCTTTTTCTATTTTTTTTTTGAATTTTGGAAAATGATGGGAAGTGTAAAATCTTTTTTTTTTTAGAATTTTCATTTTCAAAAATTTGTGAAAGAAAAATATAACTAGGCCCTACTTGCTTCATTTTCACCCTTTTTTCCCAAACATCGATACACCAAATGACCTTTTTACCCTCAAAGATGCAACATGTATCACATAGGGATGATTGAATGTCCTTTTTGGGCCATGGGCCCGTTTTGACATAATTTGGATAGGCCTCCTATAAAGGGATACGGTGCTTGGGACCGAGCCCTGCTAAGTGTAAATGACATGATGCAAATAAGCATGACCTAAAGGCTTACCTAAGTTTGAGGGTTCACTAAACAAGGCAATTCGGGCGTCACGTGGTCGATGGCGGCTGCTTTAGCTGTCCGCTCACTCCGCGCTCCCACGCCGCCCCTCTAAAGACACGGGTGACTCACAAAAAGGTCGTGTACGCTCAAACGTACTCCGAAAGACTTGTTGCAGAAAGAAGACCTGGGGTTATGGAAATGATGACAATTTATAAAGCAGTAACACATAAAAAAAACTGTAAACAAATAAGTAACTAGCAAATAATAAAACGACATAGACAAAATAAAAATCAAATAAAGTAAACAAAACACATAAAAAAACCTCAACCGAATATCCCAAAAAGCCAACAAGATCAAGTACTAGCTCGAACCTGCAATTCTTCGGCAGAGTCGCCACAGATGTCACACCCTTTTTTTAAAAAACCTCACTTACCCTCTTAAAATAAATAAAAGGATTTGTAAAGCTTGAAAAGGGTTTCCAATTAGAACGTGACCTGACCTTGATTTCGGTGTGCCAGGTCATCATTTTTTCTAAAAATAATTTCTTCCTTTCAAAACACTTGAGACTCCAAACGAAGTCTGCACCAGAGATTTGGGTAAGGGGTTCGTTTGACTCGGGGAGAAGGTGTTAGGCATTCCCCGAGTCCCGTGAAAGTCGCGGTTGCGTACTCGATCTAGTTGGTTTTCAAAATATTCAAATTGAGGTAAAGCACACAGAAATAAAATAAACACACAAGAGGCTCGAGGTCGTCCCTACCTAAATGAAAGAAAAATTTAAAGGAAGAGAAAAGAAAAAACCTAAGCTAACCTATACTACGACTTTTCCACCATGTTCGCCAAGGCCTCCAAAATATTTACATTATTCTTCGGGGCATACCCTGGATAATAATATATATAAAATTCACGGGGCATTCCCCGGATAAATTTAACTACGGGAACGACCTCTCACCTCAAAATTAACAAAAATCTTAGGGCTTGCCTACCTAAATGTGGTCGGCCGAGACGTGCTCCTATCAAATAATGTAATAAAGAAAAACTAAATAAAAGAAAACTAAATAACAGAGAATTCAATTCATACTCATTTCTTCTCAACAATTTTCATGTATTCGGCCAAACCCAATTCCAAAAGCATGCGAGCAACTTTAAATCACTAATAGGCCAAGCCTTTACCAACCCACGCGGCCCAAAGTCGTTCTCAATAATTCACTTAAAACAGTAACATAAAGAATCACACAAACAAGGTACACAAATGAAAAACCAAAGATAGACATTCCACCGACGAGCATTTAAAGCATTCAGAGGATATGGGTGAGCAATTAACTAACTGTAGAATAATGGACTAGAATACATAGGAGCAAGGATGTGAATCAAGCTATTGGGAAACAACATTGGCAGATTTTCTATCGGCACAATTTTATAATCTCGCATTCTTTAAACGCACTTCTCAAGCCTGGATCATACTCTACCCAAATTACTCATATATTGTAACTCCACAGTGCATAGTCCATCAAAATAATATAATGACAATGGTGGCTTAATTGGCATGTGAACAAAGTTTGAAGCCATTAACTCTTAAAGGAGAAGAGAAATAGGTGGTTTATAGTGAATTATCAGACATGGAATAGGCTTAAAGGACCTGATTCATGCTGCTTCAAACTTAAAGCACGTCACTAAATTAACACATAGAGTTAGGGCTAATTGCGCACACTTAACCAAGAATAGAAATGTCGTTCAATCACAATTTTTGAAGTTTACTGCACATAACTTAGACTTAGCATGGGAACTGACACTCTTGAACACTCCTTAGCCCATACGAGATGCCCATAAAACCATTAAGATTACCAAAATGACACACTGTAGAACTTCAATTCTTTAATTTTGTTTAAAACAATTCAGTGTTCTATTCCACTTAACAACGAACCTATCACATTTCAAAAATTAAACTCATCACTGCTAGTTTCTCCTGAATGATTAACAAGCAAATCCATGTCTTTGGAAATTAGGAACGGGTGCAAGAGGATAGAAATTGGTGCAAGAGTCAAACAGAAACTAGAAAAGACAAACAGATCAAGGCATTTAATAAGCCGGAGATGAATCGATTTAGCCCAGAAACTAAACTGCAATCCGAACGCTTCAGTTTTACAACTACTCATGCTCAAACATTTCAAATATCAAGCAAATTATCAAATGATAAGAACAGAATTATCAATCTCGGTAAATTTCCCCATGGCTCTTACCATACTTCAATTAACAACAGAATAAAACAAGAGAAAGAATTAGAAAATGAACCTGAAGTGAGCAAAGAAACTCTTGATTAACTTCGTTTGATTGCAATCAAGTGAATTCCAGCAACAAATATTTGAAACAAACAACAGCAAATAAGTAGGAACCCGAACCAGCTTCAAATCGGCACCTCGGCTCAAATTGGCGATGAACGCAGAACCAAACTTCAATCGAAGTCCATTGTTGAACACCATGATCAAAAGAGGAAACTAAAATATTTTTGGGTATTTTCTAATTTTTCGAAATGGAACAAAACTCGAACAAAAATCAAACTCAAACTATTTTTGTATTTTTCGTTTTTCTGGAATGCAAAACCAAACACGGAAAGGTCTGAAAACTCAAAGAACCCTAAAACCTTTTCTTTTCCGATTTTCTTCCCCCTCTCCTCTCTCTCCAAAAAAAGAACCCCCGAATATATAGGCACCCTAGAAGCTTCCTCCTCCTTCTTCTCCGAGAAACGCGTGTGGCCCCCAACCAGATCCGAAAATCCCTTTTTCTAACAAAAATCAGAAAATGGAAGTCTTGGATCAAAATTTAATCCAACGGCTCCCATTTTCCGACATTTATCTCAAGGATTCAGATTTTTTGTTTAAACAAAAGAAATAAAAGAAGAAATCCGCGTGAATCAGATTAAAATGATGAGATTTGGTACGGAAGGGATGACGTGGAAGAAGGAGAAGACGAGAGGGGGGACCATGACACTCGGCTGAGTGAACTCTCTGTTTTTTTTTTGAGTTTTCCGGCGAGATGAGGCGCCGCTTGGTGTTGTGTATTTTAGGTTTAGGGTTTGGTTAATATTTGGTTTTTATATGGGATAGAGAAAGAATATGGGCTGTTGGATTAAAAGGGATGAATGGCTAGGATTTAGTTGGGAAAATGGGGCGGGTAGATGGGTTGGCGGGTCAGTTGGGTTAGGGAGATGAGCTGCCGATTTGGGCCTGCGTCGAATCTACTCTACCCTACGCTACCATCTTTCTTCCTTGTGATTCAACCACGACGGATATTTAGTCCAGTTACGCTTACACCAAGAAATCCTATTCTATTGCATCAAGAGCTGATTCTTTCTTATGTAAAATTGGGCCAAAATTTTGTACTTCTTCAATTTTTAAAAATCCATTAAATAACCAACCCAATCTTTTTTAAATTAAAACTAAACTAATTTCAATTAATTAAATAAACTATGTAATAATATGAAACTATATTTTTTTTAATGTATCATATTTTATATAAATTAAAAGTAAGAGTGAAAATCATAGTAAAAACAAAATATATGGCTATAAAAATCTTAATAGCCTAAACTAAATAGAAATAAGGTAAAACATGAAACTATATATATGTATTTTTTTTTTCAAGGATTATATTAAAAATAAAAATATAAAAAACCATGGAAAACTTAGCATAACACTACAATAAAAATACTAATGAACTTAAATAAATAAAAACAAAAAAACAAGCATATCTAATAAGATAAATTGAAACTTTTTTTTTTATGATTTGAAATTAAAATAAAATAGGCTAAAATTATATAATAACTCAAGTAGATATTTTAAAACATAAAAAATACTAAAACTAACTTTAAAAACTGTGCGGGTCGAAATTTATATGTCTACACCTATAGCTATAATGTATTTGCTTGCTTAATGAAAATTGCATCCCTCTTTGTATACGTCCAACATATTCTCAAAAAGAGAACATTTTTAGTTTAAAAAATAATAAATTATACACAAAATTTAATTAAAATATTACTTATAGTAATGTTTATGATATCTATATTAATGTATATTGTTCGCAAATAAGGTCACATACAAAGCTTGTACTAAATATAGAATTATTATTTCAACTTAAAATTAATGTGTAAGATACAAAACGAAATTTTAGTTGATTCTTTCTCAAAAAATGATACATACCATAACTGAAGTATACACAAATTTAAGTAAAGATACCTATAGCTATAATATATTTGTTCGCTTAATGAAAGTTGCATCCCTCTTTGTGTACGTCCAAGAGATTCTCAAAAAGAGAATATTTTTAGTTTAAATATTCAAATAATTGACTTTGATTTATTAAAGAATGAAATTCATTTTACAAAAAATCTTGGACTACTACTTTCATTAAATATTTTTTCATTTATAATCCAATTTTTTTTTTTGTCTTAAAATTGCCAAGTGACTTCATTTTAGCTTGCCACTTGGCTTAACCACATTGCAAACTACTCTCCTTTTAATATAATATAAATATTCAAATAATTGGCTTTGATTTATTAAAGAATGAAATTCATTTTACAGAAAATCTTGGACTACTACTTTCATTAAATATTTTTCCAGTTATAATCCAATTTTTTTTTTGTCTTAAAATTGCCAAGTGGCTTCATTTTAGCTTGTCACTTGACTTAACCACATTGCAAACTACTCTTCTTTTAATATAATATAGATTAAAATCAATGTGTAAGATACAAAACAAAATTTTAATTGATTCTTTCTCAAAAAAGGATACCTACTATAACTGAATTATACACAAATTTAAGTAAAGATACCTATAGCTATAATATATTTGCTTGCTTAATGAAAATTGCATCCCTCTTTGTGCACGTCCAACATATTCTCAAAAAGAGAACATTTTTAGTTTAAAAAATAATAAATTATACACAAAATTTAATTATAAATACTTATAGTAATATATATAATAGCTATATTAATGTATATTGTTTGCAAATAAGGTCAGATACAAAGTTTGTACTAAATATAGAATTATTATTTCAACTTAAAATTAATGTGTAAGATATAAAACGAAATTTTAGTTGATTCTTTCTCAAAAAAGGATACCTACCATAACTAAATTATACACAAATTTAAGTAAAGATACCTATAGCTATAATATATTTGTTTGCTTAATGAAAATTGCATCCCTCTTTGTGTACGTCCAACAGATTCTCAAAAATAGAACATTTTTAGTTTAAATATTCAAATAATTGGCTTTGATTTATTAAAGAATGAAATTCATTTTACAGAAAATCTTGGACTACTACTTTCATTAAATATTTTTTCATTTATAATCCAAATTGTTTTTGTTGTCTTAAAATTGCCAAGTGACTTTATTTTAGCTTGCCACTAAGCTTAACCACATTGCAAACTACTCTCCTTTTAATATAATATAGATGCAAACTACTCTCCTTTTAATATAATATAGATATTCAAATAATTGGCTTTGATTTATTAAAGAATGAAATTCATTTTACAGAAAATCTTGGACTACTACTTTCATTAAATATTTTCCAGTTATAATCCAATTTTTTTTTGTCTTAAAATTGCCAAGTGGCTTCATTTTAGCTTGTCACTTGGCTTAACCACATTGCAAACTACTCTTCTTTTAATATAATATAGATTAAAATCAATGTGTAAGATACAAAACAAAATTTTAATTGATTCTTTCTCAAAAAAGGATACCTACTATAACTGAATTATACACAAATTTAAGTAAAGATACCTATAGCTATAATATATTTGCTTGCTTAATGAAAATTGCATCCCTCTTTGTGCACGTCCAACATATTCTCAAAAAGAGAATATTTTTAGTTTAAAAAATAATAAATTATACACAAAATTTAATTATAAATACTTATAGTAATATATATAATAGCTATATTAATGTATATTGTTTGCAAATAAGGTCAGATACAAAGTTTGTACTAAATATAGAATTATTATTTCAACTTAAAATTAATGTGTAAGATACAAAACAAAATTTTAGTTGATTCTTTCTCAAAAAAGGATACATACCATAACTGAATTATACACAAATTTAAGTAAAAATACCTATAGCTGTAAGCACGTGATTTTTGCTTTACGAGCAATCGCTCCAAAAGAAAATAAAAATAGTGACAAATGATTTCGCTGTACAATTTTTCGAGTTTTCCGTGACATGTGTTGTTAGTCATTTATGGGTCTGTCCATTTTACATCTAGTCATTACCAAACAAAAATACAAAAATATGTGTCAGTAAAAGAAAATTCAAAAAAAATATATATATACATATGTGTGCATCGTTCGTTCTAGGCTTTTAGTTAACTTACTTGAATATTTGGTGATAATTGTGTTAAAATCTTCCATTGTTGTTTAGTTTTAATTTCATTATTTTATTGTCTATTATTTTATTTTATTTTGTTTGTTTTAAAAGAAAAATGAAACTAGAAAAATAAAAAAAGGAAGAAAATCGGTTGGGCCCAAAATAAATGGAACAAAAACAGGCCCAAACCAGCACTCAAACCCAGTCCAGACCAGGCCTGCCCAGGCACCTCCTGAAACGACGTCGTTTCAGGCAAATCAATCTGAGCCGTCCGTCCCAGCCGATCTAACGGTTCAGGACCTCCTTCAGCGACCCATGTTCAAACCCGACCCAAATAACCAGCCTGACCCAACCCCTCACTTAAACCAAACGACCCCGTTTCACTACCAAACGACCCCGTCTCATGTCTCATCCTCAGATCCAAGCCGTTGAGATCATCTGATCTAACGGCTCAGAACCAATCAGACTCCCCATATATAAACTCAACCCTTCACCCCACGCCCCCTATCCAAACCCCACCTTCCCCACTGTACACCCTCGTCCCAAACACAACCACTTCTCATCCTCGAACCCTAGCAGCCGCCCCAGTATCCCTCGCCATTAAAGTCGGCGGCATGAACGCCGATGACCGCCTCCTGAACACCCTAGGACCACCTCACTGTCCTGAACACGAATCCACTAACCACGAGCCTCGAATCACTTTCGTTCGTCTCGAATCTTCATTTGAAGATTTGAGTCGAACCCGGATCTATGCCAAACCACCCCATCTTCATACCAGACACTCCCCTGACCTTCCTCGTGACCAAACCAAACTTGGTTTGGTCCGAATCTACCCACAACTCCCTAAAAATCAGATCTGGAAATCCAGACTTTAGAACACATGCACCTGGGGAACCCGGCCGGTTTGGACATGGGTTTGAGGTCTAATAGACCTTAATCAAGGTGTTCTCATGTGAGAACACCCTGATTAAAGTTTGTTCGGCCTCAAAAGTTCAATGTTGAGTCAGATTTGGTTCAGTTTTGTTTGGACAATTTTTGGTAAGTTTTCTTTTCCTTTTTGTTTTATTCAACTGCTAGTTAAGTTGTCAGCATGTTTCGTTGTGTATGATTGGTTATTTTCTTTTGTTATTTTCCATTCGGATTTCTTCCATCTATGTTAAAGGCCTTTTATTTGGTCAATTGTCTTCTGTTTGTGTTCTGAATATACCCTGTGATATACGTGCTCATCAATTAGATTAATCGTCAAGCGAGTTTAATTCATATAAGTTCCCAGTGTTTGAACAAATTTGTCTGAAGTCATTCGGGACTCTATACGTGTTGTTTATATGAACGATTGATTGTTATGTGTTACGATTAATATAGTCGAGTCGATATATGTCGTCAATTAGTTTCAATCGTTAATGGTAACAACTTGATTCGTATTGCTTATTTCTGCTGTGATCGTATTTGAGTCTCATTAGGAACTGAATTGTATTGCCTGTTGATTTTGTTCAAATTAAATTAAAAGAACATCTAGGGGAAAGGTTATAATGGCAGATTCAGATTTTGGTTTTTAAACACAATGCCATTTGGTTTGGACTGTGGGCAGCATGTGTATGGTTTGCTTTAAGGAATTAAAATAATCGGACAGCATGTGCTGTCAGATTATATTCCTACTGCCCATACTTTGTTTAAACAAACAAGTGATCAGTACACTTTAACAACCAAAAAGAGAGAGGGGCTGTCAGGGATTTCATGGGAGTTTTGTTTATTTAAAAGAGGTGAGTGGAAAAACAACAGGGAGGGGAATTTTGAGTTGTCAAAAAGACGGTAAAGTGTTAAGGTTAGGATATAAAAAGAGGCAGACCTTCCATTAGAAGAGAGTTCATTTTTGAGTCTTGAGAGATTCTGTGAGTAAGAAAACTGAAAAAGGAAAAAACAGGAATAAATTTCAGAACATTGTGAATGAGTATTGTCTAGAAGAAACTGTGTAAGAGTCCAGTTTGATCAGGTTGTCTTTGTGGCTTTGCTTTTTCTGTCGTTTGCCAAGCTTTCTTGTGGTCATTGGATTTCTGTTGCTGTTACATTCAACATTCTGGGCTGTTATTTCCTACTCTGTTTTTCTGGGATTGTTTATTTGTTGCTCGACTCCTTGCTGAGCTTCATCATTGTTGGCTGGTCGTTGTTGCTGTGTTGTTGCTGTGTTGTTGCTGTGAATCTGCTGTGCTGTTGTTTGCTGTGTACTATTCAGCTGATCCTTTTCCTTCTTCTTTTGTTCCTCTATACCAGGTACACAACTAATACTGTCCATGTAATTTGAAAGTCGAGCATGAATACAAAAGGGAAGATTTGAAGACATCTATGTCCACATGTAGTTGCTATATAGATGATTATGTAGTGTGTAATGGTTTACAATCTTGTTTGGGTATTGGAGTTGGTCCTTTCATATAGTGAATACAAAAAAAATGTAGTATGGTTTGATATCATATGTTGGTTAGGTTAACAGACAAAGGGATTGGCAGTATACTAGGCTATGTCTTGAAAATTAGTTGTGTTTTGTAATTAGCATTCTCTTTTAATGCATGTCAAAGAATAAAACTATCCGCCTTAGTTAATTTTCATTCTCTTTTGATAAACTGCCTCGTTATAATTATCAAGCCACACCCTTATAACAATTAGCACAAGTCCGCGCCCCTCAACCTTATGAAGGTCGAGCCCAGGTCAAAACAGACCAAACAGACCCGCCTCGGATAAACAGTGGCCCAGGTCTGGCCCATCCCGCATGAGCTGGATTTGGGCCCATAATGTTCGATCAGCTGTCCGTATGCATGGTCATGTTTCCTTATTCTGTAAAAGCATTTCGGATCCTGCTGTAAATAATCTGCAAGCATGTAAATAATTAAGAGATTTTCTTTTATTTTAGAGACGAACTTAATAGGAAATATAGTCATTATAGGTTTATCCTTTAAAATAAAAATGAGACGAGCCTCGACAAACAAAAATGTAGAAGCTGCGGGGCCCTCTAAATGTATATATTAAATACTTAGATTCCGGGACGGGCCGTTTAGCAAATTTCACGGCCCTTCCCAAAATAATAACACGATAGTCTCTTTAGGTGCGTGTTTAATAATCTACTTTCTTAAAACTTGGGGTGTGCATTTCATGCGACCCAGATCCAAATCCCAAAACATCAAATAAAATATGTTCCAGATTGTGGGTGCATTTCATGTGACGCAGTCCAAGGACATGTTTTAAGCGATGTTCACATCCTTTTGAAATAATAACAATAAAGCGGTAAAAAGTTAAAATTGGCACATTGGTTCATAATGGTATTTAAAATCAGATAAATAAGCCGAATATGACAGTTGAGCGACCGTGCTAGAACCACGGAACTCGGGAATGCCTAACACCTTCTCCCGGGTTAACAGAATTCCTTATCCGGATTTCTGGTGCGCAGACTGTAATATGGAGTCATTCTTTTCCTCGATTCGGGATTAAAATTGGTGACTTGGGACACCCTAAATCTCCCAAGTGGCGACTCTGAAATTAATAAACCAATCCCATTTCGATTGTCCTTTAATTGGAAAAACTCCCCTGCGCCCCGCGGGCGCGGAAAAAGGAGGTGTGACAGCTCTGGCGACTCTGCTGGGGATTCTTTTGACCCAGAACCACTGGTTCAGGGTTAGAAATTCGAGCTTAGATAAATTGTTATATTTGGTTTTATCTGATTTTTACATGTTTGAGCCTAATGTGTTAAATGCTGCTTTTACCGCTTTGATATTATTTGGACTGTATATAAACTGTGCCGAAACCCATATCCTTTCTGAGTCTTCTGAATCATGAAGAAGGGTGTACTTCGTACGACTTCTTTTCTGTATAGTGTCAAATCCCAATTTAGAACGAGGTTCGGACAAGTTGCTAAGCCGGTGAAGCTTCTGTATTCCCGGTACGCTGCCCCCCTCGGCTCGAGCTGTCCGCTCGGGTAAGCCAGGTCTAGAACAAACACCCAGGTTCTGAACCTAGTATAACAAAGCCACATGCCGGATCCCTAGTAGGAACGTTTATTTGCATCATGTGCATTTGACTTAGGGGACTCAACACAGGGGTTGGGTCCGTCTAGGAATAGCAACCTGAAATAGAAAAGGCCATCCTGATGCATCCTACTCACTGCTTGTGCATTTATTTGCTTCAAACATGCATGATGACCGGTTTTGAATGTTGAGAAATTTTTACATAAAAAAAAAAATATATATATATATATATATATATATATATATATATATATATATAGAAATAAATAAACCAGTTAGTTTATCACCCGAACTACGTCGGTTTGATTCTCACCGGATGTGAGATACGTAGGCAACCCTCATCGGGTCCAACTCTTTTTCCATTTTACCAAAATGATATACCATAAAGCATATATGTATATATGTATACACATGTATATGAATTTTTTGTTTTTGTCCAAAGATTTTTTGGTTAGAGTCAAAATAAAGGTTTTTGTTTTCACCGAAAAGGTCACCCTAATAAATGTGCAGGATGAACACAGAGCAAAATGAACCATTCTCAGCCCTCAGCGAGGTCCCTCTACAACTCCACATGTGGTGGAATGACTTGGAAGCCGATAGCAAAGGGGTAATAGGAAGAATATTGGGAGGTTTTGTAAATTTGTTGGGTGTTGAGCCGAGGACAGATATTCTTGAAGCTCTAATACCATTTTGGGACCCCACCTGCAATGTATTCCGTTTTGTTGACTTTGAACTTTCACCGACACTTGAGGAAGTTGCCGGATATGCGGGACTGAATGAGAAGTTAAGAGGGCAATATTTGCTTTCGCCAAGGCCAGTGTCCCCGCATGCGTTTCTGGATCTACTAAGCATTAGTCGGAAGGTACAACATGACGATTTATCGAGAGGGTGTTGTGATCTCCATTTCTTGTATCAGCGGTACGGAACCCCGCAGGGTTTCGAGGAACCAAACCTTGGGCTAACTCACGTCGGGAACAGAAACAAATGGGAAGCAAGACGTACTTTGGCTTTTATCACAGCATTCTTGGGAGTCATGGTCTGCCCAAGGAAGGACAAAAGATAGAGATAGGTCTGGTAGGGATGGCCGACGTGGCAATCAAAAGAACCAATAGTACTGTGGTTCCTTTGATTTTGTCCGAAATCTACCGGGCTCTGACTATATGCCAAGAAGGAGGCAAGTTCTTCCAAGGTTGCAACCTATTACTTCAGCTATGGATACAGGAAAACCTCCATCACCGAGTAGGATACATGAACCACGGGTTAACCGAGAGGAATTGTATCAGTGGATTCAAGAAGCGCATGACAGGCGCCAGATTTCCTGAAGGTGTCGAGGAATGGTTTACACGGTTAAGGTCAACAACAGCTGACCAAATTGAATGGGCATTTAGTTGGTTGACTGATACTGAGGTTATCTACATGTCGGCTGAAGAATGTCATGTTCTCTTAATGGGGCTTCGCAGCATCCAGCCATATGCCCCTCATCGGGTATTACGACAACTGGGCAGGTTTCAAGTAGTCCCTAATGATGAAAACCTGAGCAAGCATGCCCTGGAATTAAGCCCGGGGGTCATATTCCCCGAGGGGAAGATTAGAAAACTGTGGCATGAATGTAGATTCTTGGAGCCCAAAACCATGGTACGAGAGTTAGCTAAAGGTGAGGTAGACCCAAAGTACGATGCTTGGTTCGAAAGAAGGTTTCAGACTCGGCAAAGACCTGCTAAAAGGGCCCACGTCCAACACTTTACCAATGATTCACAAGAGCAATGGGGATGGTTGAAAAGGGAGAAAGGTTACCGGGTCGAAATCGGGAAGCTAAAGCAACAAGTTGAAAGGCTTGTATTTGAGAACAATGTGCAAGTCGCCTCGGAGCAGGCTGAAAGAAACAAGTTAGCCCAAGAAAACCAAACCTTGAAGGCCCGCCTTCGCCAAGCCAGTAAGAGTAACGTTGACCGACAGAAGCGTCGCTCTGATGAAAGATTGATAGCAAGTTTGAGAAATCAGGTCATCCAAAGCCAAGAAGAATTAGAACAATCAAAAGCTTGCATAACAAGGATGAAGGTCAGATGGGCAAAGTACGCAATGGCCCGGAAGCAGCGTTTGCAACAGGTCATAAGGGATTATGAAATGAGCGTCAGAATATTAAGAGAGACGAGCTCCACTCTACATGACCGGATCGTCAAACAAGCACGAGACGCCCAGGCCGACAGAAGACAGTGCTACGATGCAATGTCCTGCATGGAAAGACAAATGGGGTTGTTTCAGGATCGACTTGCCGACGATACTCAGGCACTGGGGTTAAAGAACCAACAAATCAGGCAGTTGCTCAGTGAAAGAGATAACATTCGAGCAAGGATTGATGAAATAGGGCATTACATCTACATGAAATGCTTGGCATGTGAGCGAACACCTCGGAAGACCCTCCTTGTTTCCATCATGGGCTGCGTCCGCCGGATTATGAACGAGTTGAAGAGCCTGCAAAGAGACCTTACACCTAGAGCCGCGAAAAGGCCGAATGATGCCTCGCGGGCCCTTAAATTGGAGAATTAGTTTTGGTCAAGTCCTGTTTATTTGGCTTTGGTTGTTTTTCCATATGTTGTTTTCTTTTCATTAAACCAAGTTTAAAACCGTGGAGTCTGTACTTCTGCTATTTTTATTTTAAGTACTGTGTAATAGCAAATTTTGATAATGAAATTAAGTGACTCCAGAAGAATTACTGTGTGTCTTTGCTTTGAGGCAGAACTACGCCTGGTCTGATTCACGCGGGGACGTGATACGTAGGCAATCCCCATAAGATTCGACCGCTTTTAATAAATAAAGAAAAGAAAAATGTAAATAAAATAAAACGCGGGGTTTCGCAAAATACTTTAAAAAGAGACGAATGAACAAACCGGGATGACGCATGTGGTTTGAAGCAAAGCATGTAGAAACGGTTAACTGCCTAGGTGCATTGCATCCTCTATGTGTTATGATCAAATCTGTTAAGCTCTAACACTAACAAAGTTTGTTGTTGTCTGATACCAGACAGTTAGTTGTTAAAGAATTCTGGCAACACATTCATACCAAACCAGATCCAAAGGACCGGTAGCAACAAGCATGACTACTTCAGAGAATAGTAATGAGGAAGAAAGGCCGATGAGCCAGTTGCTAAAAGAGGCAATGGAAAAGATTGAAAGGATGGGACTAGAGATGCATGCAATGCAGCTAGCCTTGGCCAAAACACAAAAGAGCCCTGAGACACTGGGACACATGCCGGAGTACCCTCACTCTGGCCCTTCCACAAGCCGCCCAAATCCCCTCTATCATCAGGAAAGAAGCCCTCATGATTCCCAAGCTCCACCACCCCATCAACCTCTCCCAACACCTAATATTCCCATTTTTGTGGGACCTACATCATCCCCTTTACAGCGAACGACTAGTGAGCCATTGTTTCAGGCTCACGATACCCAATACTATCCCCCTGAGCCTACATTCCATGCACCCGAACCACAGGCTTACAATCCCCATTTGGAAGTACCGGCAGAGGTTGAGAAGCCGGTTAAGGCCCCTGAACAGGATGAAGTGTTGAGAAAGTTCAAAAGCCTGGAGCAATCCTTCAGGAACTTGCACGGGCTGGGCAATCAAGTCAGCGTGGCATACAAAGATCTGTGCCCTTTCCCAGATGTCCAACTCCCGGCTGGGTTCAAGATGCCCAAGTTTGATTTATATGAAGGACACGGTGATCCCATGGCACATTTGCGGGGATTCTGTAGCAAAATGAGAGGGGCAGGAGGCAAGGATGAGCTTTTGATAGCTTATTTCGGCCAAAGTCTGAGCGGATCTGCACTGGAATGGTATACCAGGCAGGATTTCAGCAGGTGGTACACGTGGGATGACCTGGCGCAGGCTTTTGCAGGTCATTTCCAATACAATCTGGAGATAGTCCCTGACCGTCTCACGTTATTGAGAACTGGGAAGAAACCCGGGGAAAGTTTTCGCGAGTTCGGGTTCCGCTGGAGAGAACAAGCAGCTAGGGTCGATCCTCCCATGAGAGAGGGAGAGATGGTAGACTATTTTTTGCAGACATTGGATCCAACCTACTTTGGTCACTTGGTGACAACGGTTGGAAAATCTTTCAACGAGGTGGTCAAAATAGGGGTCATGATAGAAGAAGGTTTGAGGTCGGACAAGATCTTAAACTATTCGGCACTTAAGGCCACAACCCAGGCTATTCAAAGCGGCACGGGAGGTGCGCTAAGAAGAAAGAAAGAAGAGGTTGCCACGATCGAGGCAGGCAGTTGGTCCAGGGCTGGCAGGCCGCACTACAACCAACCCAGGCCTCACAGGTCAAACTACCCATACAACCCACCACAAAATTTCTATCCACCTCGAGAACCACATTGTTCCGTACACCAAGCCCAGGTATACACTCAGCCTCCGGTTCGCCCACAATGGCGCGCACCGGCTCCCCAGAACATATATGCACCACCACAAAACACCTACCCTCCACCAAGGGCATATAGAAACCCTTCAGGGGCAGGTTTCCGGGGAAATCCAGATGCTAGGAATGACAGGTTGCGGAAGCAAAGAACCTTCACCGAACTGGGAGAAACCTACACCGCTGTGTTCCACAAGCTGCGGCAATTGGGTTTGGTTAGTCCTGTCCATACTCGGGAACCAAATCCCCCACCTCAGAATTTGGATCGTTCAATCAGTTGTGAATACTGTTCAGGGATGCTCGGGCACGATACCGAGAAGTGCTGGAAGTTAAGGCATGCCATACAGGATCTTATTGACACCAATAAGATCGAGGTCCAGACACCGGAGGCTCCTAACATCAACCAAAACCCACTGCCAGCGCACCACGAAACTCACATGATTGAGTTGGTGTGTGAGGGAGGAGAATTAAGAAAACCCTCACAAACAGTGATGATGATCCAAGCCGCCCCGAAAGAAGTCTTAACCAGTGGAGGAACGAGTGTACAGTCGCAGGGAGAAGGCGTCAAGCCGGTAGTGATATTGGGGAAGAGCCCGTCCGTCATAGCAAGCAAACCCGAGCCAAGCAAGTTGGTAATACCAGGGATCCTGCCCACACCGGCAGTCATGTTGAAAGGGGTATGTAGAGAACGGGTGACCATAAAGCCGGTGGTCCAACTGCCGATGATTGACAGCAGGGCTGTGCCCTGGAAATATGAAAAGGCAGTGGTGACGTACCAAGGAAAACAGGTGGAAGAAGTCAGTTGTGAAGCGCAAGGGCTGACTCGATCAGGTCGATGTTTTGCTCCGGTGGAGCTAAGAAAAACCAACCCAGTGGCAACCAAGAAGCCAGTATCCGAAGAAGAGGCTGAAGAATTCCTGAGGAAGATGAAAGTACAAGACTATTCTGTGGTTGAGCAGCTGAGAAAAACACCTGCCCAGATCTCACTATTGTCATTACTCCTCCATTCCGAGGAACATCGTCGGGCCCTGTTAAAGATATTGAACGAGGCCCATGTACCCAGTGAGATTTCTGTAAACCACCTGGAAACCATTGCCAGCAAGATTTTCGAGGTGAACAGAGTGACATTCTCAGATGATGACCTGCCGGTGGAAGGAACGGAGCACAATAAAGCTCTATACCTAGCTGTCAAATGTGAAGACTCGGTGGTAACCCGAGTATTGGTGGATAACGGCTCAAGCGCCAATATTTGTCCATTATCCACCCTGGACCAGTTAAAGATTGACCGTGGAAGAATCCGGGAGAATAGCATCTGTGTCCGGGGGTTTGACGGAAACGGAACAGCCACTGTGGGGGATGTTGTACTTGAACTGACCATTGGTCCGGTCCTGTTTACCATGGAATTCCAGGTATTGGACGCCACGGTATCTTACAACTTGCTGTTAGGACGACCCTGGATTCATGCAGCTAAAGCGGTGCCTTCCACCCTACATCAGACAGTGAAGTTCGAGTGGGAAAGACAAGAGGTCGTGTTACACGGCGAGGATACAACATGCACCATGGGCGGAACCATTGTGCCTTTCATAGAGACCACTGATGACAAGTGTCCCTGGGTCTACCAGATTCTCGATACAGGGTCGGCCAACAAAATTTCTGAAGGAGAAATCATCCCGCACCCTAGGGTAGCTGCCGCAACAGTCATGATGGTATCAGAAATGCTGGGTAATGGATTTGTGCCGGGAAAAGGCCTGGGAGTTGAACTTCAAGGGATAGTCCAACCTGTTTCCCTTCCTAAGAATCTGGAAACCTTCGGGTTGGGGTTCAAACCAACCGCAGCAGACAGGAAGGAGGCGCGAAGAATGAAGAAGAGGGTCTGGTTTCTGCCTAAACCAGTGCCACGCCTCTCAAGGTCTTTTGTTAAAGCAAGTGCCAAGGGGTCAGCGATCCCAAAGATTCGAGGACCTTTGATCGGTATAAATGAAGACCTGAATCAGAGTTTTGAGAGGCTATTTGCGGATGTCAGTATGGTGGAAGCTGGAGAAGGTTCCAGCAGAGCAGAGATACAATTTGTGGGGCCTGAGGCCAAGACCAACAATTGGACGGTTACTCCTCTTCCTGTCCGAGGGGAGTCTTGGTAGTAGGCTTTGATTAATGTTTTGTTTGTTTGTTTGTTTGATCGGATTATTCAAGGGTGTAATCCCAATTTTACTTTCGTTTTGTAAAAGTGTGAACCCTTTTTATCCTGCAAATTTAATAAAGTTCTTTTCTTTTGTCCCATTTTAATTTCTTGTTTTGTTCTTTTTCTTTCTGAACAGTTCTCTTTTTACTGGTCCTAATGACATGGCATGCACAGCGGATCTTCGACCTAGTCTAATAAATCAATCTGAATCTGACTCAATGATGCAAGAGGTCGTTTGTGATAATGAATCCGAATGTGACGAAGGGGAAGCCTTCGAAGAAATAAACCGAGAACTGTGCCAATTTGAAGAGAAACCCAAGCCTAACCTAAATGACACTGAGGCTGTGAACCTAGGAGACGCTGATAACATCCAAGAGACCAAAATTAGCATCCACATTGAGCCGAATGTCAAAGCAGAATTGATCGAAACTCTCAGGGAATTCAAAGATGTTTTTGCATGGTCATATGATGATATGCCTGGATTGAGCACCGATTTAGTGGTTCACAAATTGCCCACTGACCCGGCATACCCTCCGGTCAAGCAAAAACTAAGGAAATTTAAAACAGAAATGAGCGTGAAGATCAAAGAAGAAGTGATTAAGCAATTGCAATCGAAGGTCATTCGGGTCACTCGGTATCCCGAGTGGTTGGCCAATGTGGTACCAGTCCCAAAGAAGGATGGAAAAATCAGGGTGTGCGTTGACTACCGCAACCTCAACAAAGCAAGTCCCAAGGACAATTTTCCGCTACCCAACATTCATATCCTGATCGATAATTGCGCTGGGCGCGAGATCGGATCCTTTGTGGATTGCTATGCGGGTTATCATCAGATCCTAATGGACGAAGAGGATGTTGAGAAGACAGCGTTTATTACGCCATGGGGAACCTACTGCTATCGGGTAATGCCGTTCGGGTTAAAGAACGCCGGGGCAACGTACATGCGAGCAATGACTGCTGTGTTTCATGACATGATACACAAAGAAATAGAGGTGTACGTCGATGATGTGATCATCAAATCTTGGCGTCAGGAGGACCATGTAGCAGACCTAAGGAGATTTTTCCAAAGACTCCGGAGGTATGATATCAAGCTTAACCCGGCCAAATGCGCATTCGGGGTTCCATCAGGAAAGTTGCTAGGATTCATCGTCAGTCGACGGGGGATTGAGTTAGACCCATCCAAAATTGAATCCATCCGAGATTTGCCACCACCAAGGAACAAAACAGAGGTAATGAGTTTGCTGGGTAGACTCAATTACATCAGCAGGTTCATCGCTCAACTCACAGCAACTTGTGAGCCCATATTTCGGCTGCTGAGAAAGGATGCTGCGGTAGGTTGGACAGCAGAGTGTCAGGAAGCTTTCGACCAAATCAAAGGGTATCTGTCTAATCCACCCGTATTGGTCCCACCTAAGCCCGGGAAACCCCTAATTCTTTACCTGACGGTCTTGGAAAATTCATTTGGTTGTGTATTGGGGCAACATGACGACACAGGAAGGAAGGAGCAGGCCATCTACTATCTTAGCAAGAAATTCACAGTGCATGAGGTCAAGTACACTCAACTCGAGAAAACGTGTTGCGCCCTAACTTGGGTAGCTCAGAAATTGAAGCACTACCTGTCTTCGTATACTACTTATCTCATATCCCGTTTGGACCCGTTGAAGTATATCTTTCAGAAACCTATGCCCACGGGAAGGTTGGCAAAATGGCAAATTCTGCTCACAGAATTTGATATCATCTACGTAACGAGGACGGCCATGAAAGCCCAGGCACTGGCAGACCATTTGGCAGAGAATCCCGTTGACGAAAAATACGAGCCCTTAAGAACGTATTTTCCTGACGAAGAGGTGATGCACACGACTGATTTGGAATTACCTGAGGAACCGGGTTGGAAGCTTTTCTTCGATGGAGCTGCAAACGCAAAAGGGGTTGGAATAGGAGCAGTACTCATTTCTGAAACAGGACGGCATTATCCTGTTACAGCTCAACTACGCTTCTATTGCACCAACAATATGGCCGAGTATGAGGCTTGCATTCTAGGTTTGCGCTTGGCTGCTGACATGGATGTCCAAGACGTCTTGGTCTTGGGAGACTCGGACCTCTTGATACATCAAATTCAGGGAGAATGGGAAACACGAGATCTAAAACTCGTACCATACCGACAATGCTTGCATGATCTGAGCAAGCAATTTCGATCGGTGAAGTTCAAACACATCCCTAGAGTTCACAATGAGGTTGCGGATGCCTTAGCCACCTTAGCATCAATGCTGCACCACCCTGACAAAATGTATGTTGATCCTCTACACATCCAGGTCCGTGATCAGCACGCCTACTGCAATGCCATAGAAGAAGAAGCAGATGGCGAACCCTGGTTTCATGATATCAAGGAATACCTCAGAATGGGGATATATCCAGAACATGCCTCTGGAGACCAAAAAAGAGCCCTTCGGCGTTTGTCGAATGGTTTCTTCCTCAGTGGAGGAGTATTGTACAAAAGAACCCCGGATTTGGGATTGTTGAGATGCATAGATGCCAGTCAAGCAACGACGGTTATGGCAGAGGTACATGCTGGAGTTTGTGGGCCACACATGAGCGGATATGTATTGGCAAGAAAGATCCTTCGAACAGGGTGTTATTGGCTCACCATGGAACGCGACTGTATCACTTTTGTGAGGAAATGCCATCAGTGCCAGATACATGGAGATTTGATTCATTCTCCGCCAACAGAGTTACATACGATGTCAGCACCTTGGCCGTTTGTGGCATGGGGCATGGATGTCATTGGGCCCATCGAGCCAGCAGCGTCCAACGGTCACAGGTTCATTCTAGTGACCATTGATTACTTCACCAAATGGGTTGAGGCTAAAACCTTCAAATCAGTAACCAAGAAGGCGGTGGTGGACTTTGTTCACTCCCATATCATCTGCAGATTTGGGATCCCAAAAGTGATCATTACGGATAACGGTGCGAATCTTAATAGCAGCCTGATGAGAGAGGTGTGCCAACAATTCAAGATTACACACCGCAATTCCACCCCATATCGTCCCAAGGCGAATGGAGCAGTCGAAGCAGCCAATAAGAATATCAAGAAGATACTACGAAAAATGGTGGAAGGGTCCAGACAATGGCACGAGAAATTACCCTTTGCTTTGTTGGGGTACCGCACTACCGTCCGGACCTCCATAGGCACAACTCCTTATTTGTTGGTGTATGGAACTGAGGCCGTGATACCAACGGAGGTCGAAATTCCATCCCTCCGAATTGTCGCTGAAGCCGGGATTGATGATGATGAATGGGTAAAAGCTCGATTGGAACAGTTGAGCCTGATAGATGAGAAAATATTAGCAGCAGTATGCCATGGTCAGCTGTACCAGAAGAGAATGGCAAGAGCGTATAATAAGAAGGTGCGCCCCAGAAAGTTTGAAGTAGGGCAGTTGGTATTAAAGAAGATCCTCCCACATCAGGTCGAGGCAAAAGGCAAATTCGCCCCAAATTGGCAAGGGCCTTATATCGTGACCAGAGTATTGTCCAACGGTGCTTTGTGTTTGACAGATGTCGAAGGTAGATGTGTCGACATGGCTATCAATTCAGATGCATTCAAGAGATATTATGCGTAATTTCTTTAATTATGGCAATTTTTGGTTTATTTGTTTGTATTTGGCATTTGTTGAATAATGAGATGACGGAGACAATTCTTTCTTCTATCCAAACACTTTTAACCTTTGCTTCCCCCTTCGAGCCTAAGTAATTCTTTCATACCCCTCTTTTGGAATCACTAATGGAAAAGACATGGAAAAAGAGAAAAAGAAAAGAGAAAGAAAATGAAAAAAAAGAAGAAAAAAAGAAGAAAGAAAAAAAGAAGAAGAAGATGAAATCATAAAGAAATACAAAACCGTGGGAACTACGTTTGACCTGATTCCTCAAAGAGGATACGTAGGCGCCTCACGGCTCGGTCATAGTATGCATCATAGCAAATATAGGATGCATAATGTACATAGTGTGCATAATAGGCACAATGTGCGTAACGCACATAGCTCAACATAAGCATAAAAAATAAATTCCCCAAGCAAGAAAACTGGGGCAGAGGTTATGTTTTAAGTTCCAACAAAGGTTTGATTCCAAAAGTTGTAGCACATCACCCTTCAAATTGTTTTCATTTTTGTAGCCTTTCTTCAATCCCACACCAAAACCAACATCAACATCCAAAAGACCTCCCGATCAATGTTCGAGAGATGCCAAATCCGGCAAATAAGGCCGAGAATAATACACTGATCCCCAGCAAAGAAGAGGATCGTAAGACTGGGAATGAGTTGATAGTCAAAAGAATCCCCGGAAGAGAGGGTCGTATCTACAACACCCCGGATCCTCGAAAGAAATAAAATGAGAGAGTCTTATCGGTGAAAACCTTCACAGGCACCGAGAGGCGATGTAAGATGAGGGATATGAAATGAGAGAGTCTTATTGGTGAAAACCTTCACAGGCACCATAAGGCGCCGGGAGATGAGAGAAAAGAGAGAGTCTCATTAGTGAAAACCCCTCGAAGGGCACTATGAGGCGACAAGACAGATCAGCAAAGCTACCACATTCGAAACGAAATGAACACTCCTTTATCATCCCCAGCAAGTCAAACCATCGAGCAGATCAATTGATACAAATAGACTGGGTCGGGAATCTATGGTGCACGCCATGATCACAGGGACCAGTTGTGTCCTCCAGATAAGTTCTTTTGATTGTCTCCTCCCACAAAAAATATTGGTTCAGAAAGATTTTCTCCTTTCCATATCTTTTATTTCTTTTCCTAAAAATGTGTCTTGAAAGGATTTTTCAAAGCTTACTACCAGAAACCGAAGGGGAATTCATCCAATGCAGGATAATATAAACAGTCTTAAAGGCCGGTCCCAGGCAATGCAGGGATTGTGCCCGGAAATTTTGGAAGAAGTAAGCTCCAAAAGGGAGTGGTTTCGGGAGTTAGAAGCAGACTCCCACATCATGTGTTTAAAGAGAAAGCAGAAAAGGGGATAAATTGAAAACCAATCCCCAGCAGGCTAGAGACCCCCAACAGGCAACTTTGCCCGCCAACCAATTATGGGGACAAAGAGCAAGAAAAGGGGAAGAAAGGAAAATCATCCGCCAGAAAGGCACCCTCTACCACCACGATAAAAATTAATTAAATCCTTTTGTCTGCTGCAGGAAAACAAAGGATTGATGATGACAGCGAGAGGCAACGCCAGGGAAGTCACCAAAAACCGGGGCAGAAAATTTTCTGCCAATTGTCGAAATTTTCTCGGAAGAACGGGGAGGCAATTTTAACACATTTAAGTTCTAGGTCGCCCACCAGTATAATGCGGGAATACTTTTAAGTTCTAGGTCTCCCACCAGTATAATGCGGGAATACATTTAAGTTCTAGGTCGCCCACCAGTATAATGCGGGAATACTTTTAAGTTCTAGGTCGCCCACCAGTATAATGCGGGAATACTTTTAAGTTCTAGGTCGCCCACCAGTATAATGCGGGAATACATTTAAGTTCTAGGTCGCCCACCAGTATAATGCGGGAATACTTTTAAGTTCTAGGTCGCCCACCAGTATAATGCGGGAACACATTTAAGTTCTAGGTCGCCCACCAGTATAATGCGGGAATACATTTAAGTTCTAGGTCGCCCACCAGTATAATACGGGAATACATTTAAGTTCTAGGTCGCCCACCAGTATAATGCGGGAATACTTTTAAGTTCTAGGTCGCCCACCAGTATAATGCGGGAATACTTTTAAGTTCTAGGTCGCCCACCAGTATAATGCGGGAATACATTTAAGTTCTAGGTCGCCCACCAGTATAATGCGGGAATACATTTAAGTTCTAGGTCGCCCACCAGTATAATGCGGGAATACATTTAAGTTCTAGGTCGCCCACCAGTATAATGCGGGAATACATTTGAGTTCTAGGTCGCCCACCAGTATAATGCGGGAATACATTTGAGTTCTAGGTCGCCCACCAGTATAATGCGGGAATACATTTGAGTTCTAGGTCGCCCACCAGTATAATGCGGGAATACATTTAAGTTCTAGGTCGCCCACCAGTATAATGCGGGAATACTTTTAAGTTCTAGGTCGCCCACCAGTATAATGCGGGAATACATTTAAGTTCTAGGTCGCCCACCAGTATAATGCGGGAATACATTTAAGTTCTAGGTCGCCCACCAGTATAATGCGGGAATACTTTTAAGTTCTAGGTCGCCCACCAGTATAATGCGGGAATACTTTTAAGTTCTAGGTCGCCCACCAGTATAATGCGGGAATACTTTCAAGTTCTAGGTCGCCCACCAGTATAATGCGGGAATACTTTCAAGTTCTAGGTCGCCCACCAGTATAATGCGGGAATACTTTTAAGTTCTAGGTCGCCCACCAGTATAATGCGGGAATACATTTAAGTTCTAGGTCGCCCACCAGTATAATGCGGGAATACATTTAAGTTCTAGGTCGCCCACCAGTATAATGCGGGAATACTTTTAAGTTCTAGGTCGCCCACCAGTATAATGCGGGAATACTTTTAAGTTCTAGGTCGCCCACCAGTATAATGCGGGAATACTTTCAAGTTCTAGGTCGCCCACCAGTATAATGCGGGAATACTTTCAAGTTCTAGGTCGCCCACCAGTATAATGCGGGAATACTTTTAAGTTCTAGGTCGCCCACCAGTATAATGCGGGAATACTTTCAAGTTCTAGGTCGCCCACCAGTATAATGCGGGAATACTTTTAAGTTCTAGGTCGCCCACCAGTATAATGCGGGAATACTTTTAAGTTCTAGGTCGCCCACCAGTATAATGCGAGAATACTTTTAAGTTCTAGGTCGCCCACCAGTATAATGCGGGAATACATTTAAGTTCTAGGTCGCCCACCAGTATAATGCGGGAATACTTTTAAGTTCTAGGTCGCCCACCAGTATAATGCGGGAATACATTTAAGTTCTAGGTCGCCCACCAGTATAATGCGGGAATACTTTTAGCTCTAGAGTTTGGAATCAGTAGCCCCACCTGAAGACGGAGATCCCCAAACGGGAAACAATGAAATCCCCAGCACCAAGAAGCAGACAACTGTAGAGGCAAGCGCACAATTCAAAAGGAAAAAGGAACGCGTCTCAAAAGAAGCAGTTTGGGAACGTTGTAGCATGCCCAGTATGACGATGCTGATGAAGAAACATACCACTGAAGAAACCACTGGAAGATTTAAAGAAGGAAGCCGTGTCCCCAGCGGATCAAGCAAAGTGATGAAAACTGGCATTCAAACGTCAGCAAAGGACCAACATCATCTCCCAAAGTCACAAGATAAAGGCATCGGAGGAAAGCGTTAGCCGACAAGAAAGCAAGGCAACAAGAACAAGTTGAAGATGGATGAGATTTCAGGATCCTCAGTTTAGCTTAGCTTCTTGTTTTCCTTTTAGAGCAATGTAATAGGGAGATCGGTTGAGCAGTAGCATCCTACAGCAGCATACAACAGCGCACAACAACAGCAAACACTACAGTCACACGGTAGTCCCAGCTACCAAAATTTCCCGAACTACATTGACCTGATTCCTGTTTCAGCCCAGGATATGTAGGAAACCTCTGAAGCAAAGGTTCGGTCAAATCTTTTTCAAAAAATGCTTCACACGGAGTATTCGGACGGGCAAAAATCGCTCGCTTTATCTTTGCGCGAAAACCCTTCGTGTCTTCGGGCAAAGAGGGGCAGCTGTAAGCACGTGATTTTTGCTTTACGAGCAATCGCTCCAAAAGAAAATAAAAATAGTGACAAATGATTTCGCTGTACAATTTTTCGAGTTTTCCGTGACATGTGTTGTTAGTCATTTATGGGTCTGTCCATTTTACATCTAGTCATTACCAAACAAAAATACAAAAATATGTGTCAGTAAAAGAAAATTCAAAAAAAATATATATATACATATGTGTGCATCGTTCGTTCTAGGCTTTTAGTTAACTTACTTGAATATTTGGTGATAATTGTGTTAAAATGTTCCATTGTTGTTTAGTTTTAATTTCATTATTTTATTGTCTATTATTTTATTTTATTTTTTTTGTTTTAAAAGAAAAATGAAACTAGAAAAACAAAAAAAGGAAGAAAATCGGTTGGGCCCAAAATAAATGGAACAAAAACAGGCCCAAACCAGCACTCAAACCCAGTCCAGACCAGGCCTGCCCAGGCACCTCCTGAAACGACGTCGTTTCAGGCAAATCAATCTGAGCCGTCCGTCCCAGCCGATCTAACGGTTCAGGACCTCCTTCAGTGACCCATGTTCAAACCCGACCCAAATAACCAGCCTGACCCAACCCCTCACTTAAACCAAACGACCCCGTTTAACTACCAAACGACCCCGTCTCATGTCTCATCCTCAGATCCAAGCCGTTGAGATCATCTGATCTAACGGCTCAGATCCAATCAGACTCCCCATATATAAACTCAACCCTTCACCCCACGCCCCCTATCCAAACCCCACCTTCCCCACTGTACACCCTCGTCCCAAACACAACCCCTTCTCATCCTCGAACCCTAGCAGCCGCCCCAGTATCCCTCGCCATTAAAGCCGGCGGCATGAACGCCGATGACCGCCTCCTGAACACCCTAGGACCACCTCACTGTCCTGAACACGAATCCACTAACCACGAGCCTCGAATCACTTTCGTTCGTCTCGAATCTTCATTTGAAGATTTGAGTCGAACCCGGATCTATGCCAAACCATCCCATCTTCATACCAGACACTCCCCTGACCTTCCTCGTGACCAAACCAAACTTGGTTTGGTCCGAATCTACCCACAACTCCCTAAAAATCAGATCTGGAAATCCAGACTTTAGAACACATGCACCTGGGGAATCCGGCCGGTTTGGACATGGGTTTGAGGTCTAATAGACCTTAATCAAGGTGTTCTCATGTGAGAACACCCTGATTAAAGTTTGTTCGGCCTCAAAAGTTCAATGTTGAGTCAGATTTGGTTCAGTTTTGTTTGGACAATTTTTGGTAAGTTTTCTTTTCCTTTTTGTTTTATTCAACTGCTAGTTAAGTTGTCAGCATGTTTCGTTGTGTATGATTGGTTATTTTCTTTTGTTATTTTCCATTCGGATTTCTTCCATCTATGTTAAAGGCCTTTTATTTGGTCAATTGTCTTCTGTTTGTGTTCTGAATATACCCTGTGATATACGTGCTCATCAATTAGATTAATCGTCAAGCGAGTTTAATTCATATAAGTTCCCAGTGTTTGAACAAATTTGTCTGAAGTCATTCGGGACTCTATACGTGTTGTTTATATGAACGATTGATTGTTATGTGTTACGATTAATATAGTCGAGTCGATATATGTCGTCAATTAGTTTCAATCGTTAATGGTAACAACTTGATTCGTATTGCTTATTTCTGCTGTGATCGTATTTGAGTCTCATTAGGAACTGAATTGTATTGCCTGTTGATTTTGTTCAAATTGAATTAAAAGAACATCTAGGGGAAAGGTTATAATGGCAGATTCAGACTTTGGTTTTAAAACACAATGCCATTTGGTTTGGACCGTGGGCAGCATGTGTATGGTTAGCTTTAAGGAATTAAAATAATTGGACAGCATGTGCTGTCAGATTATATTCCCACTGCCCATACTTTGGTTAAATAAACAAGTGATTAGTACATTTTAACAACAAAAGAGAGAGGGGCTGTCAGGAATTTGATGGGAGTTTTGTTTATTTAAAAGAGGTGAGTGGAAAAACAACAGGGAGGGGGAATTTTGAGTT